>NC_067481.1:21879956-22479956 GCF_947179515.1 Apodemus sylvaticus
TACTTGTGTGCGTTCTGTGGCAAATTAAATATGATAAGTGGGTTTTAATATTTTTGTTTTCTTATTTTACTTTAAAAACCCACTACCAATGCATATTTTCAGAGAGAATTTTTGGCTCAAACTTAATTCAATTTCCTGGCATGAAAGGTATGGCTGTGTGGGGTTCTCTGTGAAGGAGGCTTGGGCAGCAGGGAGTGCTCTCTGTCTGCCACAACAGTCCCCACTGGACGGGAGGCTGAGGCTGACGTTCTGCATGTCCGCGCTGGACTCCGATTCCAGCCTCTAACCCCGTCTCCATAGTGCCCATCCCTACCAGTCCTTGGCCCTGTAGCAGAGACGTAATTGCTGCTGCTTTCTTCTCCCAGTTCTGCCTGCTGAGCTGTGGGATACTGACCTTTTTGGCTATGTTGGGCCGCTACATCCCTGGGCTCCTGCTGTCCTACTTGATGCGTAAGTGTGAAAGTACTTCCCCCTACAAGGTGTAGGTTGAGCATAGCTTTTCTTGTCATAGTTGTGGTTCTAGGACAGAGGTTCTCAACCTTCCTAATTCCTAACTCTGCGGCCCTGTAACATAGTTCCTCATGTTATGAGGACTCCTAATCATAAAATTTTTTTCATTGCTGCTTCATAACTCTAAATTTGCTACTGTTTTGAATCATAATATAAATATCTGATATGAAGTCCTATTCATAGAGTCCTATGAAAGGGTCGTTTGTCCCCTAAAGGGGTCACAGCCCACAGGTTGAGAACTACTATCTAGGAAGAGGCCCCCCCCCCATGTTTTAGTTCTCCAACAATGACTTTCCCATATATACAGGACATGATTAGTGTTGTTAAATGTCTTTTCACATGGAACTGGTACTTCACATAAAAGGGATAAACTCCATTTCCTTTTGGGGAGCTGACAGTGCTGGGAAATCCAGTCCAGGGCGTCACACACAGTAGGCAAGTGTTTTGCCACTGATTTAGATCTTTTTCTTTCTGGTTTTGAAAAACAGGATTTCTCTGTGCAGCTCCAGCTATTCTGGAACTTATTATGTAGACTAGGCTGGCTTCAGACTATAGAGCTCTCCCTGCCTCTGTCTCCCGATGCTGGATTAAAGGCTTGTGTCACCATGCTGGATGGACATCCATGTGTAGTATTTTATTTACGTAATTTTATCTCAGACTCACGGGGCCAGTTGTCACTGGTTTACTTTGTATGCCCACACTGCCTGGCTCTGTAGCATTCTGTGTTGTGTATAGCTGTGATGTGGATCCTCTGGATGGCTGCAGAAGTCCCTGCTCTCAAAAACTGTGTATGATAGGGGTCACTACTGGTGACCAACAGAATTAAGTTGAATTGTTCTGCCCAGTCCTAAGGACACAGTGGGGTAGGAGGCAGGTAAGATTGCTTTGTGTAGTCTCCATGTTCTTCTGCTTCTGTTCCTCTCAGTTGTCATCATCATGACGTGGCCTCTTGCTGTCTATCACCGACTGTGGGATCGAGCCTATGTGCGCCTGAAGCCAGCTCTGCAGCGGCTGGACTTCAGTGTCCGCGGCTACATGATGTCCAAGCAGAGAGAAAGACAATGTGAGTGTCATGGATGGCCTTCTTCTACCTAACAGGAAACAAGGGGAAGCCAGGCCTTACAAACTGCATGAGTCTTTACAAGTGGGAGAACAGGGCCCATGAGGTGGCTCGGCAGGTAGAGGTGCTTGCCACCAAGCCTGAGGCCCTGAGTTTAATTCTAGGATCCTTATAATGGAGAAACTAACACACGCACTCATGACTGTTTTGTTCTTCCTGCCACAGGGATCTGTGTGTAGAGGAGTGGTTGTAAAATTCTCAAGTAGAAGGGGGGGGGTGGTTAGAACAAAGTAAAAGTAAGGAGAGGCAGTGTTCTTTTTAAAAAATAAATTACTTATTTATTATATGTAAGTACGCTGTAGCTGTCTTCAGACACTCCAGAAGAGGGCATCAGATCTCATTACAGTTGGTTGTGAGCCACCATGTGGTTGCTAGGATTGAACTCAGGACCTTCAGAAGAGCAGTTAGTGGTCTTAACTGCTGAACCATCTCTCCAGCCCCAAAAGGCAATATTCTTTTTCTGAGAAACCTAGGTAGGCCTACCAGGTTTTCTTACGAAGGCTTTAAAAAACTGATTTGAGAAAAACTCCCAAGTTGAGTAAAAGATACGGAAGATGCCTTGAGTACCATCTGCTATTATGAAACTCCTTCCAAGTGTCCAAGCACTGGATCGACTGTCTGTGTACTGTTTTTAAATAATCTACATTAACCATGAGACTCAAGTGGTCTTCAACAGTAAGTGTTAGTGCAGGCTTTTGACACTTCTAAGCCAGTCTCTTTCCATTGACAAAATGTTTCCAAAGATGATTGAGAACAGTCACACAGATGCCAGAAGTGTACTATTAAGCCTGAGCTCTACCTAACACAGAGAGTGGTGCACACATGTCCCTCTCTTTGGTCTTATCAGTTTGGGTGTTTGATTAAGCACTGGTCTTCAAAGAATCCTGTATGTGGTTACCAAACCCAGCTTCATCTGGGTCAGCTAGTTGAAAAATAGTCCTTAAAAGCCTCATTTACCCAAGGTGAGTCTCCCCCTCCTCCTCCCCCTCCCCCTCCCTCTCCCCCTCCCCCTCCCCCTGACTGTGCCACTTACCACCTTGCTTTATTCTTACCCCTGGGAGATCCTCAGAGTTGCTGGTAGATTGGTAGTTCACCATTAGTCAGAATTCTAGAGATGCCTTGGGTTGGAAGAAGGAGGTTGCTGGAGGAGAGATGTAGTCTCATGTGTTACTACTCAGACTTAGCAACCTTACCTTCAGACATTGCTATGGAGACCTAGGGCCATATTTAGAGGGCTTCTTCTTGTACTGTGATACATGCTTTTGGAGTCCAAAGGAAGGTTTTTCCCTCAAAGGCATCAGGATTTTCTCTTTCCTCATAGTGCGCCGCAGAGCTCTATACTCAGAACGTGTGGTGGACAACCACAGTGACAGTGAAGAGGAACTTGCTGCCTTCTGTCCTCAGGTATCTCGTGGATGGAACCTGCTCCACTGGCCCTTTAATCCATCTGGCAATGTGCATTGAGATGGTGACCAGGTTTCATGCCTGTCAGGGACCCTTAGAGACCCCAGATTCCCCTTAGTTCAGAGCTGAGGAGAGAACCCATATGTGGGGGGCCTGAGGACTCAGCCTGAGCCTGAAGAGTGGCACACGCACTGGGTCTGCTTTTACCCTGCTACCAAGGAAGAACCTGCAACTGATACAACATCTTTTTAGCAGCCAACCTGTCTAGAGTTTTGGTTAATAAGTGTGTTTTTCTGGTGACCCAAGACTGCCTGAGCTCAGGAGGTTGTTGAGAAAGAGTGTTCCCTTTAGGGAAGCAGCCTCACAAGTCAAGACCGTGTGTACAGTTTCATGGGTAGGCTCGAGGGTCTCCGGGGCTTTCATCAGTACAGCTGATTGATGCAGACAACGTCATCTCAGTCTTGTTTTCTTTTCCTAAGCTGGACGATTCTACCGCTGCCAGGGAACTGGCTATCACAGACTCGGAGCACTCTGATGCTGAGGTCTCCTGTACAGAAAATGGCACGTTTAACCTGTCAAGAGGCCAGACACCTCTAACAGAAGGCTCTGAAGGTGAGAACCTTGACCTGAGTTGATAGTAACTCTGACTTTGCAGCGTAGCTTCCTTGGACAGGGGCTTGTGCCCCCGCCTCTCATGGAGTTGTGGCTAAGTGGTAGAACAGCCCAAGGGTGTGATATGACACGGCAGGCATTGCTACCCTCGAAGCCCCAGACCCTTAGTCATGGACACAGTAGAGGAAGACAGGCAGTTAGTTCTCTGCCTGTCAGCAGTCATGGCCATCTGAGTGGTGACAAAAAACTAACCAGTCCCACAGGTTTTGCTTCATCTTAAGCAGTGCAGGGTGGGAAAACCTGGTTCTATGGGGCTGACTTTTTGTGGGTCTGGGCACAGAGACCAAGGGGTTACCATGTTTCATACAACTGTGTTCTCTCAGACCTAGATGGTCACAGTGATCCAGAGGAATCGTTTGCCAGAGACCTTCCAGACTTCCCTTCCATTAATGTGGACCCTGCTGGCCTGGACGACGAGGACGACACCAGCATTGGGATGCCTAGCTTGATGTACCGCTCCTCAGCAGGGCCTGGGGACACCCAGGGCCTCCCTGCTAGTCGGAATGAGGCTGCACTGCCAGAGCTCCTGCTTAGTTCCCTTCCCGGAGGATCTAACCTTACCAGCAACCTTGCCAGCCTGGTCTCCCAGGGTATGATCCAACTGGCCTTGTCAGAGGCCTCCCAAACAGACTCTTCTGGCCCACCTCCCCGAAGAGCAGCAAGAGGCTTCCTCCGGGCCCCTAGTTCAGACCTGGACACTGATGCTGAGGGAGATGATTTTGAACTTTTGGACCAATCAGAGCTGAATCAGCTAGACTCTGCCAGTTCTAGGAGCCACTGAGACTCCTTTGAGGGGGTCACTGTGATGTAGGTTATTTTCCTCCCCCCACTTACTGTGATGGGGCAAGGGAAGAACTCAGTCTTGTTCCCTGAATTTTATCTGTGTGCTGGGTGGCCTGGCTGACGCAGAGGCCTGCTGAGAGAACATACTCTTACCCTGCTGCCAGCGAGACGCCGTATCTGTGCTTAGTCACTGAAGTGAGAACACACGCCCCCCAGGGAGGCTTCTCTCCATCAGGGTGGTACTGCGGGCACCAAAGGGATCTGATTCCCCTTTGAGGAGGTAGTGCTGTTTGCTTTTAGTCTGGGTGCTCAGGGGCCCTCACTGATACAAGAGCCCATCTCTTCTCACCTCACTGGAGCCACAGAAGCCAGGCAGCAGCTACAGGAGTCATCATCTGTGTCTGTTACCATGATTTGATTTGTGTCCTTTGGTTCTGCAGAGCAGGCCCACTTCCTGTCCCTGAGCCCATCTTCATTTCTAGATGGCTGACCCTGAGCACTCCAGAGTGCTCGCAGAGTTTGAGAAGTGTGAACATGATGTGGGGCTGAGCCTCTTCTGTATCACCTTGAGCTATAGGACCAATGGCTGGTGGGGCTGGTGAGCGCCCATCTTGAGGTCTCATGGAATCTTCTGGAGCTGTGTGGTTGTCTTTGGTGCTGTTAACCCTTGGCTCCCTTTGGCCATCAGTCTGAGCAGTGAGCAAAGCAATATCATATCCATTTTTATGTTCCTCTTTATTCCTCTGCTCCTCCTCTGGAGAAGCAATAATCCCACAGGGGATGGATGGCAAAGTAGCACTTTACAAATGGCATGGCATTCATCCAGGAGCCACCAGCTCTTCTCCCATACTGCTTCCTAACTCCTGTAAGGAGGAGCCCAGTTAGTAAGGAGGTGTTGGTAATCAGCAGAGACCTTATGAAGGGTAGGTGTTCTGCAGTCCCGAATCAAATCATGTGAAACAACCCCTTAAATGATCATTGGTTCTCAACCTGTGCCAGCGCACTGCCTCTCTGTCTCCCAAATCAGAGCTCAAGCCAAATTCTTGTATCCTCTTTCCCTCTTGCATTAACCCTTTGCTGATCCTCAGGGACCACTCCCCCAGCACTCCCATGTTTGGGTGAGGGATGTTGGACAGAGCCCATTTTCATGTGCTGCAGGTTGGGGGTTGTGCTAACACTTTTGCTCTTGGTGATGGACAAGGTAGAGGCCAGGGAGTGAAAATACTTAACAGTGAGAAGAGGAATGGCAGGTGCCTGCTTCACAGTCAGTGGGTGTGAAAGTTAGGCCTAATAATGGCACCTCCCCACTCCGGGTTCTCAGTTACTTTGGACATCTCTTTCCTTAGAGCCAGATGTCTTACAGTTGAACTCTGATGTGGAACAAACAAAGGGAGGTGAGGGAAAGGCTTGGGATTTTGCGTGTTTGCATGAGTGTGTGTAGCTTTATGCTTTGGGAGTTGGCAAGAGGAAGAGGGAGGGAGGGAAGCAAATCAGGTCTGTCTTGTACCCGAGGGATCCTGCTCCCAATCTCCCAACTCCTCCACTGTGAATTGGGCTGGGGTGGGGGGTGCTGGGGAATAAATCTTGTATGAGAACAATCTTTAGGAGACTGCTGTTGAGTCATGTACTTCCTTGATAGGTCTCATTGATCTCATAATAGCTAATCTGGGGGTGGTGACCCTCAGAAGAGGAAGCCAGGGGCCCTCCTGCCCTTTCTAATTTTCCCTCATGAGGCCGCAACTCCCCCTACAACCAAGACATAAATACAGCTAACACCCTTGCTGGCATTTGTCAATTGTTATTTTTTTCCTCTTTTAGATTTATCTTAAGTATATGAGTGTTATGTCTGTGTGTCTGCAGGAAAAGAAAGTCTGATCTACTGAATTTGGAGTTACGAATTTTTAGCAGCCACATGGCTTGCTAGTAACCAATCTAGGGCCCTCTGCATAGAAAAGCCACTGCTGAGCCATTTCTCCAGCCTCGTTCCACCATTTTTATTCTTAACCTTACCCCTTAAACAAGCAGGGACAAACGATATTCTGAATATGGCTAATGAAATTTTAGGTTGAAGGATTGGAAATACTGTGCCCTTCCACTGAGCTGCAAGGACAGCTGCTCTTTGGCCATCAGCAGACCTCAGAAACTAGAAATATTTATTTCAGGCTCCTCCGGACTGGCCACTGTGGTCAGGAATGGAAAGCACCTGCCAGGTGTTGCTGGTCAGTTAACTGGAGACGTCAAGCTTTGCGGCTTCAGTGGCCCCCACTCTTAACCATCTTTCATGGGCGTTCAAACGACAGGTGTCGAGCGCCCCCTACATGCGACACACGAAAACGGGAATCGTTAAGTGTGCTCGCATTCGCAGCCACCCTCTGACAAAAGTACCCACAGGCACTACTTTACACGTGAGAAAACTAGTCCCACTCCCTTGGATGACTGGCTCTGTGCAACCTTGAGCGGCGTGGGAGTTGACCCCTAAAGTTTCTTCCCGTTCCCACACTACGGCGGGTCTAGCTCAAGGTCACAAGTGCTCAAACACGGCCCGACCGGGCCTCGCGGCTTAAAATAGAAGGGGCCACTCTCTACAGCCAGCACTGCGGGCCCAGGAGGCGGCGGCCGACCTGTCGCAAAGACCGGGGACTGCGACTTCTAGCCCACGGCTACTAGGACTACGGGGTCGCGGAAGGTCTGGGCGCTCTTGCGGAAGACTTTCTCCTTAGCCAATCAACGTTGAGGTCCCGCCCTCTCTCCGGAAGGAGGCGTTTCCCGGAGCAACCGACCGATCCGGCTCTGGAGTTTGGTGGCGGGAAAGGCCATGAGTAAAAGCCGTGCGGAGGCTGCGGCTGGAGGTAACGGCAGCGCCCGCAGGACCCGGGAGGGGAGTGGGAGGAGGGGTCGGAGGTGAGCCCCTCTCCTACCTCGTCTCCCGCAGCCCCCGGGATCATCCTGAGGTACCTGCAAGAACAAAACCGGCCCTACAGCGCCCAGGACGTGTTCGGGAACCTGCAGAAGGAACATGGACTGGGCAAGGCGGTGAGAACCCCTTTTGCGGGGTCCCCTCCCTCCCAGCTGAACTCCCTCGTTAGCCTTGTGTCCCGCCTCCCCTTCACCAACAGAAATCTCCCCTGTTTAGACTCGCTCTAATTGCTTCACCCTCCTCTCTTGCTAGGCTGTGGTGAAGGCACTGGATCAGCTCGCCCAGCAAGGCAAGGTCAAAGAGAAGACGTACGGCAAGCAGAAGATATATTTTGCCGATCAGGTGAGCTCTCAGCAGATTAACACCCACCCGAGAGCCTGTCTGAGTGAATCGACTCTCAGCATTTAGTTAAGAGTGTTGAAGCACCTCACAAAATTAATCTAATTTGTGCTATGAAAGGGCTTCAGATATTCTTAAGTCAGGTGTACGCTGCTTGTAATAACACTTAATCAACGTTCACTTGAGCTATGAACAACAGAAGACCCTGATTCGCAACTGGCAGCCTCATTTCTACTATTGTTTCGTTTAGCCCCACTTCTGCCAAATTATTTTTCCTCTTCGTCTGCCCCACTACCCCAAACACATCAAATTTGCCTTCTCCTGCCCATTCTTCTCTCTGGATAATCATTATCCAGGTAATACTGAGTACCAGTATCAATGTGGTCAATGTAGAATGCTTACTCTGTCCCCATTGGCTTTCTAGCATTGTTCTGTCAGGGAACCTCTCTTCTCAAACCCGAGATTAGAATGTAATTGTTTCTTTTACCTTACACATCTGCTGTGTGAGGCTGTTTCTCAGTTATATCTGATACTCCCATCCACCCACCTTTTTGAGACTGGCCCTCACTATGTAGCTCAGGCCGGCTCAAGTTTTTTTGCAGTTGTTGAATCTAACCTGTCATCACTGCTCTCTGTCAGACCCTCTTGTCTAAAGTCATGTACTAAGGTTTCATCTTGGATGTTGTATCCAGAATGACTCATCTAGATGCAAATCGGGGCTGGTAAGATGGCTCAAGAGCTTCGCTGTATTTTTAGACTTTCTAAAGCATTTGATCTCACTTATTCAGCTCTACTCTGCCATATATGCCCAGCCACTTATTAATGTATAGATAGTCCTTCTGCCTCACAGCCTTCCAGGTTGCTGGAGTTGGGGGTCTGTACCACTAGCCCCAGCATTCTCTCTTACTGTAGGGTTTAGGGGTGTGCCTACTGGTTCTTCCACGTTTTGAGTGCTGCCTCCCCTGGGGTGTGCTTTTCTCTCCATGCCTCATGAACTGACTCTTTTTCTCTTGGCTGGCAGGACCAGTTTGACACAGTGAGTGATGCGGACCTCCACAGCCTGGATGCCAGCATCGTGGCCCTCAGCGCCAAGGTGCAGAGCTTACAGCAGAGCTGCCGACACATGGAGGCTGGTAAGACTGGGCACCCCTGCCAGGGTGCCGTGGTTTGGAGGTCATCAATGGCCAGCAGAATGGTTCCTTGACTGCAGCATCTTACTGCAGCTAAGACACCTTTGCTGGGTGCCTATGATACTACGCTGAAAGAAACACAGACTTAGCTATAGCTTCTGTGTAAAATAGAGCAAGACAAGCCACGGCTCCCTGCCCCAGCAAGCACACCGCATCTTATTCCCACTTCTTTAATTACGTGGACAGCGCTCTGCGCAGCCTTACAAGCCACTGCTGCTTTTAGATGGATGAGGGGAAAAAAGGAAAACAAACTGTGCTATAAGCCTTTTCTCAAGCTTTTCCAGAATGGGGTTCTATTCTAGAGAGATCCCAGAGCAAGATGGAAGTTGACCTCCCACATCTGGGAAGCACCTGCTGGGCAAGGCAGAATCCCTTCCTCACTTATACCAAGTAACTGTGAGGGCATGTGGTTTCAGAGCTGAAGGAATTAACAAGTGCACTGACCACTCCTGAGATGCAGAAAGAGATTCAGGAGTTAAAGGAGGAGTGTGCTCGCTACACAGAGAGACTGAAGAACATCAAAGCAGCTACCAACCATGTCACTCCAGAAGAGAAGGAGAAGGTGAGGCAGGACTGCAGGCTGCCGTGCGGGTGCGCACTGAGCAAACACAGGCGCTCAGACCAGCACGCTCCTTCCTTTCAGGTGTACAAAGACAGACAGAAGTATTGTAAAGAGTGGAGGAAGCGGAAGAGAATGGTGAGTGGGAGTCCCAAGGGTGCTCGTGGACGTGACAGTCACCACAGAAGTTTGTGGGAAGGGTCCTGCCGGCGGGCAGGGCCTTGTGCTCATCTCAGGGGGCTTTGCTTCTTGTCAGACCACAGAGCTGTGTGATGCAATCCTTGAAGGATACCCCAAGAGCAAGCAGCAGTTCTTTGTAAGTGGCTCTCCTCTCTTGCTCCCCTGGGGTCTTTGCACAAAGGACTCCTTCATTACTTTCTTTGCCCCACAGGAGGAAGTTGGCATTGAGACAGATGAAGATCATAACGTCGCGCTCCCCGACCCCTGAGGCCCTGGTGGAGGTGGGACAGGCCGGCCTGCGCTGGCCACCTCACTGTTCTCCACCTTTGAGCAGTGAACGGAGGAGCACAAAGAAAGGCATAGTGTTAGGTAGAGACTGGTGATCAGAAAGGACGGTCATGTCCATTTGCACAGGCCTCAACAAGGACTTAAAACAACCTTAAAGTATTTGTAATATTTATTGTAATATAATTTGATATAAAAATACTTAATTTCCTCTGGATGATCAAATCTCCCAGATATCAAACCTGGGGAAGGCAGTAGGGAACACATGATAAAAGTACAGGAAGGGTGTCACACACCAACGTTTGAGAATCCCAAGGTGTCAATCACCCTGGCCTGGCCCTAGGAGAACTGGAGGCACCATGCTAGTGGGGGTGACACACGGTATGCAGAGGAGGCTGGGGGCTCTGGAGGTCCGCTAAGAATTTTGGAAAACTACATATAACAAAAAAATGCACTGTTGGTTTAAGTTCAAATATGCAATGCTGCTTTTGCCTTCGGGAAGATAGGGCAAGAGCTGATGGGACAGTTCCTTCCTCAGCACCTGCAGCTGCTGAGGAAGAGGGCGGCAGAACGTGAGGGCACCAGGAACCTGGCAGGCCTAGCCTGAGCTGGCTAGAACACCCTGCCCTTACTCAGTACTGCCCACACAGCCCTAGCCTAGGCACACGGTGGCCTTTTGCCCTTCATGGCCATGGGGCTATTTCTTTTCCTTTTCTCTAACTTAAGAACTGCCAAAATACCCAAACTTGAGCCAAGTGTTGCCCAAGAGACCAAGCAGAGGCAAACAATTTCCAAATGATGTATATAGATTGTGAACAGGAACCCGATGGGTAGAGAAAGGGCTAAGAGGCTTGGGGTTCTGTGAGGTTCCCAGAACAGACTCTTGTCCTAGAAACTCTTCCTAGGAAGGGGAAGGTTGGGCAGGTTCAACATTGTAGGCAATATAATAAATTAATCAAAAGCTTTCACAAAACACTCAACCCCACAGAAGCTGCAGCAGGGCTGGAAAAACCAAACACCAAGTAGAAACCAGCTGACTGGTGTGAGGTGTTGCAGTCCAATCTCAGGCCCTGCAGTTCCATGGCCAAACACACTCAAAGGCCTCTTGTTGGCTGCTCTGCAGGTTTCCAGGGACCATCAGTAGAGTTGGTTTTTCAACTGATGAAGGACACCAATCACAATCTCTCGTAGAGTCTAAGAAAGACAATGTTGAGGTGACACACAGGCCTTTAAGACGCCTGCCTAGACTGGCCATGTTCTTGAAAGCATTTAAAATAGTCCCATTAATGTTTGGCAGCTTGGTGGATTACTTCCTAGCACTCGAAAAGAGGCTGGTGAGATGGGTCAGCAGGAAAGCCCCTTGCACGCAAGCCTGGTCACTGGAGCTTGGTCTCTGTGGAGCCCACATAAAGGTGGAAGCAACTCACTAAAAAGTTGCCTCTGACCTCACACACTAATAAATTATTTATCTGGGATGGGGAGGGTGCTAGAGAGATGTCTCCCTGGGTAAAAGTGCTGCTCTTACAGAGGACCCAGAGGACCAGCTCTCAGCTGGTGGCTCCAGTTTCAGGGATCCAATGCCCTCTTCTGGCATCAGGCACACACATGTGGTACACGGATATATGCAGGCAAAATACCCATGTACATAAAATGTTTTCTGGTTTTTTTGTTTGTTTTTTTTTTTTTAAGGAAAAAAGACCCCTGAATGGGGTGTTGCCTACTTTTAATTTCCAAACCCCTGAACTAAGACAGACAGAGATGAGTATGTCACTGGTATAGCTGACATGGTGGGTGTGGGTATTCACTCCAACAGCCCTCGAGTGTTGCAGTGTTTGTATAAAGTATTTCACAATGAAAATGTTGAGAAACATAAGAGAAAGTGGAAAATCTGAGAAGCAGCAGCCAGGCCTCAAGAGCAGAAGCCAGCACAATAGAAGGCCCTGGGACCAGGGGGCTGAGGGCATCTTGTAATCTGCATGTTTCATGCTTCTAGAAACTTCAAGCTGTTGGCTTCCACAAGGACAGCCAAGGAGTAGAGTAGCCAATGAGTCACCAATGACATGGCCAAATCTAGACCTGGCACTGAATGCCCACATCCTGATGAGTCTGACACTGGGCTAGGCAGCAAAGACAGAGTACTAAGCTTTGTAGACACCTGAAGAAACTCAGGCAGCCACATTGCATTTCTGACCGGCTTGGACCACTCTGCCTGGAGGTGGTAAGAGAACCTCAGTCAGCACCTTGACCCCAACGGCCACGTACCTGTGGCTCACAGTGCTCTTCAATCCAGCTGAAGACACAGGCTGAGAGCTCCTGGAAGCTGGCCACAGAGATGGAGGCATTGAAAGACTGGAATAGCGAGTCCATGATGCCTTGAAAGACGTTGAACTTGACCTGGTCAGAGACCTGGTCCTCTCCCTCATGAGGGTTGTCCTGATGTGCCTTCACAATCTGCTCATAGTTCCTGGAAGCATGCAAGGAAACAGGGCTGAGGTGCTATGGCAGCTCGGTCAACCTGAGAAGTGTGGTGGGATAACCCAGTGGGCCACACCATAAAGGGATTCCTGGGGACGTTGGGGGCACAGTCATTATCAGCTAGACACTCTTACATCAAACAGTGAGGTCTCTTTGTTATCCT
This sequence comes from Apodemus sylvaticus, assembly GCF_947179515.1. Taxonomy (NCBI): domain Eukaryota; kingdom Metazoa; phylum Chordata; class Mammalia; order Rodentia; family Muridae; genus Apodemus; species Apodemus sylvaticus. The sequence continues at coordinate 21,892,554 of NC_067481.1, forward strand.
GATGGGTGTTTATTTCCTGTATGTATGTCATACGTACAAGACCGGTGGGCCAGTCAGCTGTGCCTTACAGTGACTGCCTTGCCCTCAGTGTCACTTCATGTGTTCTCCAGTACAGCCTCTGAACGACAGTGCACTGGAGTTGACCTCAGCCCCCAGTTCACCCCTCTTACACTTTCATTATCTTCAAGGCTGTGACATCCTTGCGCAGTGTGGATACTTCTTCCTCCTGCTTTTTCTTCTCCTTGTGTAGAAACTGGATGTAGTCAATGGCTGGAGGAGGAGCCAAGAGAGGGGTTGGGCACTGAGGAAGGCTGAACCAGGAAGAGGGCTTATTTTGTTTGCCCTTCCCCTATAAACCAGCTTTCCCATTATTGCCACCACCCCCTGGGTGAGACCAGGTCCTAGCCACTACTGTCACCCCCTTGCCCTGGACATACTCTTCTGTAGAACGATGGCTTTGCTGAGCTTTTGGGAGCCAATGGAGAAATCCTGCTGCTGGCAGGTAGGGACGATGGTCTGAAGGTCATCGTAGCCTCTCTGGAAATAGCAGGGGAATGGGTTCAGCTCAGAAAGAGCAAGGGCTGGCACACACTTTTGATACCAGTTCCTCAGACTGAAAGCATAGAGGGCTAGAAGAGGTGCCCAGCCTCCCCACCGACCCCACTCCAGCCCTGCAGACATCAGGGGCTGAAGGGTCAGGGCAGGGTCCTCCCTCGCTGCCTTGGGTAAAGGCTCCCAGTCACCTTAATAGCATCCCTCCTCTTCTGTTCAGCCTGAGTGTGCGCTCGCCGCCTCCGGTCTTTGTAGGACTCCTTGTAGGACTCCTGCTGATAATCACTGTCCTCATCATCTGGACTCAGAGATGGAGGAAGGAGGTCATTTTGGAGTACACTAAATCCAATTAGCCCACCCTTCCCCCGTTGGAAGAACCTGATGCCCAGAGACGCTGAATGGAAAGAGCCTAGTTATCGCGGATGAGGTGAGAGATGGTGAGACTCAGGCTTGGCACTGCTCTGGCCACCCCCATGCGGGCAGCGGGCTCCCTAGCTAGGAAAGATACTAGAATGATGGAAAAGCTGTCTCGCCGGCTGTGTGACGGGCTATGTTGCTGCCTACCTGTGTTGGGGACGGAAGAGGCACTGGTGGAGCCGATGCTATTAGCTCTGGACACTACACTCCCCTTGTGGGTGCTTTCTACAAAAAGCCCTGGAAGAAAGAGGCCTCAGTCACTAAGGAGTGGGGAGCATTGCTCAGTCACCTATGGGCACAATGGCTTCAAATGCTGACCTCTCCCCATCAACTCCAAAGCCAGCCCCCACGGGCCTTCCATTTCAGGCTGCAATGCTCCCATCCTAGTGTCTACACTGCCCAGAGGACTTCTTTCTGGCTCACAAAGGAGCATCTGGATGCAGCGAACATGACCACCTGTCACTGTTTCCATCATTTCCCGTTCTAAAGCAGAGGAACCAGGTGTGACCCACGGTTGCTTCCTGCCTATTCTCCAGCTCCACCCTCACTTCTCAAGCCAAGTCCTTGGCGCAGTGACAGTGGACTGTGCTCAGGTGTGGCAGGCAAGACCACGAGATTCTACAATGCCAAAAGGGGTCATTCCCGATCTACACAGTCAGTCGGGGAGGCACTCACCAGGATCCAGGCTGTTGTCACTATAGGCATACTCGACCTGCAGCACCAAGCAAGGGAGAATCCTGTCAGACCTTTGCCTCTGGGAAGGCAGGCGTAACCCGCAAAGGCACATACCACGGGTGCAGGGACCACTGAATGGTTAAGCCAAGCCCTGGCTAGGCCGCGGGGGTGCCGCCCCCTCGGTACGCCTCCTACCGTCCCCGCCCCATCTCCCAGCCATGACCCCCTTGTTCACGCACACACGCCCCGTTTGTCTCCCCACCTTGGCACAGGCCGGGTGAGAGCTGTCTTCTCTGCAGCCCCGGGGCCCGGACAGCAGGGGAGACTCTGGGGATAGTTGGGGAGCCCCGCGTCTTCCGGACCCCCTACGTGCACGAGCCCGACCCGCCCTCCCCTCGCCGGCGTGCGCGTCCGCGGAGCTTGCCTTGACCCAAGGGTCCTCCGGAGAGGCGCCCAGCTCCGTCATCGTGGACCTACCGAACCGGAAACAAGCCAGTGGGGACTGGCCCCCAACCTCCAGGAAGAGGCGAGGCTCAGTCACGTGATCCAGCCCACCAATCGGCAACTACAGTCAAGAGCGGTGCGGAAAGCGCTGCGCTTGCGCGGCTCTGCGGCTCAAATTGTTAAGCGAATACTGGAGTTGGCTAAATCTGGCCAATTCGCATTAATGTAGAAGTGTCAGCCCCTGAAGGTCCCTACTCGCCTCTGAATAAGAATCTTTATTGGGGGCGATTTTCTGTGTAATGGAGCACCTCCAAAAAGATCGTGTGAAGGGCTAGAAGTATAATTAGTTTAGTGGTAGAACCCATGTGAGAGCCCTAACATCTCAGGAAAAAAAAAAAATCCTCTGAACAGTCCCATGTACGCACGCGCACAGCTGATCCGCCCGGCAATTGCAGCTGGGTCAAGAACTTCCCCTGCATCACATGATCTGATCCAAGGAGGCACAAACCACCTCCAGCGTCGATCTCCCAATACAGGTGTCGGACAGGACACTTTGTGGAATTGTCTTATAAAAAGCCTTTTAAGTTAAGCTTACAGAAAAGTCTTTAAAAGCACATAGATAGTCACTAGTAGATTACACTTAACCACAGCATTCCTTGGCTTCCAGCTCAGGACTTGGCCCTGAATTTGGAGACTAACGATCCAGAGATACCTAGAGTCACTGGAGAGGAAACAGAAACCACACAAGCAGCACTTGGAAACATCTTTAATTCAGTTACTGGGTCCAGTCTTCACCAAACCCATCAACACTAGGTAGACATCACATCCACCACCAAAAAGCGGACAGAACCCGGGAGGGGGGCCACTCCCCATTAGCTGTGTCCTCATTGCTGGCAAAATTCCAGCCTGCTAGGCGGACTTCCAAGCTTCTCTCTGTGTCCTGCACAGCTTAGCTTGAAGTCCCTGAGGCCTGATACAGGGTAAACACCGAGGCCCCCCTTTTTCCTCACCATTAAACTTGCTAGTTCCAAGGGCCAGTTTGGCGCTATATAAAATCCGCTGTCAGTTCCTGGTCTGGTGAGCCTTCGGGAGGCGCTTCTGTAGAAGATTCCAAGCTTTTTCCACCTTTGGCCAGTCCAGAATGATAGAAGAAAAGGCAGGGTCAGAAAAGATAACCACTGAACTGTCCCTTCCCACAACCTAACCTAGTTTTTCCCTTTGCACCAACCTGGCGCTGTGTGACGTGTGGTTCCCACAAGGTGCTCAGAACCACATGGCTCTGCTCCACCAGCTGCTGCCCGCTCATCTGGCTCTGCAGCCGGCTTTGAGCGGCTGCCTCGCTCAGTCCATCCCTCTCAACGATGCGCCGGACAGCCTGGGCATGGATGACACACAGGTCAGGAAGGGTCCCAGCCCAGTCTACTGGATCAGAGCAGGAAACTGTCTGCAGTGGGCTCAGATGGGGTGGAGTGGGGATCAGGTACCTCAGTCTCGGGGATGACGACGGTCCACACCTCGTGTACCATATTCTGCCAGCCAGCTTCAAGCAGCAGAGCAGCATCAATCACACACAGAGTCTTTCCTGTGGGGAAGCACCAGTCACTGCCAGCAGCACCGTAAACCTGCTACCTGCCAGCGTACCAAATGCTGTCCTAGGTGGTGCGTGGTCTGCCTGGGGCCTAGATCCCCAAGGGCGTTGCTACTTCACTGTCCCGCTACGGCTGCTCCCGCCGTCCCTCCCACTCACCCTTAGCCACAGCCACATCCATCTCCTCTCGGGCCAGCCTTGCGATAACTGGCCACATAATATCTGTGAGGATCTTCAGCTGCTTCTGGGGAGGGGGACAGAGGGAGGTGGGCAGAGGTTAACTTTCCTGAGAAATACAGCTGGGAGGTGGGGGTGGGAGCAGGTGAGCAGAGACTGACTTCCTGTGCGACTAGGGAGTCCAGAGTCCAGCCCAGGGCTCTGGTGGGAGCGGCTGAAGAACTCCGTGTGCGTTTACCTTGTTCCCAAACACCCGGCTGCCCAGGACCTTCCTATTGATGGTGCCATCTTTATGGAGAATATCTGGGTGACAGAGAAAGAAGGCTGAGCAAAGAGGTCACGCCATCTTCTCACCTCAGGCCCCTTCCAGCCTTGGCCGGCTAGTACCTGTTCCAAAGGCCTCCACCACAGGCTGGTAGGCAGGGCCCCCAGGAGCGTAGGCCCGATGGCCCAGGTGGTCACTGTCAATGATGTATGCGCCCAGGTTCTTCAGCCGCTGAGCCACGGAGCTTTTCCCGGAGCCGCTGATGCCCGTCAGGCCGAGCACATAGAGACCTGACGGGAGCTCTGGCCTCTCCTAGAGACAGGTTAGAGGGAACCTCAGTGACCAGGGAGCTCAGCTTCCAATGGAGGGCCTGTTTCTATCCCTCAGCATTTCACCGCGCCCAACCAGTGAGGAGGAAGGAAGGCTCACATTTGGAGGCTGAAGCAGGTTTCCCAGAATTCGCTGGCGAAAGCTGGAGGAGCTGACCTTGTCCTCCTCGTTTTCATTGTGACTCTGGTCCTTCAGCAGTTGTATCTGGTACAAAGCGAGTTCCTCTTTGCCCTGAGGTAAAGGGAGAAGGAGGAAAGGAGTAAGAGATAGGAGAATGAATCTGGAGCCCCAGCCTGCCCTTCACCTCCCCCTCTCCTCCTCCAACTCCACAGACAAGTCCCTTCTGGCTCCTTCCACCCTGAAGCCTCCCGTCCCTGCTCCGGGGCCACAGAACTTCTCACAGGTCTCGCCCTCCCATCCCCTCTGCCAGTCTCCTTCGGGAGTTACATTCTCAAGGCGGAAGCGGTTGACGGCCATCCCCCCGCGGTAGGTCTCCTCACTGACCACCAGGAACTCTAAGGTGGGGTCAGACCCGGCGGGCCCATAGGGATCCAGCAGCGGGACGAGTTCAAAAGTCAGGGAGGGCTTGATGTCCACCAGGAACTCAGTCAGACGCTCCACACGCTCTGCATAAGGCTGGAGCAGCTCCGGGAGCAGCTTGCCTGAGGAAGGAGAACAACCGTGAGCGCTTTCGACTGGGGTAGACGTGTGGGCCCGCTGGGGAAGGGGGTCCCACAGCACTGAAATCTTCCCAAGCAGTGGCAGCAAGAAAGGTTGAAAAGGGAACAGGTTTGGGGGACAGAGGGCAGACAAGCATCACAGTCACTGAGAGGGCATGTACCCCAAGAACAAGAAATGCCTACAGAGCAGCAGTACCACTAGGTATCGGTTAGTGGAGAACCCCAAGAACTACTCTATTCTTAGAGTCCCCTCACTGTTGCTGGCAGCACTGGGTCACCCACAATCATCTCCTATCCATTTATCCTCAGCATCTCAAACCTCCGAGTCAGCCACTTGGACAACCATGAGGGGCAGATTTCTTGGTTTCCCATTTGGGAAGTTCTGACTTCAGTTAAAAGGTGACTGAACCACGACACTAAGGATACCGCATGTATTCATTTAACAAACAAACGTCCCTTAGCAATAACAGAGTGTCCGCCATCATGGGCTGAGAAGCGGTCCTACCCTCCCTTGCTCTCAGCATTGGGGAGGACAAGAAAATATGAAGGGTGTGTCCTCCGTTGCCCTAAGCCAGGGTCCCTCCACTCACTCTTCAACAGATCTTTGTCCGCTACTCCCACCACAAGCTGCTCCTGGGCCAGTACACATGCAACACTGAGCAGCACTTTGTGGGCATTGTGCAAGCGGTCAAAGGTGCCACCCACGGCCCCACGGTGGTAGCCACGCACAGGCTGCCTTGGAGATCTGGCAACCGGGGAAGCTGGCCTTATGGTAGAGGGTAAGAGGGCATTCGGGGGCTCCAAAGGCAGCTCTCCAGTCCCATAATCCGGATACAGCAACACGGAAGACAACTGCGGAGAACAGCTGTAACAGCTGGTGGCATAGCGCTCTAGTTGTTGTTTCACAGGGTTGTACTGGCTCCCATCCAGGGTCTGGAAGTCCGTCAGAACTACTTCTGGAGGGTGGGCCAGATTCTGGACTGAGGACAGCACAGGGACAAAGGTGCTCTTGGTTTGGATATTGGTCAATAGAATTCTGACGTCCAGGTGCCTGTGCAGGTCGGCACCAGTGTAGAGGTGCGTGATGAAATCCAGAACCTCAAATGTGGCCTGCACAGGGCTGGCCTGGGGCTGAGCGGGTCCCCCCAGGTTCATGCCCGGCTGTAGATGCACATAGAGGGTGTGATTCACCAGGCGGGACGCCGAGGTCAGGATGGGAGGCAGGCGTGCAGCTAGGCTGGCCAGCGGCGTTGTCAGCACCAGGAGGCCTGAGCGGAATACGGCCATGCTATCCAGGCCTGCAGACAGTCAGGGAGACGAAGCGAGAGTGACTAGGCGGGCTGGGGCCGAGGCCTGCAGGGGAACTCGGACTCAGGAGGGGGGACCTGGAGCAGGGCAGGGGGCCATTCGCCGATGGAAAGCGGAATCCTGGCAGGGAGAACCGGCCAGGAACCCCTGAGTCATGGGGCCTGGGGCTTCAGGAATCCTAGCCTCTCTTGTTAAGCTGAACCGACATCTGCGAAGACTCGGAGGCAGGGACTAGAGGGGACGCTGTGGCTCGGGCTGCTTCCCTACTCACTGAGTTCTTGGGATTCTGCTTCTACTTACACCGCCGTGGAGGCGTCCTAGGCTGCGGCCCGGAAGCACTACCCTCCAGTCTCACAGTTCCGAGCTACGGGAACTCGGAGCAATCAAACAATGCAACTCCGAGTGACTTGTGGGGGCGGGGCGGGGCGGGGCGGGGCGGGGCGGGGCTGAGCGCAGAGGCTTCCGGGATGAGCGAATCCCTGGCACCGGATCCACTTAGAGGAAGCGGGCAGAGCGGGCTGCAAAGCTCGTTTCGGGGATTCCTGGTGTTTTTTGCTTCCTCCAGTTTGCCAGGAGGCGGTGGCAAAGCCAGGACCAGGGATAGTTGGATCGCTTTGCTGCACTTGCTCTGGGCCAGCGTTCCCAGGGAAGCTACTGGACAGTCTACCCACATTCCCATTTCACACACGGGCAGTTGGTTTTCTGAGTGTTTTGGAACACCTAGAGGCGAAGTCTGGTGCCTTCTATAGAATTCTCTGGGCGTCATGTAACCCTGTGCTTAGGTTTGCAAAGATAGTTCAGTAGCGCTTCGGGGCTGGGGGGGTGGTGCGGGGGCGGGGGCGAGGAAGAAGACCTAGAGGTCAGGATTCTCAGAAGTTACTGAGGATTGGAAAGTTAAGTTGGTAGTCGCGGGCGTGGAGGGGAAACCAGACACCCATTAGAAAACACCTCAGGCTCCCGGAGATAGCAAAAAAGAAAACAAACCAGCCTCAAGATTCCTAGAAGAGCCGAGCGCTGTTGTGAGATCCCAGAAGCATCGCCTGGACTATTGGGGGTGGGGGGTGGGGTGAGGCGGCGCGTGGGAAGGGGAGGGTGCTGCAGCTAGACAGTAGGAGAGGAGACACTTGTGCTGTGGTCCGGAAACCTGGCCTTGGAAAGTAACTAATTTGTTACGCTTCTTGCAGGAGACAGTTCAAACTGGATTTTAGAGAGGCGTTTAAGGGAATCAAAGCCAGTGTTAGTCTTACATTTAGCACGATTATATCTTTTATTTGTTTGTTTGTTTGTTTTGAAACAGAATCTCATTGTGTGCCCCACAGAGTGTTGCTTTTATCCAGTGAGTGTCTATTTAGTGCACTGTTCTAGGTAGAAAGAAGAAAACAGAGAACAAAGTTCTCTGAAATAGATTCCTGGAGGGCTTGGAATAAGATGACTACATCATAAATCCAGAATATATCTGGTGGTGATCAGACAATAAAGAAGAGTAAAACAGATGGAAAGACCCATGCTGGAGTGGAAGATATATATATATATATGTTGGGTAGCTCAGGAAAACAGCGAAGACCTGATAACCCAATACAATCACAGACCAGGGAGAGTGAACCAGTTAAAAGATGGCAAGGGCTGGGCGCTGGTGATGCACACCTTTGATCTCAACACCGGGAGGCAGAGACAGGTGGAGTTTGAGGCCAGCCTGGTCTACAGTTCCAGTTTCAGGACAGCCAGGGCTACAGAGAAACCTTGTCTCAAAAAAACAAACACAAAGAAACAACAACAAAAACAAGTGTCAATGAAGCCATGAGATCTGAAGTTTATTCAGATGGAGAAAGGATGCCTGTGTCACAGCTAAAGGCCCAGGGAGGCCCACTGGGATCCCCAGAACCCAGGGCTTCCCTTCATGTCCTCTTGTAATGCCAGCACTAGGGAGACAAGAGACCTAGGATCCTTGAGGGCAACCTGTTAGTCCAGACAAACATAAGCTCCAAGTTCAGTGAGACCCTGCGTCGACAAATAAGGAACAAGTCAAGACTCCAGACTCCACACATGCACACACACACACACACACACACACACACACACCTGCCCATATACATGGGAACATATGGTTAATGTGTTAGTGGTGGGGACCACAAGCCTGACCCTAGTTTCATGAGGGGAGGACAGAGAATTAGACATTTCAGTCATCCTCAACAACATAGCAGGTTCAAGACCAGGCTGGGCTATATAAGACACTATTCAACAAAAATTGGTGGTGGTTGTTACAGCCTGGTCCCAACTTGCTGGCTTATGGGTTAGAAGTTTTTATAGCTCAAGCCTGAAGGCCTGAGTTCAATCCCTGAACTCCATGGTGGGAGAGGAAACAAACTTGTCACCTAATCTCTGTACTCTGTGTGACGATGAAATGTGTCCCCCTCTACATCATACACGATGATAATAATAATGAATAAATACATTTATTGGAAGAAAAAAAAACTTCTTAACCTAGCACATTGGATATCAGCCCTCTTATCTTGACCCATGAAGAGGTTTGCACTATTTCAAATGATTCTGAGAAGTGTGTGGTTGCATAGGCCTAAGGTTCCAGCACTCAGGAGGAAGGCAAGGACAGGTGGATCTTTATGAGTTACAGTCCAGACTGGGCTACAGAGTGCGACCCTGTCTTAAAACAAAGCACATTCTAAAGTAAGAAGAAAGAGATTCTGGCTTAGATCTTTTGCTGGTAGCATGATTTGTCCCGACACAGTTTATCCGATGCAGACCACCCCAATTCAGATACCACCCGAGGGGTTGCACATTCAGGAGGGCAAATGAGGGTTCTGGAGGCTGCGTCTGGATTTCCCGGGGCTTGGGCCCCAGCCTTGGCACCCTCCTGGTCCAGCAGATCAGAGAAGGCCTCGCGGTGCATGGCCGCGATATAGCTGCTGCCACTGGGATCCTCCGTGCGCATTCGGGTCAGCGGCAGGAAGCGGTTCGTGGAGAAGTATCGCAGAGCGGGCTGCGGGGCTCGCATTGCAGTCAAGAAGAGCTGAAGAAGGAAGAGCAGCATGTGTCTGCGGGGCACCCCTGGGGGTGTGTCATCACGCCCCACCCAGAGACTGCGCGGAGACTCGGTTTGTACCCACCTCCGTCACCTCCTCTGGGTCCTGCGCCTTGCTCAGAGCTTGCTCATAACTACGCTGGTAGTGAGCAAAGAGGTGTCGGGTCTGAGCATCTGCTCGCTCCAGAGCCCCGCCTGGGCCGCCCTCCAGCTTCTCATAAAAGGCTGTGTGCACTGGCCCGCACTCGATGAGGCTCACGCTGAAGGGAAGGGGTGGTGACAACAGCGACCGTTAGTGGCGGGACCACAAACTTGGCCCTAGTTTCACAAAGGGACTGAAGGGGCTGAACGCTGGTAGCAGATGCTGGCAGAACCATGGTGATCGCATTGCCCCAGCGCTATGGGGCTGCTAGGGAAGGGTTCCTCTGCCCATTTGGGGTCTAGTCACCTGCTCGCTCTATTTACTTATCCCAGTATGCCTTAAGAGCTAGGGTGGCTCTTAGTGAGATAATCTGTGTCAAGCGCCCTGCATAGTGTCTAGCATACAACGTGAGTCGGAGGAGGGCCAGAGGCAGAGCATCTGCAAGATCTGGTGCCAGGATTCCCAAGCCTCGGAGGGTTCTGGAGGATTGGTAACTCACTGGACTCCAAAGAGCGGCAGCAGGATCGCCAGACTCTCACACAAACCTTCCAGCGCAAACTTGCTGGCACAGTACACTTCGTGGAATGGTAGTCCTAGAAGGGGAAACAAGGTTGCAGAGGCCCTGCGGCTCCCCACTGTACCCTGAACCCCTTACTCTGCCCCTTTCGCTCACCCATCAAGCCTCCCACACTCGCGGTCACCAGCACACGCCCGGAGTGGCGCCTCTTCATGTCTGGCAGAAAGGCCTGCAGCATCCGAATGGTCCCGAGCACGTTCACGTCCAACACAGCACCCACAGCGTTCAACTCATGCGCTTCCAGCGGCCCGAACAAACCGCGGCCAGCATTACAGACTGAGGGGAGAGAGCGCAGACCCAACTTGTGAACCACTCTCTCCTCCTGCGTTGTCCTCGCATGGTCCCTGAACTCACTCGGGACATAGTTTGGACGCTGGAGGGTAAAGACTCCTATAGCATGTTTCAGAGAGGCTCACCCAGTACATCCACACGACCCTCAGTCACGCGTGCCTGGGCAGCAGCCACAGAATCGGAGTCTCTCACATCCAATTCCAGTATCTCCAGGGAGCCAGGAGGGCACCCATGAGTCCTAGCTGCCTCCAACAGTGGTCCCCGTGCCTTCAGGTCCCGTAATGTGGCATAAACTAAAATTCAGGAGAGGATGAAGATTCAGGAGAGGATGAAGCCCTCTGAGGGCTCTCCCCTGGCCTCCAGACCTTTCCCCTCCCATACCTTTGAAGCTCTGGGAACGTTCAGCAGCTAGACGAACAGCCAAGTGCAGGCCGATTCCGGAGGAGCAGCCGGTGATGAGCACTACCGTGGGCTCCATGTGAAAAAGCACTGAAGTCCAGAGTGTGCAGGGTCCTAGTGGCAGGCTAGGGCTGCCTATCTGCTTGGCTCTGCTCCTGCCCCACAGTGCGCCCGCCCCTTGTTGTGTCTGTTGGCAATCTCAAGGCTGAGTCGAGTCCCTGGAAGGCTTCCCCCAGGCTGGTGTGCGTCAAAGCAGGAGAAAAGGGTGTTGTAACCCTAAACTGCCTCAGTGGGTCAGGGGAAGGGGTGCCTGCAAGCAGCACTTTCTATAGGTAGCAGCCAGGTTGTTGGCTTTGAACTGAGCACTGCTGGGAAGATCTGGCCACAGGGAAAATGCTTCTGTTCAAGGAACTTATTTGGGTTTGAGACAATCAAGTAGACGAGGCTGGCCTCTGAACTCAGAGATCCATCTGCCTCTGACCCTTGAGTGCTGGAATTAAAGGCAGGGACCTCATTTTTAGCTGTTTGGAGTCAGGCTACCTTGCATCCCCTAGGCTGCCTTCAGACTCGCTACGGAGCTGAGGCTGGCCTTGAACTTCTGATCCTCCCACCTCTAGCTTTTCAAGGTTGTTATTCCAGATGTATACCACCACACGCTCAGGGACAATTATAACCACCAGCTTGCTGCACTACACCTTCTAAGGCTGGGGACCAGAATTAAAATGGAGCTGAGGTGAGGCCTGGGAAGGGCTGCCTCCACACCAGGGTCCGAATGTGCACCCGAGCCCTTCCAGGCATGCCAGCAACATACAGTACTTTAATGGAAGAGACCCAGGCGGATTCAGCAGTTTATTGTTAACAGAAAACTGTACTTTAACCCCCAAGTCTGGCGTGGAAGGAAGCACCCCGTTTCCCTCCAAGCCATTACTGTCACGCCACTCACTGTCAGGCCCTGGCTCCTTCTCCCAGGCACGGGGAGCATCCTGGGCTTGCTTGGATTTGAGGACCTATTCCAGCAGGTCCCTGAGGTGGCTGATCTGTCACAAAGAGTCAGGCTGGGGGTGATACTTGAGGAAGATCTTCTTGGAGAGGTCCACAGTGTCCCCTTGGGGCTGACTGGGATACCTCTTCTTGTTGTTAATGAATGCCTGCTCTAGTGGGAAGACATTCTTCTCAAACTGGTGCTGTTGGAAGGGGACACCTCTGGCTAGGCTGTGAGCCAGAGTCCCCAAGAAGAGGCACCAGCGTGGCTGATAGTAATCAGCCACCAGTCCTGCCAGCTGCTTATTGGCGTAGTCCAAAATGTTACCCTCAGGCCCCCACAGGGTAATCTGGTAGCGGCTGTTCTGTTCATAAAACTGGGCCTCAGCCTCACTCACGGCCGCTTCCCGGGCCTGGTCCAACCAGGTTCCCAGCAAGAAGTGGCTGTTGCTAGCCAGTAGCTCGTCTAGTGAAGGCAGGAGCTTATAGGCCAGGAGGCCTCCAGCCCTGAGCAGAAGGTCAAGCTCCTGCTTCAGGTAGGCAGTCCTTGCCTCCTCATAGCACAGGCTGACCAGCTCCTGCACTGCTTGGCGGGTGACGTCCAGCAGGTCATAGCGGAAGGCTGGGCTGGTGGTCAGGTTTGGAGCCGCAGTTAGCAGCAGTCGCCAAGCCTCAAATACATCTGATCTGTTGTACCAGACAGTTGTACTCATCTGTAGGGACGGCCGCTTGACCAGCGGGCTTCGGTTGTGCCCACTGCATGCTTCCCCAGAGCAGTTGTAGACACTCCTGAGTAGGATCCTCCAGGCTGCCACTGCATCCGGCTGGGAGATCCCGTACCGGCGGCTGGCAAAGCTGCTGACCCAGGCCATCAAATCTGGCACAGGGTCCTTGCGCCAGCCCAGCTCAGCCATGAGAGCATAGACCACTTCATTCTGGCCAATGCCCTCGGGGGCTATGCCGGTGCCCACCATAGTGGAGTTGGGGAAGAGGCGGGCTGCCTGGGGGCCTCGGTTCACATCCTCTAGGGCTCCGAACAGGCCATGGTTGCCCCCAAAGTTGTGGAGCATGCACCAGATGAAGGGCTGGCCGTGGAAGGAAGCTGTGCGCGTGTAGACAGGCTGGCTCTCGGCAAACAGGTCCAGAACCAGGAGGCGGCCACGGGGCACGGCCTCCAGCACAGCCCTGATTTGAGAGGGGCCCCAGAACTGGGGCTGGTGCTGGAAGAGCCAGCCTTGGAGCAGCCAGACAGCCTCAGGGTCCACTACAGTGGAGAGGAGACAGAGAGGTGATGAGAGGAGTGGTTTTCTTGAGGAAATCGGGTGATTATTACAGCTTACACATCTCCCATGATGTCCACCTTCCATTTTACCATCACCAGGGCTCCTTTGCCCATCCTGCCTCCTGAAACTCCAGGACTCCACTGATCTAGCTTGGATATCAGAGCAACCCAGAAAACTTAAGACGCAGATGCCTGGCCCCCAAATTCTGGACCTGCCAATTAGACATCCAGGAGTTGGAGTCCTTATATCCAAATCCCAGCATATCTGGGTTTACATAAAGCTTAACTGTTTCCCAAAGGCTCACGATTAAAGGTTAAAGTTCATGCCTGAACTCCACTGCGGAAATAAAAAAAAGGTCAAGATCAGGCCTTTGAGAAGCTCAGCTGGAGAAGGTATTTCGTGCTGAACCTGACAACCAGAGTTCTACCCTCGAGCTCACATCCCGGAGGGAAAAGAACAGACTCCTACAAGCTACCTGAGGGCTTCATATGTGCAGCGGGTGTGGCACACACACACAAATAAATAAATGCATTTTGGGGTTTTTTTTTTTTTTTGTTTGTTTTTGTTGGTTTGTTTGTTGTTTCTCTGTGTAGCCCTGGCTGTCCTAGAACTCACTCTGTAGACAGGCTGGCCTCGAACTCAGAAATCCACATGCCTCTGCCTCCCAGAGTGCTGGGATTAAAGGCACGTAAATGTAACATTCAATTGAAAAAGCAAAGGCTCTAAAAGCAGCGGTTCTCAACCTGTGAGTCTGGACCCCTTTGGGGGTCAATGATCTCTTCACAGGGGTCACATATCAGATATCCTGCATTTCAGATATTTATCTTATGATTCAGAACAGTAGCAAAAATACAGTTGTGAAGTAGCAATGGAATAGTTTTAAGGCTGGGGGTCACCACATGAGGGACTGTATTAAGGGGTCTCAGCATTAAGAAGGTTGAGACCCCCTGCTCTAGAGCGAGGTGCAGGCTTCTGGCTCCAGATCATGCTTGGAGAATGCTGCTCAGAGGAGCATAAACCAGTGTGTCACTCTCTTTCAGGGTGACAGGGCACCTCTCAGAGAGCTCTTTATCAATCGGTCCCCTTCTCCTCTATAAGCGGAAGAAAGGAGTCTTGGCCTCACATCTGTGGGACAGGATACATGTGTAACCTCTGACCTACATGACCTACTTTACAATGAGGTGGAGAACAAATACATTTTTGTTGTTACTGGGCAGTGGTGGCACACACCTTTTACCCTAGCACTTGGGAGGTAGAGACAGGTGGGTCTCTGAGTTTGAGGCCAGCCTGGTCTACAGAGTGAGTTCCAGGACAGCCAGGGCTACACAAAGAAACCCTGTCTTGAAAAATAAACAAACAGAAAGGAAAAAAAATGTTGTTGTTGTTCTGTTTTGAGCCAGAGTCTTTCTATATTGCCCTGGCTGTCCTGATATTCTCTCCATAGACCAGGCTGGTCCAAACTGAGAGAGATATGCCTGCCTCTACCTTCTGAGTGCTTAGGTTAAAGGCATGTGCTACCGTGCCTGGCTCCAAATAAAAACTTTGATGCAGCTGCTGCTGGTGGCGGTGGTGTTGATGGTGATGGTTGTTGTTCACATGTGTGACATGTATATGTGAACACACATGTGCAAGTCACAGGACAGCTCTGTAGAGGCGGTTCTCTCCTTCCATCTTTTTGTGGGTTCCATACATCAAACTCAGCTCCTCAGGCTTGAGTGCCTTACTTGCCAAGCCTTCTCCTTGCTGCCCCCAAGGAGTAGCCCAGGATCTCAAGTAGCCCAGGCTGGCCTTGAACTCCTGATCCTCCTGCCTCTATCTCTCAAGCACTGGTGTTACAGGCATATGCCATCATGCCTGGCTTAAAATCTTCTCAATTAGGTTTCACTCAGTGATTTTGTTTTTGTTTTTTTCTAGACAGGGTTTCTCTGTGTAGCCCTGGCTGTCCTGTCCTGGAACTCACTCTGTAGACCAGGCTGGCCTCGAACTCGAAATCCGCCTGCCTCTGCCTGACTTTTTTTTTTCTTTTTCTTTCTTTTTTTTTTTACAGGGCTAGGCATCCTGGTCTAAGAGCAAGCCCCACTGCACAGATGGCTTAACAAACCCCAGGAGGGGAAAAAATATGCCCAAGGTCATATGCTCAGTGCCCAGTGTGGTTAAGTGGGATGGCACGTATGCGTAAACGCCGTTGAGCAGAAAAGCACGCTATCACCGGGGTACCTGTCCTCCTCCCACCCAGCCTCCCTCTCTCATGTTCTGGGGGGTTTCTGTCCCAAGCACCGTACCAGTGACCATAGCTTCATAGACAGCTGCAGTGGTAGCAGCGAGGTAGGAGGGGTCGGAGAAGGGAGGCTGCATCTCATTGAAGGTGTCAGCCCCATAGATATGATCTGTGCCAAACTCCTCGGTCAGCTCCCGTAGGAAGAGGTTCCCGATGAGGGGGAAGATGGGGTCTCCTGGGGCCAGAAGGAAGGAGCAGCTGTAGGAGCAGTTGAAATGTCCCCAGCTCCCCAACTGGATGACATTGACCTGTGGGAACACTCTGGGGGAGGGGGGAAGGTTTAGAGTTGAAAGAGGCTGACACAGTGCTTGGCTTGGCTTGACACCCTCCCCAGCCTCACAGCTGTGGTTTTCCTCATGCTCACGCATGCTCTGTCTGTCCCCTGCCTGGTATCCTTCCCTCCACCCCTAAGGCTTATCCACCTGCTTCTTCCTCACTGTCCCTGTCTAAAAAGGTTCTGCTGCCTCCCTCTGCCAATGATCTCTTGTTAGGGACAGAGCCACAGGCAGACATGGGTGACCCCAGGACTTAGTGCAGGACCGGGCCTGACATCTGTAGACCCCTGGGCAAAAGTTCACCAAACGAAAAGACTTAAGTTCCCACAGCTTGGTGAGCAAGATGGAGAGGCCACCAGCAGCCAGCACCACACTCTGTGACAGTGGCGGGGGGCCAGGTGCTCCCAGGTGTGACAGAGCCTGGCAAAGCTTCACAAAGGAGGAGGGGCCTCATCCAGGCCTTGAAGGTCTCTCTCCAGCCACAGAGGAGAAGACAGTTCAAAAACAAGGACAGAGATGAACACACTCGCTAGGCTGCCGGCAAGAGCAGCTACTCACTAGCATTCTGTGCCTGGAAGTATGCACACCCAGCACAGCAGGTGAAGGAGCTATCTTGTTACTTAGTAATGTTTCATTCTGTTTCTTTAAATATCCCTTAACTAGTAATTAAGTTATATATTTATATATAGCATATATAAATTATTCACGTATGCATATTAAAATTAGGGACTGAAGAGATAGCTCAGCAGTTAAGAGCTCTGGCTGCTCTTCCAGAGGACCCAGGTTTCATTCCCAGCATCCACGTGGCAGCTCACAGTCACTCCAGCATCAGGGCATCCCATGCCCTCTCCTGTTCTCCAAGAGCACCAGGCGTGGATGTGGTATACAGACCTACGTGCAGGCAAAACACCCATGCACATAAAAGAAATGAAAACCTTTTTAAAATCTGGTGAGTTTTCTAAATCTGATGTTAACAATTTGGGGCTCCTGGGAATACTTTAGATTGATTTATTGTTATCTTATGCGTATCAACGTTTGCCTGCATGTATGTCTGTGCACCGCGTGCATGATGTGCCCGGAAGTTCATCAGCTCCTCAGGATTTGGAGTTATAGATGCCTGGGAACTACCATGTGGGTGCTGGGAACTGAGCCACAGTCCTTTGCAAGAGCAGCAGGTGCCCTTAGCTGAGACATCTCTCTAGCAAGCCGCCATCCCCTGAGTGTAAATATATATATATATTTATATATATATATATAAGTAAGTAAATATAGATATAAATATAAATATTAATATATATATATACACACACATATATACATGAAGACTGGGTTTCTCTATGTGGTTCAGGCTGGCCTGGAACTGGTGGTGCTCCTGCCCCTGACTCCTAAGTACCAGGATCAGAAGAGTGTACCATCAGACCCAGCGACAATTCCACTTTACAAGCAAGAAAATCAAGTCACAGAGTCGTCACAGCAGTGGCTGACAGCAGAGGCAGGAGTGAAGCTGTGCCGACATCCAAAGTTTCAGCGTTTATATCATGCTTTGGAGGGCAACCCTTTTCCCTTGGAGCTGAGCAGGGAGGGAGGACCTCACCTGGTGAGGGCCTTGGGAACATGCCCCGCGAAGGCAGGCAGCACTGGGATCATGCCGAAGGAGCGCATCCGGTCCAGGATTCGATGCTGGGAGGGACAGAGGTCAATGTGACAGGACCCTTGTTCACTCAGGGAGGGAATACAGATCTCTAGATCAGTCAAGAGCTCTGAGGCTAGCTAAGCACCCATCCCTGGTCTGTGAACACCCAGCACCCAGAGCCTTTCCTTTGTCGCTCTTTACCTGCAGGTAGAGCTGCTTGAGGTGCCAGGAACGGGGCAGGGGGCCATCCCAGGTGTGCAGGTTACCCATGCGTCCCCAAGCCAGGAAGGCAGGACCAGTGAAGAACTTATCGATCTCTGACTGGGTCAGGCCCAAGGCCAGGTATACCTGTGGAGCAGGAAGAGGCCCCACCTATAAACACACGAACCCTCCTTCACCATGTCACTGAACACTGCTCATGACCTCGAGCTGGGTATTACTGCTACTAAGATCTGCATCTCAGTCTACAGGGAGCTCACAGGCTAAAGTGTGTCAACTTTGTGGATGGGTGAGGATCTGGGACACAAAGAGGCTTTCTTCAATCCAGGGAGAGTCTTTGGCTTCTTTTTTTTTTTTGGTCAACCTTACTTAAGCAAGGGTCATCTGGGAAGAGGAAGCCTCCATTGGGAAAATACCCCCATCAGATTGGCCTGAAGGGGCACTTTCTTGACTGGTGATTGATATGGAAGGGCTCGGGCTGTTGTAGGCTGTGCCATCCCTGAGCAGGTGGCTCTGGGTATATAAGAAAGCAAAGCGACCAAGCCAGGAAGAAGGCTGACACGAGCAGCGTCCCTCCAAGGTCTCTGCTTCCGGGTTCCTGCCCTGATGGGGTTCCTGCCTTGGCACTCAATCTTGAATCTTTCTACCTCTACCTGAGTCCTGGGATTACAGGCCATGTACCACCAGGTAGTTTGTCCCACCCTGGGAAGCCTCGGTTCCCCAGGGCCAGTGGGGTGTGTGAGGAAGGCAGGAGAGTGTGAGGGGCCAGGTTGGCACAAACCCGTTGCCAGATGGCCTCCTGGCCATTCCAAGCCAGTGCCAAGTTGATGCCATTCAACGCCATCCAGTCAATCTCTTGCTCCCAACGGGCCCAGTCCCACCACACGAAGGAATAGCTGTGCGTGCACACATTCTGGTAATAGCGGTACCTGCGGGTATGGGCACATTATTGGGGACATGTGGGATGCCTTACTCACCGCTCTGTAACCCTTCAGAGGCAGCCTGGTACTGGAATACTACCCCCAACACAGTATTCATACAGGACAGTGGGGCAAAGGTTTCAAAGTGACCCCTCTCCTGCTAATTCCACATCTACCTCAGGTGAACCTGGAATTTCCCAAAGGGCTCCCCAGCCTAGTAGCTATTGTGAATACATAACTTCATTTTCATTCAACATGCCCAGAGTTCCTACTGTGCTTCCTGTGGTGTCTTAGGGTGTCAGTGCCACAGGCAAAATCAGTGTCTGTCCTGAAGAGAACTCACAGCTCCTATAGTATGATGGAGGAGATGGATGTGTGAAGGCGTAATCCCCTTACAGTGTGGCAAGTGCTAGAATAAAGGCCCAGGGCTTTGGGAAGGGTCACTCCAAAGCATCTTCAGAGAGGTCAAAGGAGGGGACATGAAATGCATGGATCACGAGAATGCCTTTGAAATTCTACTATCACGAGCTGGTTCTCAATCAACAGGGCTCCGTCATTATTTCCAACTTGGCTCAAGACCACACAGCTAGAGGGGAGCCTAGATCTGAAGGCACGGACAGCCCGAGCCTGCACTTCCTTTTCCGTCTCCAAACGTGCCTGTAGCTGCAGCCCCGACCCAGGCGTACAGGTCCGCACCATCGCACCATCGGTGGGTGTCCGGAGGCTGCAGGCAGCGACCCCAGCCGGCTGGGACCCACGGCATCAATACCTGTTGGGAGTGGTTTCGGTCAGCACGTCGGGCACAGCGGGCAGCGGCCACGGCAGGTGCAGCTGAGAGTTGGACCAGGCCACCTGACAGCCACAGAAGTCACGCAGGTAGCGGTGCAGCCCCGCGGCGGCCGCCACACCCGTGGAGCCGCGCACAAGCACTGGCACCCCGCCGCCGCCGCTCAGGCTGTAGGTGTCCAGGCCCGACTCGTCCGCTAGCGCGCGCTTCACGGACACCAAGAAATTGGCCGCCGGCCCGGGTCCCAGTAGCCGGACCACCAGCTCCCGTACGGCCTCTGCCTCCCGAGCCTCATCACCCACGGAGCCCCGGGCCAGGAGTAGGAACCACAGAATCACAGCCAGCCCCGCGGCTCCCATCATGCCAACCGCGCGACCCTGGCCTGCTCACAACCAATACCAAGCTCGGGGCCCGCGGGGCGGGGCTGCCAGCATCCAATCGGCTGCGGACCTCGGGCCACGTGGCCTAGAAGATTGGGCTCCTGCTACCCGCCTGGAGGACCAGGTTTCCGGACCCAGACCCTCCGGGTCTGCTGACCGCGCGCGTGGCTGGAGGGTGGGTGACCCTATGAGATATCATCGGTCAGACGGGACGCTGCGCATGCCTAAGCCCTTTCGGACGCGGCTCGCTTTCTTCTGCAAGTCACTTCCCTTCCAAATATTTAGCCACTCTTTTAAGTGATGAGAATTAAAGCTAGCCAAGGGTTCTCTACCACTAAGCTGTATTCTAACCACTCATCTAATAAATGTGTGCTTGGATTTTATTTCGTATCAGACTGTTGCTTATATTAGAGAAGGATGGTTTCAGTTGTTATTTCTGGCTAAAGTTCTGGAAACCAAATAAGGATTCCTCTGGGTGAGGAGATGGCTCAGTGGGTAAGGCGCTTGCACGTGAGGACACGCGTTTGAATCGGCTGAACCCACATAAAGCTGTCCCAGTACTGGGAATCTGTAACCCCAGTGCTCCGAGGAGATGAGCGCTGGAGACAGCTGCCCTGGTGTACAAAGTGACAAACAGGGAAGAGACCTTATCTCAAGGTAGAAGCACCTGAGGTTGTCCTCTATTGACGCCAAAAGAGACAACTCGCACTTCAAAAAGACCGGGAGCTTATTCTGAAGCCAAATACAAATGACTATGGCCCCGGAACGGTTTTAGGTCTCCCCAGTTTCCATGTTCCAGTGTGGGAATAATTTGATGAAGTTTTTATAGTGACAGAGCACAAAGCCATAAATGAAGACACATTTTCGAATACATTGGTGGAGACATCAGAAGTGGGTTATAGAGAATCTGGAAATTGCACTTGCAGACTTTAGATACCATTCTTAGCTTCCAGGATGCTAAAAGCTGGCAGTCTGCTAAATTAATGCATTTCAAAGGAAAACTCGGGCCGGGCGGTGGTGGCGCGCGCCTTTAATCCCAGCACTTGGGAGGCAGAAGCAAGTAGATTTCTGAGTTCGAGGCCAGCCTGGTCTACAGCGTGAGTTCCAGGATGGCTAGGGCTATACAGAGAAACCCTATCTTGAAAAACCAAAACCAGCCAACCAAACAAACAAAAAACAAAAAAAAGGAAAATGTGTGTTTGGTACACTCAAAAAGACTTAGCCATTGTCATAAAGCTTTCAGGTTGGGCAGGCTTTACAGAGCAGGGTAGGTAGGTAACAGTGGCTATTGAGGAGGCTGGGAATGGCTCAGGTTGGCTCTGGGCAACAATTCAAGTTCTTCAGAGCCTTGAAGTTCTGATGAGCCACTCAGCACTGCAGAAGGTTCAGGAGAAACTGCTTTCCCAGAGCTTTGGCTCAAAGCTCTGACCATCACTTGTGTGTCAGACACCTACACTCTTTACACACACACACACACACACACACACACACACCACAGCAGAACTTCTCGCTGGGTTGTAAATCTGTGATGAATGTCAGGGTCTCCAAAAAAGCAGTGTTATTTTATCTGAAACCCAAGGCTGACTAGGAATCTGGAGAGGACGGAAGGAAAGCTTTCTAAGCAGAGAGGGACGCACGGAGAGATGAGAACGGGGAGGTTTGAGGAACTAATGCGAGCACATGAGCCCAGCCTGGCCAGCAGGAGATCAAGAAGGGCTTTCCAGTAGATCCTCAAAGGGAGCAGGACAGGAATCTGTCAGTTTACCTGGCTGGCCTGGGAAGTGAGGAGAGGAGGTGACCTGGGTAAGAGCCAGCAGGAGAGAAGCTGAAGGAAAATGGGAGCCTTAGCTCCTGGAACTTGAAGGAGAATGGAGACTCTTAGTTCCTAGAGCTCAGTATAGGCCCCCAAAGTGCTCAGGCTGCCCATCGAAGGGCAGGGGCGGGGACCTGGGGCTGGGTGCTGGCAGAGAGCAATGGACTAGAGCCAGGTGTGGTGGCAATGCCTGTGGTCCCATTGGGGAGGCTGAGGAAGGAGGACCTAGATTTCAAGACCTGGGTGAGTTTCTGACCAGCTCTGCTGGGGTGGGGGTGGGGCTTAGAGAAAGAGTTCTATTCCTAATTCTATTCCTAGTAGTTCCTGGAGTAGGAGAGGCCCCTGCTCCCTCTCAGTTCCCTTCACCGGGACCTTCTCATTCTTTCTGAGGAAGCAGAATGGGGACGGAATGGAAAGATTTGCCCCTGGGACCTCACCCCGACTCTCTCCTCACATAGCAGAAGTTGCTGTGTGGAGGCCAGAGGCCTGCCTTCACCTCATCCTCCACCTTAGCTTTTGAGACAGGGTCTCTCTCAGAACCTGGAGTTTTCCAGTTTGATGAGGCTGGGTGCCCAGAAAGCCCCAAGGATTCACCTGTCTCCACCTGCCCCACGTCCCGGGTGCTGGTGTTGGAGATGAGAACCCTGAACCTGGCTTGGATGTGGGTCTTGTTATCCAGACCACACAAAAGGCATGGCGGTCATTACAACCAACTTGCCACAAACTAGGGTCACCTACACAGTCAGGAACAAGGTCCTCATGCCTGGCTCGAGCTCCTGCCATGGGTTCCCACAGTGGGGGGGCTCTTTCCTTCCCCAAGATCTTCTGTTGTTGTTTAGTTTTTCAAGATAGGGTTTCTCTGTGTAGCCCTGGCTGCCCTGGAACTCACTCTGTAAACCAGGCTGGCCTTGAACTCGTAGAGATCTGCCTGCCTCTGTTTTCTGAGTGCAGGGATTATCACTGCCTGGATAAAGATGTTTTTCTTAATTGAAAAAAAAGAAAGAAAGAAAGAAAGAAAGAAAGAAAGAAAGAAAGAAAGAAAGAAAGAAAGGAAGGAAGGAAGGAAGGAAGGAAGGAAGAAAGAAAGAAAGAAAGAAAGAAAGAAAGAAAGAAAGAAAGAAAGAGAGAGAGAGAAAGAAATAGAAACAGGACTCTAGAAGAGCTACTGTAGTTGTGGTAATTTCCTTTTTTTTTTTTTTAGAAAAATATAAATATTTAATTTTGTGCTAATTGTGCTATAGGACACTTTAAATATTCATTCATCCAGAAACATCAGCAGGTGAGCTCTGAGTCACCGTGAATGCTGTTGTTGTTAGAGATTGATGTCTGTTCTAGTTAGCTTTGCTGATGCTGTGAGAAAGTATCAACCAAAAGGAATTTGGACTTGGGAGCCTGGTGGCGGCTGGTGGCAGTGGCAGCGCGGTGGTGCTCAGGACTCAGAGGCGACCAGTCCAGCCTGGTTGTTTCAAAAACAAACAAACAAGCAAGCAAACAACACCACCAAAACAAAGAGGGAACTCTGTTTTAACTCAAGCCGTTTTATGTGACTTAGAATAATACGAAGCCTAAACGTGCCACCAGGAAGTTCTGATAGGAGCTAAGCTTCAAAAGCAAGTTCCAGGTAGGCCACAGGGCCAGCTGCAGGCCAGCTGCAGCCTAGCCAGGGCTTGATATGCCAATTGTACTGGCTGGTTGTGTGTGTCAACTTGACACCAGCTGGAGTCATCACAGAGAAAGGAGCCTCCCTTGAGGAAATGCCTCCATGAGATCCAGCGGTAAGACATTTTCTCAATTAATGATAAAGAGGGAGGGCCCCTTGTGGGTGGTGCCATCCCTGGGCTGGAAGTCCCGGGTTCTATCAGAGAGCAGCTGAGCAAGCCAGGGGAACTGTAAGCAAGCCAGTAAGTACATCCCTCCACGGCCTCTGCACTGCTCCTGCCTCCATTTCTGCCCTGTCTGAGTTCCAGTCCTGACTTCCTTTGGTGATAAACAGCAGTGTGGACGGACATGTAAGCTGAATAAACCCTTTCCTCCTCAACTTGCTTCTTGGTCATGATGTTTGGGCAGGAATAGAAACCCCGACTAAGACACCAATGATGGTGTTGCTGTGCTACCAGGGTCGTGAGTCCTGTGAGCACAAAGCTACTGTTCAAAGAAATGATGCAAAAGTTGGAACTTTGGTCTCCAGGGTGGCACTGCTGTGCTCCTGAGACACAGCTTCCCTAGCCTGTGTGTTGGTATCCATCCACAAGAGAATTTGAAACTCTCTCTCTCTGCGTGTCTCTGGCTTCAGTGACAATGGCACCGTCGGTGGGCCCGCATAGGTTCACAAGACAGCACTAGCCACTGGCCTACACACTCACTCAAGGACCTCCTGGACCTCCATCAGTGCCATCCTCCTGCCTGCCACAGTGGAAAGGCTTCACAACATATGAGTCGAACTGGCTAGTTTCTAAAGCATCCTCACTGGAGAGGATTCCCCAGCGGAACCTAGGAGAGTTTCTGCCCTAACTGTTGCTGACTCGTTGAGATGCCCGTTTCATCTTTTATATTAGCACCACATTACCAAGCATATCCAGAAGACAAATCTTGTGTGGACATCCTAATTGCTGAGTGCCTTATAGTCCACAGGCTGTGCCCTCTGCAGCCAAGCGTGGTGGTAGCACCTCCCTTTAATCCCAGCAGTTGGGACAGACACAGGCAGGTCTTTGTGAGTTCAAGAACAGCATGGGACCGAAAACAAAAGACTCAAACAAGTCCTCTGTTACCCTTGGAGGAGGATGAGATTGGTGGATTACTCAAGGGGAGATTATCGGCTGCAGAAGCAGCTGGGCCAAAGGGAGGAAGACAGATGCAACAGAAGGTGAAAATGTCTCCCGAGCTGACCAATGTAGGCTTGGAGTTTTTAAAATCTACTTTTTAAAAAAAAAAAAAATTACTTGTTCTATGTGTGTGAGTACATACACTCTTACTGTCTTCAGACACAACAAAAGTCAGCATCAGGTCCCATTCCAGACGGTTGTGGGCCACCATGTGGTTGCTGGGAATTGAACTCAGGACCTCTGGGAGAGCAGTCACTGTGTTTAACCTCTGGGCCATCTCTCCAGCTGCTAAAATTTACTTTTTTTTTTTTTTTTTTGGTTTTTTGGAGACAGGGTTTCTCTGAAATCCGCCTGCCTCTGCCTCCCAGAGTGCTGGGATTACAGGCGTGCGCCACCACCACCCGGCTAAAATTAACTTTTAATAAGGGGTTTTCAAATGTTTTGACATCTTTTTTTTTTTTTATGTTATCATCCACCATAGTGGAAAGGAAAAGTTAATAAAGCAAAGGAAGATATGGACCTGTTTAGAAAAATTTTGGGGGGGCAAATCTAATTTTCTGTTTTCAGGATATTTGTAGTTCAGTTTTCATGAATCAGTAGTGGCTGCTTGATCTACTCTTAAATGCTATTTATGAGAATTAGCAACAGCAGGCCAATCTAGAAAAGATCCCCAGGCTCTTCCAATCGGCGCCAGTCTGAGGAACTGGTGAGGAGTCGGAACACCACGAGAAGTGTCCTGGCGCGTTTCTCTCTATGAAGTCATGACAAATGATGACCAACAAAGAGTGGTGACCCAACACAATGCTGTCAGCATTGTCCGCTGTCTGTTGGGCTGTAGTTATGTCATTTTAAAACATCATGGGTTTTCTCAAGCATCTGCTCCAGTAAAACATTACCTGCCCCCTTTTTTAAGGCTGTCTCTAGAAAAATATCATGTGTGTGTTCTTAGAAAAACACCCTTTCACATGTCTGCTTTAGCAAAAACATCTTCTCATAAGACGGTTTTAGAAAAACATCACATTAAACAAAGGTGTCTTCAAAGAAGTCAGAAATTTTGACTTCAGACCAAACTATAGACCAATCCACTTTCCTTTATCAATTTGTTTTCTAATTTCTTCTTGTTGTTTTGAGACAAAGTCTCACTCTATAGACTGGGTTGGCCTTGAAGTCAGGGTAAACCTCCTGCCTCAGAATCTCAGGTTTCTGTGATTATAGGTATACCTAACTTTTCTATCTTTGTTTGTTTGTTTGTTTCTTTCTTTCTTTCTCTATCTATCTTTTTTTTTGAAGAGCAGAAAAATTTTGGTAAGTTTATGGACTTGTATGCAGATAGTAGTTTGAGCCCAGGAGTTTAAGACCAGCCTGAACAAGAGCAAATCTAAACTGGTAGGGAAGCTGCGCAGTGGTGGCACACGCCTTTCATCCAGCATTTGGGAGGCAGAGGCAGGTAGCTCTCTGAGTTCGAGGCCAGCTTGGTCTACAGAGTGAGTTCCAGGACAGCCAGGGCTATACAGAGAAACCTTGTCTTGGAGGAAGAGGAGGAGGAGGAGAAGGAAGAGGAGGGAGGGAGGGCAGAGTGAAATGACTCAGCAGACAAAT
The DNA here is from genome assembly GCF_947179515.1 of Apodemus sylvaticus. Taxonomy (NCBI): domain Eukaryota; kingdom Metazoa; phylum Chordata; class Mammalia; order Rodentia; family Muridae; genus Apodemus; species Apodemus sylvaticus. Next base: position 21,918,426 of record NC_067481.1, read on the forward strand.
GCATTTACCACAAAGCCTGACAACCTGAATTTAGTCCCTGGGACCCATGGGGAAGGAAGAGGAGGAAGGAAATTGATTCTTGGAAGTTGACCTCTGACTTTCACATACCAATCATGACATATGCACAGGTGCACTAAAGTGGGGTACTAGGGATGGATGGCCTACTTTTAACTAGCTAAGTCTCTATGGATGTTTTGTCCCCATATATGTCTGTGTACCACACTCTTGCCTGACACCTGCAAGGCCAGAAAAGGACTACAGATATCCTGGGACCTGAGTTACAGAGGCTTGTGAGGAACGATGTGGGTGCTGGGAATAGAGTCTAGGTTCTCTGGTAGAAGATGAGCAGCCAGTGCTCTTAAATATTGAACCATCTCTTCTTTAGTCACCCCCTTCCCGCCCCCACCTATTTTTGAGACAAGGTCTCATCGTGCAGCTCCAGATACACAGAGCTCACTGTGACCAGGCTGGCCTTGGTTCCACAGGGCTCTGCTTCCCAAGTGTCGGGATTAAAAGATGTGCCTCCAGCCAGGCAGTGGTGGCGCTCGCCTTGAATCCAAGCACTCAGGAGGCAGAGGCAGGCGGATCTCTGAGTTCTAGGCCAGCCTGGTCTACAGAGTGAGTTCCAGGACAGCCAGGGCTACACAGAGAAACCCTGTCTCCTATCTCGAAAAACAAAATAAAGAATGTGCCATGGGGGTTTGGTGGTGGTGGTTTTGCCTCTGTTTCTCTTTTCTTTCTTTTTTTTTTCCTTTTCCTTTTTTGATCTCATTAAATAGACACGCTTGCATGAAGTTTCTATGTCGATGAGGTTGATCTCAAATTTGCTAGTTCTCTTGCCACTGCTTCCTGGGTGCTAGCACATTCCTCCGGTGCCGGCATAGACAGAACTCACTTTCACAATAGGGCTTGAGCACACTGTGAGCCTTTTAGTGTGTGACAGGTGTTACCACTCTTTCACTAATGCGTGAAGTAAGATGGCTGGGTCTCAGCTCGCTCTCCAGATCTGGTTTTTTTTTTTTTATTGTTGTTGTTTGGTTTTGTCTCTGACCATCCTTTCCCTCTGCCTACGCACTCCAGAACAACCCCAAAATTCTTCCTGCCCTGTCCCCCCCCACCAAAGGCCTGCTACAATCTTCATTAACCATTTGGTGTAAAGAATGAGACGTTCTTTCCCTGTGTGACCACCAGGGGGCAGTCTACACCCAGCACATGATTTGGGTAGGCTGGCAGCTGTCCCTGCAGGTGGGTCATTGATGCTACAACCTCTCACCGGGGATGCGGGACGACAGCGGTTCCATCACTGAAGGTGATGAATTTGTCCCCGCTGCTGCGAAGCTTGGGCCTTCCAGGAGCCCCGCCATCTCTAAAGCTTGTTCTAGGATCTCAGGATGGCGTTTGGAAATTGTAGAGGAAAAGGAACACGCGGGGTAGAAACAGGCACAAGGGAGCCATTTCGTCACCCCTAACTTTCCACACATTCCAGCCTAGGTCATCCCATCTTTAGCGGGCAGGAGGAAACCGGAAGCTACTGGATTCTGAGAAGTCAGCCTAGCTTAGGACTCTGCTCTCTCCCGCCTGACTCTGATCAGCTAGACTGGAGAGCCATTTCTTTCCAAGGACGTTTGAGGCCTCTCCTTCCTCTTACTTGATTGACTGTGGTGGCTTGAATGAGAAATGGCCTCCATAGGTGCATATATTATAATGCCTAGTCCTGGGTTAGTGTTAGTGTTTGGGAGAGGTTATTAAAAAAAAAAAACAAAAAACAAAAAAAACCTTTAGAGAGGTGTTTTCTCAACCTGTGGGTCGCGACCCCTTGACGTTGTCAACAGATCCTTTTACAGGGGTCGCCTAAGACCATTGGAGAACATGGATATTTATATTACTATTCATAACAGTAGCAAAATTACCGTTATGGAGCAATAAAACTATGGTTGGGGGGTCACCACAACATGCCCTGCTCCAGGAGGTTGATGAGAGTACATTACATTCTCACTCCTCTTCTGGTTTTCTCTCTTTGCTTCCAGGTCAAAAATATGCTCCGGCTGCCTCTTGCCTCGCCTCCCAACCATTACAGAACCTCCCTCGGGGACGTAGCCAGAGCAAACTTTTCTGTATGTTGATTTTAGCCAGGGTGCGTACACAGCAGCAGAGAGGTTAACTAAGCTATAAACTAACAAGTTTTCCAGGTGTGTACTTTAGCCAGGCATGGCGGGGCACGCCTATACATCTCAGTGAGTTCAGGGATACATCTCAGCCAACCAGGGATACGACAGAACTCTGTCGCAGGAATGCCAGACGGGGAGGCTCGAACAAGGCAGAGAGGACAGAGGAAGAAATCCAGCGTTGATCTCTGGATTCTTGTTTTCCAAGACAGGGTTTCTCTGTGTAGCCCTGGCTGTCCTGGAACTGGCTCTGTAGATCAGGCTGACCTCGAACTCACAGAGATCTAGATCTGCCTACCTCTGCCTCCTGAATGCTGGCATTAGAGGCGTGAACTACCATGCCTGTCGCTGTTTTCCTTTTTTAAAAGAGCATATTGAAAAAAAATCAGAGAGAGCTCTAGGTTTTATTCTAAATTTTAAAATATTTTGACTATCATCGTTGTGTATGGTGGGGGTTGGGTGGATAGTGGAGTTCAGAAGCAGCTCTGGAGTTACACTCTCCTTTCAACTTTACTTGGGTCTGTCTGGGAATCTCACGGATCATTAGGCTTGTGTGGAGAGTGCTTTGACCTGCTAAGCCATCGTGCCAGATTTTTTTTTTTTTTAAGTTTTTGACAGTGTCTCATGCAGCCCAGGTTAGCTTCACACTCACTGTACAGCCAGGGGTGAGGATGACCTTCAACAGTATTCCTTCTGGTTTCAACTTCAAGTCCCCGGAACTACAGGCATGGGGTGGGGGAAGGCATCCCTTTTCTTTCTTAAAGGGAAGGCAAGCAACCTTCCTTCATCACACAGAGCCCATCTTCTGTGGGGAGGGGTGCATGGGCTGGAGAAGCAGCGAACAGGCCCTGCAGCTGCGTTCCCCTTGCCCAGACACACGCTCCTTGGAGGTGGCTGCGTATCTCGCACCCTTCACCTTCTCCAGTCTTTTGGGGCCTTTCACCCTTTCCTTGACTGGCACAGCTCAGACCGCCTGGGTATCTGGCTGTGTCCTTTGCTCTATCTTTCTGTATCTCCAAGCTTTGGCTTTGACCTTCAATGACAAAAGTTTACCAATAGTTTGAAGGCTAACATCTGCGTTTTTATCTTGTTACTCACTTGTGAGACTTAGTGCCTAGCTTGAAGGTCACTTGAGTTTTATAGCATTAACTTTTCCAGTTAGGTCTATGATCCACTCTTAAATTTTTTTAATTTAATTATAAAATTTAATAATTGATTAATTAACTTGTGGTTGATAAGACATGACCTAGTTACAGAGCATGTGCTGGCTTTAAACTCAGGATCCTTCTGTCCCAGACCCTCGAGTGTTGGGCTCCCAGGCCCAGGCCGGGTGTTGGAGTTTATTGTTACAGTTAGGGAGCTATCCAAATGTGTTCTCCCTGCAGGCGAGCACTCAGTTGTACTAGTTCCAGTTAATGAAACAAAGGGTTTTTGTTGTGTTGTTTTAGAAACTGGGTCTCATGTAGCTCAGGCTGGCCTTGAACTCCCAATCCTGTATCCACCCCCAGAGGGCTGTGATTAGAGGCATATAGTGCCCTGCTCTGTTCTCTCCACAGAGAATGAATTACCTTGGCTTCGGTCTAACCTGGCTGACTATAAATTAGGATTTGATCCTGGATTTTTGACTCTGCCATTCTAGTCAGGCCTCCCTGTGAGCAAGAGGATCAGCGTTCCCTTCGGGGTTTTCGTTTAAAGATGGAGTCGGGGAGCACTGCTGGGGGGAGGTGACGGGCTGGTTGGGAGAGAGAGGGGTTTAGGCTAGGGTGGGCTAAGAAGGTGGAATGAACAGGAAGTCCTAGCCTCTCCCTGTCCTTGTGAGAAGTAGGTGTTACATTCCTGTGCCATAAAGCAACTGTGTGTGTGTGTGTGTGTGTGTGTGTGTGTGTGTGTGTGTGTGCAGGGCAGAGAAAGAATGTGCACGTCTCAGGGAAGGGAAGTGGCCCCCACCCCCACCCCACCCTCTCCCGCCCAGCCCTCTGGTTCTCTGGCCCTTAGCTGGCCTGCTTCAGCTGCGCTGAGGAGCCTGCCAAGCCTGTCCTTACACCAAGGCCAAAGGCACTAGGGCTCAAAATAGCCAGGCCATGGAGCGCGTGCCGGAGAAGGCACTTGGAGAGAAGTCGGGGCGGACACCCAGGCCCCAGATGCCCAGGCTGGGATACACAGGGAAGGGAGGGGAGATAAGGACTGCCCAGGCTTCGAAAAGTTAACTTGGCTCTCGGCAGTGGGAAGGCGCCTGGGCAACTTGAGATAAGGTGCTAATTTCACAGACTCGCTGCCCAGCCGGGGCCATGGCAACTGTGGCCTGAGCTCAGGAAGAAAAGCAGAAATGCTGGCCCGAGGAAGAGGGTGTGGGCACCCCGCGGGTTGGGGGGGCAGAGCTAGAGTGACAGCCCCTACCCCACCCCACCCACTCAGAGACAGGCAGCTTTTGTGAGAGTCAAACACACTTTATTCCGGATAAGAATGTCTGAACAGACGGCCTTGGGCAGGGTCCCCACAAAGGGCTCTGCCGCAGGCTTCTGTGTAAACAGAGCAAAGATCATCACAGAAACTGGGCACAAAAGGACAGAGGGGTTTGGAACAGGGTCACCGTGGGCCAGCCCTGCCTGGGCGAGTGTGGGAGCAGCTCTCCTGGGCGCCGGGGTGAGGGAGGGGAGGGACCTTGCTGATTTAGTGTTACCTCCACAGGGAAGGCCGTGAGTGAATTGCGGGAGTCAGCACATGATTAGAAGGGTCTGAGATCCATGAGGTAGGCGGCGAGGGCTTGGCAGGCCTGGGCGGGCGCACTCCCACACCTGCGCTAGCAGCCCAGCGGTCACCTCCGATTAGCAAATTGTAAATGACACTGACTGTCTCTGCCCAGGACACCACTCCTGAAAGCTGGGGTCAGTGTGGGGCTTGGGGAGGGAGTCTTAGTGGGCAGATCAAGGCAGGCCTGCCGGCAGAACCAACCTTACTGACCACAGCCTCGGGACATCATGATCAGGGAGAAGGGCTCAGGGATGCTCGGGAGAGTGCCAATTTTAACTTCTGCCTTGGGGTGCAGTGTGGGCAAGGCCCACTCACGTACAGACTAGGCCGAGGGGAATCTAAGAACCGGAAGTCCGGTGCTGCAAGTCTGTGAGCCCCTCCCATTCCCAGGGATTCTATACTGCGCCAGCAGGGCTAGGGGAGGAAGGTGTTTAGGAGGGCGATGGTTATCCTGGGACCTTTGGGATGGCCCAGATGGGGCCAGCGGACATCTTCCTGACTGTCCCCTATAGTGGACTGGGGTATGCTCTATAAGCAATGCTCCCCTCTAGAAGAGAACTGACTGCCATCATCCTCAAAGGTGTGACCAAGAACTCCCAGACTGAAGAGGGACCCCTTGCATCCTGAGGGCTCTGTGCCCCAGGTGCTGTGCAGGCTGGCTCACCAGCAGGGGGTGGAACAGAGCAGTCTGTCTGGGGGCAAGGAGGCCAAGCTGGCACCGTGGGCATGGGTGGGTATAAGGCCCAGCCATCCAGCTCTCAATAGAAAGTCGGTACGGTACACACAAGGCTTGGGGTAGAGAGACCCAGGGCAGGCCAGCACTACCTAAATGAGTCACAGCGGGGACAGGGGCTGCAGGGCGACACAAAGGCCCAGGGATCCAGGGATCAGGGCCAGCAGGCAGGAGAGACACAGACATTCCCTGTGGAGGCAGGCAGGAGAGCCGCTCTGGGCATGCGCCCTGCCTGGGACTCACTCATCCAACTTCCCTTCCCGAATGTGCTCAAAGGAGAAGGGGAGGAACTTGAAGCCGGTCCCAGTGTAGAATTTATTCTGGAATTCCACCCTGGAACGAAGAAGGGCACAGGTGTCATTTATGGGGAAGAGGAAATGGGGCCACACTTCAACTGTGGGGACAGGGGCAGCTGGGGCTGCGGCCAGCCAGGGTGACATAGTGAGGCCCTGTCTAAAACAAAACAAAACAAAACAAAACAAAACAAAACAAAACCAAGCGGTTAAATGGCTCTGTGGTAGGGATGGGCTGCTCTTGCACCATTTTGGTGCCCAGCACCCACGCGGCTGCGCACAGCTGCCTGTGACTCCAGCTCCTAGAGCTCCGACACCTTCCTCTGGTCTCCACGCCCCTGCTCAGACACATAAATAAAAATGCTTTAAAAATAAAATAATAGGGGGCTGGAGAGATGGCTCAGTGGTTAAGAGCACTGACTGCTCTTCCAGGGGCCCCAGGTTCAAATCCCAGCACCCACAACGCAGCCCTGAACTCCCCGCTCAACCCACCCACTTGCTCTAGCTTCCGGAATAGCTGGGACTAGATGGGATGCCGCCACGCCTGGCCCAGAGCAACCTTCCTCAGGTTTTAATTTCTCTATTCCCTCCACCTCTGCCCTCCCAGGAGAGCCTGAGGTAACCCTTCTGGGCTTGCAGCTCACTGCCCGGAGCTACTTTCAACTTGTTCATTTAGTGTGTGTGGTATGTCTGTGGCATCGCGTGCTGCAGTATGTGTGGGGGTTAGAGGACAACTCTGTGGAGACGCTTCTCTCTCTCTGCCTCTCCCGCCTCGTGCTGACTTATGCTGACTTGACAGGCTAGACTCATTTGAGAAATGAAAATCTCAACTGAGAAAAGGCCTGTGTAAGACTGGGCTGTAGCCAAGCCTGTAGTAGGGCATTAGCTTAATTAGTGATGGATGGGGGAGGGTCCAACCCATTGTGGGCTGGTGGTCCTGGGTTCTACAGGAGAGTAGGCAGAACGAGCCACGAGGAACAAGCCAGTAGCTGCACCCAGTCATGGCCTCTGCATCAGTCCTGCCTCCAGGTTCCTGCTCCTGTCCTGACTTCCTCCAGTGGTGAACAGTGCTGTGGAGGTGTAAGCGAAAGAAACCCTCTCCTCCTCAGAGGTCATATTGTTTCTCCACAGCAGTACTAACCCTGAAACGCACCTTTGCGAGGGCTCTGGGGACTGAACTCAGGTTACTGGGCTTTCGAGGTAAGCACTTACTCACTGGGCTATCTCATTGACCTCTGTTTTTATTTATCTTTTAAATTAAAAATAACATTTCTGGGCCTGGGGGCTGCGGGGGGGGGGGGGGGGGGAGGGGGGGGGCTCATGGTTAAGAGCATCGACTGCTCTTCCAGAGGTCCTGAGTTCAATTCCCAGCAACCACATGGTGGCTCACAACTGTCTGTAATGGGAATCCAATGCCCTCTTCTGGCATATCTGAAGACAGTGACAGTGTACTCACATATATAAAATAAATAAATCTTTAAAAAAAATAACATTTCAAATTTATTACAAGGGGAGGTCAGAGGTCAAGCTTTGTGGAATCGGTTCCCTCTTCCACCTTTCTGTGGCTGCATCTTTGCCACAGGCCCACCTAGCCACCTCCTCAGAGCCCAGGCCCACGCTCAGCAAGCCATCAGGAGGGGCTACCTGGGTAAGTCTGTCTGTCCTAACAGTTCACTCTCTCTGTCCTCTCATGTGTGTGCTAACCACTTCAGCGGCCCAGAAAGCAGTGTGACAGCAATGAGCTAACGAAGAAAAGCCCCCGAGCCCCTTCCTGGTAGGAGCCCACACAGCCCACCTCTCAGGGAAGCCTCTGGGAAGAATTCTGGTTCTGGGTAAATGTACCCCACCCCCCAGGAGAGGAGACTTGGAAGCAAACATTGAAGGTGGTCAGTTCAGAGGAGGAAACTCTTAGGAAGGAGGGGGAATCTTGGGGAGGGGGGATAGATAGTCTTCTCAAAGCAAAAATATTCTCCAACCACAAAAACATCTGAGAAAGAATTCTTCTCTAGAGACTAAAGGGAAAAACAGGGCCTTAACTGTCTTCCAGCAGATCAGCAGCTGTCCTGCTGGGCTCTGGGGCCTGCTCCTACTCAGAGGGGCAGGGCCGCCTGCCTGTTTCCTCCCGCACGCTCCCCTGGACCGCAGCCCAGCAGCCAAACCACCACCAAATATGGGCAGAAACATGCAGCATGATTCAGAGGAAAAGGCTGGACAGCTCTGGAGACAGTTTCCACTCAGCACCCTGTGACTCTTGCAAGAACAGACAGGGATGGGACCCTGGTGGGCTCTAGGGACAGGTGACAAAGGCTTCAGGACGCTTCAAGGCCTTGAGACTAACCCAGCTCCACAGCCCACCCTTCAGCGTTAGTTATTAAGTAGACAACAGCGAGGAGGCCAGGCTTGAGGTCGTGGTGTCAGAGCTACAGGCTGCACCTGGAGGGAGAGGTGTGGAGAAGCAGAGCTGGTGGTCTGTATGGTGCTCGGCTCCCACATCCTGCAGGGGCAGGGCCCAGGGAAATGGAACCCGGCAATGGAGCTCTGAGCTAACATCAGCTGCAGGATTCCAGGGCCCAGAGCCACCAGTGCAGTGCTGGCTTCTAAGTCCTTCTTAAGTCCAGCAAAGAGCTGGCTCTGGAGGAGTGCGGCTGGCCTCCTGTGCTCTCACTCCCACTCGGTTTGAGTAGGCCTCACAGGCCTCATTCACGTGTAGCATGGGTATTTCCGAAGGACTGAACAAAAGATGTGCATCTCTCTGTCTTCTACACTGTTTAGCCTGAGGGCCGTCACGGGTCTCAACTCCTGCCTTCAACTCTAAGGACATCCAGAACTCCAACTCCCTGGCTGGTCGATTGTAAAGTCAGACAACTCTAATATCCAAACAGGGCAAATGGAGCCTGAGTTTTCCTTGGAGGATTAAGGGGTCCCAACCTGTTCCGCAAAAGCCCTGCTTGCCTATGCTTGGCTTGAGTCACGAAAGCTGTGTTATGCGGGCTGACAGACAAGGTCCCTCTGGTGTGCCTTCCCACCAGCAGGAGCACGGGGCAGTCCGAACCAGGAGCATGTTGGCTTTTTTAAAGTTTCTGTTGTTTCCATAGTGTTTATGATGCAAACACACCACACATACACACATACACACTCGAGGCCAGCATCTTGGGGTTATCTAGAGGCCAAATCTGACTTTACCTCCCACCCACAGAGCCCTCACCTCAAGTTCCAAGTACAGAGATGGAAAACAACTCCCCTCTGGCCACCCCACCCTCTTCCCCCAAGCAGGGAAATGTGTGCTTCCTGAGAAAGTTCAGACCCAAAGTTGTGGGGTGAGGGGTGCCGACTCCTGCAAGCTCTTCTAAGCACAGCCTGGGGACTGGTAGACCCCGCCACTGAAATGAACCTACAACTCAAGAGTATCAGGAGGACAACAGGCGTCTCTGTCACCCCTGCCCAGCTTCAGCTCCTGGCAAAGGCCGTCCAGAAAGCCATGGGGTGGGGGCGGGGCCGAGAGCGCAGATATGAGGGCTCCTGCCATGGTCCAGGGAACCTCTTCTCAGGGCTGGGTGAAGGGAAGGGTTGTGGGGCCTCTCCCCTTCCTGGTGGGGTGTGGTGAGGGAGGCAGCTTTGGAAGAGGCCTGGAGAAGCTGCTTCTTGGGCTCCGCCTCCCTCCACTGTTCACAGTGGACACCAGGCAGCCCTGTCAGCCTGGGACGATTTTCCCAGGATTTTTATTTCCGGACCACACCATTTCTCATGCCTGCCTGTTCTGTTTCATCAACCAGCGTGGACACAGAGGGACTCTTGCCATGACAACAGTCTTATGTATCATCCTGATGGCTGGTTCCAGCCAGATCCCTGCTTCCTGTCCAATTACAGTGGGCATGAATACCAAGCACACTTTTCGTGGTAGGTGGGAAGAGACACATCTAGGAGAAAGAAACCATATTTTCAAATGCCACTGATCTTACTAGTAGCTTGTGCTATCAAATCAAATCAAAATCAAAAGTTTTTCTTCTCAATCCCAGCACAGAAACTCAGAACTTGTGTATCAGGGAAATGCCAGACGCAGTGTGTGAGGCGTGAGGGTGCTTGTGTCTGGTGCCAGGAATCAGCAGCACTACCTCTCGCCTATCACCTGCTCAGCTCCTTCTAGGTCTTGGCATACTTCTGCCTTTGGCCAATAGAGGGCGCCCAAGCACCAATTAAAGGTGGCGATCCTGTGTCTCAGTGGATCTCATCTCTCCAAAGCCAGGGTTTTCAAAGTTGCAGGAGGCTTCCTCTCTTCCTCCTCTTCAGCTCAATACTTACACCACCATACAGACAAATAACGTGAGAGACGTCTTCAAGCCTGTGCTCGCAGAGATGCAGAAAGGCCTTCAGGTTACAGCACACGCCTCCTTTAGAGTCGAACCATTCATTCTCTAACCAGCCTAAGAAGCTTGTCTATGGGGCAGGCATGCAGCCAGGTCTCTCTAGGGCAATGTATTTTGTGTGTGAGCCCATGCAACAGGCACTTAGCGTGTATATGATTTTCTGTTCCTCACAGTAACTTTGCCATGTAGCTGCCGCCTTCTCTCTCCACGAGACAAAGTCATGCTCAGAGAGCTCAGGATCACCTGCCAGTGAGGCCAGTTTGTCTCAGAAGCCTACTTCACACCACCGCTGCTCCTCCATGTTCCTTAGGAGAGCAGAGGGAGGCACACCGTCACTTAAAGGTCAGTCACGGGTGATCTGGCAATAGAATATCCTGAACCGCCTGGCCGTGGTGGCGCACGCCTGTAATCCCAGCACTCTGGGAGGCAGAGGCAGGCAGATCTCTGAGTTCAAGGCCAGCCTGGTCTACAGAGTGAGTTCCAGGACAGCCAGGGCTACACAGAGAAACCCTGTCTCCAAAAAACTAAATCCAAAAAGAAGAATATCCCAAACTGCCTCATCCCCTGATAACAGTTAACAGTGAGGTCCAAGGCCAGCAACCACCTCACTCATGACATAGCACATAGCGTCCTGCCTTGTTATCTGCCTGATGGTTCTGATCCAACCTTCACGGCTCCTCATCACCCAAAGTGAGAAGCAACTGGGCTTTAACATAGGCCGGAATCAAGGAGAGGTAGGCGCTCTTCCCTTAGATCTAGACTCAGGAGACGCAGGTGTGAACAGGAAAGCAAGGAGACCAAGAGGACAAGAAAAAGCGAGTCAGGGGTCAGGGGTCAGATGGGGGGGGAAGGGGGAGGGGGGCAGGAGGCAGGGGCCTGGTCACACAGACAGTCCTCACAGGAGTGGCTGAGGAAGGATGCTACAGGGCGCTGGCTGATAAACTGACAGGAGGGTGCCAGGCGGCCACACCCCAGGCTTACAGTAAACACACTGCGGGGTGCAGAGGAGGAGCCAGCTCAGAGAGAGCAGCTTCTGCTGACGCAGCACTGGCCTTCTAAAGCAGCTGTGGAGGGAGGACTACAGCCCACCCTGACATGCTGCAATCCCCCCGCCCCCAGGCTTGGTACAGCCAGGCGCAGGATCTTAAACTTGCAACGCAGCCAGGACAGGAAGGTGAGGGCCACGAGGGGAGACTTCTGGGGCTAGGGCTGGGCAAAGCCCTTCTGGAACCTGAGATCACCCACACCATCCATCACCTCAGCCAGGGCTTTCAGAGTCTGTGACCCCTTCACAGTGTGGGGTCGACTAGAGCTTCCCAGAATGCTGAAATGGGGGACACAACTCAAAGGAGTAAAAGGAGCCCCAAAGAGGCTGAGTCTGAGGCAGGAAGAAAAATTATTCACTGTTTATCTGAAACTCAATCAATCTAACTGTATTATTAAAGAAGTCTTAAATCACAGTTTCTTATCTTGTGTGTGTGTGTGTGTGTGTGTGTGTGTGTGTGTATCTGGGGGCTAGGGGGTATAAGTGTAGAAATCTGGAGGTCAGAGGACAACTTGCAAAGATTGGCTCTCTGCCTCCACCATGTGGCTCCAAGGGATTGAACTCGGCAGGCAAATGCTTTAACTGGGCTAGGTGGCCGAACTTCTCTTGTATTCGTATTTGCAGGCCTAGCAACCCTCATTTGAAGTCACAGTCACAGCCCAGCCTCTAGTTCCCCTATTCCTGAGCCATTTCTTCATATACAGTCTCTAAGGGTCACACAGTACATTAAAGAACACACACTCCTACACACACACACACACACACACACACACACACATACACACACACACCACCCTTGGAAAAGCTGCTTTAGTGTACCTAGCATCCCACCAAAGCAGCATGGGCAAAGCGGCCTAGTAAAGGGACCGTTGGGATAGAGTGTGCTTTAGCAGTTCCTGGATGGGGGTCCAGTCTAGTGCTCTATAGACAGGAGTCACAGGCCAGAGCAAAACAGAAATACCCTCACACAAACCAAACTCCTAGCTGTGTATGGTAGTTTTTGCCTATAATCCTAACACTTGAGAAGTTGAAGCAGAAGAATTGTGAGTTCAAGACCAGCCTAGCTATATAGTGAGACCCCACTTAAACATCAAACAAACAACAACAAAACAAGACCTGATACCACAACTCCCTCTCCACTTCACAAGCACAATCGGAAGCACTGAGGAGCGGGAGCCTTTCCTGATGCCAGGAAGACGAGCTGGGCTTTGCTGTGGCCCCTTCTCAGGGTTCTGCACCAGGGAAGGTGGGGAGGAGGACTGCTGCGAGAACTGGAGGAGGGACAGACTTCCGGTGCTGAGCAAGAGGACTGTCTACTCTCTGGGAGCAAAGGCGCAGCCTGCCCCGCCACCCCGGCCCCTTGCCACTCACCAGTGTAACCGCAGCGCGTGGAGGAAGGCTGAGAGGCCCTCCATGATCAGCAGGATGGCCACGGTCAGTGTGGCAAAGGCAGCGAAGATGAAAAACAGCCCCAGGCCCCCGGCCAGACTCCGGACGTGCAGGCCCAGGTGGATGACCATGGTCCAGAGTACTTCAGAGAGCTCTGGGGGTGGGAGACACAGGGTGCCATTGAGTTTAGCAAAAGGGAAGGGGCATGGACCCTGCAGTTCGCTTTCCCACCACTTCTGTGGTGAGTTCCTTGAAGCCCGTATTCCTGCCACTTTGGGCAGGATCACTATAAACAGTTAACTTGAGTAAGAGTTGATGACACACTTTATCTGCACTCGTTGTTAGAGACAGGAGCTGGACAGATTCCAGAACCTTCATGTGTGTTTCCGTGCTGAGGAAGGCCCACCCCTCTAAGGGAGCTTCCAGAGGAGAGGACTGGAGAGAAAGGGAGCTCACTCACGTGCATGCGCCAGGCTGAGGGCCCAGAGCCGCAGGTACGATGCTGTGTTGGAGATGCAGCCCAAGCAGTACTCAATGGTGTGGATGGCCTGGTGGACCATGGTGTCGCCAAAGTCAAACTGGCATGGGAGGAAACCACAGAGGAGATGGTCAGGTGCGGAGGAGGCTGCTCAGGGGCTGATGGTCCCGGAGCCCATGCCGGGGCAGGGACTGCATTTCTCATGGCTGACCGATCTCTCACCTGCAGAGGGGCTGAGTACTGGTGCTGACCATGAGTGCTGAGTTCAGCAATGATGTCCCCAGAAATCCTTCCTGGCCTGGCTTCTAACCGGGGCACCCTAATACCTATCAATACGCACACTGTATCTTCTTTTTTGTAAAGACAGAATTTCACTATGTAGTTTCAGGCTGATCTTGAACTTAGAACCCTACCTCCTTGGCTTCCCTTGGGCTGGCCACCCCTCGTGTGGGCCACCACATCAGGAAATGTCTATCTTTTGGATTGGTTTTGTTTTGGAGACAGGGTTTCTCTGTGTAGCCCTCCCTGTCCTGGAACTCACTCTGTAGACCAGGCTGGCCTCGAACTCAGAAATCCACCTGCCTCTACCTCCCAAGTGCTGGGATTAAAGGTGTGCACAACCACCACCCAGCTGTCTGTCTGTCTGTCTGTCTCTGTGTGTGTGTGTGTGTGTGTGTAAGATTATACCTGTACGTAGGTGCATATTCAGTGTCTTTGGAGTTTAGAAAATGGGGCTGGATCTCTGGAAATGAATTTACAGGTAGCTGTGACCACCATGCTGGGAATGAACCTTGGTCCTCTGGAAGAACAGCAATCTCTCCAGCTTCAAATGTGCATTTTTTTTTTTTTTTTAAATACAGGGTCTCACTATATAGTCCTGGCTAGCCTGGAATTCACCTTGTGGATCAGGCTGGCCTTGAACTCAGAGATCTGCCTGCCTCTGACTAAAGTGTGACTTAGTGGTGTGTGCAGCCATGCCCATCACACTGTGCATCTCTCTCTTTTTTTTCCAAAGACTTATTTTCCTGCAGATATGTCTGGGCACCAAGTGCATGCAGTACTGGCAGAGGCTAGTAGATGGCACCACAGCCTCTGGAATAGGCATTAAGAGACTGTGAGTCACCATGTAGGTGCTAGGAATTGAACCAAGGTTCTCTGAAAGAGCAGCTAGTGCTTTTGACCAGTGAACTGTCTCTCCAGGTCCACATTCTATATCTTTTTGGGAGGAGGGAGATTGTGTTTTCAAGACTTGGTTTGTGTAGCTCTGGCTGTCCTGTAGACTCACTCTATAGACCAGGCTGGCTTTGAACTTGGAGTTCCAGTTGCCTCTAAAGGTGTGAGCCACCACCTCCGCCATATTGTATATCTTTTGTTATTGGGTTTTTTGTTGTTGTTGTTTGTTTTTTGAGATAGGGTTTCTCTATGTACCCCTGGCTGTCCTGGAACTCACTCTGTAGACCAGGCTGGCCTAGAACTCAGAAATCTGCCTGCCTCTGCCTCCTAAGTGCTGGGATTACAGGCGTGTGCCACCACGCCCAGCCTTGTATATCTTTTTTATTTTCTAATTTTTTTGTTTGTTTTTCCAGACAGGTTTCTCTGTGTACTCCTGGCTATATTGGAATTTGCTATGTAGACCAGGCTGGCCGTGATCTCACAGAGATCTGTTTGCCTGTTTCCCGAGTGCTGGGATTAAAGGGGTGCACTACCACTGCCTGGACACAGTTTTCAACAATTTTCTCTCTCTCTGGTGGGCTCTGATCTCCACAGTGGAGCATACCAAGTCAATCAACACTGTATTATTAATCTTTCCTGTTGCTGGAACTAAATATCCCAACAAAAGCAACTTAGGGGAACCAGGGTTACTTGGTGCACAGCTCGGAGGGCAGTCATCATGGTGGGGACTCAAGGCAACAGGCACTCTCAGCAGCTGGTGATGTCAGGTGATGTCACACCCACAGCCAAGAAGCAGAGGGTACTGAGTGAACACATGTCTGACTGCTCTGTGTGTGTCTGTGTGTGTGTGTGTGTGTGTGTGTGGCAGAGCCCACACCCAGGAATGGTGCCACCTGTTTTTAAGCTCTGTCTTCTCACCTCAGTTAACCGAACTGCAATAACCCCCTCAGAGGTGTGGCTGGAGGCTTGTCTCACGAGTGACTCCAGATGTTGTCAAGTTGACAGTTAACATCAGCTGTCACACGCAGTCAGCCGAGAGGCCACAGGGCCCTGCTGACCCCCACCTTACAGCAGAGCTCTGTGCATATTCTGCTTGGAGTATGGCAAGGGCAGTGAGGCAGCGCCCAGGCAGGGAGCTGCTCGCACACTGAGCTCTGCAAGCCTCCTACTTCCTCCTCCCAGTCTTCCGAGATCTAGACAGCTTCCTTCTCTGACTTCTGAGAAGATCACTAGGAGAAACTTTTGCCAAAAGTCCACAATTTTCCCACCTGAAGAGCTAGTTGGGAAATTCTGTAGGTGTAGCTGGCTTGGTGGTTTGGTGGCTCGTCCTGTAAACCCAGCACTAAGGCTGAGGCTGAGGTGGGAGGGCCATGAGGTCAAGGAGAGCCTGGCCAGCACAGTAAGATTATGTCCCTAAAAACCTGTAACAAAGCAAGGGTGTGGGGGAACAGGGACCAGGCAGCTGGGACACTTGCCCTGGCCTGGGTTCAATCTGACTTTGTGTGGCTGGGATGGCGCTCAGGATCTGGACGAAGGTCTTTAGAGTACACTGTAGGAGCCGTGTTCTGAACTCGGTATGTTTTGGAAGGCTCAGGTGGAGATATCAAAAAGTCCACCACAGATCAAGGCATCCTTTTCTTCCTGACATTGCCTCTCGGAGAGCAGCACAGCATCACTCTCAGCCTTGGGGCTCCTGAGGCTCCGTCAGCTTCCTGTCTTAATTCAGGGTCAGTTGTATGCTATAATCTCTATACAGTATTAAGGGGCCGCGCTGGCAAGCCACAGGGCAGGGCCAGCTTCCGGCAAGCTGCCTTGGGGAATGCCTCAGGTCTCTGTCTAACCCCGTCGATTTATGGACTTTTCCATCTTCATGCCTCTTACTCTGAAAATGAGTGGGACTTGTTGCTGAGCTACCTCAGTCCAGCAACGCCAAAAGAACCCTTTCCTACACCGCTGCATGAACTAATGCAGGAGAAAGCCGGGAGCTCCGAGGAGACCTGGCCTTTATTCCTGGGCTCAGTAAGAGGAAGGTGATTTTAGTGTTTTCATTTCGTTCAGCCCAATTTTCTCTCATTGAAAAAGGAGAATGATGGTCGTGTATACTGTGTGAGGGAAAAAGCAAAATAAAGGAGACTCAGGAATAGTTGTGGACACCTGTGATCCCAGCAATTGAAAGGTAGATGCAGGAAGGGGAAGAGCTCAAGGCTATCCTTGGCTACATAGTGAGTTTTAGGCTAGCCTAGGCTACAGGAGACACTGTGTTCCTCCCTTCTCAGTTTCCTCAGAAGGGAAGATAATTAAGGGAGAAATGCATTCCCGCATTGGGAAGGAGTCGTCATTCGCCGAGACAGCGAGCTCTCCCCGATCTCCATCTGTCCTCCCCCAGCTCCTCTCTGGCCCATTTGTTCTGTGGCCTGGCTCTCACCCACTGTCCACAATGGCTTTTCTAAGGGAGGTGGTGACACCGCTCCCAGAGGCTCCATCTGACTCTGTACCCCTGGCTGCATGGTGTGGCACTTGTCCCTGTGGCTGCGCCCTCCTCCTCCCTGAGATGCTTCTTGCCTCTTGGCCTCCCCCCTCTCTGATGCTCCTTCCTCTGCATCATGGCCTTCCAAGATCTCCTGGAGTCATGGCCCCATCGCTAAGTCTTTTCAGTGGGACTGACAGAGCCAGTCAAGGGGACCCCAGTAGTAATTCTCAAGCAGACACCCCACCTCTGTGCTGCCCACCCCCCCACCTCTGCGCTGCCCACCCTCTGCTTAACTAAGTTGTATCCTGGTGTGCCACAAGCCTCTAGACACAATGTCACTGAAACACAGCAGTCTGTCCTCTGGTCCCATCAAGATTATGCCTGCTGTCCCGTAGCCAAGCCAGGGCCGTTCCTTCATCCCCTCCCCCACATGACTGTAAGTTGCCCAGTCCTTTACAGATTGAACTAAATCCAGTCACACTACAAGATGTCCTTGCCTCCAGGCTGGGCCCCTCTCCCTCCCAATGCACCCCACAGCTCCACCCACGGGTTCAGCAGCAGCCCGTGCACCTCAGCTTCGCTCCTTGTTGCCAAAGTGAGACTACAAGTTCTGTCACCCTCAGCCAAGCCCTCCTCTCAGGAGTCCTCAGCTCCCACATCAGCTCCAGCAAATGGAGGACTCCTGAGCATGGGCTGAGCCTGTAGGCTCGCACCTCTTTGACAGTGTAGGTAGCAGTTGGCCCCTCTTCCCCTCTCCCTGCCTCCCAACACTCCTGCTCAGCCAGCCTCAGCCCAGGAGGAACTCAAGGGAATCCTTCCTGCTGTCTTTCCAATTCCCCACAGTGCCTGTCAGGCGCCCTTCTAGGCTCCCAAAGCATCCCGGGCACACATCCATCATGGAGTCTGTCAACAGACCAGCTCCCTACCTTGTCTGGACGATCTCTCCGTTTCTATAGCACTACACGGTGCTCGACACACTGAGGGTGAGTGACTGGCAGATGGTGGGGGTGCGGGGGTGAGTTGACACACTGAGGGTATGTGACTGGCAGATGGTGAGGGAGCGGGGTGAGTTGGTGAAAGCAGTGGGTGAGAAGACACAGTGGGGGAGGGGCCACCGACCCTTGTTGAATGGTTACAGCCTTCAAGGATTTCCCAGATATCAACTAATCTGGGTCTGGTTTGGACCTGGACTGAGTGCCTCCTAGGGCAAGGGCACAGTTGCCCTGCCTGGAATAAACACGTGTTTACATCCACACAATGTGGGGATTATAGGGTCCACTGCACTGCTTTTCAAGAGTCTTTTGTTTGAAATCATCACACACACACACACAAAAATCAGTTTTCTAAATTTGGCTGTGGGGAATCAATGTTGGAAAAAGGCAAAGTCATGAGCATGGCAGACGCCTGGAAGAGCTAGCTTCCTTAGTGTGTTCGGTGGCTGGAGAATGGGAAGCCATCTTCTTGACTGTCTAACTCCCAGGGACATGGCTATCTGAGGACACTGGCACTAGACAGCCGACTAGAACATTCTGCCGATGGTGATGACACCGGCACATCAGGTGGATATTTGGAAAGCAGTGTGGCTGCAGGTGGTGACACAGGTAGAGGGCCAGGCTCCTCAGCCACTCGGAACCCCATTCACCCTTTCCCTCAGCCATGCCAGGAGCCGAGCCAGCAGCTCTGCACAGACACCTGGTCCAGGAGCAATGGCTGCTGACACAGGCGAGGAAGCCTCCGCAGCCTTCAGGGGGACCAAACACTGCCTGTTTAGACACAGAACAGCAAAGGTTTTCCCATGGTCGTGCACTGCCCCTTGGAGAGCCCGGAAGAGGGAAGGGAACGGTTCACAGGTACAGGGATGTTAGAGAGAAGTTTAGGGGAAAGGTGCAAACAGGGAGGAAGGTCATTTAAAACCTGTCTCAAAGTGTGAGTGCTGGTAAACGGATGGCTACTGAGCCACGAGGCCGGGTACTCTGCACATGGCCTGAGCGTCCGGCATTCTGTTATTATTCTATTACTCGTCATGTAGTTAACACGGGAGGCCTTTCATGCAGATGGAGTTCTTTTCCCTGCACGGACTCGAGAGGCAAAGCTCATCTGGAAAGCTGCCTACTTCTCAACCAGGTCATGAGGAGCTAAGACGAACTCCAAGCAAGGGTCTGGTGGCCCTAAGCTGACGAGCCACCGAGCTGACAGGGGCTGCATCTCAGACAGGAAGACAGGGAAGTTGGAGGAGCAGGGCAGGGACCCCCATCCCTCGGTGGCAGAGGAACTGTGGGACTTAACCCTGAGGGAAATGACTTCAAGAATGCCAGTATAGACATTCCTTGCAGCTCCCCCCGCCAAGCCGGGTTCAGAGGTATTAGATCAGCAGTCAACAGCACAAGGACAGAGGTGACCGACACGAGAGGATGCAGTGAGTGGAGATGGACTGTTCCGGAATGCGGGCTCACAAACTGGTTAGACATGGCCAGTGAGATGCGGGATGCACAGTGCATGTGTGTGGCCCCAGGGTGCAGTAGGGTGGACACAGTGAGCACAGGATGGGGAGAGAGAATCCCAGACAGACATGAAGGCTCGGGTCTTACCGCTTCGTCCTCGGTAGGCTTGAAAACACAAATGCACACTTAGTGGGAAGCTGTGCCACACACAAGGTCACAAGCTATGAGCGCGCACTTCTGACTATTGGGGGGGGTGGTTAACGGGGAGTGCTGGAGGCACTCTTCCTTAGCATACACATAGGGGAAGTCGCAGAATTAAGATATGTGTTTTTAAAGGCACTCCAACTCTTGCGATTAAAAAACAAAACAAAACAAAACCAAAAAACTACACATATGAAAAATCAAAATTATAGTCAAAGTGGCTAGACCAAAAAACAGCCTAGGTCCCTTGCTGCTATTTTATTTGCTAAATAAATAAGTAAATAAATAAATAAATAAAATACAACGAATAGGTGAGAGTTAGTAGTTCAGTTTGCAGGTATTACGCCACGAATGTTCAGGCAAGGAGAATGAATTTTAAATAGCTGAAACTCGAAGTAGGGTCAAAAGGAAATGCTAGCCTGGCCTGATTCCTCTCAGTCTAAAGAGAAGACAGATAGCAACATTTAAAAGCTCTTGAAAAACAAACAAACAACTCCCCCTGGCTCAAGAACACGAGGATGGGGCAGGCCTCAAAAGGAAGCCCTGAACACAGCCTGGGCAGCTTGTGTGTGAGGCTTGGGACCGGAGGATGAAGCTAGCCTGAAGCTCCCACACTTCTGGGTAACAAGAGGTGAGATGCTAGGCGCTGCCTGGGTGAGAGCGGTTAGCAACTGAGGTCACATGCAGGGTGCCACAGACCCGAGGAATTGAAGAAGAGCAGAGCAGAGCTGTGTGGGCTCTGTGGCCACAGATTAGAGCAGGCCCCGCAGGGCAGGCCCCGCACCCTAAGCAGGCCGACAGCGGCCAATCATTAGTAGTTTTAATTTTCAAGGAGCCGATTGAATAAGCCTCTTAGGAAACAAGACCTAGAGCTGCCCGAGGTGAGGAGAGGAAGCCCACAGCACCGCTCTTACCTCTTCTGCGTCCTCTGAATGGTTGGAGAGCTGGTCATGCTGAATAATTTCAGCATCCTCCTCCGTCGGTCCGTTGCCCACCCTGATCCCACCAAAGTTGAGAGTTCCCTACACAGACGAACAGAAAGAGCAGTATTTGTCTGGGCTTTAATACGGCACTCTGTGAGGTGGGGAAGGGCGGTGGTTAGTACACACGATCCTCAGGAAGGCATACATCCTATCAACAGAAGCAATGGCCACCAAAGGGACACGCTACATAAAAAAACAAGTAACTGTCCCACCCCAGCCACTGCCACCACTCTGGACCCCACGAGTGGCAGCCTGCCTTTTACCACCTCCTCTGGTGACGCCAAGACAAAGCAACCTTGCCTTGGATAATGCTAACAGAGCTCTGCGTGAGTGAGATGCGGAACAGGAACTCTCTCACAATGAGCACAGCTGATCTGTCAAGTCCGAGAGGTGTTGCTGGAACTGAAGATGAGACTTTCCAAATGCGGTGTGGGGGTAGGGATGGCAGTGGGTGACATGATGACTATACCCTGCTCTGATAGACTTTCAACAGGAGCCCAAGGGTTCCAGCAACATCTATACCAGAAATATACCAGGCCTG
The DNA here is from genome assembly GCF_947179515.1 of Apodemus sylvaticus. NCBI lineage: Eukaryota > Metazoa > Chordata > Mammalia > Rodentia > Muridae > Apodemus > Apodemus sylvaticus. Next base: position 21,939,453 of record NC_067481.1, read on the forward strand.
TCTAGGGGCAAAGAGCTCCCCAAGGTCTTGGAAGAAAACAAAACAAAACATCACAACATCCCAACAGACACACTTTAAACTGCACATTCTTTGCAGCTAAAGAATTCTGAGTTTTAAAAATGTAAAGTAAGGCAGAGACCCCTTTCCATCAGAGGGTCCTGGCAGAGCAAAAGGGACTTAGGAAGCAGCCCCTGGACCATATCCTATGGGTTCTATCAACCCAAAGCTGGAGGACTGCCTACCTGAAGTGTGACTGCTCCAGTAAGCTTGGCCAATGGAGACAGGGCTGGGAACTTCCCTGTGGCTCCCCTCCTTAGCTTCAGCTTTTGGGGTACCTCTTGTACTACAACTCACTGGGCAGTTCAGACCCCAGGGTTTATGTGGTAGATTCCTCTTTTCTTATAGCAGCAGTCCTAAAAGGCTCACAGAAAAGGCCACAGGGGGAGCTCTATGGAAGCGACCTTGTTTGACACAGGGTTTTTCTGTGTAACCCTGGCTACCCTGAAACTCATTTTGTAGACCAGGCTGGCCTTGAACTCAAAGATCTGCCTGCCTCTGCCTGGGACTAAAGGAATCTGCTACTATGTCCAGCTGGAAGCTACATTCTCAATGGATTCTCAAATGCTATCCCCAGAAAGTATAGACTCAGTAGGTCTGGGGAAGGGTGCAGGAATGCACGGCTGAGAAATGATCTACTCACTGTGATGGGTATGCCAAAATACAAAATGCATTAACCCTGGAGATTTAGCAGTCCCAACACCAGAACATCTATGACTACAAAATCCAGGAGGACACACAGTATCAGGATACTCTCTGCATCATTGTTTATAATAGCAAAGAACTGAAACAATTACCGTATGCATCTTCAATAGTGATTACATAGTTGTGGCACATCCAGCAATGTTAGGTACCATAAGAAGATTGGCAACCTCTAAGAAAACAACTCTTATATACATATTGTCTACATGTGTCTCAGCAGATGACAGACAGTGTTGAAGGAAAAGCCTCATCTGATAGCAACATCCTGGAGGGGGAGAGTGGGGGCGGGGTACTGAGGCTTCTTGGTTAGTAGAAAAGTTCTCTGCCCCCCGCAGTTCAGGGGGGTCATGGAACTATGGGTCACTTTCCTTTTTTTTTTTCTTCCTTCCATTTGTTTTAATGCCCATGTTCAAAGTTTGCTAGGTGATTTGGATCTGGGACTCACTAAAATCTAAGCACTTCTAGGTCAGCCTCAAATGACACCTAACTACCTTCAAAAGGAGGTCTCTAAGTATTATGAAGGGTGCAGGGGAGACTCCATTGTATCTTGGCCTGGGTCATACAGGGTAGAGGAGGAAAGCTTCCAAATTCAAAATTCCCCAAACAGAGTCCATTTCCCTAAGATGTCCCTAGGCAGCAGAAGTGAGAACGGACAGGTTAGACCTCCTGATCAGGCTCTAATGAGCACCATACAAAGCTCAGGGAACAATAGTTCCAGGAAGGAGATGAGAGACATGGCCAGCAAAGACAAGGAAAGGAATGCTGAGCTGTGACAACGTCGCTGACAGAGGCAACCGAGGGGACAAGAAACAGAGCAGGGGCAGCCTCGGCCCCTGGGGTCAAGGGTCAAGGGTCCTTCTTGGAGTGTGGTCATCCTGAGGCTGTTGGGCTGCTCTTCAGAGAGAGATTCAGCTACAGACACAGCTGAGCAGGCGCCGTGAGTGTGAGCGCTTCCAGATGAGGGGCTACTGTGGAGCTTAGCATGGAAATGGAGCGTACTTAAAAGGCATCGAGAACAATGCAGAGCAGGCAAGGCAAACCCTGTGGAAGGGAGATCGATGCTGGAAGGTTATGTCCCTCAACTTGAAAGTAATTTCATACAGCAAGAGTAAAGTTGCATCTGGCATAAACATGCGTTTCCCTCACAGCGGTGTATGTTAACAGAACGATCCTGACCAGCGAGATTGAAAATCTCAGATGTTGTACTGCATAGACGCAGTGCATTCTGAGATTCTGGTGAAATGATGTCAAATGTCTACCATTCGATGTGCTGTCACTGGACTGTAAGTTAGTACAGAAGAAGGGACGGTCTCGCAGAAGGCTCTGGTGGCTATGACAGATGTGCAGCATACAGGGCTGCTCAGGAAAACAGCTGGGTATACAAGGCCTTCTGCATCCCAGTAAGAGAAAGAGATGCAGACCTTCTCTAAAGAAGGCAAGTCACGACTGATCCTCCCCCCAAAAAAACAAGATCAAGTATCCCTTAATGAAGGGCTTGCAAGTACAGAGAACAGAGACGTCAATGAAAGAGCCCCTCTTGTTTCCATGCTCAAATCCCACCCCACACACAATCACAGGATACAGACACAAAAGTGGATGCACCCAAAAGCTGCCATTTTGGAATAAGATGATGGGACTCGAAGAGGGGACTACAGCGGCCACTTGGCTCCTGAAGGTAGGATTGTACTTACACATCCCAACAGACACTCAGCAGGCCAATGGTAAAGAGGATACCTGATCTATTCCTAAGAGGTAGACGGCTCCTCTGTCATGGTCTCAGTGAGCACAAGGCCACCCTTCTTGAGAGCACACGTGCCACGCGCTCGACAGCATTAAGCAAGAATTCGGCTGCACTGTCTGCCACCTCTTTAAACAAGCATTTTGCTTTGCCGGAGTTAAGCGACTCACTGTTGCAGCCGGCGCTGCCTCTAGTGCCTGTTGGCTCGGGGTTGGTGTGACTGGGGCCTCCACGGGTTGCCCTTCCTGATAGTGAATGGGAGAAAAGAAGGGAGAAGAGAACGAGAGAGGGGCGGGGAGGGAGAGGGGAGACGAATGGAGGGTAGATGAAGATGGTCAGAGAGGGAGAAGGAGGGTCTGGTAACTCAGCTGCTCTCCAAAGGAGGGACCGTCTCACAGCCACGGGAAACATGCAACAAGATCTCTTGGGTTTCCCTGGGCAATGCAGTAAGCGCTATTGGATAGCCAGAAATTACAGGCAGTCTCGAACATTTGGCAAGCTTAACTCTGTGTGTCCATGTGTAGAGTTAGTTAGTATACACACATATGCTAAGTAAACACCTGTGTGTGCATATGCTACTTCTTAAAAGAAGAAGAAGAAAAATATCAGTGTGCTTTTAAGCCAGACCCTTTCCCAGGGTTGGTGAAAGTGTCATAGTCTCATTTAAAAACAAAAAAAAATGTCTTTGTGTCAGTCCTGTGGCTGCCCAGGCAAACCACACGAGTGAGCTCACTGTCTGCAGCAATTCTAACCTTGTTTTGGCTGATGCTGCATCTAGATGGGTGGGCCCCCGTCTAGAAAAATCATGACCAGGAAAGATACAAAGTTTTGATTTCTTCTCTCCGATCCAGGTGTCTGAGCAAGAAATATGTAATTCTCTGACTTTGGCAGGCCAGTGTTCATGCTCATATGTCACCCACATCCATAACAGAATACATGCACGTGTGTAGAATTAACTATGTCCTCTGAGGAGCTGCCTCTGTCTTAACGGAAAAAGTCTAGTAGCCTTCAGCCACAGAAACTCACTCACCAAATGCTTCTTCCTCAAGTACTGATGGCGGAGGATAAGTGGTTTAAACAGCAGCATCCACGGGACACAGAGCATTGCCACCACTATAAGGAAACACTGGATTCCTTTCTGCAAAGTGAGAGACAACAAAGTCCACTAGTGGAACAGACTGTTTCCAACAACAGCACAAATTTTCCCCAAAACAATATATTCTTCCCCCCCCACCCCAGACAGGGTTTCTCTGTATAGCCCTGGCTGTCCTGGAACTCACTCTGTAGACCAGGCTGGCCTCGAACTCAGAAATCTGCCTGCCTCTGCCTCCCAGAGTGCTGGGATTACAGGCGTGCGCCACCACCGCCCAGCCCAAAACAATATATTCTTATTGTTCCATGACTATTAACCTGTGTTCTCTACAGAGTGAGCAGGCACCGTGACAAGCCCAGTAACTGTCCCGTCAAACGGTAGTTCTAAATTCCGCCCCCTTTACTTATCTAATTGTCTGAGATAGGATCTTACTATGTAACTCACCCTGGCTTAGAATTCACTAGGTAGCCCAGGCTTGCCTAGATCTCTGGCCTCTCCTACCCCAGTCTTCTGAGTGCTCAGATTACAGCTCTACAAATTCTATCCTTTAGAGTATGGAATCATTAGTGAACACTCCTGAGCTAAGAAGTATAGGGGGAGTGGTTTGACTATATGGTACTATATAGTTCACACTATATTGTAGTACAAACTGAAAACCAGGTATATAACAGAACAATGTTTCTAGGTTTTCTTCGGGTCAGAGTTCCATGGGGCTTTGTGACCTGGGTAGCTACCTACAGCACCCCTCCTCGGGGCTGACATACCTGTCCAGAGTAGAGCATTGCGTCACCAGACTCTGGATAGGAGAAGAGGAACATGTTTATGAAGTGGATCAGGAGGCTCGGGGCATTTCTGGACGAGTGGGCGTCATAGGCAGTCCACTTGTAAAAGATAAGGATGACCAGGTAGCCAAACAGCGAGGACATGAAGATTATCTCAGGAATGAAGCCAAAGTAGATGCTCAGGGGCTTCTTGAAATAGCTGAGAGGGGAAAAAGAAATGACATTAAGAGCGACATGCCCAGGGCGCCCTGCACTGACGGGAGCGCTCGATAGGTTTGTCCACACACGTCCCCTCAGCTCTGTCTGTGTCACACTGAAGCAACAGCCAGAAAGCTGGAGACAACAGAGACTACGCTTCCAAACTTCTGGGCCTTGAATGGCTCCAGAGCCACCTCCACTGCCCTCTATGGAAGATCTAACATATGGATTCATAATTTTGCATAAATTACACATCAATGAAGAAAAAAACGGGGCTGGAGAGATGGCTTCTCGGTTAAGAGCACTGACTGCTCCTGCAGACGACCCAGTACACATTCCCAGCGCCCACATCAGGCAGTTCATTCCCATCTGCAGCTCCAGACCCAGGGCATCTGATGCCTATGGCCTTTGTGGGCACCCACACCATGTGCACAAAACCACCATGTTCACATGGTTCAAAATAAGAATTCACCAAATCGCAAGAAAATTGCTACATCTTTTTTTCAATGATTTCTTTTGGTACCTATAAACAGATAAGGAACTAATACGAAGCTTCATTTAAGACCATGAGATTTGTATACCAGAGATTGCTCCTGCAATACAGACCGGAGCCCCGAGTCACTGATTCTCTCTTTAGGCAAAGGTGTGACCTGACCAGTGTATGAAGACAGGGACAGAGGGACTCACATATGGTTGAAAAGGCTCAGGCTGACTCCAAACAGCATGTGGATGATCCCAAGGATAACAGACATCTTCATCTTGAAGGAGTTGAGGAAGGTCAGCTTGTTGGTTGCAATGTTCCAAATCTGTTACAACGACAGAAAAGGAGAAGGCATTACACGAGGAATTCTCGAGTGGGAGAACACTCTGCATCTGCCTAAAGAATACCCTTTTTATTGAAAATTCAAAACAATTTATTCAAATAAAGATGATACTAAAACAGACGTTGATGGACCTATTAGCCAGCTTTGATCCCTCCAGTCAGCTTATCTGATTTGAATTTTGTTTGTTCAAGACAGGGTTTCTCTGTGTAGCCCTGGCTGCCCTGGAACTCACTTGTAGACTAGGCTGGCCTCGAACTCACAGAGATCCACCTGCCTGTCAAGTGCCGGGATTAAAAGCACGTGCCGCCGCACTCTGCCTCAGCTTCCGTCACTCCAGAGGCTCGCCAACCTCTTTTCCACATACTCTCTCCCCACCTGCACATTACTCTGGGACAAAGCTAAAATAGCCTAGTGTTTTACTTATACACTTATCAGTATGGATCTCTAAAAGGTAAAGACTTCTTTTAAAAACATGACTACAATACAGTCAGCATATAACAAAAGTATCAACAGTTATTGTGTATGTATGTATATATATATATGTGTGTGTGTGTGTGTGTGTTGTGCATGTGTGTGGGGTGTGTGTATGCTGTGTTTGTGCTGTGTGTGTATGTGTGTGGGTATGTATGTGTATATAGTCTGTGTATGTATGTATGCAGTCTCTGTGTGTGGTCTGTGTGTGTATGTGTAGTCTGTGTGTGTGTGTGTGTGTGTGTATGTGTGTGTGTGTAGTCTCTCTCTGTGTGGTCTGTGTGTACGTATGTGTAGTCTGTGTGCGTGTGTATGTGCTAGAGTCTGAAGCCAGGGCTTTATATATCTTGTATATACTAGGCAAGTGCTATACTCTGGAACTAAGCCCCCAGCACTTCCAATGCTCTATCTATCTCCCCAGTGTGTAGGGACTACAGGTATATGCCACCATGACTGGACCACCTACTTTTTAAGTATCAGCTGGGGGCTAAAGAGAGGGCTTGGTTGTTTAGTAATATTTGTTGTTCATCCAGGGGGGCTGGTTTCAATTCACCGTATCCACAGGGTGACTCACAACCATCTATAACTCCAATTCCTGGGCACCTAATGTCTGGTCTCCTCAGGTACCACATACATGTGATATATATACATGTATGGAGGCAAAACACCATACGCAGAACATAGAAAAACAAAGGCAACACCACTAACATCTGGCATAGGTCTTGCCATAGAAGTTTTATTTTGTTTTGTTGTTTCAAAGGCGGGGGTTTCTCTGTGTGGCCCTGGCTGTCCTGGAACTCATTCTGTAGACTAGACTGGCCTCAAACTCAAAGATCCACCTGCCTTTGTTTCCTGAGCGCCGCGCTTGGATTAAATGCTTGCACCGCCACTGCCCGGCTCCTGTAAGAAGTCTTGCTACACTGCCAGGTTCTTTATCTTTCCCTTGTGAAGCCATCAAGACACATTGCCTAAATGAAGGTCTCACAGGTTTTTTCCCAACCCCTTTCTGTCTCAGCAGTGTGACACTGCCCTGGTTAGACAGGAACATAAACTAGGCTGGGCAGTCAAACACTCCATCAAAGTGAATCATAAACTTAATCTGAAAACAATTTTGGTATAATTTCATCATTTATTAAAGAAGAAAGCAAATTAATACAGCAATGAGTTGGGTGTGCTTAATTTTAGATAAAGAATTAAATCCTAGGCTAGGCATGGAGCACACCTCCGGAATGCCAACACTTAGGAGGTAGAAGGTCCCTGAGAATCAGAAGGAAGTTCAAGGCCACATTCCACTACATTAGAGTTTGAGGACAGCCTGGGCTATGTGATACCCTGTCTCAAAAAGACAAACATGGGAGTTAGGTCTTGACTGAGCATTTGATACTGTCTGATATAAAGCATCTTCAACGTTTTTCAGACTTGATCAATAGTCTAACTTTATAACCATCACCCCTAGAATGCTGCTCTGGCAGAGGACATAGTACAAAATTGCGGAAGCATTGTTATGGATAACCCTGGGCTGCAGATGAGGAGTTGCCTTGTGAACCTTTTTCCCCACCTTAACTTTTCAAATAAAGGCTTGAGCCAATGATTGGGCAGGAGGAAGGGGGAGGAGCTGAGGGTCTAGGGGCGGAGCGACGGGGGATCAAAAGGACCTGGAGGAGTTAGGAGGGATTGACAGAGAGGCTGCAGAGAGAGAAGCTCAAGGCCTGGAGAAACCGCAAATTCTATGGGATAATATAGATGGAACAGAGTAGTGGGAGGTCTGCCCAATCTAGGCTTGTAGCTTGTTTGTTACTGACTGAGCTGAGCTTTCTTTTACCCAGGAATTAGGTTGGAAACAAAGTAGCAACAAAGCATCAGTGCAAAAATTGTTGGAAATTTTAATTTCATGCAGGATTAACTTAGTGCCTTTTTTTTTTCCTCTTAAATGAACTGAAGGCAAGCAATTCAAACATTCTGACATAACTCGGTGGCTGGAATGCTTGGCTAGCCTGCCTGAGACGCTGGGTTCCATCCACACTAAGACAAAAATAAAAACAAAACATTCTAATACAACACAACCCAAAGCGAAGCTGAGACTTAAGTGCTGAGAAGTGATGACAGGAAAACATCATTTGTTTCCCATAATCACACGATTGTATTTCCACGAGAACAAAAGTCCTCCCACATTACAAAAAAAAACTGCAATTTTTTTAACAAATCTTCACTTATTTACATTTTGTTTTAAACTTTAAAAATCCTGAGTGTCTATGTGTGTGTGTGAGCGTGTCTATGTGTGTGTGTGTCTGAGCGTGTCTATGTGTGTGTGTCTGAATGTGTCTATGTGTGTGTGTCTGAGTGTGTCTATGTGTGTGTGTCTGTGTGTCTATGTGTGTGTGTCTGAGTGTGTCTATGTGTATGTGTCTGAGTGTGTCTATGTGTGTGTGTCTGAGCGTGTCTATGTGTGTGTGTCTGAGTGTGTCTATGTGTGTGTGTCTGAGTGTGTCTATGTGTGTCTATGTGTGTGTGTCCACACAGAGGCCAGAGGATGAGGCTGATCTTCCTTAGTCATCCTTCACCTGACCTTTTTTGTTTTCTTTTTAAAGATTTTTATTTATTTATTCTATGTAAGTACACTGTAGCTGTCTTCAGACACCCAGAAGAGGGTGTCAGATCTCATTACTGATGGTTGTGAGCCATCATGTAGTTGCTGGGATTTGAACTCATGACCTTCGGAAGAACAGTCAGTGCTCTTAACTGCTGAGCCATCTCTCCAGCCCCCTTCACCTGATGTTTTGAGGCAGGGTCGGTCACTGATCCCACTACTCACCGATTCAGCTGGTGACTGTTTAATGATCCCCCAGGCTCTGCCTGTCTCTGCTCCACAGCGCTTGGGCTAAAGGTGAATGCCAACATGCCAGCCATTGCGTGGCTGTTGGGATCTAAACCCGGGTCCTTGAGCTTATATAACAAGCACTTGATTGACTGGGCATCTCCAGTTCCTGCTTTAATTTTTAATATTTAAGTCAGTTTTGGGTTTTGTTTTCTGTTTCTTGATGGTGGTGGTGGTGTTTTTGGTTTTGCTGGTGTTGTTTTTGTACAGGTTTCACTACATTGCCTGAGCTGGTCTCAGACTTGGGGTGAGGTTACTTACCACCTCAGCTCCCCAAGTGCTGGGATTTCGGGTGTGCTCCAGATATCCCTACCTTAAACCTCTCATTTCAAGATCAGTCAAAAACTTCAAAGCTGAGGCAGGGAGATTAAAAAGTTCAAGTTCTGCTTTAGCTAGAGCGAGTTCAAAGACAGCCTGCAGAGAACTTAACCTTAAAATGAAACAAAACAAAACAAAACAAAACAAAACAAAACAAAACAAAAGGCTGGTCCACACAGCTCAAGAGCTAGAGAGCGTTTGTCAAGCACACACAGGCCTTTGCTTCAACTCTTTTTTTTTTCCTTCTCACCCTGGCCCCACTCACTCCGACCCAAAGATTTATTTATTATTATAAGTGAGTACACTCTCGCTGTCTTCAGAGAAACCAGAAGAGGGCATCAGATCCCATTACAGATGGTTGTGAGCCACCATGTGGGTGCTGGGATTTGAACTCAGGACCTCTGGAAGCGTAGTCAGTCCTCTTAACCGCTGAGCCATCTCCCCGGCCTTCACTTCACCTCTTAGTACTCAAACAAACAAGCATCAATCTCTAGGGAAACACTGAACATCAGAAAGAGGCACACTTACCGGATCTATGCCAAACGGGTACGGGCCACCAAAAACTCCAGGGATAGCTGGGTTCAGCTGCAGAACAGAACTCCCCAGAAGCGTCTCCTCCCTATTGTGGTAGAGAAAGTCACATGTATTTTTGATTGAGAGAAGAAAACTAAAAACTAAGACTACAGTTATCTCGATTCCTTAGTGAAAATGAAGAAGGTGGCTGGGGGTAGGGGGGCGTGTGCTTGCCTGACAAGCATGGAGACCAGAGTTTGGATCCCAGAACCTGCATAACAGCCGGGCGGGAGAAGCAGCCCTTAGAGCAGGAGGAGACAGACAAGCCAGCTAGCCAGCCTAGCTGAATGGCAAGTTCCGGGTTCAGGAGGAGACCCTGAAGCCTCCATGTGTAAGGAGAATGTCAATTAGGAAGACAACCAGCCTCAGCCTTGAGCCTCCACAACACACACACACACACACACACACACACACACACACACACATGCATGCATCTCTATACAATCACACACACACACACACACACAGGAGCACACAAAAAGAAGAAAAATTAGTTGTTAAGAACAAGAGGGGCCGGGCAGTGGTGGCACACGCCTGTAATCCCAGCACTTGGGAGGCAGAGGCAGGCAGATTTCTGAGTTCGAGGCCAGCCTGGTCTACAGAGTGAGTTCCAGGACAGCCAGGACTACAGAGAAACCCTGTCTCAAAAAACCAAATCCAAAAAAAAAAAAAAAAAGAAAAGAAAAGAAAAATTAATCACTAACAGAACTAAGTAGGGCACTTAGGTAACTTGCTTTAATGTACAAGGCACTATGTAGAGAGATCACATTGATTTATAAGCTCAGATCCTTGATATTTGCTGAACAAACCATATAGCCCTTCACAGACTGGAGTATAAATGTCCATCTGAACCAAACATTTTCAATTACTTCCTAACAGGTGTTAGTTTACTGCTGGCCCTACAAGTCAGAGCTGAACAGACAAGGAATTAGCTTTGGCTTTTGGCTTCTGCCACTTACGTCCAGTTCCCTAGAGTGAACATTGGCCGTACGCTCCATGATGACCCAAAGATATTCAGAGACTTGGAAAAGCAGTCGTTGTAGATGAGTCCAGTATAGATGGAGAACAGTCCCATCAGCAGAATGATGTATCGGCCGCTGAACACCATGCTGAACATCTGGGAGTTGGAGGAAAGGGGTGACAGGATGACATGTGGCAGCGTTCCTGGTAACGAGTTACTCACACCAACCACACAGCAGCCCACCCATCCTGGCTCTGAAAGCTTCAACCAACAACTAAGATATAAGGCTAAGACAGCCGGAGAAGTAGCTCAGTGACAGAGTACTAGCCAAGCCCCAGTGAAGTCAAGAATCACCCCCAGAACTACAAATGAATACGAAGAATGCTGAAATAAATTCACGGGATCAGCACATGGCTTCTTCAGTATTCACGCAACGTCCTATTCCCTTTTTGTAACTTCCTGGACCTTCTGATCATTACTTTCATCACGAATGTCGGAGAGATCACACCACCCAGTCCAGCACAGGGGTCACTGGAACAGTACCTCACTCTCGTTCTTCTGGGAGAGGATCCGGCTCTCCCTCAACACCATCCATACAGCGAACAGCGTCATCAGAATGCCGTGCCCAAAATCTCCGAACATCACAGCAAACAGGAAGGGGAAGGTGATGACGGTGTACGGAGCTACAAGGGAGCCAGAGGGAAAGACACGAGGTAAGTAAAGGCACGAGTCCCCACATGCCTCACTTCTGTCTGTACTTGATGTAGGATGCTGATTCCTGCATGCTGCATGGACAGACCCTCTCTCAGGAAAATCTGTCACAGTGAGATACACACCCTCACGGAGCAGCTGACACTTCACTCTGAGAGGATGAAGAGAAACAGAGAGCCTTGACAGCACTAGCGTGCTGTTCTCTGCCCTTCCTGCAGCCCCAGGACTCCGCTCTGGGCTAGGCCAGCTGTTGCCTCTCTGTGCAGCAACAATTCCTGAGCTGCAGGCTAAAGATGAATGCTCAGACTCTTGTACCAATAATTAACTGAACACAGGAGACCCCTGACTTGCGCTGAAAACAGTTCCTATTTCTGTTTAGCCTCAGGACAAGGAAACCAAGAAATCATTCTAGAATAGAAGACAACTTGAAAAAAGCATGTTTAAAGCAGTTCCCCCGAAGCCATGTGTGTGTTTGGTTTGGTTTTTTTTTTGTTTTTGTTTTTGTTTTTTTTTTGAGACAGGATTTCACTGTGTAGCCTTGTCTGGCTTATTAGAACTTGCTCTGTAGACCAGGCTGGCCTTGAACTCAAAAGATCTGCCTGCCTCTGCCTCCTGAGTACTGGGATCAATGGTGTATAGCACCATTCCCAGTGATGTTACTCTTTTGAGAGGCCAGGTATTCTGTGGCACTGAGGACACACAAGCATCCTCTAAGAAGCTCATAGTGACAATTGGTTGGTGATGGATCTGCTGTGCCCAATGGGCATGTTTCACAGCAAGTCTGGCCATCTTTAGATCTTTAAAACAGCTGTCCAACAGAGTTTAAAACTGAAATATTTGCCAGGCATGGTGGGGCATACCTTTAATCCTAGCACTAGGAAGCAGATACAGGCAGATCTCTGTGATTTGGAATCCAACCTGGTCTACAGAGTGAGTTCCAGGACAGCTAGGGATAAACGATGAGACCTTGTCTCAAAACAAAACCACCACCACAACAAAAACAGTTTAATATTAAAAGAATCAAACAAAGTGTTAGACATGTCAAGTCTTTTGACCCTGTGATATAATATTGTCATTTACAACTCACACACACATACACACACACACACACACACCTTAAAACATTAAATAAATTTGCGATTTTGTGCTAGGCTGCACTCATAGCTATTGTAAGACATAGGCAGCAAGTAGGCTGAGGACCAGACACACCTGCTAGGGGAAAACATCAAATACCGTACCTGGGTTAATCTCTCGGTAAGTGCCGATCCCATAGGCATCTACTATGTTCTGGAAGCCGTATGTGAACTTGTTGGTTTTGTTATATGTCGGGGGTGTCTGGTTTGTCTGCATCCTGTTCAGAATGGAGGGGACAGTGGACCCACTGTGTTCCTGAGGAGCATTAGCAACATGTCAGAATAGGGAGTCCTCATGGCTATGCAGGTGCACATACATATCATCATTCACCCTGCACCTATAAAACATGTATCTTTTTTATGTACATACATTCCAATTAAACTAAGAAAAATCAAGATTATTTTATGTTTTTCTCAGTCTTTGGGACTAGATCTAAAACTGACAACAGAAGATTTACGTTAAGTCTTGGAGCCCGCCATGGTGGTACATGCCTGTGATCCCAGGCGTTCCACGAGGCTGAGGTAAGAGGCTTAGGAATCAGGGCCTGCTTGAGCTACATAGTGAGAAAAGGTTTCAACAATTGAAAGCAGTAATATATAAAGCAAACAGAGTAGATATCTGCAGTCAAATAAATAAATAAAAATAAAAAGTGAGCTTTAATAAACTCTTAGAAAAGTACATCATTATGGTGAAAAAAAAGTAAGCCAGGAAGCTGATGGGGAAGGATCGCTTGAATTCGAGAGTTTGAGACCAGAGAAAGCAAAACATACGCTCTGCCCTGCTCCCTGCCTACTCTTCCTTCCTGAGGGCCTGAGGTTCAGCTAAGATGCCCCTGAAGAGACTAACCACACAAATGCCAGTTCTTCCTCTGACTCCCCATCCCCCACCAGCAATACTGCAGGGCTCTGGAGACGCCTCTCCAGGGTCTCCCCAGGTCCCCTGAGGCCTCCACGTTAGTTTAGCCCCACTGTCTGCAGGGCTCTGGAGACTCCTCTCCAGGGTCTCCCCAGGTCCCCTGAGGCCTCCACGTTAGTTTAGACCCACCATCTGCTAGATTTTCTATGATTCCTATTCAGGGCCTCAGTGTGATGGCCGCTCAACCACCATCCTTCCCACTAAGAAGTCCCTCCTGCTGGGCGCCGACCCAGGAACTTTAGGTGCCTAGGACACACAGCTTTGGTGCCTAAGAACTATTTTTAATTCTTGATCCTATACTTTATTAAAATATAGGTAGGTAGGTGGGTGGGTGGGTGGATGGATGGATGGATGGATAGATAGATAGATAGATAGATAATAGATATGCACTCATTTTCCCCTTGAGAACATCTCATAAATATATCAGGTTTTTTCAAGTCCTGTCCACAGCCCTCATTAATGACAACTCTATGTTCATAGTAGCCTCGTGACTAGCCACTGACCCTCCAGATTTCCCCCTCTTCATGGTCTGCTGGTCACACTTTTGAATCTGCTTTGATCACAGCTACAGAACTCACTGCCTCTTTAGCCTCCCGAGTAAGCTTTACATCCTGGAAGCTTTGAAAGGTCGTTCATAACTGCCTTCATCCACTGGGTGCACGTCTGGCTGCTGCTCTTCCAGCTGAACCACATAAACCCTGCTCTCACCCAGCACTGTGCACTGGCGCACGGTACTTCCGGCTGCTATCTGCAGTGATTTTCCTTTTGTTTTGGGAGGTTTTGTTTGTTAAGACAAGGTCTCATGTAGCCCAGGCTGGTCTCAAACTTACTAGAGAGCCAAGGAGGACCCTGAATTCCTGATTGCTATAATTTCCCACATACCAGAATTACAAGGATATGCCACCATCCCTGGCGTATGCAGCACTGGAGATCAAACTAGGGCTTCAGATAGCAAGGACTGGCAGTGCTCAAGAGGCAGAGGCGGGTGGAGCTCTTAGTTCAAGGCCAGTCTGGTCTACAGAGTGAGTGCCAAGACAGCAGAGGCTATACAGAGAAACCCTGTCTTGAAAAGCAAAACATACAAACAAAAATACCAGGGCTTTGTACATGCAACAAACAATCTCCCCCCTCAGCTGCCTCCCTTGCCCTGGCAATCCGGTTTCCGGTGTACGCACCCACTATACCTTCCCATCCGGTTTCCCGTGTATGTGCCCACTGTACCGTTCTCGCTCCTGATCACATGTCACCCTCTCGTTTGTTCATTAGTTTTCAGCTCTGGGGACCAAGCCCAGGGCCTCACACATGCCACACCAATACTCTGCTGTTGAGTGACACCCCTACCAAACTCCACCTTTTCTTGACACTTTTTCTAGTCACATTAGTAAGAAACAAGTCCGTCCTCCCTCTACAACCTGTGGGTCAAGACCTCTTTTGGGCTTTGAACCACCCTTTCCCAAGGGTCTTACATCAGATATCCAAATATTGGATATTTACATTACCACTCAATACAGTAGCAAAATTACAGTTATGAAGTATCAATGAAAATAGTTTTATGATTGAGGGTCACGACAATATGAGACACTGTATTAAAGGGCCGCAGCATTAGGAAGGGAGAGAACTCTGCCCTGCACTCATATATATGTGCATATATATAGACATACATATGTAATGCCCTCCCTGGCTTACTGAGGTCACTGTCTTAGTAGGTTGCTGTAACTGCCAAGTAGAAGCAGTCACCAGAGAGAGCAAGTCAGGAAGCTAATGCTCTAGCACGGTCTGCCCTGAGGACTCACGGCCATGACCCAATCCCTTCACACTACTAAGCTGCAGTTTCCCCTCTGTAAAAGGAGGCCAGTCCTCCAGACGACAGATAGGATATATATACTCTCAGGGTTGAAGAGCACATTAAAGAACTCTGAAGGCAAAAATGTCATAAATACGAAGTTGATTAGTAAGAGGCTCCTGCCCACCAGGTCGTTGCTAGCTGAGACTCACCGTGCCTCTTCGAAGTGCAAATTGGATGGAGTCCAGGTCCGTGACAGGGCACCAGACTTCCGCGATCAGGCACTTCTGGGTCACGTCTATATTGCACAGGTTCAGGGTATGGTAGATAGCCTTCATCTTCCGCACCTTGATGAACCAGACCCGGATGTTCTTCGCGGCTGCCTGCAGAACCCTCTGGCGGTGGTCCTCCGTCTGATTCAGGACCTTTTGGGAGAAGGAGTAGGGGAAGGGATCTTTCCAACACAAGTCTTCCATCATAGGACAGAATGCAAACTGGCATTTTCTTTCTAAAAAGGGTTGCCAGGAAACAGTCTTATTCTTCCCCTAGCATAGTGTATTATTTAGGGTTCTGTGGGTTTAGGGTTCTGGGAATCAAATCGCAAGAAATGTGAGTTCTTACAGTGCTAGGAATGGAGTTCAGGGCCTTGTGTATGCTATGAAAGCAGGCTACCATGGAATTATGTCTCTAGCTCACAAAATTTGAGTTCTGGGGTGGAGAAAATAACTCATAAGTAGAGGAAATTGTCCAGCAAGCATGAAGACCTAGCTAGGTTCAATTCCTAGCACCACCACAATAAAGAGAAAAAAAAAAAGGAAAATGAGTTCTGATTATAACTATCTATCTTCTTTTAGCTTCAAGCTAATGACAAACAGAAAAATATTTTTTAGTTTTTCTTTTTTCCCTCAATCTTCAATCTTACCACTAATCCAAAGCACAACGCAGGAAGAGCCCTGGCTTCGCTTGCATTGTTTAAGGTCAGTGACTTTCTGGAGAGATGGCTCAGAGCTCAGAGCTCTTGCTGTCGCTGCTGTTGCTGCTGCCGCCACTGCTGCTCTTCCAGAGAGCCAGAGTTCAGTTCCCAGCACCCATGCCAGGGGGCTCCAAACCACCTGTAACTCCAGCCCCAGGGATTCCATGCAAATGTCTCTGGTCTCCAAAGTCCCAAGCACTCACACACATATTACCATATAAGCATGCATGCATACATACATATAATTAAAATTAATAAAAATAAATCTTTTTTTTTATTAAAAAAGCATGCCGTGTCACAGTGTGTGATTGAGATGCTAAACTTGGTGTCAGACGCCTTTATCTGCTATGTCATTGTGTTAGCCCCTACCCTAGCCGGACTTTTAAAAACTCAAATTCTAGTCATTCACAATGGTTCCTACACACGCTCTTTAAACCTACCCACAAGCCTAGGAGGGAGTGTGACGGCTTAGACACCAGAATGTGGTAAACACAGCCTATACCACCTAACAGCAGCTCTCCACAAACATCAACCTTCTGTCTTTCCCATGGTTAAACGGGTATCTCAGAGAAGCCAGCGGCAAGTCAAGCTGGTGGGTCCCAGACAGTGGAGGCTGGAGGAGAAACAAGAGCCTTCCATACCAGTGACGGCCGCTGCTGCAAACAACTGCCTTGGGGTGGGCGGAGTTATTTGTTAATGTTTTAAGGAAAACAAACGACTACTGCACTCTTTCTTTCCTAAAGTAGCAAGTCCCTGCTCACCCTTTCCTTCCAAATAAGCACAAATCACAGCAATTCCCTTACAACCCCTTAGGACTAGGATGTGCATGACTTTCGCATTGTAAACGGATAAAAATCTGACAGTCTCTTATTGGGTTCAAGAGTCAGCTCCAGGCTCTTTGACTGGACCATGTGGTTAAGATCAAAGGTAACCAGAAGATATATCATGCTGTTATAAGAGGCTGCTAGGCCAAGGCGGTGGTGGTGCACGCCTGTAATCCCAGCACTCAGGGAGGTAGAGGCAGGCAGATTTCCGAGTTCAAGGCCAGCCTGATCTACAGAGTAAGTTCCAGGACAGCCAGGGCTATACAGAGAAACCCTGTCTCGAAAAAACCAAATCAAGAAAAAAAAAATTTATAAGAGGCTGCTAGAAAGAGTGTGTGAGGATAGAGTTGACTTTACATGAACTTCTGGGTTGTCTGACTTTTCTCTTCCTTCCTTCCTTCCTTCCTTCCTTCCTTCCTTCCTTCCTTCCTTTCTTTCTTTCTTTTGGTTTTTTGAGACAGGGTTTCTCTGTGTAGCCCTGATTGTCCTGGAACTCACTCTGTAGACCAGGCTAGCCTCAAACTCAGAAATACGCCTGCCCAGGCTGCTGGGATTACAGGCGTGCGCCACCCCCCCCCCCCCCCCCGACTGACTTTTCTTTTTCTTAATGCAGCATATTTTAAGAACATATTATTGTAAAACCCATCTCAGATTCATGAAATGGAGGGGAGCGGACTGCTCTTGAGCATTAAGGACTCCAGAGGCATAACATTCCTTTCTTGTTGGAGGATGGCTAATGCTATTTTTAACTGTCCTATCCTGAGACTTCTGTCAGTTCCCAGGGGGACCTCCCACCCACACACATTTCTTTTTTTGGTGTCCAACTGCTGCAGATGCCCTGTCTAGGGGTTAAGGGAGTAGCATGGCTCACTACTGCAGCAGTTCCCAAAGTCGGTTCCCATGGTCCCCCGTACCATTTGGAGGTCGTCGATCCTGGTATTGACCCCAGAAGCCATTTCCTTCCTCTCCTGTGGAGTCTCAGGACAGGGATAGAGGGAGGCTCGGAACCTGGAGGGTACAGGAACAGCTTTAGGAACACTGAAGTTCCTTAGTGCATTGAATGTAAATCCCCTTGGAAAATAATCCTAGCTTACTCTAGGGTAAGCACAGCCAGACTGGCCTGCTGTGGTAATCAGCGTTGATCACCTGTGTGACGCGGCCCACAGACAGCAGTAATGCTGAATGGTCTTGACATTCTCTACAGCTATGAAATGACTTTGAGATTAAAAAATAATAAAGGACTAGAAGGATTGCTTAGCAGTTATGAGAACTTGCTTCTCTTTCAGAGGACCCAGGTTCCGTTCCCAACACCAGTGTGGTGGGTCACACCTGCCAGTAATTCCAGTTCTAGGGGATTTGACACTCTAGGGGACTGACTTCTTCTTCTGGCCTCCAAAGGCAGGAGGCATGCATATGGTGTGCATAACACAATCAGGCAAAACACTCATAAACACAAAATAAACAAATCTTTGCAAAAGAATGTTGAAAAAAATAACTTAAAAACCAATTTTTATTATAAGTTACTAGAGAAAAATAGCATGGTAAAATTTCTGTCCATAACCAGAATACCAGACAGTTTATACAGTGCCCACAGCACTATGCTGGCATGTAAGCCCCTGAATAAAGGAATTTTGACTTTGCTGGGATTTTGGGTGGGGACATGAGTATGTGTGCGTAGCGTGTATGTGTGTATATATGTGTGTGGACAGGAACATGTATGTGCGTGTGCGCACGCATGTCTTGGGGCCCCAAGGTTGACACCAGAAGTCATTTAGGTGGGGTCTCAATTGAGCCCAGCATTTGCCCATGCAGAGAACCTAATTAGGCAGAATCCGCCACCTTCCCAAATGCTGGGCTGATAGCAGCCACGCGCACCTGGCACGTATGTGGGTTTTAGGGATCCAGACTCCAGGCCTAATGCCTGTGCAGTAAGCACCTTACCCACAGAGCTATCTCCACGGCTTTTGATACTTGGAAAGTACACAAAATACAACCTGAGCTACTTCTGATGGGTTTAGATACTCCTAATGTCATCATTCACAGTATACAACAGAACTGCTGGATCTGCGCCTCCCTTTCTGAGCCTTTAGCAGACAGCACGGCCATGCCTCAGGTTGCAGGTGACATCTCTTACCCTTCACAGATTTTCTTCACCCTGTTTTTCAGCTGATCACCTTGGAAAAAAATGATGAACACGGACTTGTGCACGTAGTCGCCCTGGGCCCCAGAAGGAAAACCAAGAGTTCAGAACTCTCAATACGGGTGACAACTTCCTTTGAGACAGTCTACGCTGCAGCTCGGGCTGGCCCTGCAGCTCTTGAGTGCTGGGCTTACAGGCCTAGCTTTAAATTCTAGAACAATTAAACTTGGGTAACATCAGGTGAATTCTTTAAGGACACGGCCTCTGTGCTTTACCCGTACTCCATCTCTTAAGCTTCATTTGGAGACTATCTGCCCTATAGCCCGACTCACAAACCTTCCTGTTTTCAGATATAACCAGAAGGCCGAGAGAGAAGCACAGAGGAGCCTGTTGCTCCAGCTCTACTTGGACTCCTGTGTTTCCAGGATGACAAAGGCACCGAGGAAACAGAAGGAAGCCTGTCTGTTCCTGGGCTTAGAAAGACACAAATAAAAAGAGCTGCCTCAACGCAAGGCACTAAGTCACCGGCAGAAACAGCCGTGTGGAATCTCAAGAACTGCACCAACTTAAAACTGTGGATCAAGAAGGGACACAACCTTAGCACCAAGCTCACACCTCAGGTATGAGGGCAGCAGGGGAAATCAGAAAAAATAATGCATGTGAGTTATTGACCAAGATTCCATTCCTCAGGTTGTCTATAACACCTCACATACAGAGTGTGTGCTGCTTTCATAAAAGAAAACAACAACTTCAGACAGCTACCTCAAGATAAAGAGGGAAGAAAGTTAGATTTTAGATAATCAATCCCTCACTCTTTTGGCTAAACCAGGGCCCATTCATGCCCCATTTTCCTGCCTCTGTGATAAAATAATCTTTCTGCTATGAAGGGGAAAATTGACTGAACACCCCCGAGAAGGGCTCTATATTATACATGGCTACAGAAAATTACCCTGTTTCCACAACCCAAGGCAGCCTGAAAAAGTACACCCCAAGATTGAAGCATTTACACTGTCACCACACTCCTACTCACTCGGTGAGGGGAGCTGGGGCAAAAGCCACAGAGTGCTCCCCACCAAAGCCGAGAACTTTCCAAGTTAAATTTCTCTTAGGACAAAAAAAGCTCAAGACATTTGTAAGGTAAGCTAGCTGTAGGCTTCTAATACTCAGGCAAGGCAGGAACAACATGCAGTCCTGAACCTACACCATGTTGATGTTGCTATGCACTGTCCTGCCTGTATCTAGTGGCAAGACATTAGACAATTCCTACTTTCCAAAGAGCTGGGTGGGCAAGATTGCTCTCACCATGCATGTATCTACGCTTAAATTAAGTTTCTGATTCTCTCAAGAAACAAGCAGATAATAAGATCTTGAGAGTAAAGTTTTCATCAGCTTATAAAGATTAAGATTTAGGAAATCTACCGTCTTATACATAATATTACCAAATTTGGAATGAGGCATCTTGGTTTTATGTTAATTTTCATAAAAGGCCATTTTTCTTTTCAGCTCAGATTAATAACAAGAATTATATAAAAAAAACATGCAGAAAAAAAGCCTTACGTGGGTAATGTTTGAAAATATGTGTATGCCATGTCTACGTATGTGTAGACATGGAAGGAGCTAAGTTAGAGAAGGGAATGAGCCTTCAATTGTCAGTCAAGCGAGGACTCCTTCAATGAAGGGCAGATCTAGGGAACACCATGCTGTGCTTCTGCTTTGGCCTAGACCTACTCCACAAGACACAATTCCCTTGTCTTACAGTCACAGGATCCTCCAGCGGGTTTTCGATTTCAGCCTGTCTCAGGAACACATTCCCTCGGCACACTCGCCAAAGCATGCGCTCAAAGGTTGGGATCCGCTCCCGGTTAATTACACCAGCCACGAAGCTGTGGGGAGAAGAGTCAGGTTGGGAACTCCAGGCTGGGAGACTTAAGACAAAGCAGGAGAGTGAGAGGGAAAGAGGAAAGAGTGTATACTGCACTGGAGACGAGGGACTGTGGAGTCAAGAGGGCTGTCTGCTACTCTCTTCTTCCTGACATCATCTCTGGACACATCAGAGGGTTGCCAGAAAATCCAGACAAATCTAGGGTAAGCTCTCAGTGTCTTAGAACAAAGAAGCTCCTAGACTCGTGATTCTACACACACACACACACACACACACACACACACACACACACACGCCCTACCTCAGATTAAACCCAGGCCCAGTCTACCACTGATCTATGTCTCCAGGCCATGCTTTAAATAGGACCTTACTGTAGCTCAGGCTAGCCTCAAATGTATGGTCTTTCTGCTTCTCCCTGCCGAGGGGAGGGATTACAATCATGCAGCACTCACTGTTCTTTTGAACAGCAGAGAAGAACACAAACCTACAAAGGCTGAAGTGCTGCTTACCCAAGCCGTAAAGGTGCGCCTCTTCCCATCTCATTTGGCTCCAAGAGTGATGAGGACTCTTCCAACAGGTCTGGATCCGCCATCTGCTGATGATGCAATTCAGCCTGAATTCACAAATCAATTAATATCTAATGAAAATAGTTAGTGGCATGCAGGGAAGGAGGAACCAGGAAATGGGTTCAGAAAATAAAAATGAAAAGAGAAAGAAGTAAAGAAACAAAAAACAAAAACTGAAACAGAACAAAACAAAAACCCAAAACACCAAAAGATAGAGCAAACCCACAAAAAGAAGAGAAGAGTAATAAGAAAGGAGAAAAGTTACACATGAGCTAAAGAAAGCAAAACTTACCCCAGAGAAGCATCTGGGGAATCAGAGAACAAAAGAAAAACATGAGGTGATGGTGACATGTATAAACCTGTTACTAGTTGGAAGTCATTTGTTCTTTAATGCTTTCCTGAATAAACCTGGGCAGGAAGCCAAAAAGTTTTCCTTTTTGCGAGAAAAACGGACAAACAAACAAACAAACAAACAGCTCTGCAGATATTGAGAATACTTCATTTCTAGACAGCCACCAAGTAGAATGTGTCTGTGCAAGCATGAGGGAGGTGGGACACTCTTTCAAGTAAGCAGCAATCTGGAGCTAGAAAGGGCGTGGCTAGCTTTTGGTAAATGCAGAACATGAGGACTGTCAGCATGACCACACACAAATGCCCCAAAGCACAGGATTTAAAGAGAGCTTCTCCATGAGGATAAGAAACGCAGCTGGACTGGGGGGGGGGGGGCTTTGTTTTACTCATAAAGGCAAGAAAAAGGTAAAACATCCAACATTTACATTTTCTGGCTACAAATCCAGGGATACTGAGAAGTCTGCTGTTCTGTTACAGCAGAGAACAACAATCAAGTAGTGTAACTAAAGGGCCACAGGTAAACAGTCTAGAGTTACTGGCCTTGCTTAGTTGGTGAGACTTAAAATGACTTCCACTAGGACAGTTTATACAATGAAATGAAGGCAAAGGATTTCCCACAGAGGTCTGTTGTTTCTCACCTCTCTCCCTTTAACACCTCTAGTCTCATCAGAATGGAGAAACTGCCCTAGAACATGAACTCTGATCAGCTTCTCCACTGCCTACTCTACCCAGCTGTAATATCCACCTCTACTGCCTAATCTACCCAGCTGTAATATCCACCTCCATTGCCTAATCTACCCGGCTGTAATATCGACCTCTACTGCCTAATCTACCCAGCTGTTCAAAAAGCAAACAAAACACCGAGAGAAATTCCCTTTCATTTTCATTCCAAATTTCAATTTCACCTTAATCCCGTCAAATAAACTATGAAGGGAAACAAAGGCACATGCTTGCCTTATATGGTAAAGTCATGGACCATACATATAACAAATAATAGTGTAAATCAGATAATTCTGAATGGCAAAAACCATAAAAGTAATTGCTTTGTGAAGTTAGGTTCAGGGGTGATTTTTTTTTTTAAGGCACATGGAGCAGAAGAACATTGCCATGTGATTAGAATTTAAGGTGAGATAATGGGAACACTGGCTACTACTTTCTGTCACATGGGTAGATAAGGATTTCTTTTTGCAACCAGAAACCAAATCAGCCAACTGAAACCAAATTACTATATTACCATGGTTCTTGAGATGTGCATTGGCAAAGTGAATAGCACTAATTGTTCCCCACAAGACTCTCCTACTGGCTTATGTGGTTCTCAGAACCTGGCTCCTACGAGAGTCAGTGTGGCATGTGTGCTCTTACAGGGGACAGCAGACAAGAACAGACTGTCCTTAGACTCAACTGCTCCAAAGATGATATCTGGGGCTGAGACTTAAAAACAAGCAGAATTAAAATTAAACAGATCAAATTCTAAATACTAATTTCACTGCTGCATGTTTAATAACACCAAGTCTTAGATAGGAAAGTCAAAAACTTATAAATAAAATTGTGCTTGTTGGAAGACTACAGTGACCAAAACTAATATAAAAAAGATCTAAAAGCAAAACATGATCATAGAGACCATGATGCCCTAATGTCCTATGTTCTCTCTCTCTCTCTCTCTCTCTCTCTCTCTCTCTCTCTCTCTCTCATCTGCATTGGTGTTTTCTCTGCATGGATGTCTATTTGTGTGAAGGTGCCAGATTCCCTGGACCTGGAGTCACAGACAGTTGAGAACTGCCTAGGTAGGTGCTGGGAACTGAAGCCATCTCTCCAACCCACGGCAATGCTTCTCTAGTAACACTAATACTGTCAAGTTGTCTAGATCATCTGTTGTTTCTCTGAGTTGCCCCTTCTCCATTGAACACTGAAAACCACACCTTACAGGAAGCAAGCTGCTGATGGAGCTTCAGCTCTGCCTGCAGCAGTTCGACGTGAACAGCATGTTCAGTCCCTACATCAGCCGCTGCAAACACTTCAGCTGCCTAGCTACAGCAGGAAAGAAACGAAATGTTGCGACTTGAAGTATTCACCCAGAGAAGATGGCAGATGGAAAAGAAAAAGAAAGAAAGCAGATGAGTGGAGAACAGAGAAGGAAAGGGAGGCGGGGATCTGCATGCCATTAACCATTACTTTCCCAGTCTTCTTTACGTTCGCATATGTTATGGTGCTTATGGTAAAAGATGTAGAGAAACCTCTCCAGCTCTTACAGTTCTTCATAAGCAAGAAGACTAGAAAAGGATAATCATTAATAAATCATCTTAAATGCTCTGGGTAAGAAATGGCTACGTCGAATTAACAATCATCTTAAATCATAAGAAAATTCAATATATGTTTACTTTTCCCTTTCTACACACCCTGCCAATTATCATCACCAATAGGAAAGCATCGTTTTCTGATTTAGCCACTTTTGACTGATTACTCTGAGTTATTGATTGCGTCCACCCAATTATAAGAAAAGAGGAGAGGTTTGTGGTTGGCAGCGTTTGATGCCATTTGCAAACATGAAGCAAAATCTCATTACGAACTGAATTTCTGACATCTGAGGTCCCAGGTTTGCTCGCCTTTCTGTGTTGCTTAAATGTGCAGCTGCACATACAACGTGATCACCCAGTGAGACTTTGCCTCTGGTGAGGGCAGCAGCATCTGCAAATGCTATTTGGCGGCAGGGCAGGGCAAGGTCTATGGAAAGGGACCTGGCTGAGACTGTGGGACAGTGGCAAGAATGGGCCAGGTGCTGGCTGCGCGTGTCGAGAGAAGGCACGGTGATTGTGGCCAGAATGCTGTGCGCTGCTGGCTTGAGCTTGAAATGAGGGAAGATTGATGGAAAAAAGCTGTGGAGAAGCTCTCAGAGCCAAGGCTGTGTGCTCAAAGCGCCTGGGAGGTCAGGGCTGGGGCAGCTTAGCATAAGAAAGAGAAAGCAACCCAGCTGGATAGAGAGAGCGCTAAGGTCATAAAGACTGGAGTCTCTTTTTAAGACTGGAACTTAATGTTTAGGCTTAATAATCATAAAAAATTTCATTTATGTTCTTTTCTTTCTGGCTGTTTTCCTGTTTGTTTGTTTGTTTGTTGAGAGAGGGTTTTATGTAGTGCAGTATGGACTCAAAACCATCATGAACCTGAGGCTTGTCTTGAATCCCTGGTCCTGGTCCCCATCTCCACCTCTCCAATACTGGAATTACAGGCATGTACTACCACACCCGGGTCCTAACTCTGTTTTTTCTAAATAGTTCATCTTATCTTTAGTGATTTCTTTTGGGGCACCTGGGAATGGGAAAATTTTTCACTGTGTAGCTTAGGCTGGCCTTGAGTTGGCAATCGGGGGGATCTCAAATTCAAGGCCTGCCTGAGCGATATAATGAGATCCTTTCTCTCAGGGCTGCACAACTAGTAAAAGAAGCCACAAACAATGTAAAAGTAGTCAGCTTGGACTGTGAGGCCAGGTAGGAGATACTAGGCCAGCTTGGGCGCATTTAGAACAGCATGAATCTATGAGCATATACAGCACTATGCGCAGGAGTGTTCTGATATAACCGAGTGATGTATCCTTTGACTGAAGGGATTGGGTCTTTCCCAACCTGGACTTCATAAAGGGTAAGGGCTCACTGTACACCCAAGGAGTTAACAGATAAGAACACATTGCCGCATTGTGGATGTGGCAGTGAGCACCCAGG
This sequence comes from Apodemus sylvaticus, assembly GCF_947179515.1. Classification (NCBI taxonomy): domain Eukaryota; kingdom Metazoa; phylum Chordata; class Mammalia; order Rodentia; family Muridae; genus Apodemus; species Apodemus sylvaticus. The sequence continues at coordinate 21,965,037 of NC_067481.1, forward strand.
AGTCCACAATCAGTGGGATCAGATGGCAGAAGTGGCTTTGCTTCTGGCAAAGATGTAAGCGTTCGCAGAGAGTTGATCTCACTGCCTCACGCCTCCTAGTGCGACCAGGCTTAAAACTCTCAGCTTGGGTGTCAAACAAACATTCCTAGGAAATTTCTATTACTGTACAAGCAGATTCCTGCTCCTGGGAAGACTAGGAAGTTACAGTCATATGAACTTCCCTCATCTCCTTGTCTCCCTCCAGAGTCCTTACACTAACCTGACTCATCTGAATCAAAACCCGTGGTTACTAAAGAATGCATAGTGGTTTTCAAAGTAGCATCACCGAGTTAAGAGGTTTTAAAACAGCTACCTAGCTCCTGCCTCAGCCCTCACCCGTGTTTGACTCAGTAGGTCTGAGGTGGGCACTAATCATTTGCACTTCTCCCAAGGTTCCAGGTGAGGCTGTTGTTGCTGGCTGGAAACCTTAACAACTATGGAGGGCTGGTCTCTTCTCAAGTGAGTCAGATTTAAAGCGAAACTGAGAACCCATCTGATACTAACTGAAATGGGTCTTTCATATCTAAAAATCTTTGTCAAGGTTTTTTTGTCAAGTAAAGGAAATAAACTTTCTGGGTAGAACACAGTAACAGTAACTAGGGTGATATCTAAAGTGTCTAAAGTTTGGCAAAGACACCTGTTAGACCATCAGAAAAGCCTTATCTGGATTGGAAGCGAATGTTCCTTCCCAAGATTAATTAGGAGAAGGAAGCCAGTGCTGCCATTGGCAACTCAGTACCTTTATATTAAACCAGAGGAGAACTTAGTAACAGTTTTTCCTTATAAATAATAAATCATGTCTATGGGGAAATCCAAACTAGCATCATATCAATATTTCTATAGAACACAATGAAAACTCAAGAAAACACGGTGATGTGCGATCTAAAGTACTGAGTAACTCCCAAATGTAATAAACAAAATAATTTCATGACTAAAGATCCGGAGATGGAAACCTCACTGTAATTTTGTGCGTAACCAGACTTGTTTCTCCAGCTTCATGTAAATTATACTTACCTTATAACACATAACTAGAGGTATCACACAAACATTTCAACGAACTATACTTGCACATCAACTTGACGTTCCTTCCCACCCACCCCACCCCCCCATCCTGAGATGGAAACTTTCAGAAAATGTAAAAATATATGAAGCCATGGCTGGCCGTGTACTACATGGAGAATGGAATGCATTCTGACATTCTTTAACTAAAATGGTGCAAAATGGCACTGCTTCCAAACTAACAAGTTAAAAGAATCACTGGAATAGCAACACAGCCCAAGTGCGCAGGTATACCATGCGCACTAATACTAGAAGAAACAATCATCTGACCTCATCGAAAAATTGCTGAGTTTTACGCAGTATAAATTTTAATTCAGTCAGTTCCAGGAAGTTTCTCTTCAGAGCTTCCTGGTTAGTGTTGATTTCCTTCAGTTCATTTTCAATCTTCTCGAAATTGGCCTAGGGTTGAAAGAAAAAAAGAAAGAAAGAGAGAGAGAGAGAGAGAGAGAGGGAGAGAAGGAGGGAAGGAGGGAGGAAGAGAGAGAGAAAGGAAGGAAGGAAGGAAGGAAGGAAGGAAGGAAAGAAGGAAGGAAGGAAGGAGAAAGAAAGGAAAAAAATTAAGAGGTTTACTTTGCTCAGCTTACTGTGCTCACTCTAAAAGTCTTTAACTGAATTTGCAGGCCCTCCAAGTGTTGCCATGGTAACGAATTATCTACAGCTCTAAACAAATGCTGTGATTCCCTAGCTACTTTAAGCAAAACATTTCACTTAAATGAGCCTTTGTCTACAGATTCCACTATACCCTCAGTGGTAATTCACTCAAAAATATCAAAAACCCATTTAGTTTGTGATGCTCATCATTCAACAAGGGCTCAGGAAACCAATAAGCATGAATTTGGTGGTCTATTATGTTATCTCTGTGTGAGATGTTGTTTGACATTATAAAAGAGGGGTTCAGTCCCACCTAGAAAAAAAAACTTAACAATAAAAAACAACGCTCACAAGATTGGCAAGAACTCCTCTGTGCCAACCAGCGAAAAAGGTGATTCCTGCACTTATGTAGAAAAGTTATCTGAGAATTGTTTACCTCTAAGTCGATCATGTCCCGGGGGAAGGGCACCTCTGGGTTTTCACCAGTGTCCATAATTGGGATGTTAGCTTTCCTTATCTCTTTCTCAACAAATCCTAAAAATGATAGAGGCAGAACATTCACACGTAGTGCACATGCCTGGAATTCTCAGTGAGAAGACATCTCTACAAAGACCTGGACACCCGGCTAGAAAGAGCTTCATTCTAAGAACTGGCAAACAAAAGAAGCAGCTCCCCACCCCCCATGCCATGCACAGCCAGGGCTGACTTGGGCTGGCAGTCCCTTTGCCTCTCCACCCCATGTGTCGCACTGCCTTCAGGTAGGATAGCTCTCCCAGCAAGTATGACTGGTCAACCAGTGAGCCAGAAGAATGCAGCATCAACAGAGCATTTGACACATAACACAAGTGAGGCAAGCAATCTAGGTCAAAAAGATTCGTTTAATTTAGAAACAACTGGGTTATTTTTTAAACATCAGAAGCCAAAAATTAAGCACGAAAGGACCCAAAACACTGAAAGAGAAACACGTTTCCATGACAACTACTGACTTTTTTTAAAAATAGGGACCAATTTACCTATCAACTTGGCAGAGTGGCAAGATCATGCATGGGTTTAGACCCAGACAGAATAATCTAGTTTCAAATGCTGACTCCATTACGACTGCTTATGCCCTTAAGTATGTTAAGGAAATTACAGGCTCCTTAGAATCACATGAGGGTAACACCTATCTTTCTTCCTTCCTTCCTTCCTTTCTTTCTTTCTTTATTTCTTCTTTTTCTTTTTTTTTTCTTTTTTTTTTTTTTTGAGACAGTGTCTATGTAGACCACACTGGTGTGGAACTAAGAGAGAGAGCAGGTCTCTGAGTGCTAGGGTTAAAGACAGATGCCACCACACCTTAAAGACATGTTGTGGGGTATGAATCAAGTTTTTAATCATTCATCAATATCCTAATCCATAAAGCCTTAGAGAATGTTACACTTCTCATAAACTACTCAGATGACATCTAAATTTGACAGTATTCCAAGTCCTAGCTTTTGGAATTCTGAAACATAGTTCTGCTGTTAAAATCCCATGAGAATATAGCACACCTCAACTCCCAGAGCTTGGGAGGCAGAGACAAGTGCATCTCTAAGCTCAAGGCTAGCCTGGTCTACAGAGCGAGTTCCATGATGACCAGGACTACACAGAGAAACCCTGTCTTGAAAAAATGACTCAGCATAGGAATGTCATACAAGACCACACTGCACATACGGAGTTTTCGATCCATTTCTTCACATCTTCTAACTTCATTCACAAATTTCCTCTGGAAAACATTCACATCTGGATTTAACTGAAAGAACAAGAACATAACAGCAAGACTTCAAACACCGAGTCCGCAATCTATGTTATGAGCAGCACATGCCATAAACGGAAATGTAATTCTGAGCCAGTGTACAGTGCAACTCTAACCACGATTGTCTACTGATCAATATAAAGGGCTTCGTGCCAGCCACACAAGCAAAGCTAGCCTCCTGTGTGACTGCAGCACAAGACAAATTAGCAGAAGCGGTGAGCTCCCTTCCTTCCCTCTGCTTGGAACTTGGGCAGCCATATCATACAGGCTCTCTGCCTGGCTTTCCTCTCTCTTTCTTCCCAAGCAAAGGAGATCGAAGGCAAATATCTGTTCTTCTGCCCCAGGCTGTCATCTTTTGGCAACAGTCTGATTTTATTATGCACTAAAGCCGTAAGACCTCACACCTGTTAGAATGTTAGAAAGATGGCAGTCAGGCTTGGGGGTATACGCTGTGATCCCAACTCTGTAGAAGCAGAATGATTAGAGTTCAAAGCCAGCCTAGAGGGCAAAGCAAGTTCTAGACCAGCCTGGGCTACACAGTAAGACCTGTCTGAAAAGACAAGTGCTTTGAATTGCTGAGGATGTCGACAAATGAGAACTCTGGTGCAGGGTTGATGGGAATATAAATTAGAACGGACAGAGAACTATTATATAATCCAGCAGCCCCACTTCTGGGCACACACAGAAGAACTGAAATCAATATGCAGAGTTATTCCCAATAACTGATATACAGAATCAACCTACCAAGAGATACATGGACAAAGAAAACAGGAGGCATTATACTGAATGGAACACACCAGGCACACTGCATCCGACCTACACCATGACTTTATTATCTAGGTTTTATTTTTTTAAGATTTTTATGTGTATAGGTGGTACATGTATGTTTGGCATACAAGGAGCCCTCAGAGGCCAGAAGAGGGTCTCAGGCCCTCTGGAACTGGAATGAGAGATGGTTGTGAGCTGCCACGTGGGTGCTCAGAGTCAAACCTGAGCCATCTGGAAGAGCGGCCACTGCTCTGAACCTCGGAGCCATCTCTTCAGCCTCAGACACGGACATTTTAGATGCTAGAATCCACCGAAGTCGTGAGAGGAAGGTGGTTACAACATGGCTACTGGAGAGGGAGACAAGAGGTGTGGCCAGTATGGGAAGGTGTGGGTCAAAGTTCACAAATTTTCAGATAGAAGGGAATAGGGAGGAAATGACAAGTAGCTGACCGAGGGTAAAAAGTTTGAGCTATTGAGCTATTAGGGATACATTTTTTAACATTTGTTCATGTACTGTGTGTGTGTGTGTATGTGTGTGTATGTATGTGTGTGGGTGCATGCTTGGCCTAGTGCACATGTGGAGGAGGTGACAGGGTAAGGTGCAGAAGTTTCTTTGCTCCTTCCACCAAGTGACCGTGGGCTTCCAGGGATCAAATTTAGATTGTCAGATTTGACTAAGAAGAGCCTATTACCTGCTGAGCCTTCTTGCTGACTCCAGTTATACATTTTATTTGTGTGTGTGTGTATGAGAGAGAGAGAGAGAGAAAGAGAGAGAGAGAGAGAGAGAGAGAGAGAGAGAGAGAGAGAGAGAGAGAAAGGCACCCATGGAGAAGAGAACATCTGATTCCACATAACTGGAGTGATGTGAAACTGGGAACCAAACATGGCTCCTCTATGACAGCAGCTCGTGCTTTAACCACTGAGCCATCTCTCCAGCCCAGGAATAAAATGTTCAACCACTGCAAGGCTCAGCGCACGAAGGAGTGTGCCTGGAGGCAAGGTGGCTTGATGGTCTCAGTTCAGCCCTTGGAGCCTTCATAAAGCTAGAGGGCTAGGAGAGCATCAATTCCAAAACGCTGTCCTCTGACCTCCACATGTGTCACACACACACACACACACACACACACACACACCACCACCACCACCACCACCACCACCACCACCGCCGCCGCCAGCAGCAGCAGTAAATAAAACTTAAAACAAAAACTAATGTAAACCCAGGTACTTGACTGTAATCCCAGCATTTGGGAGGATTAGGAGTTGAATACTATCCTCAGCCCTTAGAAGTTAGAGATCAAGCCTGGGCTACAGGAGACTGTGTAAACAATAAACTAACAGAGTTGGATGTGGTACAGACCTTATGATCATAGCTATTCAGGAGGTCAAAACAGAATTCTAAGTTCAAAGCCAGCCAGGGCTGTAGAGCAAATTTAGGGCTAGCCTGGACAATTTAGTAAGATTCTATCTCAAAATAAAAAGAGCTGGAAATAGCTCATAGGCTAACACATGTGAGGCCCGAGGTTCAATTCCCAGCACCAACAATAAATACATAAGCAAACACAAACATGGGTAAATAAATAAATAAATGTTATGATAGTGCCTCTCTCTAAAGTAAAAATAATAGGAGCTGCAGAGCCTGATGCGATGCTGGGAACTGAACTCAGGTCTCCTGAAAGAGCAGCAAATATCGTAACCTCTCTCTAGCTCCTCCACTTGCATTGTTAAGATCAGGTCTAATACACAGCCAAGATAGCCTTAAACTTAATATGGAGCTGAGGAGAACGACACTGAACTCCTCAGCTCCCTGTCTTCACTATCCAAGTGCTACGATTATAGCAGTGCACCTCACCGCCTACTCAGTCACAGCAGTAAAAAGTGGCAAAAATACAACTTGCTATAGCCCAGGATAGCCCTGAGCTGGCTAGCCTTCTGCTTTTGCCTCCCAAGTATTCAAAGGTTAAGAAATCAAGATAGACAGACAAACATTAAAAGACAGACAGACAGACAAACAAAACCCACAAGCTATAAAGGAAAAATTTATTTGGGGTACATTGAAACTTAGGCTCAGCTGCTAAGAACACTTGTTGCTCTTCTAGAGGACCTGAGTTCAACTCCCAGCACCCACGTCCACGGTAGCTCACACTGTCTGTAACTCCAGCTCCAGGGGGAGTCTGGCCTCCTCAGGCACCTGCACTCGCACGTGCATACCCACATACAAACACATACAATGCACATAATTAAAAATAATGTATAAAGACAGTCATGGTGTCTCACGCCTTTAACCCTAGCACTTAGGATGCCAAAGCTGGTGGGTCTGTGAGAGTCCAAGGCCAGCCTGAGCTACAAAGTGAGTTCCAGGACAGCCAGGGCTGTTACACAGAGAAACCCTGTCTTGAAGAAGCAAAATGGATTAATTTAATCATTATCATCATCATCAAAAAATATTTTTTAAAATAATAAGTAGTCTGGGTATAGTACTGCATGCCTTTAATATCAGCATTCAAAAGGTAGAGGCAATAGGATCTCTTGTGAGTTTGAGGCCAGCCTGGTCTACATACAGAGTTCCAGGACAGCCAAAGCTACATAGTGAGACCCTGTCTCAAAAAACAAACAAACAAAAACAAAACCCACCAAAACCCAAATATCAATACTCATAAAAAATACTTTAAAAATATTTCTGGGTAAAAAAGTTCTGGGAAACTAGATAGTCACACAACTTTCAGAAATATGACCCCAGATTACTTATTAATTATACAAGGGATAAGATACTTTTACATTGTTGAAATCTAAGAACTAATGCATTAGCCGAGTGATCAAATTTATCTTTAATAATAGAACAGGGACTCAGCTCAGTCAGTAAAGAGCCAGCCTTGGAAAGAGAACCTGAGTTCACTATCTAGAACCCAGGAGCCTGAGTTTGCTATCTAGAACCCAGGGAAGAAAGCTGGACAGGCTCCAGGTTCATGGAGGAAACCACATCTGGGAAACTATGGTGGAAGTAGGGTAGGGGTGGCACGTGTCTTTAATCCCAGCACTCAGGAGGCAGAGACAGGCAGATCTCTGTGAATTCCAGACTAGCCTGGTCTACAGAGTTCCAGGACATCCAGGGCTACACAGAGAAATCTTGTGTCAAAAAACAAAACAAAACAAAACAAAACAAAACAAAACAAAACAAAATAAAATAAAATACTAAGTAACTGGGAAATATACCTGATATTGACTTCTGGCTTCTACACACATGTGTATACATGTACACATGCAAGTGTATACAAACAAGCACACACACAAATACACACACATACACACACAAATAATAGAAGAAGACTAGCATAGTAGGTACACCTAAGCACTAGGGAGGCTGAGGCAGAAGAGACTGTTGTGAGTTCAAGGCCAGTCTGACTACCTAGTGAGTCCCAGGACCATCCACGTATCCATGCTACAAATCAAGGCCTTGTCACAAAAAGAAGCAGGATAGACATAGGAGGGAAGAAGGAAGGAGGGAGAGGGAGAAGGGGGAAGGGGGAGGGAGAGGGGGAGGGGGACAGAGAGGAAGAGGGGGAAGGGAAACAGAGAGGGGGAGGGGGAGGGAAACAGAGAGGGAGAGGGGGAGGGAAACAGAGAGGGGGAGGGGGGGAAACAGAGAGGGGGAGGGGAGGGGACAGAGAGGGAGAGGGAAACAGAGAGGGAGGGGGAGGGAAAGGTGTAGGGGGAGGGAAAGGTGTAGGGGGAGGGAGAGGAGGAGGGGGAGAGAGAGAGGAACCTAGGAAATTCTGCAAATCTCCCAAGTCAATAAGCAAAAGTCAGGGACTCCCAGGGACAGCTATAGGCAGAGGAAGGGGACTCACAGTTCCCAGAAGAGGAAAGTCCCCGTCCACAAGCAGAGAAAAGGATGCCAACTATACACACAGAAAGTGCAGATTAAAACAAAAGCCCATCTCATACCTGTAAAATTATCGTATTTACAGACCTGACACAGCCAACGGGAGCATAACACTATGACAACATCAAAAATGTTAAAGATGCACATGATCCTTGGTGCTTCTGTGGTGTGTGTGTGTGTGTGTGTGTGTGTGTGTGTGAGCACACTCACTCACACGGATGCCAGAAGTCAACCTTCACATCGAGGAGTCATCTACCGAGGTTTGTTTTGGTTTTACTTTCTGAGATAGGATCTCTCAGTAGGGACGGGAGGCTTACTGATAGCACTGGGCCCTCTGGCTAACAAGCTCCAGGGATCCACATGTCTCAGCCTCCCTTGGGTTAGAATCACAGACTCATGCTACCCACCCACAACTACCTTTTTACATCGAAGGATTCAATGAAAGTTGCTATGTGGCAAGCATTTTATCAGCTAAGTTGCCTCCTCGACCCCACTGTAACCTCTTAGTTACAAAAACTATCTAGCAGTGGTTGGCCCAGAACTCACTATGTAGACCAGGTTGGCTTCCTAAGGACTCTGAGGGGACTGAAGATACAAGTTATGATGTCCGGTTTGGTTTTTAGGAAATTTTTTTTTGTTTTTTAAAGAAAATGATAAGTGTTATTGAAGACAGGGAGAGCTCAATGTTTGTGATAGTACCAGTAGAAGCACCTGCCAGCTAACTTCTTAAGAACTTACCAGCTCCGGGATCTTTATCAATTAACCCTGCCCGGTTCTGATCACTCTTGTTTAATTCATGAATTCGTTCCAACCAAGCAATGTGAATACCTTGTACAGGCACCAAAGACACAAAAATGTATAAAAACGGAGAATGTGCTCGTCTCCCTGGGGCTAAGATCATTGAGGAGGGACTTTAATCGATTGTTCCCATAGATAAATGTGAAGGCATGACCATTATAAAGTCTATAAAAAGTACCTGGAACTCTGAGCCTGTAGGATCTGAGCTGGAAACACGCTGCCCCACTCCTGACTACCCACAGCCTTCAGTCCTGTGCACCGTGCCTTCTTGCTCAGATTAAAAACTCCCAGAGCATATATATATATAACTCTTAGACCATCATTTTAGTTTGAGATCCTTTCCAAGGATCCAAAACAGTGAATTATTATATATTCTTATTTACATACTATGTAAGTTGATGTACCTAGATATCTTAGATTTTTGTCTTAATTTTTTTTCTTTTAGATCCTACTGTATAGGAAACTACAGGGTTGTTTGTTTGTTTGTTTGTTTGTTTTTTGGTTTGGTTTTGGTTTTAGATATCAGGCTGTAGCGTTAAAGGACACTCAAAGTAAAAATTCTCTACCAGCATTCCTAACAACTACCTCAAGAGTACTTAAAATATTTTTCTTCTTTTTCTATTATAAAGTCTATAAAAAGTACCTGGAACTCTGAGCCTGTAGGATCTGAGCTGGAAACACGCTGCCCCACTCCTGACTACCCACAGCCTTCAGTCCTGTGCACCGTGCCTTCTTGCTCAGATTAAAAACTCCCAGAGCATATATATATATAACTCTTAGACCATCATTTTAGTTTGAGATCCTTTCCAAGGATCCAAAACAGTGAATTATTATATATTCTTATTTACATACTATGTAAGTTGATGTACCTAGATATCTTAGATTTTTGTCTTAATTTTTTTTCTTTTAGATCCTACTGTATAGGAAACTACAGGGTTGTTTGTTTGTTTGTTTGTTTGTTTTTTGGTTTGGTTTTGGTTTTGGTTTTAGATATCAGGCTGTAGCGTTAAAGGACACTCAAAGTAAAAATTCTCTACCAGCATTCCTAACAACTACCTCAAGAGTACTTAAAATATTTTTCTTCTTTTTCCCTCCAGACAATGTCTCATGTAGCTCAGGCTGGCTTCAAACTAGTTATGTAGCCAAGGATAGCCTTGAATTCAAAACACTGCTCTTCTACCTGCCAAGTACAGGGATCACAGGCCATTTCCCATCATGCTTAGTTTTTTGTTTCAGTTGAGTTTTTTGTCTCCTCCTCCCTCTCTTCCCCCTCCTCCTCCTCCCCCTCCTCCATTTCTTCCCCCTCTTCTTCCTCCCTTCCTCCTAGACAAGGTCTCACTCAGTAGCTCAGGTTCATCAATCACCTCACTGCCTCAGCCTCCCAAGTGCTAACGTTATAGAGATGACCCTCCATGTCCAGCTTAAGATGACTGTCCAAGGAAAAATCATTTCTGTCTCTAGAAAGACAAAAAAATGACCTGAGCTTCCCGTCCACCAGTATTAAGCCAGTGCTATGCTGTGACTTTGCAAATAGAAAAGAGAGAAAACCCTCATGACAAAGCCGTTCAACACAACGAGCAAAGCTCTTCACTTACATCCCGAAACTGAACCTTCCCAAGTTCTCCTAATTCACTGACGCAGCAATACGCAGCTTCGGACTGGAGAAAGAGCTGGGCCAGCGTCATCTCCTCACTCCGGAAAAGCTCCCCCATGGTGGCGATGGTACTTCACTCCAACCTGAGGCAAGAGAGAAAATGCTGTGGCTTGAGAATTAACCTATAGGGCCAAGAGCCAACAAGACCCAAGGTGAGGACCTTTTCCTACATGCCCCGAGGGGAATCTTGCTATCTGGCTTAGAAACCCACGAAAGAGAAATTGCCAAGAGCAGTTACTAAATCCCAGACTAGGCAGCCTAGACAAAGAGTCATTTCCTTTGTAATCTACCTAAGGAATCAGGATTGACTGACAGTGTTTTGGAGCAACACAATACAAAAGAATATACCCAGAATAAGGACAGGAACTGAGAAGCCCAAAGAGCTCTTTAATATGAGGCAGCGACATTCACAGTACCTGAGGGTTTGGTTTTATTTTCTTTGAGACAGGGTTTTATACAACCCATAACCTGCCTCAAACTCAATATATAGTGAAGGTTGGCCTTGAAATCCTGATCCTCTTGCCTCCATTCTGTTTATATTTTTTTGTTTGTTTGTTTTGCTCCCCAACCCCTGACCCCCAAACAGGGTTTCTCTGTGTAGCGCTGGCTGACCTGGAACTCACTCTGTAGAGCAGGCAGGCCTGGAACTCACAGAGATCCACTTGCCTCTCTGCCTCTGAGTGGTGGGATAGTGTACCACCACCAACGGCACTGTCCCCATTTCTTTAGAGCTAGGATTATAGAGTTATACCAGCATGCCCAGAGCTTTTAGTCCTTACTGCTTGCTTTTTCATACTTGACACAAACTTTCTTGCTAAAACCCTCCTCTCTGCTGTTTCATTTTGGGGTTGTTTTTGTTTTGTGAGCAGGAAACAATAAAAGAGACTTTAATTACTCTCTTATACAAAAGATGTGACTAGCTTCCCCTCTCACTGCCAATGCCCACTTCCAACATCTAAAATGCCCAGCACTATCCGAAAGCCATGGCTAAAGAGGTCAAGCTTCCAAACTCCTGGGAAAACAGTATTCTTCTTCTAAGGAATCCCAACATATTAATATCATTAAAAAAAAAAAAGACAAAGAAGCCCACACAACTTAATTTCAATTCAGGCATGACAGAATACGTTGGTGATGACAAAGCACTTTTAACAAGCCAGAGGAAAAGCTTTCCACCCCTGCAGCTTCCTAGGACTCATCCCCATCCTCAAGACAACTGCCCTCTTCCATCTGTCACGTCTCTCCTAGGAGCCTGAAGGTTTCCGGTCAGGTCAGCAGTTGGCGCTATCAGTGGTACTGAAAATGAAATTATCATGCAATCAAATGCAATTATTCTCTATAAGCTCTTGTTCAGCCTTCGTCCAGCACCATCTGCAACATCTATCCTCATCAGCTCATGCACTGCATCATTTAATGTCGTAACGTCATGCATATTCCATGTTAATTGATAGGTAAAGACTGACGTTTCCCAGAAAATTTGCTCTTCGGGAAGGCAGGAAGACATTTTGAGGAACCCAAATAACAAATCCGTTCTGCATTTGGTGTTCAAGGAGAGCAAAATAACACACTCGACTGAAGCAAGCATTTCTCAAGAGATTATGTGGGTTGACTTAAGAATATGAATCACCCACATCAGTTATAACCAGTCCTTTCCACCTTGAATAAGGTTAGATACCACAACCACAAAATACATGAAATCATGTCTGACAGGCACAGACCGGGAGCTGACAGCGACGACAACCTCCAGTTGCCGCCCTCCTCCTGTTCCTTCATGATTACAGGCCTCTCCCAGACCAACTCTACCCCCACTGAAAGCAAACACAAAACGAATTTGGAAAAACAGTTTTCGGGGGTCGCGAAATGAAATACGAAGAAAGAGTAATTCTGCAAAAGGGTAATCCAAACCCAAGACCCTCCCAGGAGGACTCTCGCTCGGGTTTTCCAATCCTTCCTTTCTAGCAGGGAGCATTTGTCGTTCACCTCTTCATTTCTAGGCTGCACCGTGAGAAAGCAGAATTTTTTTTGGACCAGGCATAACCTGTCTCCTGGTTAAGGGAGAAATCCCCAAATCGTAAGACACTTTAAGAAATAACCCCAGATCCCTCTGCCTATCCGATCTCCTCTGTCCTTTCGCCTCCTCCCTTCCCGGGTCATCCCTGGGCAGTGGCCCTCTAGTTCCTCTGCCCACAGGAAGGGTGTCCGAAGAGGGAGATGAGCCCCCCATATTTTTCTCAGAGACCTAAGATCCTGGCTAATTAATTCTTCTGACAAGCGTCCGAGTTATCGGAGTGCGCTCCACGTCCCCTCGAAGGCCACTCGGGGAAGCGCTCTTTCTACAACCTTCGCTCACCTCTCGTCCGCTCCGCCGCCGCCGCGACCGCAGCCGCCGCAGCAAAGCCCCCGGCTCAGGTTGAGCAGAGTCGCCGACCAGCGTACGCAAGCAAGGCTCCGCCCCCACGCCACCGCCGAGTCCCGCCCTTAAGATGACTTCATCTCAGTTGACCAATAGGATATTGCCTCTCCCCTGCTGCCGCAGTGCAGAGTCTATGGGGCTCGGGCGAGTCCTGGTGTGCAGTCGCCATCTTTGTTCCGGGGGTGTGATTTCTATCCCGGTTTGGAAGTCAGCAGGGCTGGGCTTGTGACTTTTGAAGTGTTTGCCTTCTGAGCCCATCAGAATCCTTTCTATTATCCGCGGAGCAAGGTTACCTGCCATCTCTACTTTCTAGAGAACCAGTTCACAACCTTTTCATGGAGAAAGCAGCATGAAAGAAATGGGCACATTCATTATAGAATGATCTGAGAGCTGAAGGGGGCTCAAAGCTCATCTTCTCTACATACACACATCCTTTGTCGTTCTTAGACCTCTGAAAATATTTGAGCCCCAGTCTGGAGAGCGACTTAAGATAAATCCTGTAATAGAGACATACGATCTCGTCCACGTACAAAGTATCGGATTCATTCTTCCAACAGCTACCTAGGATTTACTCTTATCCAAATGATAAGAAAAGCCCCGGAAGACCACATGTTGACAAAGTAATTATTTTTATCTTGCTTAGTAGGTTCCTGTGAACCCATCTGACCACGTAGGAGTTTTCAGTTCCTCATATATCTTTTGAATGCAAAATGATACCTACCTAGTTTTTCTTAAAATCCCCCTTTCTAAATATTGATAGAGTCCTTTTCCCCTCTTAGGAGTAAGGAGTCAGCAGGAACATCTGGAGGAACTCGGAGAACTGGTCAGTCAGTCTCTGCGGGTGGCAGAACTCATTGATATTCAAGAGTAGTGAGGAAGGTATTTCAGATTTAAAAAACAAAACAAAACAAAAAAACTTATACTGATAATTTTGTCTGCCTGGTCAAAGTATTACAAAAGGTGTTTTGGGAGCCCGAACAAAGAGATGGACACAGAGAACGTTTTATTTGGATTTTTCCCCTGCATATGGTAATTGAAGGTGTTGCTTCTTTACAATTCTCTTGAGAGGCAGCATTTCTGAGACCTAGACTTTAACATCTTGACATTTTGCAGCTCCTTCTACTGTCCTGGTAAGGCAGACAGGGACCGGCAATTGAAATTCTGCCAAGTATTTCACAAGGACTGTCACTTCCTTCCTCATCGACTTGGGAAAAAAAAAAAAAAGCTAACCTCAGAGTCAGCTGCTTCCTAACCACAAGGAAATGTTTCATACGCTACCTGTAAGAAAGCCTATCCTGGACTATAACTCACTTGAGAGCCATTTCTACACCCTGCGCCATGGTTTCCCTGAAAGTACATCCTCTTAGAGGAATAATAATAATATCAGGTGTGTTTGTGCGCATGGGGTAGGTATGGAAGTCAGAGAACAACTTAGTGGGAGTTGGTTCTCTCTTTAACCCCATGTTACCTGCGGATTGAACTCAGGCTTCAGGCTTGTCTGAAAATGCTTTAAGCTGTTAAGCCGCGGAGGCGGCTCCTTTTCTTTTTCCTTTCATCTCCTGCCAGACATTTCCCCCCACCCCCACCCCCCGTGTTCGTTTATTTTCTTCCTGTGCTTTGTTCCTGGCCATCTTGCCTCTCACTAATTTCAAATGTCTATGATTTGGTCTATTTTTCTATCCACCACCTTTCTTTATGGTCAGAGAGGGAATTTCTATCTGTTAGATGATACATCACAGGTAATATATTTGCTGAAGTCTACAACTATGAAATGGAGCAGGTACATTTCCCATCCACAAAAAAACAAAACAAAACAAAACAAAAAAATCCTTGAGAAGTACTCTTCAATACAGGGGGGCGGGGGGGGGGGGGGGGAAGGTAATTGGTTCATACCTCTAGTAACCCTAGTAATTTGGAATGCTGATGCAGGAGGATTGCCTCCTAGTGAACACCAGGCCAAGTAGATCAACAAAGCATCTAAAGAAATTACAAGGGAGAAGGGTGAGTACAGTGATTAATACTGTACTATGTACCAGGAAATTTCCTCCATGCTTTGTAAATACAGACTTGTTTAACTATCACAATAACCCTAGCAGGTAGATACACCCATTTATCAGAGGATATAGCCAGTTTGAGACAGTATCCAACAAGATAAAAATTAAATGCTGGCTGGGCGGTGGTAGAGCATGCCTGTAATCCCAGCACTCTGGGAGGCAGAGGCAGGCGGATTTCTGAGTTCTAGGCCAGCCTGGTCTACAGAGTGAGTTCCAGGACAGCCAGGGCTACACAGAGAAACCCTATCTCGAAAAAAACAAATCCAAAAAACAAAAACAAAACAAAAAAATGCATTTGAAGTTGGGGGTATGGGTCAAAGATAACATATGCTTACCACAGATGTTCAATTATAAGCATAGAAAAGAAAAAAGGTAAAGAAATGCTGTTAAGTCAAGTGTACTGGTATATTGTTAAGCACCTGTAGTCTACTGACTGTGGGAAACAGGCAGTAGGATCATTGAGCCCAAATTTCTAGGCTGGCTTGGGCAACAGGGTGAGTCCTAATCTCACAAACACACAAACAAAAACAAAATGATAAAATAAGATGTTGTCGAGTATGCCCACCACCCTAAAAGATCGTAGCAATTCCATTTGAGAGGCAAAGCTACCGAGTCTAAACTGAGCTTTGGCTTAGACACCTAAATAACAAAGATTAATTAATTCTTCACAAAGACAAAGTAGAGAGCCGATATAAGGATCGAAGTAATAGAACACTGGAAAGTCACAAGAGGGCCAGTGAGATGAGACTCCTGTGTTTGTGTGCACATGTAAACACACATCCACACACTCTAGATAGATAGATAGATAGATAGACAGATAGATAGATAGATAGTTTAAGTCATAAACAGAAGCTATGCTGGCAAATGTCTGTAGTCCTAGCACTTGGGAGATGGAGACGGAAGGATCAAGAGTTCAAGGACAGCCTCAGCTACCGGAGATTCTGTCTCAAAAACTAAACACAAAGTTATAAGAATTGTTACTGTAGTTATAATAAATATAGACGCCTTTTTTCTTTCTATTTTTCCCTTAGAATGAATGTGTGGTAATTAGCTAAATTTTCACCAGTGAGGAGTTAGTTCTATTTCTAAATCTATGCAACTTAGGTGTCTGGGCCCAGAGGAGAGTAATAAAGCGTTTTGAAGTATAATATTTGCCCTTATCACTCCTGTCTGTATACTTCCTGGATGGCGGTCCTTTAACTACCATAATCATCACAGAGTGAGTAGCTTATTTTCGGAGGGTTTTGGCTGTGAAGGTTTTGTTGTACAGGGTCTCATGTATGTAGCTCAGGCTGGCCTGGAGCTCACTATGTAGCTGAGGCTAGCTTGCAACTCCCAATCCTCCTGCCTCTACTTCCCACGTGCTGGTATTGCTGGAGTAACCCACTGCACTTTGTTTAGATTCTGACAATTCTGCAGACTACAGATTTGAATGAAAGTGTGTGTGTGGTCACAATTCTGAAAAGATTCCTTCCGTTTTTCCTAGCTCGTGGTGAACGCTACCAATCAGTGATATTCCTTGGCTTTTGGGTGTATCACTCTGGGAGACACACTGGAATACACGTTTTGTCAACCTTATGGGAACATCCATTACTGGATTACAACCCATGTAAGTCCAATAGGGCCTTGTCTTAATTACATCTGAAAAATACCCCCAAATAAGGGGACATTCACTAGTCTAGATCAGCTGTAAATTTGAGGGAGAACTGTTTAGTCCTTACACCTTTGGTATAAACTCTGGTAAAGAAATTTGCTGTACATAATTTTTCAACTGTATGAATTTATAGGGGTTGGGCTTTCACTCCGTGATAGAATCCTTGCCTAGAAAGTACAAGGTTCTGGTTTGGTCCTAAGATGTGAGAGACTTAAAAAAGAAAAAAAAAGAAAAAGAATTGACGTCTGAGAGCTAGGGAGATTGCTCATGTGGTAAAGAGCTTACCACACGTGCATGGGAATCTGAACCAAATCCCCAGGACTCATAAACAGAAGGCTGGCATGGCGCTCACGAGTAATCCCGACTCTGAGGAAAAAGAGACAAGAGGATCCATCCGAGACACACTGGTCAGCCAGACTTGTCTAATTGAGTGGGTGGCACATACCTTTAATCCCAACACTTAGGAGACACAGGCTAGCAGATTTCTGTGAGTTCAAAGCCAGCCTAATCTACATGGTGAGTCCCTGAACTGCCAGAGGTACATAGCGAGACCCTGTTTCAAAAAATAAAAATAAGAAAATAAATTGCAGCTGAGCGGTGGTGGTGCACGCCTGTAATCCCGGCACTCTGGGACGCAGAGGCAGGCAGATTCCTGAGTTGAGGCCAGCCTGGTCTACAGAGTGAGTTCCAGGACAGCCAGGGCTGTACAAAGAAACCCTATCTCGGAAAAAAACCCAAAAAAACAAAAAAACAAAAAAGAAGTTGCACAAAACCGGAGGAACAACACCTGTTGAGTTTGGTCTACACAGGCACACACATGCATGCACATACACACACATACACACTACACACACATGTGTTCAAGCAAATACAGACACAAGTTTATCTCTGCGGTTTTTTGAAAGAACAGTAAGCCAATGATCATCTGCAGCTAGTCCAGTAATTTTAAAGTGCCTTTCTTTTATATAAGAATAAATTCTATTTCTTACCTTGTCCAGTGAAGAATCTGAGTGTGAGGCAAGAGACCTGTACAAGAACCCTCATGTGACCCACTAAACCTTTGGGCATTCTTGAGGTGTTGATTGGCAGTTTGTTTCCATGGAAGGGGATTATTTTTCAGTTTTACTCTTGAGTTTAGCAAAATGCCACTCAGGCTTTTACTTTCAAATCTCAAGAACGTTTAAGAGAAAGGTCTTTGGGTAAAATGCAAAACAAAACAAAACAAAAAACCCACAACGTTTCAAAATGCATTTTGAGGCGGTCTCTGATGTCTCAAGGGCCAACTCCCTTTGGTTCCATTAATGATTACACAGACAAGGAGGCGTGAATGAGCCTGAGGCACGCAGCATTTGAAGCAACCCTCATGACTCTCAGACACATGGGGCAGGAAGTCCTTTAGCTTGTGAGCCTTGGAATGCTGTGCAGAGGGGAGTCCTAACGAAGTGAAATGTACAAAGTATGATGGGAATGAGCAGTGGGGCGGACCACACAGGCCAGAGAAGTCTCTGTGACCTCAGACTGCAAATACTCACCCATGAGACTGAGAAACCGGCTTTAGGTTTTTGAAAAAATAAGCTAGTAATGATAACTGTGTTGGCTTTATATTGATTCATCTGGATTGAGAAAGACATGGAAGGTTCCAGTAGGAAAAAAAAGTTTTCAGTTAAGGCAGATGCAGTGGCCCAGGCCTATAATCTTGGCACTTGGGGAAATGGAGGCAGCCTGGTGTACAGGAGAGCCTGTTCCAAAAGAAGAGAGAGAGGGAGGAAGAGAAAGAGAGAGAAGGAGGGAGAGAGAGAGAGAAAGAGAAGAAGGGAGGGAGGGAGGAGTTGGCTAAGTGGTTGTGATGGTGGTTCATGCCTTTAATCCTAGCATTTGGGATTAAAGTCATGTGGTGTCTGGAAAACACTGTTAAACTCTGGGAAAAAAAAGAGAGAAGACAGATGTGGTTCTGACTTCTTTCACACACTGTGGTAATTGTGGTTTTGTTCTTTAGAATGCTGCATCCCAGTGCCTCAGCACCAAGAGACTCTGAGGCAAGAGCCCGTTCTTGGTCACTGGCTAATAAAAGCACTTATATACTCTTAATTGGCTTAATTAAGGTGGTTATCATAGCTTTCTTCAGAGGACCATTTTACCAGAAGTTCAAGAAACCCCCTCAACAATTTCACAAATTCAAGGCCAGCCTGGATTAAAGACCTGTTCTGGAAGTGTGTGTGTGTGTGTGTGTATTTGCTGAGTGAAAAAAAACAGAAATAAAAAGGAAAGAAAAGGAACATGACTGGTCCCAGGTTTCAGCATCAGATGAATGAGAAAAAGAAAGAAAAAGTGAAGAAAAAGGTCCTGGTTGGCTTACAGACAATTCACTCCTCCCAGGACCCTAGCAACAGTGACCTAGCAACAGCTTACATCATCACCTGCCACCAGCTGCCAGCCCGGTGCATAAGAGGTGCACCCCAGCTCTCTCTCTCCATCCCCTGTTCTTTCTCTCCCCGCTTCGCTTCTTCACACTCTCTCTGTCACCACGTGTTCCTGGCCAGTCTCTTCCTCTCTCTTCTCTCTTTCTGTCCTTCTCTGTCCCCCCTTTCTCTGTCTCTACCCTTATCCAGCTCCCCTTCCCGTCTCCCAATAAACTCCCTTTTATACTAAGCCTGTCACTTGGCATGACTGACTGACTGTTCAGGTACACCTGGCATGCCCCTCCCCCAACACAAGATCCTCCCTCCGGCCGCATTATACAGCCGTTTTATGAAATGTAACAGTCCTCGGTGGAGTAGAAGGCTTATTCTAGATATACGGAAGAGCATAGTCAGAGGCAGGGACATCTGGGAGACTCCAGAGTCGACATGACCATGCTGAGCTGAACCATGTAGGGAGATGGGAAGGAGAAGGGAGATGAGACAGTGGGGGAGGCTCAAGGGTACAGAGTATCCAAAATGTCCAGATTATATAGGGAAGAGCAGCCCAGCCCTGCACTGGAGAATTCAGGGTATGGGGAGGGGTGTACCAGCCAGAAGGGCCCTGTACTCAGAGATGGGACTCAGGGATGCTGGGAGAGCGTGGCAGCCAGGTCTTTAAACAGGCACCTCAGCAGCCTTTCCAGATTTGAAACCTAACACTCATGACAGCTCAGCGGAGACTAGGAGAACAAGCCTTAGTGAGGCCTTCTCTCCAGGCTTCTGACGTTTGCTGGCTGGTGCCTTCAGGGAGTTCCTTTTTATATTTATCTACACGTGTTTACTTCTTATTTAGCAAAGGCTTTCTGTGAAGGAACAGCTCAGCCCTTACTGGAAAGGGACTTTCTTCCCGTTTTTTTGACAGGTTCCCTCTTTGCTGGAGGGACTTGATGAATTTCTGTTAGAAGAGGATGTCCCAGTTTAGCTTACACTTTCCCTGTCCTGCAGTCCATTTCTCCAAGGAGCTCTGCTTCCTTTTGGAGAGGAATACTATTTCAAAATCAAGTGTCTACACTGTTGCATAGTTTTAGTGCTTCTGGGGTTTTTCAACAGGCAGAGACAGTGGCTGTATTTATAAAGAGATTCCCAGCCGTTTGTGTGGCTACAATGCTTCCTCTAGCTCCTTTTCTTTTTTCCTGAAGCAGAGTCTCATGTAGCCCAGGCTGTCCTCCAACTCTCATGTGGCTGAAGATGCCCTTGAATTTCAGATCCTCCTGTCTCTGCCTCTCGAGTGCTTGGATAAGAGGATGTGCAGGGCCACTCCTGCCTTGACTGGAGCAGGGGGCCCCAGCTGCAGGTGTGCTGGACAAGCACGCTTCCAACCGAGCTCCCCACCCACCTCTGATTTTTGTTTGAGACAGTGTCTCACTTCCTGGTCCTACTCAGCCTGGACTATGAGCAGACTCTGGCCAGCATGCCCTTGCACATCTCCCTTTTAAGACAGGGTTTCTCTGTCTAGCCCTGGCTCTCCTAGAACTCACTCTGTAGACCAGGCTGGCCCTAAACTCAGAGATCTGCCTGCCTCTGCCTCCTGAGTGCTGGAATTAAAAGCATGTACCACTACCACCTGGCTATTATATTTTTAACGCTAGCCACAAGGCCTACTCCCTTATTTGGCTACTTCCTCCTTCTGAGGCTAAGAAAGTATGGAAGTATTAAAGTCCAGCAATCAGAAGCCCCCTTTTGGGGCTGGAGAGATGGCTCAGCGGTTAAGAGCACTGTCTGCTCTTTTGAAGGTCCTGAGTTCAAATCCCAGCAACCACATGGTGGCTCACAAAAATCTGTAACAAGATCTGATGACCTCTTCTGGAGTGTCTGAAGACAACTACGGTGTAGTTACATGTAATAAATAAATAAATCTTTAAAAAAAAAAAAAGAAGCCCCTTTTGGCTCACTAATTAACATGCCCAATCAAAATTAAACACCTCATCCTAGCACGGTGTGTGTGTCCATGTATCTTTAAAAACTGCCATTTTCCTGTGTGCCAGGTCTGTCTCCTCTCTATCCAGAGGCAGTCCATTGTCATCCTGTTCCCTGCCTTTCCCTGGAGGACAAGGTAAAGGAGACTAGGATGTAGTTTCTTCCCTCAAACTTTGAATATTCGTGTTTCTGATGTGCACCAGAATGCCCCTCTGTCTCCTGTGTTTGTCTCTTATTGTCTGCCCTCTGTCCCTTTGAGGCAACTACATCTCCTTTGTGTTGAAAATTTAGTCTTGGGGATGCTGAGCCAATATTTTCCTTTCAGACTTAATGTCTCTGTGTCTACTACAAAGGATTCTCCAAGCCTCTGCTTCCGGTAGCTGAGGTTACAGACACGGACTACTAACTACACCCAGTTGACCCAGTGCTGGGAAGTTAATCTAGGGCTTCTCAACTGCTAGAAAACTGTTCTACCAACTGAGCCACTCAGATTTCTTGCTTCTAGATTTACTTACGTTTATTTTACATGTGTGTGTGTGTATTGCCTGTAGGTATGTATATGCGTCGTATGCATGGTTGGCATCCAAGGAGGCCAGAAAAGGTCACTGAAGTCCCTGGAATAGAGTTACAGGTGGTTGTGAGCTGCCTCATGGATGCTGGGAATCGAACCTGGATCCTCTGTGAGGGCAGCAAGAGCTTTTAACTGCTGAGTCATCTTTCCAGCCCCCTTCTTTTTGAATAATTTTCTTCTCTTACAGTGAGTCAGGTGGTGGTGTCTTAGGCCTTTAATCCCAACATTCAGGTCAAAAAGACATGGAGATCTTTGAGTTTGAGGCCAGCCTGGTCTATAGAGTTCCAGGACAGCCAAGGCTACACAGAGAAACCTTTTTTTCAAAAAACAAAACAAAACAAAAAACTAAAATAAATAAATAAGGAAACATTTTGTGTGTCGGAGAACACAAGCTTTTACACATTCCCTTCACACTCTACAGGTTCTGCTGCCCATGGCTCCCTCTTGAAATGTCACAAGACCAGTAAACTGTTTGACAAAACAAAATAAAACAAACAAAAGAGCCAGAGGGAGTGCTCAGGCTGGAAATTAGAGATTCAGGAACCTGAACCTGAGACAGTGTTTGGTCTGTAGAAGACCCCGGCCCAGAGGTTCCCACAGCCTCCCAAAAAGCAGCTTTGAGGAAGCAGCTTCCACAGAGGAGAACTCAGCCAGCATCTGGAGGGCCTGGGTTCAATTCTCAGCACCAAAGAAAGAAACAAATCGGGAAGACAAAACACAGAGCTCATCTGTAACATGTCCTGCTCTCTAGCCTTAAAACTGCTGGTACACATTAGAAACACAAATAATCAAAGTTTGAGGGAAGAAGCTACATCCCAATCTCCCTTACCTTGCCCTTTCTTTTCAAATTTTTTTATTTATTTTTTTTTTTTTTTGGTTTTTTGAATTTGGTTTTTTCGAGACAGGGTTTCTCTGTATAGCCCCGGCTGTCCTGGAACTCACTCTGTAGACCAGGCTGGCCTCGAACTCAGAAATTCGCCTGCTTCTGCCTCCCAGAGTGCTGGGATTACAGGTGTGAGCCACCACCGCCTGGCGCCTTGCCCTTTCTTTTAAAACTATGTATTACATGTAAGCCGGATGCTAGGCTCCAGGCTCCGTCATGGAAATACAGCAGCAATCAAGAAAGCGAGAGAGCCTTCTTTTTTTTACAAATTTTGTTTCTTAGGCAGTAGTGGCGCATGTCTTTAATCCCATCACTTGGGAGCAAAGGCAGGAGGATTTCTGCGTGCGCCATTGTGCCAGGTTGTGTCAATTATTCCTGATTTAGACTTTCTCTTATTTTAGTTTTATGTTTTAGCTTATAGAACATCGGTTATTCTGGCTAATATATCTGGGCCAATAGTTGGGGTCCTGGAGAGTCCCCAAAGTGTTGCCAAGGCTATTGTAGTGGTGGGAGGCTGAGGCATATCTACTCTAACACAAAAACCGTTTCATCGATCCTCCCCTCCCCTACGGGTGGTGCCACCCACAGGGGACAGAGCCCTCTCACAGGAATCATTAATCAAGAAAAACGATGGCCCCCCCTGTAGACCCATCTGACCAGGCAACTCCTCAGTTAAGGTTCCCTCTTCCCAGATGACGCTTCCTTGTGTCAAATGGATGAAAACTACCCAGCATAAGCTCTCTGTGGATTCTGCCTTGCTGAGGAGCAAAGCAAAGATCAGCCATATGCCAGGCATGCCCTCTGCCAAGCGGACGACACCCCCAGCTCCAGTTTCCCTTTTCAATTTTTTTTCAACGACTTTTAGCCTGCTGGACTAACTACATGTTAACAGTTAAACCCTGAAAGAGTCCCCACAATTTTATGAACTTAGAGGGAAAAGATAAACCAAGCAGTTAGAGATTCTGGGAGGAAATCTCATGAATGGAGAACAAAGTGCGAAGAGACAGGCGCTTCATGTCTGAAATCTCAGCTACTTGGGAAACTGAGGCAGGAGGATTGTGACTTAAAGCTAGTTAGGGCCATTAAGTGAGACCTTTTTGGAATGAAGGAAGGAAGAAAGGAAGAAAGGAAGGAAGGGAGAAGAGGGGAAGGGAAGGGGAGGGGAAGGGGAGGGAACGGAAGAGGAGGGGAGGAGAGGGGGAGGGGAATGGAGGGGGAGGGGAGGGGGAGGGGAGAAGAGAAAGGGAGGCAGACTAAAACCTCCCAAGTCTCTAGCTCAACATGCAAGCGACAGCCTTTAGCTAAAGATAAACGGGCGATCAGCAGCTTCAGGCTTTATTTCCTCTGACTATAAACATTTTCATAATTTCCACAGAAGTGTGACAGAACTCAGACTTTTCTCTGTACAGTGTCATCTGCAATACCCGCACTATGAATCAAAGTTGGTGATAAAATGACGTCACAGAACTCTGAGCCATATTCAAGAGAAAAGGCAATCGGTTGCGCAGCCTCGGATGAAGCAGATGCTGGCTTAGCTGGAAGGGCTGAGACTGTCAGACCTGCGCTCAAGGACAGAGAAGGAAACAAAGGCGCTCCTAAAACGAGAAACAAGGAGTCCCCAGACAGGAAAAATGCCACAAGGAAAAGCCGTAGTAGTTTGTACTCTAACTTAAAAATCTGACCAGACATGGTGGGACTAATCTCTGTTTGTTTTTTGTTTTCCTTTGTTTTCCTTTGTTTTGTTTTGTTTGTGTAACAGCCCTGGACCTCCTGGAACTCACTCTGTAGACCAGACTGGTTTCAAACTCACAGAGATCTGCTTGCTTCTGCCTCCCCAGTGGTGGGATTAGCGGCCTGCACCACCACTGCCCACCTTGGTAGCACTGATCTTTAATTCCAGCCTATGACTTAAGAGGCACAGCTAAAAGGATCACCGCAGATTGGAGGCTAGCCTGAGCTACATAGTGAGTTCCAGTCCAGCTTGAACAACAGAACGAGACTATGTCTCCCTGATTAAAAAACAACAAAAACAAACAAACACACAAATCCATAACACTGCTCTTTTCTCCAAACCTGGCAGGTAAGACTGCTTGCTGTCAAGGACCAGAGTTCAGTTCCCGGGACCCACACAGTGGAAGGCGAGAACAAACGCTGAGCTCTTTGGGGACTCGTGCAGGAGTGTTCCACTTCTCTACAGAAATTGAGGAGTAAAGGTAACAAAACGTTTCTAACAGAACAGTTTTGTGAATAAAAATTAGAAGCTAGGAAATGGGGAACTCAGGCTAAAAAGGAGGAGGCTGGCTGGGAGGACGGTTTAATAAGATTTAGTAAGATGGTTTGCTATGCAAGCATGAAGATCCGGGTTCGAGTACCCGGCATCCACCTAAAAGCCAGGCTTGATCCTGTAACCCCAGCACTGGGGGACAAAGGCAGGCAGATCCTGGGAGCTCACCGGCTACAGAGCGTGGTTGAAATAGGATCTTCAGGTTGAGGCTAGCCTAGGTTACCTAGTGAGAGATTGTGTCAAAGAATATGTGCAAAACATTGTAATGATTAATCTTCAGGTCAACTTGAGTAGATCTGGGATCGCCACGGACATGCTTTTCAGAGTGTCTATAAGGGAGTTCCCAGAAAGGCTTACATGAAGTGGGGAGACTCCTCCTGAAAGAGCTGTGTCATCCCATGGGCTGGGGCTCAGGACAATGCAAAGGAGAAAGGGAGCTGAGGAATCGCTCTCATTTTGCTCTGCTCCTGAATGCAGACACAGTATGACCAGCCACGTCATCCCGTCACGTCATCCCGCCACGTCATCCCGCCGCGTCATCCTGACGTCACCCTGACGTCATCCTGCCACGTGGTGCAGTACCACGAGAGGACTACACCTTCAATGCCTTAGACCAAATAAACCCTTCCTTCCTTCCTTAAGTAGATCTCTTTCAGGCATTTTGTCCCAGCAATAATACAAGTAATTGATGGTGTATAATTGAACTCCAAGAATTCAGAGCAAGAAGTCTCCATTCTTGCAATCCCAACAGAATTTCAACTTTGGGGCCAGCCTGGGCTACACAGTAAATTCAGGCTAATCTTAGCTTCATAGAGAGACTTTATCTCATTTCCTAGTTTTCACTGGGAGACAGGGGGGGGGGGAGAGGGAAAGAAAGGAAGAGGAGAAGAAGAGGAAGAAAGGGAAAGGGGAAGTGAGAGGGAGAGTCAGAAGTGGGCAGGAAAAAAGATTCCAAGAAATTCTTACCTAACCGCAGGCAGAACAAATACAAAGAAAACCTGCATAGGCACATCATAATTAGCCAGAAACTCTCTCTCTCTCTCTCTCTTTCTATCTTTGCCTCTCTCTGTGTGTGCGCAAGTGAAATTATATTACTAAAGTACTAAAAAAAATTGCTAATCTAAAATTCTAGATCCAGTGAAAATATTCTTTATTAAAGAAAAAAAAAGAGAGCAGGGTCCGGAGATTTAAGTTGGTGGTAAATACAAGGCCCTGGGTTTGAGGGTTTCCAGAAAGAGAAGAAGGGAGAGGAGAGGGAGGGAGGGGAGGAGAGAGGGGAAGGAAAATAAGTGAACACGAAGAGTTTGCCACTGCTAGATGTGAATCTTGTGGATTGTGAAAGGAGTTCTTCTGCTGCAGGGAAGAGATAAATAGCACAAGATGCAACCTCCCATCACCAGGAATGAAAGGACCACACCGAGTAAACACGCAGGCGCTTGAAAGGGCTTCTTTCTTTCTTTTTAATTTTATTTAATTTTATCTCATGTTCAGTGGTGTGAAGGCATCTGATCCCTGGTTCTGGAGTTACAGACAGCTGTGAGCTGTGTGAGTGCTGGGTATTGAACCTGGGTCCTCTGGAAGAACAGCCAGTGCTCTTAACCCCTGAACCATCAATCTAGTCTGACTCTTTCCTTTCTTAATTAAAAAAAAAAATAGTGTGGTGATTAGACCATTGTATGACATATGCGGTGCAGGTGATAACTATTGCAAAAAGAATGGAACTATAGCCAGGAGTGGTGGCCAGGCCTTTAATCCCAGCCCTTGGGAGACAGGGGCACAGGGAATCTCTATGAGCTCGAAGTCAGTCTGTATAATGAGTTCCAGGACAGCCGGGCTACATAAAGAGATCCTGTCTCAAAAATAAAATAATAAAATAAAATAAAAGCAACTCCAGCCTCCCCCCCCCCAAAAAAAAGAATGGGAACAGAGCTGTAAAAACGGCTAAGAGTCTCATATTCCATGGGAACTGTCACGGAGTTAATGTTAAGTAGACTGTAAGACACGGAAGTTTGTTTTCTGTAATCTCTGTGATAATCACCAAAAAGATGTGAACAGGCACAGCTAAACAGGAGTAAGCAGGAGCACCAGAGTTCAATCCCTGGAGCCGAGGGGGGAAGCTGGGCGTGGCAGTGTGGACCTGTAATCTCAGTGCTGGGCAGGTGGGGTGGGGCTCACTGCTTTCCAGCCTAGCCTAGTCAATGAGCTCCAGGCCAAAGAGAGACCCTGTCTCAACGGAGGGGACAGCATTCCTGAAGGTGACAAGGTGTTCTCTGACTCTTATAGGCACAGCTGCACACACCCATTCATAACGTATACATACACATGTACACATACATATATACATACACACATACATGTACATATATACCTATATATGTATGTATGCATATATACCTATATATGTATGTATATATATAAATCCTTCAGTGGTTAAGAGCACTGGCTACCTGGCTGCTCTTCTAGAACACCAAGGTTAAATTCCCAGTATCTATGTGGTAACACAAAACAGTCTATACGTTCAGTTCCAGGGACTGTAACATTCTGGACTTTGAGGACACAAGACACACGCATGTTACACAGACATACATGCAGGCAGAACATTCATGCATAGAAAATAAAATAAAGAATTTGGACTAGGCCTGTTGGCACACACCTTGAATCTCTTGCATGGTAGAGGCAGAGAGATCTCTCTGAGTTTGAGGCCAGTCTGGTCTGTATAATGAGTTCCAGGTCAGCTGAGGACACATGGTGAAATTGTGGCTCAAAAATAAATTGAATTAATTAAATAGACCGCTATGGTTGGCAAAATGGCTCAAGTAGTTAAGGGTACTTGCCTCCAAGCCCGACAGCTGAAACCTGGAGACCACAAGGTAGAAGGAGAGAACCGGTTCCTGCAAGTTGTCTTCAGACCTCCGTACACACATATGCACACATATAACACACATATGCACATATAAACAAACACATAAATAAGAATAGAATTCTAAAAAAGTACACAATTTATTCCATATAAGAGAAGGAACAACAGAAGAATAACAACCAAGGACACAAGCAGAAAGCACAGGGAAATATGAAACAATAACAGTAAATTCAACTGTATCAATTTCATTACTGAATATAAGTGAGCCGGGTGGCGGGTGCATGTCTTTAATCCCAGCACTCAAAAGGCAGAGACAGGAAGAGCTCTGTGAGTTCAAGACCAGCCTGGTTTACAGAGTGAGTTTCTGGACAGCCAAGGCTACACAGGAAACCTTCTCTTGAAAACCAAGCCAAACCAACAACAACAAAAAGAAGATGAAAGAAAGAAAAAAGACAATCCAGTTAAAGGACAGAGATAATCATCCTGGACGAAAAATGGCATCCTACTGTATAAGGTCCAGGCATTTAAATTATAGAGTTGAAAATAAATGGGCAGAAAGGACCTGCCACGCAGGCCGTGAAAATGTTCCCAGACTCATCTACGGTGGCCGTTGCATGGCTTTGGCAAAGTTAAGTTGGCCATTTGGAAGGAGTGAACTGTTTTATATAGAAAATACACCTCAATGTCTTTTCCATCGTGGTTGTGTATGCGCTCACACACGTTTGCTCATGAATGAATACACCAGCCTACAGTGGCCAGTTCTCTCCTTCCACCATGGTGCCTGGGATGGGACTCAAGTCCTCAGGCCCTGATAGCAGGTATCTTTACCATCTCACTGGTCTCGGATTGTCTTGAAAGACATTTGAAAATCGCTATTGACTTGATGGCTAATTTTAAACAACTCAGTAGTAAATGGATGATATAATCCATTGAACAATAGCAGGGTAAACACTGATGGCTGGTGAGAGTGAGCCAACCAGTTGTAGAAGAAACGGCAGAGTTAGAAAATCATTATCTGGGCTGGAGAGATGGCTCACTGGTTAAGAGCACTGACTGCTCTTCCAAAAGTCCTGAGTTCAAATCCTAGCAACCACATGGTGGCTTACAACCATCTGTAATGAGATCTGATGCCCTCTACTGGGGTCTCTGAAGATAACTATAGTGTACTTACATAATAATAAATAAATTTTCAAAAAAAAAAGAAAGAAAATCATTATCTTACAACAACACTAGTGATACTTGATTTGGGGGGGAGACCCTATGTATGAATAGTTACAATGAAAGCAAGAGGGACTATTTGGAGAGAAGAAGAAGGCCAGAAGAAGAAGGGAAAGAGGAGGACAAATAAGCCTTATTCCCAGCACCCTGGAGGCTAAGGTAGGAGAACTGCCTGTCCATGAGTTCAAAGCCCACTTGGGCTAAAAGAGTGAGGCCTAGTCTCAAAATAACAGTAATGCTAATAATGTTATATAAAAAATCAATTAATGTATGTTAAAACCAGTAGCAAAAACGTGTGTATATAGAAGAAGATTGTGTGTATGTATGTATGTGTATATATATATATTGTGTGTATGTATGTGTATATATATATATTGTGTGTATGTATGTATGTGTATATATATATATTGTGTGTATGTATGTATGTGTATATATATATATTGTGTGTGTATGTATGTATGTATGTGTATATATATATATTGTGTATATGTATGAAAATGCCATTCTATAATGACTTATTAATTAGAATAAAAAAAGTGCTACAGTGTAGTGAGGAGGCAAGCACCACCTAATTTACTTAAGTAAATTCTCTGCCCTCACAGCTGCTCCACAAGATCAGACACCCTGCTGTGGCTGTCCCTGACTCTGTAATCCTCTAATCCTCACTTCCCCAAAGGATGCTTACCAAGTGCCCTAAGCTATCCAGAGCTTGCTTTCTGATGGATACGCATTAACTAAAGGGCTGAACCTTCCCCCTTCCCCTGCTGATTGGAGATCACAGACAACTTCAAGCACATACCATGGCTACTCATCAACTCTGAGTCATGAGACCTCCCCTGCCCCCACCCACATCTCCATCAACCATGTAAGAGCAGGACCCACTTAGGCCTGTGAGCCTGACTTCTCCTCAGAGCCCCTGCGTTGCTATCTTTCCAAAAGCCCCAAAGGGCAACTTGCTTCACTGTCGCCCTTGAATCAATCTGAGCTCTTACATAATCTAAATCTAATTACAGCATATAGTAAGTCAACTAAAATTAGCATGCATTCTACAAAAGACCTACTCTGGGATCGCAAGATGCCTCAGCAGATTAAAGTACCTACTGTGCGAGCCTGGGACCTGAGTTCAATCCCCAGGCACCCATATATGAAAGAAAGAGGCTGGGTGGTGGTGGCGGCACACAGCAGTACTCTAGTGGCAGAGGTAGGTAAATCTCTGTGACTTTGAGGCCAGCCTGGTCTACAGATCCAGTTCTAAGACAACCAGGGCTAAACAAAGAAACCCTGTCTCAAAAAAAAAAAAAAAAAAAGAAAAAAAAAAGAAAGAAAGAAAAAAGAAAGAAAGAAAGAAAAAAGAAAGAAAAAAGGAAAGGAGGAGAAAGAAAACCACAATCTACCAAGCTGCCCTCTGACCACTACATTTAGGGTGTGACCAATAATAATAGTAACAATAACAATAACATTTAAATTTTGTTTTTTTAAAGATGTATTTATTATTATATGTAAGTATACTGTAGCTGTGTTCCGACACACCAGAAGAGGGCATCAGATCCCATTACAGATGGTTGTGAGCCACCATGTAGTTGCTGGGATTTGAACTCAGGGCCTTGGGAAGAACAGTCAGTGCTCTTAACTGCTGAGCCATCTCTCCAGGCCGACAATAAAATTTAAAACAGCAACAAAAACAACTAGCTTGTTAGAAATTTTCCAGTGACATGATGTTGTGGGGTATCCACCAGGGAAGACTGTTCAGACAATAGAAAGTCTCTTTTAGCTGGCTGGCAACTGCACTGTATGTTTGGGGTCCCAGTGTAGCCTAGAGCCTGTATCAGGGTGAGCTTCTTTTTTGGATTTTGGTTTTTTTGAGACAGGGTTTCTCTGTGTAGCCCTGGCTGTCCTGGAACTCACTCTGTAGACCAGGCTGGCCTCGAACTCAGAAATCTGCCTGCTTCTGCCTCCCAGAGTGCTGGGATTAAAGGCGTGTGCCACCATGGCCCGGCAGGGTGAGCTTTTAAGACCAAAACCATATTGTAGGTTGACACACTCTAGTTAACAAGGACAGTTAGCCAGAAGCAGAGCCAAAGAAGCCAAAAATGCAAGGTTAGTACTGTTTGGTTTCCCACCCCCAACAAAGGACTGAGGTGCATATTTTACCTATCAAAGCAGACCTGGCCTCCAGGTTCTCCCAGCATCCCTCTGTCCCTACCTGTCACACCCAACCCCCAACCTTAAACTTTCCAGCCCAGGGGCTTGGCTGCCCTTTCCCCAGAGGCTCCTCCCTATATAATCCAGATATTTTGCATGCCCCCCCCACACACACACCATTTTCTCCTCTCCTCTCTTCCTCTATGCCCTTTCTCTTTCTCTTCTACCTTCCCTTCTCTCTTCCCAGGGACCTCAATCTTCCCCTGGCCTCAATCCTTGGGACCAACGAACTCCTTAGAGAGCAGCTTTCCAGTAAACCTGCCTTTAATATAATCTAATCTTGCTTGAATTGGTTCATCTCACCGGTGGAGAAATGACCTATCAAGTACATTTAGAGACTTTCCCAGAACTGTAATTTTGATGGATTAGGTCTTTGTTTTCCGTTTTGGCAGCGGTGATGGTTGTATGCTGAGTTTTGTGGCCTGGGTAGTACTTCCAGCACGGAGTCAGTTGTATTAAGGTCTGGGTGCCTTTTATAATCAAAGGCTGCTCTGAAATGAACAAACAAGAGGCTGGAGAGATGGGTCAGTGGTGAAGAGTACTTGCTGCTCTTGCAGAGGTCCTGGGTTCTGCTCTCAACACCCACACGGAGGCTCACAACCATCCATAACTCTAGTTTTAGGAGAGCCAATACTCTCTTTGGTGCGGGCATGCACATGGTGTATGTATAAAAATTCAGGCAAAATCACTCATAGACATCAACTGAAAATCTAAAAAAATGAAGTTAAGAAGACTTGACAGTTTAATGCGATGTACGATCCTGTACTGGATGCTGTGTCAGAGAAAGCTCACAGCGTCATCACTGGACCGTTGATGAGATTTTGTGATGGGTTAGATGGTATCACATCTGTGTTGAATTTCCTCATTTTAACAGTTGTACTGTGGTTACATAAAAGACTGTGTTTTTGTCGTTAGGAAATAGTGCTGTAGAATTTGGGGTAAAGGACATGGTAGCGTCTACAACTCTCCTGTGGTGTGTATGGGTGATGTAGAGATGTAGGTGACGGAGAATGATAAAGCAATCTTGGTAAGGTAACAACTGTGTGGGACACCTGCCTCTCAGGGTGCCTCTCATGTTTGTTTTCTTGTGACCATTCTCTAAGCTCACATTTATTTTATAATAAAATGTTTGCAAGGCTAATGTTCAGGAATCTCTGCTCAAACCGTGTAAACCCTGATCTTAGTTAAGCAGGAGTAGCTTATTGAATGCACCCCATAGCATTAACTGTCCAGGACGGCAAGAAGGACTCGGGAGCCTAATTACAACTTGTCTGCTCTCGGGGTAGACCTTTTACAGGAAAAACCCTCTTCAAAAGCTTAAAGGGCATGGAGGGGCAGGTGGTTCACTAGACAAAGCATTATCAGCTAATCTTTAAGCTGATTGGTCCTGAGTCAGGTAAGGGGCAGTGGTGAACAGCGGGATTTCAGAAAATTGAGGTAACAGAGCATGCGTATTATAGTCGTAACTTTTTGGCTTATTAGTAGCATTCTTTAGGGTCAGCCATGAAAAACCTAGTGAGCTCATACGTAGGTGCAGGAAGGGCTGCCCAGTGGTCAGCTCTGGCTCAAGATATTTGGGCATAACAGTTCATATTGACCTTGACTTGTTGGGTCCTATGTAAAGCTTTGTGGAATTTTTTTAAGATTGGCAAACCTCATGCAGAACATTCAGATATTACAGAACTAAAGAGGAGATGTGGTCAACATGTTGTTGAGCCAAGTCACTTCTCGGTGTGGCTACAGCTATTAGGGTGGAGTGGGGGCAGAGGATCAGACCTCGACAGCTAAGGGTGGCAGTCCCAGCCCTCGGGTGGCTGAAGCAATCCAGAATTTGAGGCCAGCTTGGACTGCATGGAGATTTATAGCTTTTAATGAATATGTTAGAAAAGAAAAAGAAAAGGCTAAAAATTCATGAGCTAAACATTCATTTCTGGACATTGAAAAAGCAAAATGCATTAACAAGGAAGTAGTAAACAAAGATAAGAGAAAATAGGGCGCTGGAGAGACAGCCCGGCAGTTACAGTGCTGGCCACTCTTCTGGACTGTGTAGGTTTGCTCCCAGATCGTGCAGGGCAGTTTGTCTTAGTTGGGGTTTTACTGCTGTGAACAGACACCATGACCAGAGCAACTCTTTGTTTTTTTTGTTATTGTTGTTGTTTTGTTTTGTTTGTTTTTTTGGATTTTTTTTTCGAGACAGGGTTTCTCTGTATAGCCCTGGCTGTCCTGGAACTCACTCTGTAGACCAAGCTGGCCTCAAACTCAGAAATCCACCTGCCTCTGCCTCTCAGAGTGCTGGGATTACAGGTGTGCACCACCACTGCTCAGCTAGCCAACGTCCTCTTATAGCTTCTTTGGACACTAGGCAAACACGGCTCACAGATGTATATGCAGGCAAGACACTTATACACCTTAACACTGAGAGAGGAAGGAAGGAAATTTATAATGACCAGCCAACCCAAAAGTTGGCAAACTGGTAAAAAACATTTTTAAAACTTTTGTGTATGGTCTGGTGAGATGGCTCGGCAGTTAAGAGCACTGACTGCTCTTCTAGAGCACTGACTGAGTTCAAATCCCAGCAACCACATGGTGGCTCACAACCATCTGTAATGAGATCAGATGCCCTCTTCTGGTGTGTCTGAACACAGCTACAATGTACTTACATATAAAAAATAAATAAACCTTAAAACAAAAAACAAAAACTTTTGTGTACATACGTGTATACCATGTGAGTACAGGTACCTATAGGGGCCAGAAGAGGGCGCTGGGCCCATGGGGCTGGAGTGACAGGCAGTTGTGAGCCATCTGACTTGGGTTCTGGGAACAGAACTCTGATCCTCTAGAAGAGCAGTGAGCGTTCTTAACCTCAAAGCCATTGCTCCTGCTCCTAGACTTAGTAAAATTTAGAAAACTTTGGAGAAATTCAGAGAAAGAGGTGATTGGGGCACAAGACCCAAGCTGGGTGAAGGAGCACCCAGTTGTGTCAAGAGACAGCACAGCAGTTAAGAAGGTTGTCTGCTCTGCCAGGGGACCCGAATTGGATTCTCAAGACCCATACCAGGCTGCCTGCAACTGCCTGTGATTCCAGTTCCAGAGGATCTAGTGCCCTCTTCTGGCCTCTAAAGGTATTGCACTCACCTCCCAACAATTATAAATCGTATACACATCAATAGAAAAATTAATCTTAAAAGAAAAAAAAAAGAAACCATCTCAGGAATAAAAGAAGTATCATCATAGAAACTTGACACACATCTGGGCAGTAGTGGTGTATGCCTTTAATCTCAGCACTTGAAAGGGAAAGGCAGGTGTTTAAGATCTGAGTTTCAGGCCAGCCTGGTCTACAAGTTAATTTTTTTAACTTC
Organism: Apodemus sylvaticus; assembly: GCF_947179515.1. Lineage (NCBI taxonomy): Eukaryota > Metazoa > Chordata > Mammalia > Rodentia > Muridae > Apodemus > Apodemus sylvaticus. The sequence goes on from NC_067481.1 coordinate 21,999,468, forward strand.
AAGTTAAAATTAAGAACTTTTACCCGTCAAAATATGTTACTAACGTCAGGCATGGGGGTCCATATCTATAATCCTAGCACTCGGAGAGAAGGATAAGGAGGTCAAGCCTGGGTTACATAGCCTCGTAAGAAGACTGTTTCAAAAGAAAGCCCTTCTCCCCTCCCCCCACAACCTGGTAATATGGTTCAGCAGGTAAAGGTGCTGGCTGAGCAAGTCCAGGGACCTGAGTTCGGAACCCAGTAAAAATGGAAGGTGAGAACTAATGCCACAAAGTTGCAAAGTCTGACCTCCACAGGAGTAAGGTCACACACACACACACACACACACACACACAAATAATTAATAAATTTTGCCAGGCAGTGGCAGCGTACACCTTTAATCCTAGCACCTTTGAGGCAGAGGCAAGTGGATCTCTGTGAGTTCGAGGCTAGCCTGGTCTACAGAGTGATTTCCAGGACGGTCAGGGCTACACAGAGAAACCCTGTCTCGAAACACCAAAACCAAACCAAACCAAAAACTGAACATCAACCTCAAACCAAAAAGCAAAACAAAAACAACAAAAGAGTGTGTTGTGTGCCCTTCCAGAGTCCCAGTACCCGCACGGGGCAGCTTACAGCATGCCTTAACTGAAATACCCTTTTCTGGTTTTTATATGTATTATTAAAAATAACAAGAAGAGTGATGGTTTCTGGGCCCTTCCTGTGCATCTCCTTGCAGTCTGACTCCATGCAAGTCCCGTTACCTCTGTTTCAGTGTCTGTCTCTCAGTAAGGACTTTTAAAAACAGGGGTACTCAGTGTGAAATTGTGTGGACCATAGACCTTGTGACTTTTTTTTTCAAGTTAAGACTTAACCTAATATGAAAAATAAAAAAATAATATGTTTAAAATTGTAGAACCTTGTAAATAAAAAATATATCGAATAAAAAAAAAATGAAAAAAAATTGTAGAACCTCCTCCCTCCCTGAATCATTAATAAAAGGCAGTTTACAAAGCAAGGGAAGATTGTGTAGCCCATGGAGCCAAGAGGCGGCTCGCTTCCAGTGTATGACACATATTTATATTAATAACTGCAGGGAACATGGCTACCTTTACTGGGTAGCCGAGTCTGTTAGGACCCCCAAACATACTGTCAAAGTCATTTTGCAGTGGAACATAGGATCTGTCGTCAAGCTCCTAAGACAAAGAGACAAGGCCTGCCTTCCTGAAAAACACCCCATCAAACAGGTGATGATTTCTTCCTCAAGAAGCAGCTGTGTCCCGGAACTTTACCCAGCGTTTGGTTCCCAAATGGAAGAGTTCCGAGAAGGACGCAGAGAGGAAATCCAGATAGTGCATCTTTGCCTTAGACCTGAAATAGGCACACTCATTGCTGCAACAGAGCGCCCTCTGGTGGAATAATTTAGAGCTGAGCCTGAAGCTGACCCGCCCCTCACTCTCCTCGAAGGTGGGGTCCTGATTGTGCTATGTAGTAGGGTCTTTGGACACGTCGAGACTGCTGTTCCTACTCTCCCAGAAGCAGAAGAGGAGCCGGTGGGACTCAGTTCTCCTTGACTTCCTTGGTTGCCTGTTGATCACTGCGCACAGCGTTCTCTGGGTAAGATATTTAAGGGCTGGAGGTTCAGATCCTCTAATAGAGAGCTGGTCTAGCACGCACTAACGGATCCCCTGCACAGCAATAACGCGTTGGGGTAGTGCCTACCTGTCACTCCAAGGCTGAGGAAGGAGAGGCAAGACAATCGGGAACTTAAAGCCATCCCAGATTTCACAGAGAATTCAGGCCCAGACTGGACTGTAGGAGACTGTCTCAGAAGCAAGCAAACAAAACTTAAGGAGTTGTAATTGTTCTGCATGATTTTAACACTACCAGATAGTGCGTTTTCTTTCCTTTAGCGATGCGAGAGGGTTACCGTGGGGCGGGGCAGAGGATCGAATTTAGGACCTCAAGTGTTCCAAGTGATCGCTTGACCACTGTGTTGTGATTCCCAACTCTCTCTCTCTCTCTTCTGCCTTCCTTTCCTTCCTTCTTCCCTTTCTCTTCCGCCAATAAACCTGACCTTTACTAATCACCTCAGCCTACGGCCGTGCTGCCCCGTGCTGGAGGTAGACAAGGCGAGCCCACAGCAGGGTCTAAGAAAGCGTCGCTGTCAGGGAGGAGCTGGGAAGGTCGCATCCAGTATCTTGTGTTGGTTTGGGTTTGGCTTGGAACTCAAAGAGATCCTCCTGCCTCTCTGCCTCAGGAGTGCTGGATTAGAGGTGTGCACCACCACTGCCTGGCAACATGGAGTATCTTGTAGAAAACAATATGAGAGAGTCTGAGGAATGGTTCACACTTGGTAAAACGGAACATAAATTAGACTGAAGGACCTTCCGCTTCCAAATCTGGAACACAAACGGATGATACTGGTGGTTGTGAAGCGGGCCTGTAATGGGTAGAGGAGGAGGAGGATCAAGAATTCAAGCTTAGGGCTGGAGAGATGGCTTAGTGGTTAAGAGCACTGACTGCTCTTCCAGAGGTCCTGAGTTCAAATCCCAGCAACCACATGGTGGCTCACAACCATCTGTAATGAAATCTGATGCCCTCTTCTGGGGTGTCTGAAGACAGCTACAGTGTACTCACATATAATAAATAAATAAATTCTAAAAAAAAAAAATTCAAGCCTAGCTTAGGCTATAGGAGATGTAGTTGAAACAAACAAAAATAGTGAGAGTAAAAAAAAATTATACACCATTAAATAAAATAGTAATTCAAAAGTCTCTAGTTTATATAAGTTAAATAGAAGAGAGAGACTGTGTACCATATGCATGCCTGTTGGATCCCCTAAAAATAAAATGGGGACTGGAGAGATGGTTTGGCAGTTAAGAGCACTGACTGCTCTTCCAGAGCTCCTGAGTTCAATTCCCAGCAACCACATGGTGGCTCACAACCATCTGTAATGAGATCTGACTCCCTCTTCTGGTGTGTCTGAAGGGAGCAATGGTGTATTCATATGCATAAAATAAATGAATCTTTAAAAGAAATAAAATGGAATTAGAGAATTACCATTCTAGGGCTGGAGAGATTGCTTGTTGCTTTTGTAGAGGACTGGGGCTCAATTCCCAGCGTCTGTATGGTAGGTCACAAAAAGTTTTAGGGGATCCAACAGGCATGCATATGGTACACATACATGAATACAGTCAAAACATTTGTACCCACAAATAAATAACTATAAATAAGTAAATAATAAAAAAGTTAAATTAAAAAATTATCATTGAACAGCTATCATAGAAATCATTAATTCAATCAGAAAAGTCAATGCATTCTTAAAATAATGAGCAAAAGTTTATTGGGAAATGGAACAATTAACTAGTCTCAGGGCTGGAGAGATGGCTCAGCAGTTAAGAGCACTGACTGCACTTCCGAAGGTCCTGGGTTCAAATCCCAGCAACCACATGGTGGCTCACAACCATCTGTAATGAGATCTGACGACCTCTTTTGGGGTTTCTGAACACAGCTACAGTGTACTTACATATAATAAATAAATAATACTTTTACAAAATAGTCTCAAAATATTGCCCTGTAAAAACATTTACTGTTTATAAGAGAGATAAAGAGTTATTTCCTTCGGGAAATCTGGCTGGCAGATGGCATCCTTGACCCTTAAGTGACCAAGGTTAACTGCCGTAGTAATGGGCAGATCACATATTTTGTCCACCTGATTAGACGGAAAAGGAACACTTCCCGCTGTCCCTGCTATGACAAATCCCCTCCACCCAATCTCATGGGAACTTGGGCGACACTTTCAGAATGAGTGTCATGTAACCTTCAACAGGTCCGTTATCAAAGTCTAGGGCAGAATGAGGGGCTATTACCCCAGTTGAAGGGAGCCCTTTAAAGAGACAGTTATCCAGTCGGGGGCTGTATCTCTGGGGCTGGAGTGCTTACCCAGCATGCAGAAGGTCTGGGGTTTGAACCGAATGTGTAACTCATACCTCAACTTCCAGCACTGAGGAGGCTGAGACAGGTGGATGTCTGTGAGTCTGAGAGCAGCCTAGTCTATAGAACTAGTTCCAGGCCAGTCAGGCTGCATAGTGAGACCCTGACACAAGAGTGGTTTCTTCCTGTACATTTAAACTTTTTAAAACTGAAAACCTTTAGCCTAGATATGATGGGACCCGCCCATGATCTCAGCACTGGGGTGGAGGACCAAGGGCTCATGGTCATCTTCAGAGTCATACTGAATCTGAGGGCCGTGAACTACTACTTTATGACCCTGTCTCCAAAACAAAACAAAAACTTTTTTTAAAAGATAGTCTCTTCCTTTTATTCTGGAAATCCTATTACATATTTATTTATTTATTTATTTATTTTATTTATATGAGTACACTAGCTGTCTTCAGACACACCAGAAGAGGGCGTCAGATCTCATTATGGATGGTTGTGAGCCACCATGTGGTTGCTGGGAATTGAACTCAGGACCTTCAGAAGAGCAGTCAGTGCTCTTACCCGCTGAGCCATCTCTCCAGCCCCCAGCATCTTGTTTTTCTTTGTTGTTTATTGAAACAAAGTTTCTCTCTCTCTCTCTCTCTCTCTCTCTCTCTCTCTCTCTGTGTGTGTGTGTGTGTGTGTGTGTATAGATTAGATATAGATATATCCCAGTTGGGCCTGTAACTCACTATGCAACCCCAGGTTGGCCACAAACTTGTAGTAATCCTCCTGCCTCTGCCTCCTGGGGGCTAGCATCATAACCATGAGTCACCATATCTAATTTAAAACTTTTACCACATGGTGTTGGCACACACCTTTAATTCCAGCACCCAGGAGGCAGAAGTAGGAGGATCTCTGAGTTTGAGGCCAGCCTGGTCTACATGGTAAGTTCCAAGACAGCCAGGGCTACATACAGTGATTGTGTCTGGAAAAACCAAACCAACTCAAACCAACCAACCAAACAACAACAGCAACAACAGCAACAACAAAAACCTGCCATCTTTTACTTTTTGTGCATTTCCTTCAAGAGACTATTAGGCGTTTGAACAGTACATATAGATCCTGCTTCTTTGGGGTACCTTTCTCGTTGTCAAATGGTCACTCGGTCACTCAATGTCTTGTAAGCCACACAATGTTTGGTGCATAAGTATCTGCATAGCTCAGTGGCATTTTTCCATTTCATCTCAAGGGGAAGCCATTATATCTTGGAAGCCACATAGGGGATCCAGGACCAGAGTCTGAGCTAATTGGCCTTGCACACTAGTCAGAGCCCCTGGGACTCAGGAATATGTGTCTTGAGGGAAACATGAGTCACTCCGCCAACGCACAGCTGGACGCTCCCAAGCAGAGCACAATGGAGATGTGGAAATTAGTGGCCCTGCAGGAATCTATATCCCAAGCAAGGTTCACACTCTTCCTGTTGTTACATTGTGAAATGGAAACACTGTTTCCTGGGAAAGGGGCCAAATTCCACCAAAGACACGGTGGCTGAAAGCAAGTTCAGCTGCTAAACGCTTCTGTGTTTGTAGAGAACAGCTTGTTTTGAAAGTTTGGGTTTGGTTCCAAGCAGAAGGTTGAAAAGAAAGGAGGCTCAGCTCATATACAGCATAAGCTTATCAGGAACTATCTGGAAACCCCATCCTTGACTGGTTCAAGTGAAGGAAATTGAAAAGGGGCGGTGCAGGTTTCCACAAGATCCTATCAACTGTTCTGATGTGTTCCTCATAGATGTGAACATGTTTTGTCCTTGAAATATCCTTAGTTATTTGTTGCTGTTATCGTAATTTAAAAAAATTACATGTATGTGTGTTTTGCCTGCATGCATGTCTGTACACCAGTGTGTACACGGTACCTAAGAGGGCTAGAAGAGGGTATTGGATCTTGTATGGAGTTATAGACAGTTGTGAGCCATGGTATGGGTCCTGGGAATTGACCCTGGGTCCTCTGGAAGAACAGCTAATGTTCTTAACTGCGGAACCATTTCTCTAGCCCTGTTGTTATTTTGAGACAAGGTCTCACTGTGTATCCTGGTGGTCTAGAAATATCTGTGTAGCTGATTATGACTTTGAACTGATCCTCTTGCCTGTACCTCCCAGTGCTGGCATTATAAGCATGTCCCACCAGGTCTTCCTCGTCTGCTGCATTTTGGGGGGGGGGAGGGAATGGTGTTTTTTAATCACACTGTAGTTGCTTGGGTACATGTGGGTGCAGGTGTAGCTCCCGAGCTGACTATGAGCTTCTTGCAGCAAAGTCCATGTCTTTCCATCTGGGATCCCACCTCTTCCCTAGTACATCTCCTAACTATCTCCTCAACCCAATTTCTTAAAATTATTTTAATATATATACACACGTGTGTGTGTGTGTGTGTGTGTGAATAAATAAATATTGAGAATGTATCGGGCAGTGGTGGCGCACACCTTTAATCCCAGCACTTGGGAGGCAGAGGCAGGCGGATTTCTGAGTTCAAGTCCAGCCTGGCCTACAGAGTTCCAGGACAGCCAGGGCTATACAGAGAAACCCTGTCTCGAAGAGAGAGAGAGAGAGAGAGAGAGAGAGAGAGAGAGAGAATACCTGTGGAGTTCAGGAAACAATTTGAGGGGATCTCTCTTTCCACCCTGAGGGTCCTAGGATCAAACTCAGATTGTAAGCTTGGTGTCGGGCACCTTGACTTATGGCCCTTACCGCCTCCTCCTCCTCCTCCTCCTCCTCCTCCTCCTCTTCCTCCTTTTAAAGATTTATGTATTTGTTTTATGTATATGAGTACACTATAGCCACCAGAAGAGGGCATTGGATCCCATTATGGATGGTTGTGAACCACCATGTAGTTGCTGGGATTTGAACTCAGGACCTCTGGAAGAGGAGTCAGTGCTTTTAACCACTGAGCCATCTCTCCAGCCCCTGACCTGCCTCCTTTTTTTGTTTGTTTGTTTTTTGTTTTGTTTTGTTTTGGTTTTGTTTGGTTTTTTCGAGACAGGGTTTCTCTGTATAGCTCTGGCTATCCTGGAACTCACTCTGTAGACCAGGCTGGCCTCGAACTCAGAAATCTGCCTGCCTCTGCCTCCCAAGTGAAGTGTTAATGGGATAAATATAAATAGTTCACTTATTTCTTCATCACAGAATGATTCAATCTAACCTCAACTTGGGGAACATTTTCAAGAGTAGCTGTATACAACTGAGAAATACTAAAGTTTAATTTTCTATTGTTGTTTGAGACCTGTTCTCATGTAGCCCAGACTAGCCTCTTGCTTGCTGTGCAGCTGAGAACAGCTGTCAGCTCTTGGTGCTTCTGTCCTCCACATCTGGAGTGCTGGGATGGCAGGGGCATACCATCACCATGATTTTTGTGGTACTGGGGTTTGAACGGAGTTTTGTGTCTGCCAGGCCAGCACTGGACCAACTGAGCTACTATCTGAAGCTGAATTACTTCTGAAATATTGTTTGTTGTCGTTGGAGATGCAAGTTGTGATAGAACTTAATTAATTAATTAATTTTGAGGCAGGATCTTGTTACTATGAAGCCCAGCTTGCCTTGAAGTCAGGATTCTCTTTCTGGGGACGCAGGGCTGGCTCCTAACTCAAGAGTGCTCCCTGTTTTGGCAGAGCACCTGAGTTTAGTTCTAAGCAACCATATCAGGGATCTCATAATCACCTGTAACTCCAGCTCCAGGGATCTGACACTCTCTTCTGGCCTCTGCAGATCCACACATACATGTGTACACACATGTACATGCACACACACACATATAAAAATAAATATCTAAAAAAAATCCTCTGTCCTTGATTCCCATGTGTTGAGGGATGTACCGCCATCCTTAGCTACCTTTAAATATATCTGTGTTCCCACCAGACATCAGAGAGCTCCTGGTCTAACTGGAGTGCAAACACATACGACGAAGGAAGTGATGGCCAAATCGATGGTGGCTGTGGTTTGTCTTTGGGAAAGGACCTATCAGGCAAACCGGACTAGCAGGAGGTTAGCGTAAGAAGGTTAGCGTAAAAACAGAAGAAATGAATAGCAATCATTAGTATGCATTGAAGGTTACATGCCAGGCAAAATCCCGGCATCAAAGCCTCTCAACTCCACCATCTCCAGGGAGGTAAAGCTGTAGAAGGAGCCTCCTGCTCCAAAGGGTGCTGGTAACCATGGCAACGCTTTAGGAAAATTAACCAGCCTGCCATGCCTACTAAAGTGTGAACTGAAGAGAAGAGGTTAAAGACCCAGAGACGAACTGGAGGGAAGGCCTGGGAGTCCTCTGCCACTCCCCAGACGCTGCCTCATGGTAAATAAACAGAGAGGGTGAGCATTGCTCAGGGACAGAAGACCGAAGATACACATTCAGTTCCCAGCCCATGATGGGCGGTGCCCAGTGCCCTGTGGCTCCAGCCCCGGAGAGCACCAGGCCTTTTTCTTTTCTGATTTTTTTTTCTTTTAATGTTTTATTTTTATTTATTTATTTATTTATTTATTTATTTATTTATTTATTTATTTATTTTTTGAGACATGGTTTCTCTGTATAGCCCTGGCATTCCTGGAACTCACTCTGTAGACCGGACTGGCCTCGAACTCAGAAACCGGCCTGCTTGAGCCTCCCAAGTGCTGGGATTAAAGGCGTGCACCACCACTGCCCGGCTTCTTTTCTGATTTAAAACAAAACAAAACATTTTATTTATTTATTTATTTGTATGTGTATGGTTATTTTGTCTACATGTGTGGCCATGTGTCACAGGCATTCCTAGCGCCTGAGGAGGCCAGCAGAAGGTGTCCCATGCTCTAGATCAGAAGTTCCAGTTGGTTGTTAGCTGCCATGTGGATGCTGGGCCAATCTCTCCAGGCCGTCTTCCGGCCTCTGTGGGCATCTGCTCTCATGTACACATGCCATACACAGACACACATGTTTATAAGACATTTAAAATAATGCAATAAGACACCAAAGAGATGGCTCAGTTAAAAACACTCTTGCTAGAGGACCAGAATGTGACTCCTAACGCAGATGGCTCGCAGCTGTCTATGACTCCAGTTCCAGGGGATCTGATGCTATTTTCTGGACTGCTAGGAATCCACGTGCATCTGTGCACACACACAAATAAATGCATTAACTTTTAAAAAAAATAAATATATTTTTAAGGCTATAGCAATGTACTAAAAAGGAATATGGTAACAATGTAGGCATCTGTAACTACCAGCAGCCTGACCCCTGAACAGAAACGACAGAGAGGTGGTAATGGAGGAAGAACAGGCAGGCGGTGGGACTTACTTGGTTTGGGACGTGTAGGCAAGAGAGAAGTTAAAGGGAGCTCTAAGTTGGAGTGTGTTGTGACTTGTGTCGATGATGGTGCCATTAACAGAAATAAGAACTTCCCTCCATGATTGCAGGAGAGCTTTCTAGTGTTGAGTTGGGACGATGGCTGGATATCTGAGTAGTCTGTGGGTGACGGGAGGAGGGGGCCATTCATTCGGGAGTCCAAGGCTAATTATTGAAAATGTCAAAATAAGTGATTGGGATGTAAAGTGAATAAATAAATTAATTAATGGGGGAAAAGAAAATATTAAAATAGGTTGAGCATGGAGCTGGAGAGATGGATGAGTCAGTGGTTAAGGGCACTGACTGCTCTTCCAGAGGTCCTGAGTTCAATTCTCAGCAACCACATGGTGGCTCACAACCATCTGTAATGGGATCTTCTGCCCTCTTCTTGTGTGTCTAAAGACAGCTACAGTGTACTCACATATATAAAATCAATCAATCAATCTTTAAAGAAAATAGGAGGAGCATAGTGGGGAAGGTCTTTAAGACTGACATTTGAGAGGCAGAGACAACTGGATCTCTGTAAGTTCAGGGTCAGTCTGTTCTACATAGAGAGTTCTGGGACAGCTGGGGCTACATAGTGAGACCCTGTCTCAAACAAACAACAACAAAAATTAAGCCAGAGTGGGAGCTGGAGAGATGACTCAGGGGTTAAGGGCACACTGACTGTTCTTCCAGAGGACCTGGGTTCAAATCCCAGCAACCCACACGGCAGCTCACTACTGTCTGTAACTTCAAGATCTGACACCCTTACACAGACATACATGCAGTCAAAACACAAATGCACATAAAATAAAAATAAATAAATTAAAAAAATTAAGCCAGACATGACAGCACACACCTTCAGTCCCAGCACTCTGGAGGCAGAAGCAGGTGGATGTCTGTGAGTTCAAGACCACTATGGTCTAGGTAGCTAGTTCCAAGGAAGCCAGGGGGACACAGGGAGACACTGTCTTGAAAAAAATAGTTATTGGTTGATTTATTGATTACAGTTCTGGAGATGGGACCCAAGATGGGGGGACCTAGAATCCTTTAGGTATGTGACTTCACTAACATCCCTGCCCAAATAGCTATTCTGTTTGCTGTTTGTTTGTTTGCTTGCTTGTCAGAGATAGGGTCTCATGTAGCCAGGGTGGCCTCAAACTCCTCATGTAACTGAGCATGACCTTGAACTCCTGATTCCTTTGCTCCTGCCTCCCAAACCCTGGGGGGCGGGGTTTACATACATCACTACACCTGACTGCCAACATACTAATCTTTTAAAGAGACATTTTTATTTTGTTTTATTGTTTGTTTTTTTGTTTCTCTGTGTATCCTTGGCTGTCGGGAATCTCTTTGTAGACCAGGCTGGCCTGGAACTTAGAGATCCACTTGCCTCTGCCTCCCAAGGGATTAAAAAGGATTAAAGGCATGCACCACCACAGCCTGGCACGAAATTTTTGAGGAAGAGAAACATACTAACAATTGCAGGTCCTTTTTTTAAAGATTTATTTATTCATTTTATTCATATGAGTAAACCACCATTGCTCTCTTCAGACACACCAGAAGAGGGCATCAGACCCTAATCCAGATGGTGTGAGATGCCATGTGATTGCTGGGAATTGAACTCAGGACCCCTGGAAGAGCAGTCAGTGCTCTTAGCCGCCGAGCCATCTCTCCAGCCCCTTTGAAGGTCCTTTTTAAATACATCAGGGAAATAAGAATAGCACCATTAAGGCTGGAGTGGGGGTGCTGCTGTTTGTGGCAGCTGGGAGCCAGCTGCTGATGGCTGCCCTTGGTTTCTCTGATGTAAGGACACATCCCCCATCCCAACTGTTTATTGTTCACCAAACTTTACACTGTCTCCCTGGGATCACTCTCATCTGGGGCCTGAAGCTGAGTGGAACAGATTAGACATCTCTTGTCGCATCTCCTTACACACAAACCAGGAAAGCAAAGACAGAACCACGGTGAGACGGGCAGTGCTTGGCTAGTCCATCAGCTTCCATAACTCTGCTGTTTCCAGGGTTATGCTGGTTCCTCACTTGACACCTACAGATGCTTCTCCATTCTCTCTCACGGCCCCCCGAAGCTGGCTCACTGTTAACTCTTACCCTTTGGTGAACAGATGATGAATAGTTGGAGGAATATGATAGATTACTAGGAGTAATTTTATTAGGAGTAATTACTAGGAGTCTAGCTGCTGATGTGGTTGCAATCTGGTGTGTGTGTGTGTGTGTGTGTGTGTGTGTGTATCTGTGTGTGCTTTTCCTGCACCTAAGGAAATATTTGTTTTACCCTCCCTATCCATTTTGTGGGCTTATTTTCAGCAACCGAAACACACACTGGAATAGCACAGATTTCAGCGAGCAGACTGAGCAATGGAAAACTCAAAGATAAATCCGAATGTTGGCAGCAATGTGTGGCATGCAGTGACACAGGAAAAGGGGCTGCTTTTCAGTGACAAGGAGGTTCTGGAAAGGATTGCCGGCCTCCAGGTCTGAGTGTCTGTCAGGTTGCTCAACACATCCCTTGTTGGAACTAGTTGGCATTTAATAATAATAAGAATCCTGGGAGAAGTTTGCCGATGTGGATATTTTTGCAAAATAGCTTTGCAGGGATAGGGCCCTTTTGCAAAGATTCTCTGTGAGGGAGGGAGGGAGGGAGGGAGGCAGCAGATGAGTCAGATCTGTGTCCGTGGGGCTACCCCTGGGACATAACTTGACTCATACACACATACTGACATTCCTTTTGAAGAAATACTTTCCTGGTGGGAAAGCCATGTAGCCACAAAAGCAAATCATAATAATCATAAAAATGGCTCTTTGAAATGTAATCTGTAAATGTCCACTGATGGAGAACTGGTTGAATAAGCTATAGTCCATGCATACATTGAAAAATAGGGCCATTCTGTGTGGAAAAGAAAATCTTAGGAAATATTAACATATATTTATGCACCAAATGTCTTTCTTTTCTTTTGTCTTTCTTTCTTTTGAAATGGGGTGATACTGGTTGACCTGGAACTCTTCTGTCTCTGCCTCCCAAGTGCCAGGATTAAAGATGTATGTTACTATGTCCTCCTGCTCCTCTTCTTTCTCCTCTTCTTCTTTCTTTCTTTCTTTCTTTCTTTCTTTCTTTCTTTCTTTCTTTCTTTGTTTCTTTCTTTTTTTTTTTTTTAAATAGGGTCCTGCTGCCGGGCGGTGGTGGCGCATGCCTATAATCCCAGCACTCTGGGAGGCAGAGGCAGGCGGATTTCTGAGTTCAAGGCCAGCCTGGTCTACAGAGTGAGTTCCAGGACAGCCAGGGCTATACAGAGAAACCCTGTCTCAAAAAAAAAAAATATATATATATATATAGGGTCCTGCTATTGTAGCCCAAGCTGGCTTCCAACTCACAGACATCCTCCTTCGGCCTCTCGTGAGCTGGAATTACAGGTTTGTATGATTCAACATAACATGTATGCAGACATGCTATAGAAAATTCCATAGGAAAATGCTAACAATAGCTTCTCTGGGAGGGAAGACTAATATAATAGCTAGGATAGGAAAAGAAGTACAATTTTCTCAGTAGGTGTGATGACCATGTCTGTAATCCCAGTACTCTGGAGGCTGATGCAGGAGAATCACCGTGAGTGTGAGGCCAGCCAGGGCTAGTAAGATCTGATCTCAAGGGACAAAAATAGCTGGACGTGTTGGCACATGCCTATAATTGAAAAGAAAACAACAAATCAAATGACTTCGTCCTGCTGTATCGTCTGTTGCACTGTTTGCAATCTGTGCCTTGACTGTTAAGTAACGTAGTTAGGGCTGCTGGGGAGATGGCACGGCCGGCAGAGGTGCTTGTCACCAAGCCTGATGACCCCAAATATTCATGGTACAAAGAGAGAACTGTCTCTCATAAGGTGTCCTCTGACTTCGCACATGCAAACCTGCACACAGGCACACACACACACACACACACACACACACACACACACACAGCCTATGAGCATCTCCCTTGTATGGATACATGTGCATTATGTGCAGACCTATGGCTGGCGGAGATCAGAAGAGGATTCCAGAGCCCCTGGAACTGCAGTTATGGGCAGTCATCAGCCACCGCATGGATCCTGGTAAAACTGAACCTGGTTCTCGGCAAGAACAACAGTGTTCTCGCCCCTGAGCCAACTCTTCTGTGTGCCCCGTACTTTTGTTTGTGTTTGGGGACAGGGTTTCCCTGTGTAACACCTCTGTCTGGCCTGGAACTTGCTTTGTAGATCAGGCTGACCTCAAACTCACAGAGAGCTGCCTGCCTCTGACTTCCGAGCGCTGGGATTAAAGTTGTGCACTACCATGCCCTGTTCTGAAAATATAGGAACAGGATTAGTTTGAAGGTCCAGTAAGGCTTTCTCCTGACACTCTTTTTTTTTTTTCTCAAAGTGTTATCAGTTCTTAATAGAATTTTTTTTGTTGTTTTTTTTTGTTTTTCGAGACAGAGTTTCTCTGTAAAGCCCTGGCTGTCCTGGAACTCACTCTGTATACCAGGTTGGCCTCGAACTCAGAAATCCACCTGCCTCTGCTTCCCAAGTGCTGGGATTACAGGTGTGTGCCACCACGCCTGAAAAAATTTTAATTGCTATAATTCCATTAAATTATTTATTTCATTTACTTATTTACTTACCTGGTGTGTGTGTGTGTGCGCGCATGTGCACACACACATACACACACGTGTGCGCGCGCATGATGAACACTCAAGTGTGGGTAGGTGCCAATGGAGGGCAGAAGAGAGGGCATCAGATTCTCTGCACCCAGAGGAACTGTGGGTTTTGGGAACCACACATGGGTATTGCTCTGCAATAGTAGCAAGCACCTTTAGCCACTGAGCCATTTCTCCAGCCCCTTTTCTCTTCTTTTCTCTTCTCTTTTCTCTTCTTTTTCCTTCCTTCCTTCCTTCCTTCCTTCCTTCCTTCCTTCCTTCCTTCCTTCCTTCCTTCCTTCCTTCCTTCCTTTTAAAAAGTTGGTAATCTGCCCATTGCAATGGTTATAACACATGTAGGTTTTTTTCCCATTTGTTTTCCCATTTGTTTTGTTTTTGAGACAGGGTATCAGTGTGTAGCTCTGGCTGGCCTGGAACGAGCTATGTTGACCAAGATGGCTTCGAATTCATAGACATCTGCCTGCCTGCCTTCCAAGGGCTTTGATTTAAGGTGTGCTCCACCACTCCTGGCAAATATTCAATTGTATGCAGAGGTTCACTCTTTTCTGTTTTGTTTTCCGAGACAGGGTTTCTCTGTGTAGCCCCTGGCTGACCTGGAACTCACTGTGTAGACCAAGTTGGCCTCAAACTCAGAGACATGCCTGCCTCTGCCTCCCAATTGTTGAGACTAAAGGCCTGTGTCACCACTCCCACTTGAGGATCTCTCTTCTTTAACTTAAAGTGAGGAAACCGATTGGCGTGATGGGGGTGGGGGTGGGGAATTGCTGTTTTATTCAGTGGTCTATATTGCCTATATGGCAATCTCCTGCTCCACACGTTGGTGAATTGATTAATGAGATTGACGACCCTCAAGTCTCCACAGAGGAGCATTTAACTCTTCTTCATGCTGGTGGACACCAGACTAGAAACGACCTTTTGCCGAGAGCCCATCCAGTCGGGGAACCCCAAGCCTGGTTTCCTAAGCAGGGAAAAGGTTTTCAGAATCTCTGTGGGAAAGGGAATTGGGGTGGTTCCAGGGATTGCCGAGGGCCAGATGTGGGAGCAGGGCAGCCTGTGTCTCTAGACCTCTGTGCTGAGGACTTTTCTGCGCATGCTCAGAACTGCCTGCTCCTTGGTGTCCACCATGAAGAAGTGTTCGCTTCCCCATTAGGTAGTATCGCTATAGTTGCCTCAATTCCTGCCCTAGGGAAAGGTTCCGAGTGCTGGAGGAGTGCAGAGACTTAGAGCTAAGAACAGATGGCGACAGTAACCTGGAGTGAACCCTGGCAGGCCACCGGCCTCCTCTTGGCCTTCTTTTCTCTGCTTGATAAAGAGATGGGGTTCCATGGCCTCCCTGAATGCGCACCTAGTATCCGGGAACCCGAGGGAAGAACAAGTCTGAGTCAGAGTTAGCTAGATATCTGCTGGAGGGGACACACGGAGAGGTGACCAACAAACGTTTACTTTATAATTTACTTCTCGCCTTAATCCTGCCCTGTCCTGACAATTCTAAGAGAAACCTAGAGGTCTTTTGTAGGCAGTCATCCTTTCCTGTCGTTTCATCTCTTCCCTCCCTCTCACTAACCACCCCACAAGCTTTGGGGGACAGTGGTAACTCAGTGTATAGATAGGCGATGGGACGGACCCCCAAATGTTTGAAAAAGATTGTAAAGGGTCAGGATCCTACAAGGATATGAGGCATTGCCTCAAAATACTCAGTTTACACCCAACTCACGCGCCATTCGGACCCCAGCTTGATCTTAAAAGGCTGGAGTGGGTTTGTGGGTGAGGAAAGAGAAAAAGTAGAGCACACTCCAAGGACCTAATTCCTTTCCCCGGCTCACATTCCTCCGCCCCAGTCCCGCTGCCGCAGCCTCCCCTGCCAAGGGGGGCCCTAGACTCCCGCTCCAACTATTCCAACCATCCCGAACAGGGTGGGGCTCCCGGCTCTTGGGTCCCTCTCCGCTGCCTCTCCGGGGTTGGTCTCCCCTCCTGCCCCGGTTCCTCCCTTTCTGGGGTGGGGCCAGCCAATGGCCGACGTGACTCCGGGTTTGGTCTGGGAGCTGGGCAACTCGCGGATTCCCCGCCCCACAGTTCTGGCTAGAGTCCCGGTGCGCACGGACGTGGCTCGAGTTTCCTCCGCTCTGGGCTCCTGCTCGCTTTCCCTTCTCTCGCTCCTCCTTCTCTCCGGGTCTCCCGCTCCAGTTCCACTCGGTCGGCCCCGCACGGCTCCGGGAAGCCATGGAGGATGTCACGCTCCAGATCGTCGAGCGACCGTATTATTCCGGATTTCCCGATGCTTCCTCCGAGGGCCCGGAGCCCACCCAAGGGGAGGCGCGGGCCACCGAGGAGCCGTCGGGGACCGGCTCCGACGAGCTGATCAAGTCGGACCAGGTGAACGGTGTGCTGGTGCTGAGCCTTCTGGATAAAATCATCGGCGCCGTTGACCAGATCCAGCTGACCCAAGCCCAGCTGGAGGAGCGGCAGGCGGAGATGGAGGGCGCTGTGCAGAGCATCCAGGGAGAGCTGAGCAAGCTGGGCAAGGCGCACGCCACCACGAGCAACACCGTAAGCAAGCTGCTGGAGAAGGTGCGCAAGGTCAGCGTCAACGTGAAGACCGTGCGCGGCAGCCTGGAGCGCCAGGCCGGCCAGATAAAGAAACTGGAGGTCAACGAGGCGGAGCTGCTGAGGCGCCGCAACTTCAAAGTCATGATCTACCAGGTGAGCCCGCGGGGCGGACCGCGCCCAGAGCTGGGGGGCAACCCCAACCCCCACCCCGCGGCCTGGGATCCGGGTGGGGGACACCCCCGACTGAGGCTCGTCTCAGCCCGGCCGGGTGAAGCGGTCAGGAGCTCCTCCCTCCTTCCTGAGAACCCCAGCTGGAGTGGGGTTCAGGGAGTGGCGAACTCTTGGGGCTCACAGAGGGGGCGCACTCCGCGCCTTCCTCCCAGGCTCCTCCCCTTGCTCTCTGACTCCTATCGGAAAAGTTAGCGGGCTAAACTTGGGAACGCTGAATGCTCCCAGCTTGTCTCTGTCAAACGTCTTTCCACTTGGAGGAATATTTGGGGGGGAGGGGAATGCGCGAGGTCCCTGGTGGTCTTTGGGTGTCCCTCCATAAGCAGACACTAAAGGTGGGGCCCGGGACCTGGGGCCTCCGGCGCTGCGGGCCCAATATAGCGGGTGATTCAGGGCTCAGGCACGCAGTGGCGGGGGCGCCATGCAAGGGACACGACCGTCAGCCCCCCCTCACCCTACCCCCGCGCCCCCCGCACCAACTTCGGCTACCCACGCGTGTCCCCAGGCCGCGATCTGCCCCTGGCCTCCAGGCACTTTGAGTTCCCTGGGGACACCCTGTCTTGCTGTGCGCGGGCGCCCTTGGCGCCTACTAGGAGCGGGTGGGGTAGGTAGAGTGGGCGTTAGAAATGTAAGCAGGGCTGGTGGAGGCGGGGGGTCTGGGCGCAGTGAATCACCCCCGCATGATTGCGGGGGCCGTGTCCGGAGCTATGAAGGTGCTGGTGGGTGGAGGCTGCCTCACTCAGGCTCCACCCGTTGCATTCTTAGCACCTTTCTGGGCTCCTCCTGCCTGGATATAACTGTAGGATCTTAACCCCTAAAGCATCCGAGAGAGGCTCAGTGCAGTGCCGATTTGTCCCCGCGCTCCCCATCCCTGACTCCATTGAGAGTAAGAGTGTGGAATTAGTGCTCTTTCCCTGGGAGGGAATGTGTTGAGCCCCGCACTCCCCTGCTTGGGCCTGGTTGATGCTTCTACTCCGAAGAGAAGCAGAGAAGTGAGGGTTGTAGGGTCAATGTTCCACCTTCAGGGGCCTGTGCAAAGAAGCTGTGACCACCAAGCTCCGAGACTTGTTTGATTAGGATACCCCAGAGAAACCATGTGATGTGAGATGAAGACCTTAGCTTAGTTTCCCTAAGAGCAACCATGAGCCATGCGGATGGGGAAGAACTGAGACTCCGAACCCTTGGTGGTAGGACAGAGGCAGAACAGGCCTGCTCCCAGCTCCTGCCTCTACATACTGCTGGGGTATTCTTTCAAGGGGCTTGCAAAAGTGGGGCTTTGCCCCACTGATGCATACCAGTGGCCCCATCATTCCAGAGGTCAAGGCAGCCTGGGACATAGAACACAACCCTGTCTAAAAACAAAAACAAACAAACAAGAAAGTGTTTCTTCTTCCATTTATAGCACCCACTGGATAGGAGAAAAGTGTTTACTTAGAAAGCCGTTTCCACTCTAACTGCTTGGAGGCGGGAGGTTTGGGTCCTATGGGCTGTCATTGAGACTATGTGGTCTTTGCAGGTGATGTTTAGGCAAAGAGAAGTAAGCTAGCGCTCTTCTTCTGTGCTTTTGTCACAAAGAACTTGGATAGGTGACTTTCTCATTTTAAAAGTCCCAGGTTGTGCAAACTGGGGACATTTTCAGCCTGGAGGTAAACCTTCCCATGCTGAGGAGGGTGATTCAGAGAAAGGACACGTGTTGAGTGGGTGGGCGACTTCTCTGCTGTGGCCAGCATCCTCTCTGTTCTGTTCTGTCTCCAGCATTTGACAGTCATCACTATCTGAATAGTGGGGTGGGGTGGGGTGGGGCGCACACTAGATGGCTTCGACTACATCTGAACCAAGCCAGTGGTGTGAGGAGGGCAGAGTTAAGGGAGAGTGGTTTGGGACTGGGACTGGAGAGATGGCCCAGTCATCAACAGCACTGGGTGCCCTTCCAGAGAACTAGTCACCCCCACGATGGCTGGCAAGAGTCTAACTCCAGTTGCAGGGAGTCTGGCACCCTCTTCTGCCTCACCAAGGGGGCTGCACACATGTTCTGCACAGACATACAGGCAAAACACCCATATGCAAAATTAAAAAAAAAAAAAACTAAATAAACCTAAAAAGAAAGAAGGAGACACTTACGTGACAGGGACAAGCTCAGAGGTAACGACACAGGATGGGACTCAGGGTTGCAGGACTTTGCTGAGCTGCCCCAAGCATGGTCCAGGTGGGGCGAGGGGGTGGAGCCTCCCATGCTGGAAGAAAGCAGCCTGTTCTTCTCCCGGGTCTGCAGAGGTCCACGGTCTGAGAAAAGAATGGGGTAAAAATAGCCGTGTGTCTTGGCAGACCTAATAGGGAAGACTTGGGGGCGGCAGAGTTTATGGGAAACTCAGGATAAGGAGTTTATGGCCAGGCAGAGGGAGCAAGGCAGGCAGGGGTGGGGAGTGTAAGGAAGGGACACTGGCTGGAAAGGGGATCCCAGATGATAGGAGTTTTTAGAGGGGAAGCAGAAAGGAGATTCTACATCCCCCCTCTAGGTGTGGGAAGTCTTGATATGGCAAAGAGGATACTGTAGAAGAAGGAACCCAAGGGTCTGGGAGTCTCAGTGCTGGAATCAGGATGTTTGGCCACCCCCATGCCATATTCCTGGTGTGGGAAAATTAAGTGTGGCTATCAACAAAAGCAAGTGGTTTGGCATCTCAATCCGTCCTATTGGTTATAAGGGTTATAAGAGTTATAAGCAACAGCTAGAGAAGGAAAGAAGTGAATTATTATTATTATTATTATTATTATTATTTGAGACAGAGTTTTGTTGTTTATTTTTGTGCAGCTCTGGCTGTTGTTCTGGAACTCCCTCTGTAGACCAGGCTGTTCTCGAGTTCAGAGATAGATCCACCTGTCTCTGCCTCCCGAGTGCTGGGATTAAAGGTGCGTGCCACCGCTGCTGGGCAGGGTAGTGAAATAAAGGTTTTAGCCTGAGGACCTCTAGGAAGTCTGGGTAATTTGTGCAGATGGGGGCAGTTGAGACACCATGCACCCCAGGAGAGCTGAAATCCACACAGCCACTTGTACAGTCATGATTCTGACGCATTCAGTGCTAGACTAGAATCCAGAAGGCAAGACAAAATGGAAACAAAAACTCTCTGGAAGTTGTACTTTTTCCAAGATCAGGCACCCTAGGCAAAGTGATTCACCATTGCCTTGTAGCCCCCCCCAAAGGTGGGATAGTTTGGATGAGGCAAAGCTGATACCATTTGGATCTGCTCCATGGCTTGGGGAGAGGACCCAGAAACCTTGAAGAGATCAGATTACTCACAGACACTAAAGGAGAGGACAGCATGGCTGGAACGAGGGCTTGCTGGCTTCTCCTCAAAACTTCACCAGTCTTTAATTCCTTCCTTCCTGTACTCCACGTGAATCACGGACACCTTTCTCTAGAAGAACCTTAAACCTTTATCTAAAAATACTTGCAGCTTGTGGCTCTGCCCCTTTTTACCCCCTAGCCTCATCCCTGTGGAGTGTGTCTACCCAGTCTAACCGATGGCTTTGGGCTTTTTTCTTGGTCATGCAATCCAAAGCAGACAGGGTATTTTTAGGGGCATTCCCAGGACCGAAGGAAATCTTACTATCTGCCTACCTTCCACCCCGTTTTAAAAGTCAAATCTGACTATTGTAAAAGTCCAAGTTAAAAAAGCGAGACAGGGGTATAAAACCGGCAGCTGGCAGCAAGAGGGGACAGGGTAGCACACCGCTAAGCAATACCCTCAGAGATGAGGGTAGCACGGCCCGTTCCCAGAGCTTAGGCAGGGTAGCAAAGCTAAACACAGCACTACCCGTGTGAATATCACATCCTTCTGTGGCTCTAGCCTTCTGAGCTAGAAGATAACCAGCTTCATCCTCTCCATTGTGTGTCTTAGGAAGCTGGGGCCCAAGCTGGGGGAAGTTACTTGCCTATTGTCACTTAAGCGATGAGGTAACGTTAACACTGGGGTTCACTGAGTGTGTCAGTGCACAGCTGGACTCCAAGCTCTCTGGAGGCTATGGAAGCAGGATTGTGAGTTTGAGATCAGCCTGGGCTACTTAGGGAGAGCCCCTCAAAACAACAACTACCATCCCAAACAAGCAAACAGGGGACAGGACTCTCGCTTTGTTGGCTGAAGTACTAGCTTAGCAAACTACTATAGCCCTGGGCTCCATCTCTAGCACCACATAAATTTGCTGGGTAGCAATGTGCGGGAAGTCTCAGGACTCAGGAAGGAGAGGCAGGAGGATTAGAAGTTCAAGGCCCCCCTCAGCTAAATAGCTAGTTTGAGGTCAACCGGAGCTATAGGAGACATTGTCTGGGCAAACTGGGCAAGAACCTGGGGTATTTTGCTCCTTATTGGGATGCTTATTCAGTGTGTGTGTGTGTGTGTGTGTAGTCACATTGCTATGTTGCCTATATAAGTAGTCAGCAGTGGAACATTGATGGCTATTAGTGGCTGAAATAGAAGCAAAGATTAGTCACCCAGACACACAAGAGCATGGGGAGAAGGTGTCCCTGGCTTAGGCAGCCTTTCTAGGAGTCATTTCCCACCCCTGCCATTCCTGCCTCTTCTCCAGACTCTGCAGGCTGGGACCTGTAGCTGCCTTGGAGTTTTACTGAACATCACTATTGTCTGAGCCTGCTGTTCCTGCACTGTCCTTCTCCTAAGTTCTGACCGCCCAAAGCAGAGTGTGAGCTCTGGAGAGGGTCAGAAGCTGCCCCTGGGAACCCCGTAAGCCCACCTGTCCTGGAGACAGCTTGTTTTTAGATTCTGATTTCTCTTCTGTGTTATAGTGTCTGATTGTCTAAGCCCTGGATAGCAAAGGAGGCAGGAGATAGAAACACAGCCGAAAGGGAAGTAGCCAGATTGTCCCTCTTCTACGCCTGTCCTTTTTCTGATCCAGGGTGCCACCCAGGCATGCCCACCCTGCCTTGGGGAATATCAAGAAGGAAGCTGGTGTGTGTCTCTTCCACTGAGACGAGCCTTCGTGTTAGGATTTACCAACAGATCTCAAACCTTCCTTCTCTGTGCCCTGCAATCCCGCCCCCCATTCTCTCCAGCCCCTCAGTAGCCATGACCATCTCGCCCAGAACCGTGGCATGGCGATAGAGGGTGTGAGCCGAAGGAGTGGACCAAGGAACATTCTGGAAGACAGGAAGGAGGTGGATAGGGCTTCCGTTGAAGCTGTGTTTATTAATTCATGGGCTTGGGTTCGTCCACCCCTCCTAGCCCTAGGGCCCTCCTAAAGAAGCGTTTCAAATGTGGTTTCGGCACACCCTAATTCATCCCGGGGCCTCTCCCTCTTCAGCCAGACCCCCACGTTGCAGGCCACAGTGGCCTCTTTCTGTCAACCTCCCTGCATCCATCCCAAGTGCCATTTAAACCCCTTTTCCTCATCTTAGCCCAAGAAGAAGCCGAATGCGCCCTCTGGCCCAGCCACACCCAAGATCGTGCCTCTTGACCTCCTGCCTGAGACTGAGCCCTTTCACCCGAAGCCTGAAACAGTGTCTGACCGCCCAGCCTTTGAGCAGATGCCCAGCCCACTGCCCTATTACCCAGAGCCTGGGCTCCGATCCACTCCAGAGGAGCCAAGGGCTGGTGGGAGTATCTAGGATCTCCTGGGACACGGTGTCCCTCCCGGTTCCTATTGGCTCTTCGTTTGATGAAAGTCAGTGCCTTCACGGCCTGTCCTTTCAAGCTGGTGTCCATTACGGGCTGGCAATGGGTGCTGAAAAATGCTTGTATTCCGCAGTGCTCAGTGTGTGTGGTGGGGGTGGAGGGTAAGGAGGGGGGCATTCTCCCCTTCTTGGGTGGTGGTGGGGATGTTTTGCTCTCCCAGTGCTGTGGATGGACCCCGGAACTCCCTGCATGCTAAGCAAATGCTCAACCACCCACCTGTATCCCTTGATTTCTTTTTAAGTTGTTGCTCTCCCAGCACCAGACTTGAGCTGCACCGGAAGGCTGCCTTGCATGAAGCCGCATGAAACTGGGCGTGGCTTCTGGTTCGCTTCCCTGCCCCCTCACTCCCTACCCATCAGGGACCGGCCAGCTTGGCTCGAAGCCTCTCTGGAGGGGGGAGGGGGGCTTCATGAGGCCCCGGCCTGGGAGTTGTTCCGTGCCCTCTTCGCCCACTCCCTGTAGCTGAGGAAAATATTTACACGTACTTTTTTTTTTTCATTTTCTTTTCGAAAATGTTTTGCAAAGGGATCCCTTATGTTTGCCAGATCCTACCTTGGGTGGGGCACCCAAAAGCTGCCAGCTCAGAGAGGCCCAAAGGGAGGACATTTTAACTGACTCTGTGCACAAAGCTCTCACCTCCTCTTTCCTTCCCTTCTCCGCGGTCATCCGCCTAAGGAACCCTTGTGATTTTTTTCCCATCTACCTCCCTCATGAAAATTTAATACTATAGATACGCTGTATGATTGTTTATGTAACGGGGTCCTGATAACAGAGGCCCTGCCACCTTCCTGAGAGTCAATTCTGTTCCTCTTGGGAACAATGTCCTCGCTGCTGAGGGAACTATAGAGAAAGTGCCTTCTTGCCTTGTCTCCATAGCCCAAAGCAGAGGTCTCGGGCTTTTAGGACTCCCCTTCTAGGACTCCCCTTTTAGGACTCCCCTTTTCATTTCTTCATGATGCATCTTCTGTGCCACTATGTAGCCTCTTCTAATAACGCTCTCTAAGCAGATCTTAGGTCTCAGAAACAACTCCAGGGTCTTTCTTAGCACTAGTGTAGACAGAACAGGTTGGCACTAAGTCAAGGGAGGCTCCTAGGCTGGCTAATACTTGTCCTTCTCTCTAACAAATATAAAATGCCAAGAGCATAATGGGTGCTTGGTTATATTGCAGTCTCTCCCTCTCTCACTTTTTCTGAGACAGGATTTCTTTTATGTTGTTGTTGTTTTTTTTTTGTTTGTTTGTTTGTTGTTGGTTTTTTCCACAGGGTTTCTCTGTGTAGTCCTGGCTGTCCTGGAACTCACTCTGTAGACCAGGCTGGCCTCGAACTCAGAAATCCGCCTTGAGACAGGATTTCTTTCCCTGTAATAGCCCTGGCTGAACCGGAACTCCCTCTGTAGACCAAGCTGGCCTCGAACTCACAGAGATCCACCTACCTCTGCCTCCTGAGGATGTAAGGCATATACTGCCATGTCGAGCAGATTATATTCTTATAGTGACATTTTAAAGCCAGAAGGTCTTACTTTCTGCAGCAGGGTTGGGAGGTGAAGCGTAAGATGTGGGAACCTCCCTGAGGGCCTCTTTACCTCTGTCCTGGACTGCTGCCTTCCTGGCTTGGGGAGCTAGCTATGTGTGCTTGGCAGGGGCTGGGGAAGCCGTGCATGCTTTTGTTCAGACCTGGTCATTAAAGGTAACTCTGGAAACCAAGCCTGTTGGGAGTGGTTGGCTTTGTTTAATAAAAAAACGGGAAATCGGAGCAAGCAGAGTCCTCCCTTCTTGCTCGCCACAAGGCCCCTCCATTGCCCTAATCACTCTGCCAGATACGCAGGGGTGAGACAAAGGTGCCTGGCCTGGGTGCCCAGGGTAAGAGGAGGGCCTTTTGCATTGTGTTGCTGGCTGTTGTAGCAACAGACAGACTGGGTGGGCCCGACACAGCACTCCAAGGCTGTGAGTCATGAGGGAAGCCTGACTTGGAAATGGGGGTGGAAAAGAGAAATCCATTAATGGAGGGACAAACTAATGGTGATGTGCTGTGTTCAGAACCAGCCTACAGGACATTGTGTTGGGACTCGGGCCAAGTTCTTTCTTCTTGCCCAGCTCCCAACCTTCCATCCAGAAGATGGTGCCTCTGGTAGAAGCCATCATTCCCAGAGAAACCCGCCGTGGAGAAGGTTGTATCTCCCAGGCACTCTTCTTGGAAAAGCCCAGGCGTGAAAGCCTCCTCCCTTGGATCACTCCCCAGCACTGTAGCAATGGAAGCTGGGGTAGGCGGGAGAAGCCTGTGGTGCTCTCCTTAGCCTATTTTCTGAGCTCAGCCGGCAAAGACCTTTATCTAGAAGCTAGAGGCCAGAAAACCCAGCTAGCTCCATCTTCAGGAGTTAGGGTGGGACAGGAGGAGAGTCACGGGGGGTGGGAGTGGGGCAGGGATTTGTCTGTCAGGAACTGAGACTGTTTCCTGGCTATTTTTTATTCCATCCATGTTGCTGGATCTTAGTAAAATTGTGTGTGTGTGTGTGTGTGTGTGTGTGTATGAGTATGCATATGTGCTCTTTTCCACTCTTTGGTGAGACATGGGTGGGTTTTCAGTCTGGGAGATAAGAGATGAAAAAAATGTTTAAACAAAGGGTCTCATGTGTGTAGACCAGTCTGGCTTTGAATTTACAGAGATCCACTTGCCTCTGCCTCTTAAGTTCTGAGATCAAAGACTTGCAATGCAGCACCAATACACCACCAAGCCTGGCCCAAGAGAGAGAGTGTGTGTGTGTGTGTGTGTGTATGCAGGTATATATGATAGGTGAATCTGGATTGAGAAGTCTGGAAAAGGTAGCAGAGAGTTTCATCCTAGGCAGTCCTAAGATGATGTGTATGATTTTAGTCTTGATAGAAGTCTCTGGGCACAGACAAGATGATTGCAAGAGACTCAAAGGGTACACCTAAGTCAGAAGGAATGCTGGGAGAGGCTATGGCCTTCCCACACTCAGTACAAGGAAAACATTCTTTCAGTGCCTCAGTGAATAAGAGGCAAAGGGACGGCATATGCCCTAGGCTTCCAATGGTAGGACTAAGCCTCGCTTGTGGCAGGTGGAGACTACAAATCCCAGCATGCCTTGTGCTCTGGCTACTTTGCCTGCTGGGAGGTGTAGTAGTGTAATAGATAGCTTGAGGTGGCTTGGTGCCCCACAGAGCTGGTGCCCAGTTGGGAGATGAAGTGGAGACGGCATTCCCTTTTTGTTCCTGCTAATGTTATTGACAAGGAGGGAAGGAAGTTGGGAGGAGGTGTTCCTAGTTTCTAGTGTAAACCAGGAAACCCTAGGGGATGTGAATGGGAGGGAATAGGAAAGGGATTGGCATGGGGAAGGGATTTCTGGAGCAGGTGGTATAAAGATTTCATGTAGCCTATGAATAGATGTGTATGTCTCTGTGTAGCCTTTGTGTGTGTGTGTGTGTGTTCTTTGCCTTGTTTTCTCAGGAGAAGGGATTTTCTTATAATTCTGGAAAATGACCTGGAAAAAACATTTTGGAAAAAGTGTGCATCCTCCCTTATTCCTTGGACTTAAATACCTAAAATGAGTCTGGGCCATTTTCGGAGATCCCATTGATAATCTGGGTCAGACTTTTTTTCTGTTCTGTGCGCACCCACGTCTACTTTCTGTAGTGGTATGTTGGGGGAACCCTAAAATGGTTAATTGTTGATCACAAGTCAGGTTATTGAAAAAAATGTCCACAGAATCGAGACTAGGACTGGTGCTAGGGTCTCTGAGAGGAAGAGAGGAGCGAAAGAACTAGTTCAGAGTTCCAGAGTTCCAGGCCGTCCTGGGTGGGAGAACCACCCTCCCTCCCCATGCCCGGCTCTTTAAGCTCTGGCCCGGGAACCAAGACTAGAATAGCAGTCCTCCCTCTATTTCAGGGCAGAGAAAACAGAACCAGAAGAAACGTTCAGAGTGGGGAGAAAACAGATCTTGGAGTTCAGCCAGTATCTTCCCTTTTCTCCGTGAACTTGCGGGTAGGGGATGCCCACTGGTGGAGCTCAAGAGCTTGAGAAAGTCAAGGATGGAAACGGTCAGCTGTAGGCAGAGCTCTCCTCTCCCCAAGCCCCAAACTGGTTAAAATCCCAAGAACAAACTTCCCGTACTTTATTTAGCTTAAAACTATGTCACTTGGGGGCCACCTGGGATCGGCTTGTGCTCATTCCCCTAGAGGATTCAACTTCTAACCCCCCCCCCCCCCCAACTGTTCTGTTTTTTGTTTTATTTTGTTTTGTTTTGCCCTGTTTGGGACAGCGTGTAAATTACGGCACCAGAGGGCGCTCTGCTATTTCCAAAGTTAAGCTGTCTCTTCCGAAGTCACAGAGGTTTAGAGCAATCACACCGGTAGCCATGGTGTGAAAGGGTTTGAGGGTCCCTGGGAATATTTAGTGTAATCACAGTGCTGATCAGTTTCTGACCCGAAGCTCTGCTCTCTCCGCGTGCTGTCTGTTTAAGGACCATTCGATGCTCAGGCACCGGGGTGTTCAAGAGTCAACAAGTCTGGTGGATTTCACCCTCACCACATAGGTCCCCATACTCTGCCCAGAATTGGCAGCACCCCGCTCAGCTTCACCCGGGGTCCCATCCAGCCCTCGCTCTGCCCTCTCCAGTGGCATTTCTCATCTCGGCTCTGTTTTCCTCTTAGGATGAAGTCAAGCTGCCGGCCAAACTGAGTGTCAGCAAGTCGCTCAAAGAGTCGGAGGCGCTGCCGGAGAAGGAGGGTGACGAGCTGGGCGAGGGCGAGCGGCCCGAGGAGGACGCCGCGGCGATCGAGCTGTCGTCTGACGAGGCGGTGGAGGTGGAGGAGGTGATCGAGGAGTCCCGCGCCGAGCGCATCAAGCGCAGCGGCCTGCGGCGCGTGGACGACTTCAAGAAGGCTTTCTCCAAGGAGAAGATGGAGAAGACCAAGGTGCGCACGCGCGAGAACCTGGAGAAGACGCGCCTGAAGACGAAGGAGAACCTGGAGAAGACGCGGCACACGCTGGAGAAGCGCATGAACAAGCTGGGCACGCGCCTGGTGCCCGTGGAGCGACGCGAGAAGCTGAAGACGTCGCGCGACAAGCTGCGCAAGTCCTTCACGCCCGACCACGTGGTGTACGCGCGCTCCAAGACCGCCGTCTACAAGGTGCCGCCCTTCACCTTCCACGTCAAGAAGATCCGCGAGGGCGAGGTGGAGGTGCTGAAGGCCACCGAGATGGTGGAGGTGGGGCCCGAGGACGACGAGGTTGGCGCGGAGCGTGGCGAGGCCACCGACCTGCTGCGCGGGAGCAGCCCCGACGTGCACACGCTGCTGGAGATCACCGAGGAGTCGGACGCCGTCCTGGTGGACAAGAGCGACAGCGACTGAGCAGGACTCGCGCCTGACCCTGCCGCCCCCTGATCCCTGCCCCTGGCCACCACTGCCTTTCTCTTTTCAAACTTTGTCTTTTGCATTCTAAGCCCCAGTCTGGTTGGGCTTTTTGTTTGTTTGTTTGTTTTCCTTTTCATAAAAGCGGGGAATACACATCCCCAGGAAGAGCAGCCCTCCAAAGCACAGGCCTTAGACCAGAGGGGAGGTGGACGCCATGGACAGCCTCGATTTGGATACAGTCTGGGTAGGATATGGGAAGAATGACCCGTGCCCTGGTTGTCCTGGTGCAGAATGTTGTTTTGTTTTGTTTTTTTAGCTCCCGTCTGGGGTCAGCCTGCCCCTCGGCCCTTCCCCAGCACAGCTTCACGCTCAGCCACACCACCCTGCTTCCTGAGCTTTTCCTCACCCTGGGAGACTCTAAAGCCAAACTTTCTGTAAAGGGAAAGAGGGAATCCTAAAGACAACTCTTTTAGGAGCAGCCTTCTAGTGCCAGCTTAATCTCCCTGAGAGGATGAGGCAGGAGACTTGCAAGTTCAAGGCCTACCTGGGTTGCAGGGTGAGTTCAAGGCCAGCTTGGGTAATGTAGTGAGATGCTGTTTCAAAATAAGAAGAGGTAGGGGGTGTGTCACTGATAGAGAGCCCTTGCTTAGAAGGAGAGGGTGGGCAATTCAAAGTAGCCCGAAGATAAAGTGTGTGTAGGGAGACCTTTGCCCAGAGGTGGCCCATTGGAAGACCTGAGGGTCATTAGAGGAACCTAAGACAATAGGATGGGGTGAAGGCAGAGTGTGATCCCGGATAAAGGTCACACCAAAGTAAGCAGGAGGTGAGCAGAATCCAGGAAAGGATGGTAGGTGTGTGGGGAGAGGGGCACATTTACAAATCTACAGAATCTGCACACAGGAGCACGTGAGTGTGTCTTTGGGAAGAGGGAGGAAGATAGGAGAGGGTTGGAATGGAATAAGAAGGAAATGTCCTCTTTAGTAACACAAAGAAATTCAAGACAAGAGTTCTACGTTGGTAGGATCTCAGGCCAGCAGGGCAGTTTCCGGGAAGGCAGTCAGTGATTCTCTCTTCCAAGATCTGGGAACTGCCCCCTGAGAAGCCTTTTTTCTCCAAGCCCAGAAAATTAGGGTTCCAGCAGGGGGCAGCAGCGAGCTGTGGAGAGCTGGCAGTTAGGCGGAAGGTGAGAGTAAGCAAGGTGCTCAAGGCGGGGCCTAGAGCAGAGATCCCGAGCTGGAAGCTGGGCAAATAGGGCCTGCTGGCTCGCCCACCCTAACTCCCTCTCAGCTGCCTTTAGCGTGGCTCTCTTCCTAAGGTAAAACTGTAGAGCTTGCCAAGACCTCCCTAAGGTCCTTGCCTTTGGGGGCACCTTTACCCGAAAGTTGGGGAGAGTGGGGTGCTGCTTCTTGTCCAGGGCTTGATTTCTATAGTTACCGACCAGGTTTTCTCCTGAGGACGCATTGGTTCCCCCTTTAAAGGCTGGTCAGGAGCAAAGACAGCACCTTCCCCAAATGATAGCTATAGGCTGCCTCCTCCTCCCCACCTATGCGCCTTCCCTGCTTTTTAGAATTGCAGCTAATTGATATTTTGGGGCGGGGAGAGGGGATGGGAACCACAAACCTTTTATACAATACAAAGCTTTGCTTTTTATTTTTAATTTTCCTTTTCTTGGTCCCCTTCCCTCCTCTGAATGATTGGAGACAGATAGGCGGAGGAGGGTGGGTATAAATACAGATGTGGGCAGATGCAGTTTCCTGGGGGCTCTGGGGGAGACCCTCGAGTTGCTGTGTTCTGGTGAGCAGCCGGACCAATAAACCTGCTTTTCTAAAAGGATTTGCGTGGGGTTATATTGTCCAAAGCAGTTGCCTGGGGTGTCGTAGGACTAAGGGAAACCAGGAGTGAAAGGGGGAAAGAAGAGGGAGGGAGGGAGGGAGGGAGGGAGAAAGGGAGGGAAGGAGGGAGCTTCCTAGAGTTGCCGAGGTAGATAACAGTAGCCAAGATATTGAGCATTCTCTACTGGAACACTCCTTAACACTAGATTGTACAGTTGTTTATTTGACCTGGTAGTACTCTGAGGTAGATCAGAGCAGAGGAAGCAGTGACCTGTCTAAGGTCACACAGCAGGCAGGTGGCAAACCTATCTGGCTGCACCAACTGTTTAAAGGTTGAAGTCGGCAGTCTGGGTCCCGCCTGGATCTACTTCCCCATGGTCAGGGCCTTATCCTCCAAATGATGCTCCTCCATCCCAGACATGGGCCTGGAAGAGGATGGGGATGAGAGGCTGCTCCGGAGGACTGCACGTGAGAGAAAGAACGGGTGTGCATCCACGCACCAGTTGTCTCCATACAACAGTATTCATGCTCCGGGCAACCCTGCACGAAGCAACTATTTCGTTTTCTAGCCACCTCTCATTGGACCGAACGTACCCTGCCTGCAAGTGGTGAATTTCCTGAAACAATGGGGCGTTTGACATCCTGTGGGTTCTGACTATCTCAGGATCTCAGGAAGGATGTCTCTTGTACAAGTAATGCCATTTCTGGGGTTGCCCCCCACCCTCATGCTACTAACTGAGTTCTTAGGAGCTGCACATCCATTCCTCTGTGCGTGCCTCCAGCAGCAAGGTCCACGAGGCTCATGTCCTAAGCCCTCCGTAAAGGCTTGGCTTCCCACTGAAAGAAATGGACACTGCTTAAATATCCCACTGGCCACTAGTTAGGGAAACTGTCTGCCAAGGGAGCCTGTTAATGTCACCATGGATCTGTGAAGTCCCTTTACACACTCAAATTGAGTTAGCCAGCCTCTTTATAATGTGTGTGTGTGTGTGTGTGTGTGTAGGCTGGGGAATAACCCCTCATACCACCCTCAGAAATCCTATTCACTGACCTGGGGCTCACTAGTGAGGCTCAGCCAGAACCCCTCCCTCCCCAGTGATGGGAGCCAGGCATCTATGTGAGCACTGGGGACTGAACTCACTTACTGTTATCTTTCTCAGCCCCCTTTTTGTTTTTATTTATTTATTTGTTGTTTTTGAGACAGCCTTACATTTGTGTTACTTCATCTCTCTCTCTCACATACACACACACACACACACACAGACACACGCACGCGCGAGCGCGCACACACACAAGTTAAACTCCTGGCCACTGCTGATAATACCCTTAAAACTCTGGCCCCCGCCTCAATTTTTGCTGCTTCTCAGCATATTGAGGAGACTGCTGGCCAAAGATGAGCTATATTCATGTCTATGGGTCTCTGCTTGAGCTGTTCACCATTTCTGGAAGGGCATCTACATTTTCCCCTCCCTCGTCCCTCTCTTCCTCCCTCCCTCCCTCCCTTCCTCCCTCTCTCCCTTCTCTCTTCTCCCTCCCTCCCTCCCTCTCTCCCTCCCTACTTCCTTCCCTCCCTCCCTCCCTCCCTCCCTCCCTCCCTTCCTTCCTTTTCAGACAGGGTTTTTCCATATAGCCTTGGCTGCCCTGGCTCTAGCTCTGTAGATCATGCTGACCTACAGCATGATCTCCTCTAACTCTGATCTGCCCGCCTCTGCCTAAAGGCATGTCACCATAACCCCTGCAAGCATCCCTCTTTGTATTTGTTTGTTTTTGTTTTCAGTAGTCCTAGAAGTGGAACGAGTTCTAGCGTGTGAGACTTCACACATTCTAGGCAAGTGCTCTACCATTGATCCACACTACAAGATTCCGTCATCTTTCCTTACATCAACCCCTTTTAAAAATATTTTTTTAAACTGTGTGTGTGTGTGTGTGTGTGTGTGTGTGTGAACCTTTATGAGTTTATATGTAGCACATGCACGCAGGAGCCCCTAGAGGCTAAAAAGTAAAGGATGCCAGATTCCCTGGAACAGAGGGTTGTGAGCTGCTGGGTGGGTGCTGGGAATAAACCCGGATTCTCTGCAAGAGCAGCAAGCAGGCATAGCCACGGAGTCTCTTCCCTGGCTCCATCTTAGTCATAGTAATCACCTCAGACCGCCCTTGGAATGTCATATTAGTAAACGTTGATTATATGAGTGGATAAATTTTAAAGTTCTTTGTCTTGTGTCGTAAACTCATCTCTGAAGACAAACAGACAAAATGCTAAAGTTGAAGATAAACCCAGTGGGAATTTCCATAATAGAAAGCTCCCAGATTCAGAGTTGGCTCAGGGCTTGGGAGAGCATGCGGCTCTTGCAGAGAGGTTGAGTTTGGCTCCTA
This sequence comes from Apodemus sylvaticus, assembly GCF_947179515.1. NCBI lineage: Eukaryota > Metazoa > Chordata > Mammalia > Rodentia > Muridae > Apodemus > Apodemus sylvaticus. The sequence goes on from NC_067481.1 coordinate 22,031,445, forward strand.
GCCTCTATGCTGGGTGCCTCATGCCTACCTCTAACTTCAGCTGCAGTGGGGCCTCGAGCCTCCTAAGGCACTCATGTGCATATGCAATATCCACACACAAGCACACATATATTACATAATAAAAAACAATTACTTCCCACCTGGGGTTCCATCCCATATACTGTCACCAAACCCAGGCACTATTATGGATGCCAACAAGCGCTTGCTGACAGGAGCCTGATATAGCTGCCTCCTGAGAGGCTCTGTCAGTACCTGACAAATACAGAGGTAGATGCTCTCAGCCAACCATTGGACTGAGCACAGGGTCCCCAATGGAGGAGCTAGAGAAAGGACCCAAGTAGCTGAAGGAACTTGCAGCCCCATAGGAGGAACAACAATATGAACCAACCAGAACCCCCAGAGCTCCCAAGGACTAAACCATCAACCAAACGAGTACACATGGGGGGACCCATGGCTCTAGCTGCATATGTAGCTGAGGATGGCCTTGTTGGACATCAAAGGGAGGAGAGGTCCTTGGTCCTGAAAAGGCTCGATGCCCCAGTATAGGGGAATGCCAAGACAGGGAAGTGGGAGTGGGTAGGTTGATGATTGGGGGAGGGGGATGGGATAGGGTGTTTTGGGAGGGGAAAACCAGGAAAGGGGATAACATTCAAATGTAAATAAAGAAAATATCCAACTAAAAAAACTATCTCCAGGCAGTGATGGTGCACGCCTTTAATCCCAGCACTTGCGAGACAGATTTCTGAGTTCGAGGCCAGCCTGGTCTACGGAGTGAGTTCCAGGACAGCCAAGGCTACACAGAGAAACGCTGTCTCGAAAAACAAGACAAAACAAAAAACAAAAGTATCAAAAAAGAAAGAAAAGTCAAAAAACCAAACAACCAAACAAAAAACCCCCAAACAATTACTTGCTGCTCATGCAGAGGACCTGGGTTCAATTCCCAGCACTTAGATGGCAGTTCACAACCATCTGTCACTCTAGTTCCAGGGGATATGATGCCTTATTCTGGTCTCTGAGGGCACCAGAGATGTTCATGGTACACATACATGCGTACATACATACATACACACATACATGCACACATACAGACAGGCAGGCAAAATACCCATATGCACAAATAAAAATGAAATAAAATGAATAAGTAAATAGATCTCTAGGGGGGAAACTCCCCTCAAATAAGTTCATACGTAATTGATATCATATCAGGATCTGATAAAAAATATAGCCAGAAATATAGCTCTCTTGTTTCTTTTTCTGTGTGACAATCTGTAAATGACACATGCTTTCCATGTGGTGCTGAAGATGACTGCCAACAGCTGCAGGCTTTATGGCCTAACAACTGAGCATCCCCAGGGAGGGCTCTGCTTCCCAGATACTTTCAGATACAATGTTAGATGGGATGCTTGTTGGCCCCTTGGGGTTTTCTGTGCCTCTGGAAATGCGGTCATGTGATCACTTTTAAACTCCTTTGCTCCCAACCTAAAACATAGACTGAAGATGGCCAAGTGTGGTGGCCCATGGCTGTAATCTCAGCATTCTGAGGCTGAGACAGGAGGATCTTGAGGTAGACCATTGCCTGGGTAATATAAGCAAGTTCAAGACCAGCCTAAGCAACTTAATATAAACTCACTCTCTCTCTCTCTCTCTCTCTCTCTCTCTCTCTCTCTCTCTCTCTCTCTCTCCTCTCTTTCTTCTCTCTCTCTCTCCCTCCCTCTATTCCTTCCTTTCTTTCTCTTTCTTTCCTCCTCCTCTTCTTCCTTCATGTCTATCTGTTTATTTTGTTTCTTTAGAAACAGGGTTTCTCTCAGTAACAGCTTTGACTGTCCTGGAACTCACTCTGTAGACCGGGCTGACCTCAAACTCAGAGATCTGCCTACCTCTGCTCCCCAAGTGCTGGGATTATAGGTGTGTGCCATCTCACCACTAGGCTGAGAACCTTTCTTAAGGAAAAAAATTGTTGGGCGGTAGTGGCACACGCCTTTAATCCCAGCACTTGGGAAGCCGAGGCAGGCAGATTTCTGAGTTGCAGGCCAGCCTGGTCTACAGAGTGGGTTACAGGACAGCCAGGGCTACACAAGAAACCTTGTCTCAAAAAAAAAAAAAATTAAGATAGTGGGGGTAAAGCTCAGTGGTGTGGTTCATCTGTTATATTCAATCACCCATCACTGAAGAAGATGAGGAAGAGGAGGAGGAGGAGGAGGAGAAAGATTGAAGGAGGGTTACATAAAGGAAAAAAGAAACCAAGTCAGTGACAGCAACAGAAAGGGAGAAAGACACGCAGACAAAGCAAGTGCTCATTCTAAATGACGTCTGAGCCTCTGTACTAAGAAGAGCCAGAGTCTAAAATGACAACAAGCTCCTGTCCTTGAAAGGGTCTGCAATTAGTGGCGGAGGCAGATGTTCAAAATAGCTCCAAAGCCAGTAAGAGCTTTGATGACATACAAAGATCAGTGACAGTGCTCCCTGCTCCCTCAGCCCCTGGAGGGAATGTGGAAAACTTAAAAGAAGACGGGCCTTCGGAATTGCTGTTCTAAACACAGCATTGCTAGAGTGCAGAAGTAACATATTGCCTGATTTTCAGGCCACCTCACCTAAACATGTCTTAAACACCCATCAGGCTTGCATCAGGGTTTTTTGTTTTTTTGTTTTTTTGTTTTTGTTTGTTTGATTGGTTGGTTGGTTAAAAGTACAACCATGTATTACTTAAATCTTCAGGCCATTTTCACATAGTGCAAACATCACACAGTGAACTCGGCTCGGACATCATGAGGAGGTGACAGCTTTAGAGGACCATTGGAGTGCATGCAATCCGTCATGGACTGAAAGGCTGTTATATGACACATGCCTGTGAGAGAAAAGACGTTGGTTTAGTTGAAAGGGAAAAAGATAGTGCCCGTTGGACAGCAGCCAAGACAGCCCTTGGTCTCTGAAGGATCCCTGAGCACAGACCCAGAAGAGTAGGGCTAGGGGATCCCCGGGGACTCTTACAGACGTGGCTGATGGACAGCTTGCTCCGAAGTGGTGACATTAATGGAGCTCGGCTCTAAGGACTCTCAAGCTCTTTGTCTCAGTTTCAAATTCCACTCTCCTGGTGGAGAGAATCTGATTAAATCAGTTAGCACTAATGTTCACCCTGGATTTAATAATCTATAGCCCGGAGGACAGGATCCATGTATGTGTGTACATGTTCCTGACGTGTGCATATGCTTATATGTAAAGACCAGAAGAGAACATATGGTGTCATTCCTGAGGAATGCTGGCCACCTTGTTCTGTTTTCTTTAATATATATATATATATATATATATATATATATATATATATATATATATATATATAAAATAAATATATATTTTTATATATTTATATATTATATATTATATATATTATACACAAATATATATACATTATGCATGCTACTAAGACACAAGTGTTCAGGCTGGAGAGATGGTGCAACAGTTAAGAGCACTGACTGCTATACTGAAGGTCCTGAGTTCAAATCCCAGCAACCACATGGTGGCTCACAACCATTTGTAATGGAGTCTGATGCCCTCTTCTGGGGCGTCTGAAGACAGCTACAGTGCACTTACATATAATAAATAAATAAATCTTAAAAAAAAAAGACACAAGTGTTCATGTGTGTTGGCTGCATGAAAACAGTGAGATGAAGCAGATTTGTTCCCCCAGGCAAAACTACGAGTGGGCAAAGGGTGATGGAAAGACAGCAAGTTAGTAGGAAAGACATCTTGCATGGAAAACATCTCTATTTTTGTAGCTGAGTCTGTCCTCAAACTTACAGAGATATAGCTGTCTCTGGCTCCCCATGTACTATCATGCCCAGTACTTATTTTTTATTTATTTTTCGAGACAGGATTTCATATAGCCAATTCACTATGTAGCAGAGGATGACCAATAAATGTCTCCTGCCTCCCCCAACCAAGTGCTTGGATTGTAGGCATGTGCCACCATACCAAGCTGTAGATTTTGCTTTGTAGAAAAGGAAATGGAATGGAACATTTTTACGGAAATGCTACAAATGAAAGGAAGAAAGACATTTCTCTGTACTGGATGAAACTTGACATATGAGAAGCCAATAAAAAGCCATCCTTGAAGTGGCTAGATTAGATGAACTGGCCGAAAGATGATGCAGTTAGACAAATAAATAAACACAAGGGCAAAATGTAGAATTAGAGACCAGGTTTTGGGAATGTGGCTCAGTGGTGAAGGTTCAAAGTTCATCCCCAGCACTCCAAAATCAGTGAAGTTAAAAAAAAAAAAAGACGGGTCAGCTCTCTTTTAGGAGATGGTGGTCTAAAACGTGAGCAGCCTGTGGCATGATTCAAAAAGAGAGGGACATCTGTTGAGGTTTGAATGAAAACCACAGTCAGGCTTATATATTTGAATGCTAGGACACCTGGTTGGTGGAACTGTTTGGGAAGGATTAGGAGGCTTGCCTTTGAGGTTTCTAAAGCCCACACAAGCCAAGTCTGGTCTTGCTCTCTGTGCCTCCAGCTTTTGGGTCAGCATATAAAGCTCTCAGCTACTGCTCCAGCACCATGCTGCCGCCTGCTGCCATGCTCCCTGCCATGATGATTCTGGACTCACCTCCTGAAACTATAAACAAGCCCTCAATTAAATGCTTAGTGAAGCATTAAATTAATTAGTCAATCAATTAACTAATTGTAAAATATTGTAAATTGCCTTAGCCAGGGTGTGTCTTCATGACAATAGAAAACCAAGACACCCTCCTCCTGGTTCAGGACTCTTTCACAAGCACTACATCGGGCCATTCTGGTGTATATGGACATCCCCTGCCCCTTCCCTCCATGTCTTCACATCTGTGGACTGACACTCCTGTCTCTGCCCTCAGCTGCTTTGTTAAGTATGGCTGGATATCAAGTCCTATCTGGGTTGATGAACAGTTGTTTTTGTTTGTTTGTTTGTTTGGGGTTCTTTTTTTTTTTTTTTTTTTTTTTTTGGTTTTTGGTTTTTTTTAAGACAGGGTTTCTCTATATAGCCCTGGCTGTTCTGAGACTCACTCTGTAGACCAGGCTGGCCTCGAACTCAGAAATCCACCTGCTTCTGCCTCCCAGAGTGCTGGGATTACAGGCGTGCGCCACCACTGCCCGGCCAGGTTCTGACAGTTTTGAGTGGACAGTCTTAGGACTGAACATTTCCAATCAAGTCATTACAAGAGGACAGGCCTTTAGTGGGATACCCCTTTAGTGGGATGCCCCACAAACTCCTGGTCTTGGAATTGCCTTTCCTAAAGCATGGCTGCCCAAGGTTTTGTTTTTCAATTTTTTTTTATTTATTATATGTAAGTACACTGTAGCTGTCTTCAGACACCAGAATAGGGTGTCAGATCTCTTACGGATGGTTGTGAGCCACCATGTGGATGCTGGGATTTGAACTCATGACCTTTAGAAGAGCAGTCGGTGCTCTTACCTGCTGAGCCATCTCTCCAGCCCGTTTTTCAATTTAAGAACAGTTTCAGCTTCCTCCCTTCTTCCTTTAAACTTTTTTTTAAAGATTTTTATCTATTTTAAGTCTATGTCTATCATGTCTTCAGATACACCAGAAGAGGGGGCATCAGATTCTATTATAGATGGTTGTGAGCCTCTGTGTGGTTGCTGGGAATTGAACTCAGGACCTCTGGAAGAGCAGTCAATTCTCTTAACCACTGAGCCATCTCTCCAGCCTGTAAACCTTTTTTTAAACCCCAAATATAATTACATCATTTTCTGCTTTCCTCCCTCTAATAACCCCTCCCATGTATCTTATCCTTACTCTCTCCCAAACTCATGGCCTCTTTCTCATCATCATATACATGTGTATATGCATATATGCATGTGTATGTTAAATATACATCACATATATGTCACACGCACATATGTCTATATACATATATACACACATATATGTATGTGTATATTTTCTAAATATATAGACACAACCTGTTCAGTCTGTAACATGTTAGTTGCAGATTTATGATTACAGGGCTGACCATTCGGTATTGAATAATCAATTGGGGGCTTTCACTGGGGAAGTCAGTTTTTCCAACTCTCAGAATTCCTTAGTTTCCTGTAGTTCTTTGCCTAGGGTTGGGGCTCTGTGACATTTCCCCCTGTCATGCTAGCATGTTAGTGTCATGCTTGTTCTGGTCTTGTTTAGGCTGCCACATTGTTGGAACTTTACAGCTGTAGCTCCCCTGACCTTGCAGAAGGCACAGTCTCAGCAGACTCGGTTCCTCCTTCCACTTTTACAAGTTTACATCCTCTCTTTTAAGATGTTCCCTAAGCCTTAGGTGCAGAGCTATAGATGTGTTCGAGATGGATCGGTTGGGGCTGGCCACCACACTATCCCTTGTCCTCTACATTTTGATGGGTTGTGGCTTTCTGTAATGGTCTCTCTGTCTGTTGCAAAGAGAAGCCTTTTTGTTGGGGGATAAGAACTCATTTGTTGAAGGAAAATGTAGACAACCAACAGTATGCGGTTCTATAGCAAAATCAAATTTTGGAGAAAAGACATCAACACTGATAATGAGGCTCTTGGTGCCTACAAGGGTCCTGACCTACAGACAAGAGGGGGACAGAAACCACTTTGAAGCAAAAGTGGTAAGGACAAAGGGGTAGTGGTGGAAGGGAGGCATCTTGAGGAAATATCAGGCCCAAGGCAGGAAAAAGAAAACACCTACAGAAATAGGAGAGAGGGAACAAGAGGAAGTCAGGAGAGAGGAGAGAAGAGGACTGAGACTAGCAGGTCATCTAGCAATTCATTTGTTTTTGGAGAGAAGGGAAGAGGAGGACAGGGTCTTACTAGGTAGCCCTGGCTGGCCTGCAACTCTGAATGTAGGCTGACCTCAAACTCACAGTGATCTGTGCCAGGATTAAAGGGGAGTGTCACCATGTTCATTCATTCATTAAAATATTCATTTTTTATTAATTTTTTGCCAGACATAGTTTTTGTGTGTGTGTGTGTACACCCTTGGCTGTCCTGGAACTAGCTCTGTGGACCAGGCTGGCAGAAAACTCACAGAGATCCACCTGCCTCTCAAGTCCTGAGATTAAAACCATGCACCACCCAGCTTTATTAATTCTAATTATGTACATGTGTGTGTGTGTGTGTGTGTGTGTGTGTGTGTGTGAGTATGAGTACCTGCCATTAGTGCAGGTACCCACAAAGGCCAGAAGAGGGCACTAGATCTCTTGGAGCTGGAGTTATGCTATGTCTGACCTAAGTGCTGGGGACCCATCTTGGGTGCTCCTTTAACCAATGAAACATTTCTCTAGCCTCTTTCTTTTTTCTTTTCTTTTCTTTTCTTTTCTTTTCTTTTCTTTTCTTTTCTTTTCTTTTCTTTTCTTTTCTTTTCTTTTCTTTTCTTTCCCTTTCCCTTTCCCTTTCCCTTTCCCTTTCCCTTTTCTTTTCTTTTCTTTTCTTTTCTTTTCTTTTCTTTTCTTTTTCTTTTTGAAAGCATCTCAAGCATCCTATGCTACCCTTGAAATCACCAAGTAGTCAAGGATGACCTTGAACTCCAGATCCTCCTAACTCTACCTGTTAAATGCTGGACTTACAGGTATGTGCCACCAGGCCTGTTTTATGTGGTACACAGGATCAAATCCAGGTCTTCACCTAATGCTAGGCAAACATTTTACATTCATAGCCCTCACTCACTAGTTATCAGGCACAAAATATATGTTGTGCACTGTGCTAGGAGGCACTAAGGAGAGACAAAGGAACAGAACCATTTTCCTGAAACTACCAGTGTGATGAAGACCTAGCTAAGACTGGACAGAAAAAGAAGACTTATGATGAGCTAACAGGGAGACAGAGAGACAGAGATGAAGAGGTGGAAAATGATTTTAGACAGAGGTGGTTAGATAAAGTCTGTCTGAGTAAGACAGAAGACGTGGGAGGGAACCAGTCATGTCAAAGCCAGGGAAGGGACAGCAACAGTGTCGGCAAAGTCCCTGAGCTGGGAAATGGTCTGGCTGGAATCCAGTGGGCAGCAGGAAGCCTGGTAGGGAGCAGGGCTTTGAAGGGTGAGATAAAGAACTCTTTCTATCCTAGGACCCTACAGGAAGTCACTGCAGGAACAGAATGACAGGGTATGAATAATGTCTTAAGCAATGTAGGAAAATCCTTGGCTTTGAATGGGGAGAATGGGGAGGACCATTCTCCAGACAGGAGGAAAGAGAGATGCCCCAATGTTGACGCCTGGGAAGTGTTTTGTAGGAGAGTCTAAGAGTCCAAATAAGTAAACCTGACAATTTCTGCAAAGCTAAAGACAAGACTCACACAGTCTTGCCTGAGTCTCTCAGTGCTGGAGACATATGAGGATTCCCAGCACCCACAGTTGCTTCTGTGCCCCAGACACAGGAGGATCCCAGCACACACAGTTGTTTCTTGCACTACGTGATCACTTCAGCCACTTAGTGCCCACTTAGCATCTTCAAGACACTTCTCCAGATCTTGTCTTTGCCATGCTTTCTTCTTATGTAGGATCAAGAAGACCTCCTCTGGGGAACAGAGAGTGAATAAAACATTTCTAGAACCTTACACATTTGGATCAGTCTCAGTTCTTGAGCTAGCCTACTGTTCTTGAATCTTCCAGGTAATAAATGGAAACTAATTTGATTTCCTATTGCCATGTGATGTGCCCCTCCTAAATTTAGTATTATTTTTTAATTAAAAAAGAAATGGGCTGGAGAGATGGCTTATAGGTTAAAAAAAAAAAAACAAAGAAAAAAAAACAAAACAGGCTACTCTCCCAGAAATCCTGAGTTTGGTTCCCAAGTACACACACACAATTTCTTTGTGGGGGTGGGGGGGTTGTTTCAAGTCAGGGTTTCTCTGTGTAGCCTTGGCTGTCCTGAAATTCTCTGTAGATCAGGCTGGTCTGGTCTCAAATTGAGAGATCCACCTGCCTCTGTCTCCCGAGTGCTGGGTAAAGGCATGTGCCATGGCCGCCTGGTTAACATAATCTTTTTATTTATTTTTATTTATTTATTTATTTTATTATTATTATTATTTTTTTTTTTGGTTTTTTTCGAGACAGGGTTTCTCTGTATAGCCCTGGCTGTCCTGGAACTCACTTGGTAGACCAGGCTGGCCTCGAACTCAGAAATCTGCCTGCCTCTGCTTCCCAGAGTGCTGGGATTACAGGCATGCGCCACCACTGCCTGGCTCACATAAATTTTCTTAAAGATGTATTTATTATTACTTCTGAGTATCTGAGTGCTTTGCCTGCATCGAGTAAGTGCATCAAGCACACGCAGTGAACTGAAGGAGTTATAGGTAATTCTGAGCCACTATGTGGATGCTAGGAACTGAACCCTGGTCCTCTCCAAAAGCAGTGAGGTGTTGTTGTTGTTGTTGTTATTGCTGCTGTTGTTTGGGGGACAGGGTTTCACTATGTATTTCTGGCTGGTCTGAAACTTGCTGTGTAAATCAGGCTGGCCTTGAACTCCCAGAGACACATCTGCCTCTGCCTAAGTGCTGGAATTAATGATATGGGTCACTCACTATTCCTGACCCTCCCTGAGTGCCCTTAACTGCTCGTCCATCTCTCTAGCCCCCATTCCTGTATTTTAGTCATTCAAAGCAATGACAGTTTGTTTTGCTCATGAATTTGCTATTTGGTTAGGCCTTAGTTTTAACTAATCACCTCAATTCTCTGTGGCCTCTGTTAGAGTGGCAAGAAAGCTGGGATCTGGACTCACTAGAGGCTGGCTAACTTCCCAGTTAGGCTTGTGGTCGACTGAGCTGTAGCTGCGTTATCAGAACACCTTCACAGAGCCTCTTTAGGGAGCTTGGGCTTCCACATAGCATGGTAGCTGGTTTCCAAGGGTGAAAGTTCAAGCCAGAGTCAGCTGGAAGCTGTATGACCTCAGAAAGCACACAGCCACATTTCTGCCTCACTGTGTTTGAGAAGTGAGCCAGTCTGCTGGGTGTGCTGGTATATACTTGTAATCATAACACTCAGGAGATAGGGCAGGAAGATCAGGAACTTGAGGTCATATCACGTTCAAGGCTGACCTGGGCTACATGAGACCCAGTCTCAGAGAACCAGGAAAAATAAAGCAAGTCCTTCAGAGAGTGGGATTACATTGCTTATGCAGACTACTTATAGATGGGAGAGTTGTAGGGGTTTGCAGACATGGAAGTTCATTGGATGAGCTTACGTATTTTTGTGTTTTGAAATAAAGTCTCATGTAGCCCAGGCTGGCCTTGAACTTACTATGTACTACTACTATCCCCCTGCCTGCCTCAGTCTTCTGAATGCTGATTACAGAGAGAAAAGGGGGAATTTCTAGTTTCCTTAGAGACTCAGTGTGTCATGTGAAGCTTTGTTGGAGTAGAAACTTGAGAGGATGAGTTATGTTTGGAAAGAGTATAAGGATAACCCAACAGATGGTGGTTGACACTCTTGCATTGGTTCGCCTTGCAACTCTGCTGGTCATCGTTGCGCTTTGCTGACTCTTGTCTTCGATGATGAGACTCTGGCATTAGTTGGCCTGACTTTCTTAACTGATCTTCACTTGTTGTGACTTTGTACAGAGCCTGGAAGTTTCTTTTGGATTGAGCCATTGCTACTGATTGGTGTTTGGGAGAAGCAGGAATTTTAAGGCCAGCCTCAGCTATAAAGTAAGTTGAGGCAAGCCTGGGCTATAGGAGACCTTGTTTCAGGAGGTGGAAAAAATTTAGTCATCGTAGTTCATATCTGTAATCCCAGAATAAGGGATGGGGTAGGGGGAGGCGGGAAGTGGCAAGAGGATGATGATTGCAAGTCTGAGGCCAGCTTGGTCTATGTAGCTTATTTTGGGCTAGCCAGAGCTATAAAGCATCTCCTCCTCAAGATGAAAATTATAATATCCATCTCATTGGGTTACATGCCCAGAATAGTTCTTAGAACATAGAGATTACTTAATAAATGTTCATCATTAATTTTATTTACTAGGACAGTAGGCCAACAAATGGATGCCTGTACTTCAAGGTGACGGATATTATTCTACATGGGAAGAGGACCTGTCAAGTCTGTTTAGGAGAAGAGATTAACTTCACTGAAAGTATCTAGAGTAACCAAGAAAGGTGATTCTTAGAAGAACCACAGTTTTCTCCTAGGGCACAGGAGAAGATATTCTAGGTGGAAGAGAGTACAACCACAAAGACACAAAGTTACAGAGGAACTGACACATTCAAGAGGAAGAAGGTACACTCAGCTTTGGAATTTAGGATGGGTAGGAAGAGGCTGGAGTTCAGGTCTCACTGGATTTGGTGAGTCAAATTCAGGGGAAAGGAGGGGCATAGAGTGAGAGCCTGTTGTATGCCTGGCTTTACGATGGATGATCATTAATGTATAACTCTAATTTTTGTTAGTTGTGGGACTTAACTCTTTATTGCAGGCATGTATGGGAGCATTTTTGCTGGTCTTTCCATTCTTTTAGTTGTCTGATGTCAGACAGAAGTAATACCATTTATAGCTTCCATCATTTTTGAAAAAAAACTATCTATCTATCTATCTATCTGTGTATGTATGTATGTATATGTGTTTTTAGCATGTCTGTATGCCATAGCATGTGTGGGGAGGTCAGAGAAAAACTTGGAGCTGTCAGTTTGTTCCTTCAATCACTTTGGGATCCTGGCTATTGAGTTCAGGTTGTCAGGTTGGTGACAAGTGCCTTTACCTGCTGAGCCAATTAGAAAGCTCCACCCTGTCCTTTGAAGTGGTCCTTTACTAAACCTAGGACTCACTGATGGGTTAGACTGGATCCCTCTGTCTCTGCCCCACCAATGCTAGGATTTGTTCCCCCGCCCCCCCCCCCCCCCCCCCCGAGATAGGGTTTCTCTGTGTAGCCCTGGCTGTCCTGGAGCTCACTCTGTAGACCAGGCTGGCCTCGAACTCAGAAATCCGCCTGCCTCTGCCTCCCAGAGTGCTGAGATTACAGGTGTGCGCCACCACCGCCCAGCCCCACCAATGCTAGGATCACACTGCGCTATTTTACTTGAGTGTGGGTCATCTGGGTTCAGGTCTTTAGGCTTGCACAGCAGGCAGGCTGTTGAATGAGCTATCTCCCCAGGCCCCCAGCTGGGTTTATAAGCTTAAGCCACAAAGCTCGGCTCTCAACTTCAGTGTTCTATCAGTGGATTATAGGGTCTCTCCTAATTGCTAAATGATTGGTGTGGGGGAGGGGGAGGAGAAAAGAGGCAATGTGAAGGGCAAGGTGACAGGCACCTGCAGTCGGAACACTGGAAGCAGAGTCGAGGCCAGCCTGGGTTCCATAGAGAGACCCTGACTAAACCAAACATTGACAAGAGGACAATGGTTATATGTGCTCTGTCAGCAGGGAATCATTAAACAAATGCTAAACTATGGTATCAGAACTAGTAGACTGCATGGGCCGTCCAGCTCAAAGAGAATTAGGTGATATGGGGTCTATCTGGGAATATCCTGCTGTGTGCCGTGAAGATGGATGCTTGTTCTGTCTGTCTGTCTGTCTCTCTCTCTCTCTGTGTGTGTGTGTGTGTGTGTGTGTGTGTGTGCGCGCGCGTGCTTGTGTTCTCCTTCCCCACCCCTTCCCTAGGTATATATAACAATTTCCACGCTGGACTGAATCACCCAGGTAATGTAATGGGAGACCTAAGTCCAACATTAATGACCCTACCCAGATGCGTTCACTTCTTGCTCTGAAACCAAGTATTGGCTGGGGAGTAGCTCAGTGATAAAACATGTGCTCAGCATGATCAAAGCTGCGGGCTCTAGTCTAAGCACTACACACTCATAAAGATGGATCTGAAGTGGTACTCGAGGTCTCAATCTGGAGACTCTGGACAAGTTTCAGGCATCTCGGAAGCCATAAGTAGATGTGAGTAAAAGCCTGGGCTGTCTTTCTCCTGGGGCTTAGAATCCACAGTCTCTGTCAGTCTCACAGACTATCTGACCCAGGAAAGGTTAAGAGTCATTGATTTTTTCTCACCAGAAATTAATAATGATATCTATCTTTAGGGAAATAGACTGATGGAGGAGGAAGGTGAAGATTTTTATTAAAAAATTTCAACCTAGCCAGGCAGTGGTGGCACATACCTTTAAGCAGAGGCAGGTGTGAATCTCTAAGAGTTTGGGTCTACACACCGAGTTTCAGGTCAGCCAAAGCTACACAGAGAAACCCTGTCTCTAAAAACAAACAAACATGGCTGGAGAGATGGCTTGGAGGTTAAGAACACTGACTGCTCTTCCAGAGGTCCTAAGTTCAATTCCCAGCAACCACATGGTGGCTCACAATCATCTGTAGTGGGGTCCGATGACCTCTTCTGGTGTGTCTAAAGTACAGCTACAGTGTACTCATATAAACAAATCTTTTAAAACAGACAAATTTGCAGCCTTTAATGGTTGCAATCTCAGCTCACTCAGGAGATAGGGGCTAGAAAATCTCTAAGATCCTGTTTCAAGAAAACAGGATACTAGGAAGAAAACAAAAGCTTCCTGAACTGTGTATATTAGCTATGTTTTAAAATATACCATTGGGGTTGTCTTAGCGGAGAGATAACAGCCCCTTGTAGATTTTAGATTTTATCTTTCTCCGTCTTTGTGCTAATCACCAGCAATACAAACTCTATTGGTATAGTTGTAACTCCCTACCACCACACACACATATGAATCACTGTAGTATGCAAAGTTCATCCTCTATGACACAAAGCCAAACATACATATGTACCATGAACTGCCGATTTCAACTCAGTAAAATCTGTACCACCAACATAAAAGAAATGAAATAGGTCAGATAATTTCAAGAGCTTCAAGACCTTAGAAAAGACTAAATGTTATCTCTTACACCTGCCACCCTAGTCTTAAGGCAGTGGTGGGAAAATGTCAAAGAACTGGTTGTCTCAATTGGACTTTTAAGCCTAATTGTGAAAGACTAATTAATGTTAACAATGAATTCTAAAAACATCAGGAGAATATTTTATGAGCCTTCTCTCTGTGTGTTAGTTTCAGTTTTTAAGGTTAATACCTAATTAAAAATGATTTAATTTGATCTGCATCTGTTTCTGCACAAGGTGTATGTCTTTGGTGCCTGCAGAGGCCTGAAGAGGGCTTCAGATCCCCTGGGAGTGGAGTTATAGATGGCTAAGAGCCATCCTGTGGGGTGCTGGGACTTGAACCTGAATTTTTTACCAGGACCAGGGAGTCCCCCTTAAATAAGTACCTTTTAATGGAAACAAATTGGTTAAAACTATCTTACAGAATTTCAAGACCCAATATAACATAGTTAAAAAAAAAAGAATAACTCAGACACACGTGGAAATGGCAAGTGCTGTGTATTCGTGTCAGCTGTCATGTGTAGGCTTTCTACATTTCTGTGAGCTGACCAATCAGCCTTGCTGTTGAGTTTCAGGTTTGAAACAGTGGAACACAGCACCGAGTTACAGCCACTATTCTCCCCCACGCAATCTAGTAATTACTCTATTTCCACGTCATATTTCCGGGTGTATGCCCAGAATCACGCAGAAACTGGAGTTCAGAGCAGCCTGGAGTCGCCCATGTTCTTTTTGATGTCCCCACAAACCCAAATGCTTAAGTGGGGTGATACCTGGGGGCCGCCTAACTGGCTGATTCCCACGTGGTAAGAGGCTCACAATCTCGCCCCCACGTGGTGCCAAGGGCCGGGAAAAGGGAGAGCGGGCAGAAGCGAGCCGTATCAGGGCATTTAAAGTGTCTTGACGTCACGCACTGCCAGGAACTCAGCTGAGTTTTCAGCAGGACATTCCGCCAATGTTTCCTCCCTCCCCCCGGGCTTTTTTGTGAGCTAGGCCTCTGCGCTTTCCTTGGTCGCGGGGGGAGGAGCACAAAGCTCTCGGAACAGCCAACTCAGGGAGGTGTGCCCAGAGTGCTGGACCCCACCTTCTTGCCTAGAAGCGTTTCTCATTGGCTGGTGGGCGGGGCTTCGGAAGTACTGCGCTCGCCCGGAGGCCTCAGGGTGGCCTAGCCAGCTGGCCATTCTTTAATTATGCATGGAGGCGTGTCTTGGCCAGTGGCAGCTGGGGAGGGATTGGCTGGAGGGGCTGTAATTCAGAGGTTTCCGGAGCTGCAGTGTAGACAGGGAGGGGGAGCCTGGGGTTCCAACGTCGCGGCGGAGGGAACGAGCCCTAACCGGATCGCTGAGGTACAAGCCCGCTCGGTGTCGCCCGACCGCGTCAGCTAGGAGAGGCCAGGCGGCCTTCGGGAGGGAGCCCAGCAGCTCGTGCCTGGAGCCAGCGCAGGCCGGCCAGTCGGGCCTCAGCCCCAGAGACAGGTGAAAGGGGGTGCAGGGTGGGGCCACCTCCCCGACGGCACGGGGGGGGGGCACCCCACGGGGCGTCGCGCGGTGGCAGCTATGGGGGTGCTTAGAGCTGTGAATGGACACTTATGTGGGGCGGGAGGATAGGAGGAAACGCAAGAGGGTCGCCTCGGTAACTGCTCTCCGGATGACAGGAACCAGCCTGGGAGACGCTCTAAGTTTCGAGGGGGAGATGCGGAGGGAGAGTGGGGAGTTCTGGGTGTAGGACCGTGAGGGAGGGCATTCTAGGCTCAGGGTAACAAGTGACAGAAGCGGGCCTCCGATGACTGCTCTGGGTGGCTAGGGACGTTCGGGCCACCAGAGCCACTGTCTGGTGGAGATCATTGGGGAGGGGGAGTTAGAGCCTCCTTCTTGCCCCTGTGCTGGGCCTGGCTGATCCATGCCGAGCCACTTTCTTTGCCTTGCTCCCATTCCTTCTGTAGCCAGCTGTACACTTAGGAGGTGGGAACTCTTGTCCCTCCCCCCCAACCCCCCAGCCTCTTGGACTAGCTAGATTTTTTTCTTAAGAATCAGATTTCATATAGGAAATTGACAAACTTGTCTTCTTTCTAAATTCACTCCCATCTCTTTCTGTGTTAAGCTATGCATGACTTCCCTCACCTTGTTAAGAACATTTTTTTTTTCAATCAAAATAAATCCCTGGCCAAACCAGCTCTAAAGAGCGACAAACCTCTTTCCTCTTTGACATTGTCCTCTCATAAACACCTGGTAAACTCGACTGAGACGATAAATAATTGAGCCATTGCATTTACTGGATTGTGGTGTTGCTTAATTGCATAGGCCAGAGTGAGCCAATCAAGAGTGGGAGTTTTCTGTCTCTGAGCCAAGCTCTTGGGTAAATGCAGAAGCTAGGGAAACAAAGCTGGGCTGGCCTTGACTGAGGTCTATGTGTAAACTTTACCTGCTGGGGGGGGTGTGGCTATAAATTGGTAAGTTGGCAGAATTCAGGCTATTGCTCAGGTCGTTTTTTTTTTTTTTTTTTTTTTTTTTGCATACCTGGTCCACGTCGCCCAGTTCTATCAATTGATGTGTGTATTGATACAATCAGTGGTTCTTCATTTTTTCTCATTCAAAGTGTGTGTACTTTATACCTGCTGTTTACTATACTAAAGTGCTTATTTGTATATGTATTGTAAATGTTGGGCTGTCAGTGCAGGTAAAACATTGACTTGAATATATTAAAGCAATAAATCACCTCCACCTTTTTATATATGGAATTAGACTGTTAGGCCTTGAGCCAGCCATTTTTTTCTTTTTATATTAAATAATGTCTATGTCCCTTGAGGAAATATGTTTGTTTCATTATTGCATGTGCCAGACAAGAAGACTAGCAGGATCTTTTACTTTTTTTCTTTTAGTTTTAAATTTTGTTTATCTTTATCCCATGTGTATGAGTATTTTGCCTGAATGCATGTCTGTGCCAGTGTGTGCCCAGTGCCCTAGGAGGCCAGAAGAGGACATCAGATCCTCTGGAACTAGTTACAGATGGTTGGGAACCACCACGTGGCTTTTTGGAAGAACCACTGGGAAGAAAATCTGGAATCATAATAGTGAAAAAGTTGGAGTATTTGTTCTTATCATTAGCACACTCACCGCAAAGAACCATTAGGAGATTCATGAATCTTTTATTTTCAACTGTAGTTCATTAGAGGCAAATAACCACTTAGAAATACTCCTCAATCTTGAGGCCCTTGAAAGGGGCTGGGGGCTAGTTGGTTCACAGAATGTTAACCTCAGTTTGTAGATAAGGAAATTGAGGCCCAAAGGCCAAGATGCTTGCCTTAAGGCACAGCGTGTCACATTGATGAAACTTGTACCCTTTACATATTTCTTGGTCCATGCTTAAGTGTTCAGTTTCAGTTTAGAGTATGTCCCCTGTTGAGAAGAGTCAGAGACAGTCTGGATAATGAAACACTGGCAGCCTCTTGAAAGACAGAGACAGACACACACACACACACACACACACACACACAGAGAGAGAGAGAGAGCCGCTGGGCGACTGCTAGCTAACTGTTCTGTCTCACCTGGGAAATAGTTCGCCCCTCTCCCTTTTTTTGTTAGCTTAATTTACTGTGAGACTTCAGCTATTTATTAGTGGAGATGTTTAGGCAAGTTTTAGCTAAAGGGTGGCTGTGACCTCAATGACATTTCAGCCGGTTAACCTTGTGGTCACTGGTTGTTTCTGTCTGAAGAAAGTTCCTTTTTCTTTTGTCTTGACATTCAAAGTGAGAAGGGCGGAGTTAGTGAATGCTGTTCTTGGTGCCCTAGCCCAGCAGCCTTTTAGCGGATATTTTTTCTAAGCGATGGTGTGCTACTCAGAGAATACTTATCCTTTCTGACTTTGTGAAAGGTGCTAGGGAGAGTGAGATACATCCTGTGTGTAGAATTTACAGGTTGTTGGAACAACTTGATAAATGCTTTATCATCTAATACAACATGTTGATGTCATTAAGTAGAGCAAGGCATTACTTAGCTGTCTCTTCTGTTCCTCCCTACTTCTTTCCCCAACTGTTTCCCTCCCCCCCCCTTTCACTTTCCTTTTCTCCCTTTCTGGAGATGCAACCTATCTTGCTAAGCAAGTACTCTACCACAGAACACATTTTATGTCATTTGGATTTTAAAGTTCTAGCCAAACTTTTTAGTCTTTTTTTAAAAAAACAAAAACAAAACAAAACAAAAAAACAAAAACAAACAAACAAAAAACTCATCTAAAGAGTGCTTGAAGGACAGCCTGGTGTCTTATCCTGGTTTTATGGACTGGCCTCAGTGAGACCTTGTAGGATGGCATTGCCTTGCTGTCCTTGATGGTGAAAAGAAAAATGTTCTGCTTGTTTCTGGGAGCTGTGGCTTCCTGTGGCTCAGATAGTTGGGATTAACAGATTGTATTTGGTGGCAAATTCTTGGAAATAATTTGTTTAAAGGAGTAACATTTGGATGAATGAATTTCTACTATGATTCTTTTTGTTGTTGTTGTTTTGTTTTTTGTTTTTTGTTTTTTTCAAGACAGGGTTTCTCTGTATAGCCCTGACTGTCCTGTAACTCATTCTGTAGACCAGGCTGGATTCTCATATTTTATGATACGTTTGGTATAACTTTATTCAGCTTAGCAAATGCACGCACACGCACACACACACATGCAGACATGCACGTACAACAGATGAACGGTGCTGGTGGCACATGCCCTTAATTCCAGTACTTGGAAGGCAGAGGCAGTGGATCTCTAAGAATTAAGGGCCAGCTGGTGTACAAATGGAGTTCCAGGCCAGTTGAGACCTGGCTTAAGACAGAAACAAAACATTAAGCAGAAGCTAGCCATGGCTGTCTCATGTCTGCAATTTTAGCATGTGGCTAGCCAAGCACTGAGGCAAGAAAATTGCTGAGTTTGAAGCTAGCCTGGGCTACATATTGAATTCAAAGTCTGCTTTGAGTAGACCCTGTCTCAAAAACCAAAACCAAAATAGGCTACGCAGATCCAGGTCTGGTGGCGCATGCTTGTAATTCAAGGATTTGGGAGCCCCAGGCTGGAAGCCCACTACCAACTTAAGGCTAGGTGTTCTGCATAGCTAGCAGAAGACTACATAGCAAAACTCTGTTTGAAGAAGAAACACTTCCCCAGCAAAGGAGGATTCCTGCAAGTTTGACTGAGGGAAGCCTGGCATATGTAGTTCCAGGCCCACTGGGCCTATGTAGAGAACCCCATGTTAAGGAACCAAACCAGAACGAAACAGTAGCAGCAGAGAGTAGAAGTGGGCAGGATCCATGGAGAATGAGCATTCAGGAGTCACCCCAGTTCTCATGGAACTGTGGGAGCAGTGGGGACCAGAGCACCGGGAGACCTCTCTCAAAATGAAGCATAACAAAAAATTCATGCAAGTGAAATGTTTACAGCATGCTGGTCCCAGCAAGAGCTCTGTGCATCTTAAGTTCTTAGGAAAAGGTCCAAGGAAAGAGGTTCTTTCTATCCAGGGGTGAGGCTCCCGGAGGGCTGGCTTCCAGGAACACTGGAGCACCTACAGAAGGGCTAGGAATTCTTGCAGAGCAGTGTACAGTTCATTCAAGGTGGAGGGGGCGTGGACGTGCTGAGCTTAAAACAGCATAGTGGGTTCAGGGGCTAAAAGTGGAAGCTCTTAATTGAGGAGAAGGAAACAGGAAGGCCACAGAGCCACGTCTTTTATGCCTTCTGTTCATAAGTCACTAGAACTGTGTGCTTTAAGAAAGTTGGATTCTTTTCATAAAAGTAATATATGGTGTGTTTAAAAGCTAACCCTGTTTTCCCATTAATAGTTCAATGTGTGTTTCCCCAGACACTCTTTAACTTACCAGTTCATCTTGGATCTATTTATTGAAAATCATTTTAACAGCTCAACGAAATAATATGGAAGGCAAATCCACCCCCATAAGAAAATGCTGTTTAGATTTGGCTGTCCATCTTGCCAGCTCGATCTGTAGTAATAAATGACTTTGCTAACCGCTGAACAATTGACCTGACCTTTGACCTTTTAATTGCAATCAGTCAAAAAACTCACATTTTGAGCTCTCCTAAGGTAACTAACTGTTGCTTGGGTAATGCGCTTGAGGGTTTTGTGGTATATGGACAGACACGATGGCATTTTAAAGCTACGCTGTGAGGCCAGTCACCTTGGGTTTGAATTTTCAGATACAACACCTCTTTGTCCTTAAGGCTGGTTGCTTTAATGTCTCTGAGTTTTAATTTCTTTGTCCACAAACTGCCTACTAGGCCCCACTCACAGGGTAGTTGTGAAGACCAAGTGAGATCATTTGTCACATCATAAGAAATTTTGCATAGTGCCTAGCACATAGCTATTAATTATTATTAAAATCTACAGTCTCTCTCTCTCTGACTACAAAGTTGGGCAAGTTATGATTCATGGTGCCATTAGTGACCTGAAGGAAAGAAAGAGTAATTGGGAGATTTTTGACCTACAGAGGAAACTAAGTGACTAGGGACTGGGGATTTACATGGTGACAGAGGAGATGGAGGCTTTCACATAGAGATACAGACATGGCAAACTGTACATTCCTGTTACATAGAGACTCTCATGGTAAGTCTCTGCAGCCTCAAAGACCTATGATCCTCTCCATTTATTTTACTAGTCAGCACATTGAAAGTTGATCACTGCGCAGTAATAGCCCCTTGGAGCTTTCTGCGCTCTAAGAAGTACAGCTACAGGCTGGGAATGCGGCTGAGGAGAGCACTTCTCTAGTTAGTATGAAGCAATGGCTTTGGGGGCTGGAGAGATGGCTCAGTGGTTAAGAGCACTGACTGCTCTTCCAAAGGTCCTGAGTTCAATTCCCAGCAACCGCATAGTGGCTCTGTATTGGGCTCTGACACCCTGCCCTCTTCTGGTGTGTCGCATCCCAAGGACCGTGTAAACCCAGCTGTAGTGGTGGCAAACTCCTGTAAAATCCAGTTCTTTTGGGATGGAGACAGAAGATCGGAATTTTGACATCACCATGGACTACATTTGGGTATGAGGCCAGTCTGGGCTGTAGAGACACTGTCTTGAGACACGGAGGCTGGGGGTGCGTGCGGTGCGTGCTGCTGGTGGCGTGGTTCAGCATATGCACGAGTAGATGAATGTAAAATGATTTTATTTATTTTTTTAAAGATTTTATTTCTTTATATATATGATGAGTACACTGTAAGCTGCCTTCAGACACCCCAGAAGAGGGCATCAGGTCCCATTACAGATGGTTGTGAACCACCATGTGGTGACTGGGAATTGAACTCAGGACCTCTGGAAGAGCAGTCAGTGCTCTTAACCGCTGAGCCATCTCTTCAGCCCCTAAAGCGATTTTTTAAAAGAGAAGCAGAGAGAATATGATTGGTGGTACGTGCCCATAAACCCCAGAGATGCTGAAGGCTGAGGTAGGAAGATTAGGTGTTCAAGACCAGCCTGGAACTTGCTCAGATTCTGTCTCAGATTTTTGAAAAAGGGCCAGAGATATAACTCAGTGGTATAGCACATTCCTAATGTGAACAGAGCTTTGGATTTAGTCTCTAGTACCACACATAATTTTATACACACACACACACATATACACACACAAACACATTATGTATATGTATACACACACACATACACACACACACACACACACACACACACACACACACACACACGAATGAGGGAGAGACAGAGACAGGGTTTCAGTATGTAGCTCTGGTGGTGGCAGGCCTGGAACTCACCCTATAGACCAAGTTGGCATCAAACTCACAGAACAGAGATCCGCCTGCTTCTGCCTCCCTGGTATTTGTATTAACGGTGCATGCTACCACACACTGGTCCATATCAAAAAGACAAGAGACAGACACAGTTGAAGGGTAGAGGAGTGGTTAGGGTTGAATCTTTCTTAGGAAGAAGCTAACAGGAGGAGTTCTGCTTTGAATTAGGTGAGGAAAATACATCTGCTTTAAAATTTTCTTTTACATTAATATTTTAGAAAGATCTGAGGATCTCTCTTCAGACTCCCGAGTAGCTGGAAGTACAGGCAGGAGCCACCATGTTCAGTTAATGCAGAATTTGGTTTGTGTGGAGGGAGAAAGGGGTGAAGGAGAGATCCAGATGACTTGGGTGTTGGGTGACACCCATGAATGACCCACAGGGTTGCTTTGCTGTGTCCTATGCATCTAATACGTCTCACACATCTGTGCATGTCTGTGTGTGTACAAGCATGTGTGGGGGTGTGTATGATGTGCAGATGTTCGTGGATATCCTTCACGGGATATGTAAAGCTTTATTTTTCTGTTTCTGTAACTTTTCTTTGGATGCTAACAGTGTTCAGAATAGCCCCACAGCTGAGAACAGCTTAGCTCGAGTGAGTCAGACTTATTATTCACCTCTTTAAGTCTGGGTTGGAGAAGACAGGAATGAACCTGCAACCGGTTCAACCCAATGAGCCCGAGCAGAGCAGGAGGAAGCCAGCAGAACTTGAAAGAGAAAGTAAAACTTGTAAATAATGGCTTCCCTATTGTGGAGGAGGGGTGCAATTTATTAGGGGGATGTTTGGGTAGTTTTCGTAGCCGCTATTTCTGAAAACTGCTTGGGATTAGGAAAGGACACCCCTGCCCGTCTGTGTAGCCATCTGCTTTCCCGACGGCTGATTGATTTTATTAGTTTGCGGTGTCCCGACCTCTGTTCTCGGTTTGAGAGTCTGAGCTTTTGAGCCTGGACTCGGTACCTGCTTAGGTGAAAGCTTACTAGGAGTTTCCCACATCGCATCTATGCTAAATTTGTTTTGCTTTTATAGAGCTCTTTTTTTTTTTTTCTGGCAGAATCTAAATGCATTAGACTTTTCCTTTTCCCCCTCCTACCCCCACAAAATCCTAAAAACCTCAAAACCCAAATGCAAGCTGTGTAATTACCTTTCCTGTAAGCCAAACAATGTGAGTTATCATTAAAATAGTTAGCCTTTGAATTTTTTCCTACTTGTGGTTTTGGGCATAATAAATATTTAATGTAAGGTTGATTTCCCCTGGCAAATCAGTTTTGTTGTGGTCTTCTTTCTGTCAAATGTTTAGTAAAAACAAACTTCTTATCATTAATCAAAATAAACTCATGCATAAGAGGGGGTGAGATAATTAAAGTGCTCTGAAGCCTGTGTGTATGTAAATATGTGTGCCTGAATATGAATGTGTGTGTTGTGTGTGTATGTGTGTGCTGTGTGTGCATGCATATGAATGTGTGTGTATGCTGTGTGTGCATGCATGTGAATGTGTGTGCTGTGTATGTGTGATGTGTGGTATGTGTGTGCATGTGGTGAGTGTGTGTGGTGTGTGTGTGCGTGCGGTGTGTTTGTGTGTGTGGTATGTGTGTGGTATGTATATGGTATGTGCGTATGTGGTATATGTGTGTATGTGTGTATGTATTTTTTTTAAACAGGTTTCACTGTCTAGTCCAAAGAACTCTCAGCATTCCCCTGCCTCGGTCTCTTTAATACTCATTCTTAATTATATGTGAAAAAAATCCAGTGTGACTTCGTTCATCAGGGCAGACTCTGCGTAGGGCATTATAATGGGAATGTTCTGGGTGTGTGACGCTTTCAAGCCCCAATGACTGTATTGAAGATTCTCAGGGTCATGGAGCCATTGGGGGATTCAGTGTCTACAGTGGGGGCATTGCATATAAGACCAGCGGAGGTGCTGGGAATGCTAGACTCTGCTTAGTTTTGCGGAGAACCAAAGCTGCTCTGGAACTAAATGTGGCAGCCTACAACTGTAGTCCTTAGATGTGTGGGGCAGGAACAGCAGCCTTGGTGAAATTGGGGGCACTTGGGCTGCATGACAAGTACCAGAGCAGCCAGGGCTTCAGAAGGGGAACATAACTCAAAATGCCAACTGCGAGCAAATAAATAATAAATAAGTAGATAAATAAATATATGTAATTTCCTCTATATTTTTAAAAAGCTGCTTTCAAAGTAAAGTTTACTAGTTAAAAAGTGATTTTTTTTTCCTGCAGAAGTATCTGGGGTGCCCTGGATGGCAAATGTTTTGTAGGGGTTTGGGGTGCAGTGGTGCCTAAGCTGTGCAGAGCCCTGAGAGGATGGCAGATGAGCTGGGACGTGGGGTGTGGCAGATAGGACTAAAAAATGAGAGAAGAGAGGTGTCCTTGTCCAAGGGGGGAAAGTGGCAATGTTTGTTGCAGTTTGTAAAATTTGAACTTAGAAAAGGATAAAAAAAAAAAACTGTAAAAATTGAGCTTAGCAGTAAAAATTTAAAAAACTATACTGCCCCATTTGGTAGTTTCCTGATATTAGTGAGTGTAACTCCTCAGTGTTATCAGATGTGATTTTTTTTTTTTTTTTTTTTTTTTGGATAATGGAGACTAAAGTGTGTCAGCATATAGGTTTGTACATCTAAAAGCCAATGTTTCCTAAATGACTAATATATGTTACAGAGGTGCATGGCAGCCACTCCATGCAAAGTACAAGGTAGAGAACATCTTAATGTAGCCGAGGATGACCCCAGAGTGCACACCTGCCTGTCCTTTGGAACCTGACAGGCTTTTGAGTAGCATTAAAGACTCCAGATTACTTTGAAAGCATGTATAATCTGCTATTTGCTATTCAGCGTATCTGGGTGGAGCCAACTCTTGCTGGAGTAACCAGAACAATTGCCACAGGCAGATGCAAGCTGTTCTGAGACTCCCGAAGTTCCTTTCCTTTCTCCCTTCCTTGGCTTTCATGCATGTTAGACTAACACTGTATAGTAGCCAGAGTTAGACCTGAATACCCAGTCCTTCTGATTTTACCTCTTAAGTGCTGGGAGGACAGGCCTGAGGCATCACACCTACCCAGCTTTAACACTTTTCTATTGAACCAGAAATTAGATTACTAAAATTTTCTATTAAAAAAAAAAACAACACATTATTAGCTGGCGATCCGTGGCACACTCCTTTAATCCCAGCACTTGGAAGATAGGGGCAGGTAGATCTTTGTGAGTCTGAGGCCAGCCTGGTCTACCAAGTTCCAGGCTGTACAGAAAAGCCGTCTTGAAAAACCACCAACCAAAAAAACAAAAGGTACATTTATTTTTATGATACTGTGTGTGTGCGTGATGTGCCTGTGTAGGATTGTGTGTGGAGATCAGAGAGCAATTTTCTGCTGTCAGATCTCTGCTTCCACTTATGGGTTCTGGGGGTGGACCTTGGGTCGCCAGGCCTGTGTAGCAGGCACCTGTCCCCCAACCCCTCTGAGCCCTCCTCTCTGCAGCCCTGCATTTGTGAAACTTTCAGCAGTACCACTTTTTCCATTAATTTCTCCCCCGTCGGAAAATGTGGTTGCGTTTCATAAGCTATTACTGCTACTTATGTTAACACGCAAAGTAAAGTGTTTAAATGAGCTTTGTCTGAGACAGTGTCTTCCTTTGTAACCCATGCTGGCCTTACATTTAGGGAGCATCTGTTGTCTGGGATTTCAGTCTAGGGCCATTGTAACCACTATACCAGGTTTCACGGGATAGATTGGTCCTTAGTTTGAGAAATACTTTTACAAGGGCCATAAATTCTTCAGATGAATGAAGTCCTGTCCAGAAAATTGGAAGTTATTGTCTTAAAGATAAACTGCTTTGGAGATTTCCTTTTATCTTAATTTTTCCTGGTATTTATGTCCCTGAGAATGAATCTTGGATTGGATTGATCATGATTGACTAAAGAGCCGTCCCTCACCAGATTCTGGTAGCTTCTGAGTGCTTGGCCGATTTCTTGTTTTGTTTTGGTTTTCTAAGGGTCTGGAAAACACTAGCTGTCCTGGAACTCACTTTGTAGACCAGGCTTTCCTCAAACTCAGAGCTCTCTCTGCCTCTGCCTCCTGAGTACTAGAATTAAGGCTTTCAATACCACAGGATGCTATAGGGTTTCTTGTTTGTTTGTTTTTTGTTTTTGTTTCCCCCCTCCCCCCAGACTGGGTTTCTCTGTGTAGCCCTGGCTGTCCTGGAACTCACTCTGTAGATCAGGCTGGCCTCGAACTCAGAAAACCTCCTGCCTCTGCCTCCCAAGTGCTGGAATTAAAGGTGTGTGCCACTACCGCAGGGCTGAGGCTATAGTTTTTAAAGATAATTCTGCTGCCAATTACAGTTTAATTTGGAAAGAAATGTTGACTTAAATCAGATACAAAACAAAGGAAGATGTCTTTCTTCTTGTTGTGACTGTCCTTGGATGTTATCTGCCCTGCCCTCAGATCCTTTATCTGCTGTGGTCACTTCTCTTTTCTGCCCCTCTCTATAAAACGGGAAAGACTTTTACTGGGAGCCTGCTGATGTTATCTTGCCCCTCAGGTTCCTTCTGGTTGAGAGATTGGCTGGAGAGATCCCTTGTGAATTCTTGCTTCTGGCCAAGTTCTGCTTGGGTGTGGGTTTTAGAATTTAGGTTACTGCTCTCCCTGAAACCTGCATAGTGTTTTTTTTTTCTTCTTCTTTCTTTTCTGGCTTCTTCTGGCTTCTTCTTCTTCTTCTTCTTCTTCTTCTTCTTCTTCTTCTTCTTCTTCTTCTTCTTCTTCTTCTTCTTTTTCTTCTTCTTCTTCTTTTTTCTTTTTCTTTTTTCTTTTTTAAGCAGAGTTTCTCTGTGTAGTCCTGGCCGTCCTGGAACTCACTCTGTAGACCACACTAGCTTTGAACTCAGATTCACTTGCCTCTGCCTCTGGGGGATTAATGGCTTGTTCCACCATTGCTCAGCTTGATCCCTTCTTTAAAAAAATAAATTAACTTTATTTATTTTTTAATAAATATTTTTTAATAAAGTTTTAAATTAACTTTATTTAGTGTATATCTATTGAAGGACTTTGGGCACCATTGGAGGACTTTCGGCAGCAGGATGATGAAGGGGCTTAAAGGGGGGAGTATAGGGGGTTAGGCGAGTGTGGCTAGGCGGCGTGGGGGAAGGTGTCCAGGCAAGCCCTTGCCTGGGCACCTCTGCCCCTGAGGGACCACACACACACAGACATGGTATAGAATAGAGTTTATTCAGAATAGGGGATGGGAGTTAGTGGTAGAGAGAGAGAGGGAGAGAGAGAGAGAGAGAGAGAGAGAGAGAGAGAGAGAGAGAGAGAGGAGGCCGGCCATGACCACGTGGGGGGGGGAAGAGCCCCAGGGGCAGAGAGGTGAGAGAGTATGGGAGAGCGGGAGAGCAAAGAGCAAAGAGGGAGAGGAGGAGCAAGTAGCCCCTCTTATAGTGGGCCAGATCTCTGGGGCGGGGCATACCTGGCTATTGCCAGGTAGGTGTGGGGTGGAGCTTAGACAAAACCACAACATCTATCCCATGTGGAGGTCAGAGGACGATGTTTAGGCATCAGATCTTGCTTGATAGATCAGATCTATCATGAGGGTCTCGGGGGTTGAATTTTGATCTTCAGGTTTGGCAGCGGCTCCTGCTCAACCATCTTCCCGACCCTAATACTACATTGTTTTTGCCTTCTGTGTGGGAGCTAATCATGAGAGCAGTCGTTCTTATTGTTCTCAGATAAATTTTGAGAAGACTTCATAGAAAAGCTTATGTAGTTAATCTGGGGGGGGTGGTTAGACTGATGTTTGTTTTGTTTTGGTTTTGCTTTGTTTGTTTGAGACAGGGTCTTTATCCCAGGCAGCCTCATTGTATTGCTGAGCATGACCTTGTATTTTGTTTGCTTCTTTTCAAGACAACCTCTTGCTGGGTTGCCACTGGCTTTGTAGGCCAGGCTGGCCTTGAACTATTCATATGGCTGCCTGTCTCTGCCTCCTGAACGCTGGGATTACAGTGCTCCCATACCCGAGTACCATATCTGGTTTATGTGGTGCAAGGGATTCCACTCAGGGCCTCTTGTATGCTAGGTAAACATTCTATCAACCAGCTAATTCTCTAGCTCTAGGCTTGACTTTTTAAAAGCTTTCCATAAAGTTAAATTAATTTCAAACACACACACACACACACACACACACACACACTCCTGCCCGTCTGTGTTTGTTTGAGTCATTGTTATAAAGCTCTGGTGGGCCTGTTGTTACTTGATATGCTTGATGTATAGTTTTCCCTGGCTTTAGACTTCTGGCGGTCCTCCTGCTTCTGCTTCCAGAGTGCTGGGATACAGGTAGGTTGACAAAGTAGAAAATACCTCCTACTTTCTCTCTTCAGTTTCTCCATTGCTAACATCTTGCATTAGTGTGATACATATTATGCAATTGATAATAGCAGCTATATGTTGTTATTAAAGAACACACAGTTTCTATCACACTTTACTGTTACATATATTTGATAGTGTTGGAGACATGTTGTCTGTTGTAGCTCAGGGTGAAAGTAAACTTGGAATCTGAGTCAGATTCCGGAGTCCTGGCGGTACAGGTGTGTACCTCTGTGCTTGGGCCATTTTGTGGATTTGCACAAACATGCTGTGCGTCCACCTTTTACAGTACCATTTGAAGTACACACTGCCTTCAAAGCCCTGTACCCTATCCACTCACCCCTTCTGCAGCCCTGCCAGTCGCTCATCCCTTTTTCTATCTCCATAGCCCTGTTTCCCAGAATGACATCATGCAAGCAGTAGCCTTCTAGATGGCAGTGGTCCAGTGGCCTCCTCAGCTTGCCTCCTTTCACACAGCAGCATGAGCTCAGATTCCCTTTGCTGAGGGACACACAGCCTTGGACGGCCTTCCCTAGTGCACGTACCTGCCCACCTGACGGCCTTCCCTAGTGCATGTACCCGCTCGGCTGACGGCATCTTTGCTCTGTCCTTTGGACTGATATGAATTAAGCTGCCTGTTACTGTTTGGGATTTGCAGCCTTCTAATGGCGTCTCGGTGTGCTTCTTTTCATGTTTTTCTTATGCTGTCTGTGTACTCTCTTTGGTGTGATATCAGATCAGACTTTCTCCCAGTTTTGTTCCATTTTTTGGTACAACAGAAATTTAATTTAGGTTCCACAGCTAAGTATAGTGGCAGCTCAGGAGACAGAGGGTGGCAAAACTCTGTTGAGTCTGAGGCCAGCCTGGTCTACAGAGTAAGTTCCAGGACAGCCAGGGCTACACAGAGAAACACTGCCTCAAAACAAACAAACAATAAATAAACAAACGAGCAAGAGTTCAGGGTCCTACATACTGGCAAGTTTTCTGTACCACTGAGCTACACCGCCAATCCTTGTTAATAATCCTTTTTATTTTGAGACCAGGGTTTTACAACATTGACCAGGCTAGCCTTGAAGTTGTGTTGTAGCTCAGGCAGAATGTAACCTTGGGAAGCCCCTGTCTCCGTTTCCCCAGTAGCTGGGCTTACAGGCCTGCTCTGCCCGGCCCAACCCCCCACCCAGTTATACATGGAGAGTTTTGTTAATTGTTGAGAGTTTTAACGTTTCGAGTATGTTTTGGATATTCGAGTGTACCTGTGGGAGACCAGGGCCACCGTACACAGGCTGGCGCCAACCTGCTCTGTAGTCACATTCTCTTTGGATGTCTTTAATATTTTTGTTCAATAAACTCAAGGTCTTACACTTGTTAGACTGAGCTATACCTGCAGCCCTCCTACTCAGAACATTTTAGGTGGCATACAGTCTTTAGTTTTGCTTGTTGGAGAATTCAGCCTCATGCTGGAAGATGAAGTCAGGGAGCCAAGGACCAGGAAGTGAAGTACGTGAGTCTCACCACCCCACTAGGGGAGTCTGATTGTAACCTGTAGTTCCACTGCCTTTCGACAAGGCTGGCGTAGGGCTTCAGCCCAACTACACACCAGGATGCTGACACTTCTGTTCAGACTGGTGTCTCTGCTCCTAGACCTGTCCCTCTGGATGATTTCTGACTCCTCCTTAGGAGCTGAGCCTTGCTGACTTGGATCCTGCCCAGCTTCTGCTCTCCGCTGCTGCTGGTTTGTCCTGCTTTGATTCCTTAACACAGGGTTCTCTATTTAGCCTTGGTTGGCCTGGAACTCAATATATAGACCAGGCAGGCCTCAAATTTGCAGCAATCCTCCTGCCTCTGTGGGAGTGTTTGTTTTTTTTTTTTTTCCTTGAAACAGGATTTTGCTAAGTATTCTTCAACAAAATATGTAGAAAAAAACTGATCCTAAATTGGTGTTAGGAATGTAACCTTGGACAAGCATTTGATATTAAGGTACCTATAACTTCCAAAATAATTGTTTGATAAGAATCACCATTTCTAGAATTATTCTTCTTGGGCTCTTTTTAAAAAAAAAAAAACAACTTAAAACGTGTGTGTATATGTGTGATATATGTGTTGGCATGCAGGTGCTTGGTGTTTGTGTACAGGTCAGAGGGTAACTTTTTGGAGTTAGTTCTACTTCTACATTTATATGAGTTACAGGTTGAATTCAGGTCACCAGGCTTATACAATAAGCCCTTACCTGCTGGGCCATCTTACTGGCCTTCATGGGGCCCTATTAGTCCCCATCTTTTGGGATTATAAATTAAAGGAGAAAAGTAAAAAATAGCCTTCCAGGGGGCTCTGGGTTTCATTCTAATTAAAATTTTAAAAATGATTTTTATTTTAACTGTATGGGTGTTTGCCTGCATGTATGCCTGTAATTCACAGAGGCCAGAAAAGGACATTAGATTTCCTGGAACTGGAGTTACAGATGGTTGTGAACTCCTGTGTGGGTGCTTGGAATCAAACCCAGGTTCTCTGGAAGAGCAGCCAGTACTCTTAACTAATGAGCCATCTCTCCAGCCCTATTTCTTGAGTCTCACCGACCTTTCCTGGTGCCATTCCTGGTCATCCTTCCTCTGAACTTAAAGGTTGACGTGCCTTCAGCTTCTCTGGGGAAGTTTCTCTTCTCTTCGCTTTCTATGTTCTCTGTGTAGGTTATTTCAGCCACTTCTTTGATGTGTGTATGTATGATGTATGTATGTATGTATGATGTATGTATGTATGATATATGTATGTGTTAGGTGACTGGGGAGTAAGCCCAGGGCTTTGTGCATGGAAGACAGGCACCCACCCAACCGACCGACTGAGCCAGGTCCCCAGCTCACTTAGCCGTTATTTTAGCCATAACTCTGATAATGCCTAACAGGTGTGCATCTCCATCCTGTGGGCTTCTAGCACCTGCCTTCTGCTGCTTTCCTGACTTTCCCTATGTGTGGACTTGCCTCTTGGTCCTACTGTCCAAAACTTAACCCAATAGCCACCTCTCCGAAAGTCTGTGCTCTCTCTTAGTTCAACACTGAAATAAATGGTAGATCTTGGTCTACTGTCTTAGTTACCACTCTATTGCTGTGATAAAACACCATGACCAAGGGAACTTGAAAAATGTAGTTTGGGGCTTATGGTTAGACACCATAATGGCACGGAGCATGGCAGCAGACAGGCAGACCTAACACTGAAGAAGTAACTGAGAGCTCACATCTTGAGATGTAATCACAAGGCAGAGAGAGACACACAGAGAGACAGACAGAGATAGACAAGGTATGAAGGGATGGGAGTGAGAAGGCAGGCAGTTCCTGAAGCCTACATGATGGTCTTCCCCGCCTTCTCACTCCCATCCCTTTACACCTTGACCTGGCTTCACTGTGCAGCCCATAGCCCAGGCTGGCCTTGAACTCACCATTCTCCTACTGTAGCTTCCCAAGTGCTGTGCTCACAGGCATGTGTTACCACACCCAGCTTATAGGCTCATCACCGACCTGCTATCTGCTGAGGCTTCTGACCCTGCCATCTACTGTACCCTCCAGCTTTGGGCTGTTTGAGGTTGTATTTTCTTAGCTCTGTGAGCTCAGGTACTACCCTGCACTCTCTGGGCTCTAGAACTATGAATCTCTCTGTGTCCACTGCTATCTTGCTTTTCATTCTTTGTCCATGAGCCATGTCGGCTTTTGGGTCAAGATCACTCAGAAGATAGGTGTCACATTCCTTGTTTGCACACGCTGTTCCCTCTGCTTAGACTGGCTGCTCCTTCCTCTCCAGAATGACCATGTCTCCCATAGCCCTGCTCTCTTTGTGAAGCTTTCTTGAGTAGCACTGAGCCCAGTTTCAGGCAGCTCTCTTATCCATACGGCTGCCATTCCCATCCAAACAGTTTTCAGTGCCTTAGACAGTAGGAACCAAGGTGCGTAGCACTCGGAACTCTGCCTTATCAGGTGCTACCCCAAGCTGCCGCTCAGGCTTCGTCCTTGTCTTAGAGAGGATTCTGACTCTACCCGTGTTCTCTGGGGTTAGCAGAGCACCTGGCAAAGACTTACTGATATTCAGCAAGCCAGTGGAGACCTGTACAGCTGGCCTAAATCCATACATAGGTTAGAAAGCCACAGAGAAAGGCATGCATTTTGCATGTTGCTCTGCTAAGACCACAACTATACTCTTTCTTTTTTCTAAGATAGCCTATGAGCAGCCTCAGCTGTCCTCAGACCCACACAGTCTTAGTCATCTCAGTGGAGGAGGCGGCTGGACACCAGCGTCTGGCGCTCATGAGAGGGTGGGGCTGGAGGTGAGCTCTAGGGACTGCTGGAGTACAGCGCGTGCTTTGAAGGAGTGAGACTGGGTGAATCATTTAGAAAGTGTTGCAGAGAAAGCAGGAGGTTTATATTAAGAGAGTTTTACAGCAAAGCCTGTTCCTGTAAAATTGTGAAATATTGTCTCGAGTGTTAGACTGTAAAGATTGCATTCAGTCATTCATTTGGGAAAAACATCTTTGGAATCAACAAGTGCAGTGAACCACCTTACTCAGTAGCTTCAAAGACAAACATTTTATCATGTTAACTTTTTCTATGGGCAGGGATTTTGGTAGACGTGGTGCGATGGTGAGGGGCCTATCTTTACTACTTAGTACCTGGAGTTTCAGTTGGGAAGCCTGAACATCTGGCTTTTCTTCAGTTCTCAGCCCATGTCTGGCTGTGATGGTAGACTGAATGGCTGTATGTGGCCTCTGTCTGCCTTGCGTTTCTTGCAGAATGGTGGCTGGGATCTGGAGAGCCTTTGTCCTTCCTGGAGAATCCTAACAAGGCATTGGATATTTCATATCAAGCTTGGCCTCGTGGCCCAGGTCTGAAGTCTTACCTACCTGGGAGGCTGAGGCAGGAGGATCTCAAATTTAAGACCTGCTTGTACTACTGAGTGATTTCAAGACCAGCCTGGGCAATTTAGTGAGACTTTGTTTAAAAACAGCAACAACCCCTCCCTAAACCCTCGAAGGTCAGGTTTGAATCCTCAGCACCACAAATGAGATAGGGCATTTCACACACACTTTCAGCACTATGATGCTGGGCTAGGGATGTCTTTAGCCAGGTCCAGGGAGACGAGCAAAGGATGCCGAGGACAGGTCATCCATCCTCCCCGGGATGCTTGGGTGTGAGGGTCTACCACAAATCCACGATGACATAAGGGAAAGGAGCAGGTGTGTGCCACCATACACCCCCGGGAGAAGAATTTCTTCCCTCCCTTCCTCCCCTCCTCCATTTTCCCCTTTCTTACTTTGTAATCCAGGCTGTTCCTGAACTCATGGCCATTCTCCTGCCTCAGTCTTCTGAGTGCTAATATTATAGGTGTGAACAAATAGGTTCTTAGCCCACATTGGCCTGGCTGAATAACTAAGGACATCCTTAATTAAGGTTACTTAAAGGGAAAGTGACCTGAATAAAGTTGGGAAACTTTTTCTTCTCTCCAGTAATCATTGAGCTATATCATAGACTTGTGACTTTGAAATTCCAAAATTTCCATTTACTTTATCAGCTTTGTTTGAGATCCTGTATCTCTGCCTCCCTAGCACTGGCTCACAGGCCCATACTGCAGGTGCTGGGACCTAAACACAGGGCTGTCTCACCAGCCCTGAAATGTTTGTTTTGAATTGAGTAACATTCTTCTTGTTAAAAGATCCCTAAAAAGTCGTTGAGTTTTCCAAACAGCAAAACAGAAAGAGTTGGACTCCTCAATGATTACTTTTTTGCTAGGAGCTCGTCCTCACCTGGGAAAATATGGTTCCCTTAATGCCAAATAATTCACCCCAGCAGCTAATCAGTTCTCCTGCACACGTGCTGTCTGGCCATCTGTGAACTGGGCGCTGTGCTGGATGCTGGAGACGGGGGCACATTAGTAAGTCAAAGCCAGGGCTCGTCCTGTCATCATGGACCTTAGAACACAGGAGTTGAAGCAGGGCATGTGTCCACTGATACTGAGGGCAAGTTTGTACACATGAAGGCCGGTGAGCAGAGGAGCTAGAGCAGCCCAGCGAGTGGAGGAGTGGAGCTAGCAGGCAGGTGGCAGCCGGACAGGCACAGGGCCATCTCGTCATGCACGCTTGCTGTGTCCCGCTAGCTTTGTGTGCTTTCAGTCATGTCTGACACTGACCCTGTGAAGTGAGTACAGCTGAGCTGTCTTCCATTTTTCTGCATAAGGAGATAGAGGCCTGGGAGGCTGGACACCTGGCCTCCATCTCGGAGGGGAGTCAGGGTCCAGTCTCTTGCTTTCATAGTTGATGATTTTTAGTCTCAGAGCAAAAAGTGGTTGGTGGGCCTTTATGGAG
Source organism: Apodemus sylvaticus (assembly GCF_947179515.1). Taxonomy (NCBI): domain Eukaryota; kingdom Metazoa; phylum Chordata; class Mammalia; order Rodentia; family Muridae; genus Apodemus; species Apodemus sylvaticus. The sequence goes on from NC_067481.1 coordinate 22,065,727, forward strand.
GTGGCTGGCAACTCTTGAGCAAGCTTGAAGGGGGGCAGGCAGATGTGCAGAAACAGTTCAAAGCTCCTGTGTTTCTGTAGATGTCCAGGAGTGTTTTAGAAACAGTTGGAGTACAGATTCTGGATATCTGACTCTTTTGGGTTAAATTTCAACTTGCTTTGTCTCAGTGCAAGTATATTATTGGTATGCAGCAATCTCAGTGTCCCAAGTCAGCAGAGCTGAAACAGCTTTAGAGGCCCTGCAGCCTTCCTGGAGTCTGCATTACGGCTGTGACAACCGCAAGGAAGAGCATCTCCACCTAAGTGTCAGATGCAGCAGGAACCAGGCAGCTGCCCAAAACTCTCCCATCCTGTGTCCCTGTTGCTGTTCAGTTTCTAAGCTTGGACTCTCCTCCTTCGTCCGTAGATGTCACTCAGACCTTCATGCCACCTCCCACTGAAGTATATCCGAGAGATCTTTTCTGGAGACAAGGCCTTTCAGTACTGACTGTCATGGAACTCACTCTGTAGACCAGGCTGGCCTTGAATTCACAGAGAGCCTCCATGCCTCTGCCTCCTGAGTGCTGGGATTAAAAGCATTCTATGCCATTGCCCAATTTAAAACTCGATTTAAATTGTGATCTACACAATTAACTGTGACTTCCTAGATGTGGCCAGGCACAAGAAGAACAGACCCTTTGGCTCAGGCACCATACATATGTTGGAACTCTAGGGAAGTTCTTTGGCTTAGCATTGTGCTTGACTCATGGCCTACTTACAAAATTCTCAGCATCTGTATCCCCAGGAATTCTGACAGCAGGCTGTATTAGGATGGCGCCTCACCCCATTCCTTTACTGCTGGTGAGACCTTCAATAAATATGTAAAATTCCATGCCTTCATTTCTCCTGTAAAATGAAGATAAAATATTGTCTTGACTAGTGAGATGGCTCAGCAGGTAAAGATGCTCGCAGCTGAGCCTGACGACCGATGTTTGAGCCCCACCCACACAGTAAAAAACGAGAGCACTGAGTCCTTGAATATTGTCTTCAGGACACACTACTACTACTACTACTACTACTACTACTACTACTACTAGCACATACACTAACAACAATAATATTAATAATATAGGATTAGCACAAAGATGGGACAAAAGTTCCATATAGTATTTAGCTATAGACACTGGTTTTCTTTTTTCTTTCTTTCTTCCCTTCTTCCCTTTTTTATTCTTTTTTTGAGACAGGTTCTCATGTAGCCCAGGCTATCTTCAAATTTACTGTATAATAAGGATGATCTTGAATTTCTGATGCTTTTGCCTCCACCTCCTGAGTGCTTTTGTGTGCACATCACTACGCCTTGTGTGATTTTTTTATGCGGTGTTGGCAGTGGAGCCCAGGGCCTCATACGCCATGGCAATCCCTTCACCAGCTCAGCTCCACCTCCAGCTTTTGGATTGTTCTTCAACCAAGGTTCTTTTTTGTTTTGTTTTGTCTTGTTTTTTTTGGATTTTTTTTGGTTTTTCAAGACAGGGTTTCTCTGTATAGCCCTGGTTGTCCTGGAACTCACTCTGTAGTTCAAGCTGGCCTCGAACTCAGAAATCCACCTGCCTCTGCCTCCCAGAGTGTAGGGATTACAGGACCAAGGTTCTTCTTGACATTCACCTTTTTATTTTGAATAGTACTTAGTGGGTTTTTCATTGTATGTTGGTAGTGGTTGTTTTAGGACAGGGTCTAGTATAGTCCAGGATGGCTTCAAACTCACCGTTTACTGGAGGATGTCCTTAAACTGGTCTTCCCACATCTAAGCTCTAAGGGTAGGAATTGAAAGCATTCGTTTTCAACTTTAGTGTTGTTAGGCCTAGAGCTATCCTGTGCAAAATATGTGTAGAGAGATTTGATCGTTGGACATCTCCTGTCCTGAGGTGCAGTCGTCAGATGCTAATCCCCTCCCCTTGACCCCTAGGATATAACAGAAGGGTCTGTTATAATGCGCATGCTTCTCCATATCAGGGAAATCTCAGTGGTTATCTCTGGTAACTCCTAGGTAATTGGATGAACTGCTGTAGCTCTTTGGCTCCCTGGGGCACTGAGAAACGGAATTTTTTTTTTTTTTGGTTTTTTTTTTGTTTTTTTTTTTTTGAGACAGGGTTTCTCTTTATAGCCCTGGCTGTCCTGGAACTCACTGTGTAGACCAGGCTGGCCTCGGACTCAGAAATCCACCTGCCTCTGCCTCCCAAGTGCTGGGATTAAAGGTATGAGCCACCGCACCCGTGGGAATTCTTGTTAAATGCTGATGAGAGGGTCTTAGATGCTGGGAAGGAGCAGCACAGGAACTAACCTGTCAGAAGGCTACTGTTCACCTGTGGCATCACTTAAGTTTAGAACAGGCGTTCCAAGGCGGGATAGTCCCTGTTCTGCGGAGCGGAGGCCTATTCGGCAGTCAAGCCTTGTGGGGCGAGTGGAAGGATCACAGCCTGGGGAGGCAACCTTACAGACAAATGCAGTCTCTTATTGCTTTTTATGTCGAGCTAGAGGCAGCTCTGACTGTTCACTTGGTGGTTGGAAAAGCAGGTCTGGCTGTGTCGCTTCAGTCTAAAGGTCTACTCCTCTGGCTCCTTTCATCTGCAACATTTGAATCAAATCCGGTGCATATCCTGTTTTCATAAATATCTCAGTCGGAGGTTCTACCTGGCCATAGATCATTTAGTTCCCAGGTAAAAGACACAAAACTTTTATATTTATAATTAGCCTGAAGCAGCACTAAAGCTGAGCAGATATCCACTCTCTAGGGCCATTTTGTCTACTTTCGGGTAAATAACCCTGACTCACAGGGAACTTGCCATGTGCCACTTGGGCTGCTTCTCCTCCAGCTGGTCAGCCCTCATGGCTCTCAATCCCTTACCCCACGGCGTCTTCCTCCCTCTACCTTCTCTCTCTTCTCCTTCATGGGCCTTTTTCTGACACCAAGCCCAGGAACCGAAACCTTACCTACCTCTCTTCTGCATGTTTAGTCAACCAATAGTTTTAACCTAAGGAGCAAGGTTCTGTAACATTACTCGGTGTAGAGGGGGATTTCCTCGTCCCGGGGCAGCCAGACCATGGGTCCAGGATTCAGGGTTACAGTACTTAGGAACAGACCGAGATCAATAATGGTTAGTACATCATTTGTGTCCTCCCCCCTTCCTCTCCTCCCCCTCCCTCTCCTTCTCCCACCCCCATCCCCCAGGCCAGTCTGCGTTACATATCCAATTATGTGGGTCCAAAGAAGACTTTTTGATACACTGTAAAATAGAATAGGGATTGTCCTTTTTTCAAAGGTAGAGTCCTGCATAGCTCAGGTGGGCACTGAACTTACTATGTAGCTGAGGCAGGCTTTAGACTCCAGAGCCTGCTGTTTCTGTCTCCCAAATGCTGGGGTTAAGGGCGAGTCTCATTGCACCGATGCTTTGGAAATGTCTCTGTATCACTTTCTGTGGTCGATTTTTATGTGCTTTTGAATGTTGTCCCTCTCTTCTTCTTCCATCTCCTCCATTTTAAATTTACTGGTTCACCTATGTGCAAAAGTTGTGTGATGACCCTGCCATGTGTGGTCCCCTGTGGTTCCCTTGATTTCTTTAGACTGCACTATTCAAATGAGGACGGGTGTTTGTTTGTTTGTTTGTTTGTTTTTTCGAGACAGGGTTTCTCTGTGTAGCCCTGGCTGTCCTGGAACTCACTCTGTAGACCAGGCTGGCCTCAAACTCAGAAATCTGCCTGCCTCTGCCTCTGCCTCCCAAGTAAGTGCTGGGATTAAAGCGTGCGCCACCACTGCCTGGCTTCAAATGAGGACTGTTACTTTAATGATAATCTTTCTGGTAAGAAGTTCCTCATTAGACTGCAGTTATTTTTTTCCTTATGACTTTACTATTGGTAGGTTATCCCCACAGAGCTAAGAAATTCCTGTTTGGAGAAGTCTAGAAAGTCTTTGATGACTTGCTGTTTCATTTTCCTTTTCTCTTGAGTTATAGAAACTAGGATCATGGGGGCTGGAGAGATAGCTGAGAGACAGTTGAGAACTGTGTCTCTTGCAAAGAACACAGTTTCAGTCTTTAGCTCCCACATGACCATTCATCAACCATCTGTAACTCCACTTACAGGGAATTCAGTGTTTGTATCTGGCCTCTACTGACACACACACACACACACACACACACACGCACATACTCACACCCAGTGCACATACATAACATGCAAACAAAACTCTTATATACATAAAATAAAATACCTTAAAACAAAATAGGATCACAGCATCTTAGTTACTATTCTGTTGCTGTGAAGAGACCCATGACCAAAACAACTCTTACTAAAGAAAGCATTTAATTTAGGACTTGCTTGCAGTTGTAGAGGGCTAATCAATGATCATCTGACAGGAAGCAGTCAGGCAAGGGAGCAGCAGCTGGGCACTTTACATCCTGATTCACAGGTAGCAGGCAGAGAAAGATAAGGCCTGATATCAGGCCTTACAGTGACACCTCCAACAGGCCACTACTCCTTCCCAAACACATCCACTAACTGCTGGCCAAGTATTCAGACATACGAGCAGCATTCCTGTTCAAAGGACCACTCACGCTTTACCTTTCCTCAGTACATTTGCAGTGATGTTCTGCTCACCTAAGCCTCATGAAAGCCAGCAGAGCAGCAAGCCTGTGTCATACTCTAATCCACCCACTGGAGCAATGACTTGATTTCTACTCTGGCACCCGGGATGGTACTTGGCATTCAAACTGTTGGGTAGATCACTTTTTGTGTTCTGGCTCCTGATGAACCGGTTATTAAAGCACAGGCTTCAAGTGATTTTGAAGACAAAAGTTAGAACTTATGGAAGATGGGCATGGTATGTACCCTTCTAGTCTTGGTATTCAGACTGAGGCAGGAAGATCAGCCAGCCTAGATTACACAGCCATATCAGGCTAAAAAAACAAAAACAAAAAAAGGTAGAGTTGGGGTGAGGGTTAATTAGGGTTTTACTGCTATGAAGAGACACCATGACCAAGGCAAGTCTTTTTTTTTTTTTTGGATTTTTTTGGTTTTTCAAGACAGGGTTTCTCTGTATAGCCCTAGCTGTCCTGGAACTCACTCTGTAGACCAGGAGAGACTCGAACTCAGAAATCCGCCTGCCTCTGCCTCCCAGAGTGCTGGGATTACAGGTGTGCGCCACCACCGCCCATCAAGGCAAGTCTTATAAAGACAACACTTAATTGGGGCTGACTTACAGGTTCAGAGGTTCAGTCCATTATCATCAAGGCAGGAACATGGCAGCATCCAGGATGGTGGCCTGGTGCAGGCAGAGCTGAGAGTTCAACATCTTCCTCTGAAGGCTGCTAGTAGAAGGTCAGCTAGTGCAAGGATATCAAAGCCCACACCCACAAGGCCACACCTCCCAACAGTGCCACCCCCTGGGCCGAGCATATACAAACCACCACAAGTGGGTCAGATTAAGTTGATTTTGTTGGTACTTGTGATGCTGAGGATGGAACTGAGCATGCTGGGTAAACTCTGTGCCACTCTGCAATGTCCTCAGCCTCTAAATCAGTTTGTGAACAGAACTGAGGTTGTAAAGTGGCTCTTTTAAATGTTTTCCAGGAAAACAAATACAACAAAGCCAATTGGCAGCGGTTTTCCTAGATAGTTTGGCTAGTTATCTCTAAACTATGGAGAACGGTCTGCAGCTAAGCAGCATATGAGGACATGGCTGTAACTCGCTCAGGGCTAAGCCATGTCACGCAAACGTCCGTACTCTCCTGGAAACAACACCTGCTCTTTGCCTTTGATTTAGGGTAATCTCCTTCATGTAGAATAGTTTAGCAGTGTTACCTGTCTGGGTTAGGTCAAAACAAAACACAAAAATTAGTCATTCTTGATGGTTCAGTTTTATGGAAAAAGGCGCAAGCCGGTCTCTGGTGTAAGAAAAAGCCATTATACCATCTACCAGCTAAAACCACTACATATCAACAATAAAACAAGCCTTGAAAATGAGCCCCCAGCTGGCGTATTCGCCCGTGCCAGTAGGTTCGGTGGGTGCGGCTTTATGATTTTTATCTTGGGACTGGCTCTGCATTTGTGTCCAAGATAATGATGGTTTTGTAATTAATTTATATCATTGGGATTTACTATTTCAAGCAGATGATTTAATTAGGGCCATAGCATTTTTTATAATGTGGCCCAGAGCGGCTGTGCCCTTGCTTTTAATAAATAGCAATCAGGTGACATGAGTTGTACTACATTTTCTTTTCTTAGGGTTTGGTTGTTTGGTTTTTGTTGTTTTTTAGACAGGGGTCTCTATGTAGCTCTGGCTTACCTAGAACTCACTATGTAGAGTAGGCTGGCCTCAAACTCATAGATACCTGACTACCTCTGCTTCCCAAGTACTAGGATTAAAGACATGTGCCATCATACCCAGCCTGTTAAATTTTCTAGTAACCCTATTAAAAGAAGTGGGAAGAATATTTTTTAAAATGTATTTAGCCTAACATTTCCAAAATAATATGTCAACATTGAGGTCTATACATTTATTTCTCTCACTGTTTTCAAATGCTGGGTGTGAGCGCCCGTATTCCCATTGTCCAGTGCCACAGGTGACTGGTGTCTCCCATGCGGAACAGTGCAACCTTTCCGTTCAGTGAAGTCCTGTGCAGTGATGTTTACATAATTGTCATGTAGATTTCCTGTCATGTTTCTTCGTGTGCATGCTCATGAGTGTGCAGGGTCAGAAGGCAGCCGTGGATGTCATTCCTTCACCCCTTGCTTGACACAGCATCTCGTTAGCCTGAAACTTGGCCAAGTAGGCTGGATGACTAGCCATTGAGCTTCCGGGATCCACATATCTCCACCTCCTATCTTGCTAGTACTGGCATTATAGGCGTATCACCAGCTTTTCTTCCAATCTCAGGTCCCCAGCATTTGTGAGAGGCAAGCATGGTACCAGCTGAACCTTCTTCCCACCTTCAACTTGGTATAGATTGCTGTGTAAATCAGGTCCTGAAATCCGCAGGACAGTGTAGGAGAGGCTGATTTTGACTTGGCCTCTGTGTAAGAGTGCTCTTGGCTTCTTACTGGGGCACTGCGTGGAGAGGCACTGCGCTTCAGGCTGTGCTCCAGCAGGCAGGCTCTTACCCAGCTAGTGTGCTGCCTGCAGGAGGCAGGCTCTTACCCAGCTAGTGCTGCCTGCAGCAGGCAGGCTCTTACCCAGCTAGTGCTGCCTGCAGGAGGCAGGCTCTTACCCAGCTAGTGCTGCCTGCACACAGTGATCCCTGATCTTGGGCTCTTACTCATAGTTATTTAGGCCTCAGATACTTGTTCTGGAGAGAAATTGCATATATTCTATATATGTGTCAGGCTGTATAAAGACAGATTTAGAATATATATATATTCTAGAAGAGGGCATCAGATCTCATTACAGATGGTTGTGAGCCACCATGTAGTTGCTGGGATTTGAACTCAGGACTTCTAGAAGAGCAGACAGTGCTTTTAACCGCTGATCCATCTCTCCAGCCCTGGTCAGGTTTTTTTTTTTTTTTGTTTGTTTGTTTGTTTGTTTCTTTTTTTAATTTTTATTTTGTTTTATTTTAATGAGTATTTTCCCCAGATGTATTCATGTGACTGTCTAGGGCCCTCATAGATCAGAAGAGTGGGTCAGATCAGATCCTCTGGAGCAGGGGTTAAGGATACTGTGAGCCACCATATGGGTGCTGGGAATTGAACTTGGATCCTCTGCAAGAGCAACAGTGTATTAAACAGCTGAGCCACCTCTCCAGTGCTTGAGATTGGCCTCTCTCTGTCTCCCCCTGTGTGGGCGGAGGTGGGGGTGGTGGAGAGGGTATAGGGCTCAAGCTAGCCTTGACTTCTCTGCCAAGATATCATAGGAGTGCTGGGATTACAGGCATGAGCCATTAAGCCTGGCTTGAAAGTAGATTCTAGACATAGAATTGCACCTAATAGTAAGAGAAGAAATTGTGTGGCAGGCAGCTCATGTCTGAAATTCAAGCACTTAGGAGGCAGAGGTAGGAAATAGCAAGTCTAGCCTGAGACCCCATTTCAGGAAATGAAGGACCTGGCGATTAACTCAGTGGTGAAGAACTTGTACAGCTTGTGCAAGGCCCTGAGTTCTATCCCCAGCATCCAGGGACGGGCAGAGCTGTGGCGGTAGGATTTGTGAATGTGCACGTATTATTTAAAAGACTACAAAAAACATACAAGTTCCTTCTCAAAGCCACCAGGATATTTTCAGATTTTGTATCCCCTACAAGGGCTTGTGGTGACCACATATATATTTTGGTTTACAGTCGAGACCCCTGATTGCGGCAGGATGGCTCAGTGGAACCAGCTCCAGCAGCTGGACACGCGCTACCTGGAGCAGCTTCACCAGCTGTACAGTGACAGCTTCCCCATGGAGCTGCGGCAGTTCCTGGCACCGTGGATTGAGAGTCAAGATTGGTGAGTCTTTCCTGAGAAACTCCCTGTCTTGGGAAGGAGCCAGGGACACACCATTTCTAGGTTCTTACCCTTTCATCAAAGACACATGAGGGCAGGGACTGGGGAAGGGTTAGGAGAGCATAGGTAACATAGTCTCTTAAAGCACCTGGTCAAAGTGCATGTGGCCAGTGGCCTCTGTGCACCTTGAGACAGATTGCTGGTAGATGTTTAGAAGTCAGGTTTGTGTCTCACTTACTTGATGAGATCTCTGCACATTTTGACTCTCAGTGAGATATCTGAGAATTCTATGTCAGGTAAAAATTGGGGTCCATCATACACGTGGCTGTTAAAGAGGAGACATGGGATGAGAGAAATAGAGGCGGAGAGGAAATGCCAGCTATCTACCTCACTTTAGGGTATTCAGGCCCATCTGCTAGTTCTGGCCTCAGTCAGTCCTCCGCACGTGTGACCTACTTTTTCCAGAATGCATACCTGATTGGGCCAAGGGCCAAGGAGGTGAGAAGCACCTCATTTTTGCTCATTATGCTAATAAGCACTTATATGCACTAATCTGACTGAACACAGGGTCGACGGACAATTTAAGGCAAACAACCTCATCTGTCCTTTTTAAAACAACAAAACAAAACATCTATGTGCATGTTTGTATAGATTCAGGCATGTGTGTGTGTGTGTGTGTGTGTGTGTGTGTGTATGTATGTAGCCCAGAAAACAACCTCAAGTGTCATCCTTAGGAATGCCTTTTGGGTCCTTTAAGACTGAGTCAGTCATTGGTCTGGAGTTAACCAATTAGGGCAGACCTGCAGGATCTATCTCTGATGCTGGACTTACAAGCATGTGCTACTGTGCCCGGCATTTTCTTTTTTTAATTGAAAATAGATTTTTAAAATATATAATATATCTCTGGCTATGTTTTCTCCTCCCCCAACTCCTCTCAGATCTTCCCCAACTCCCCTCCTACCCAAATCCACACCCTTTCTCTCTCTTACTAGAACACAAGCAGGCACTAAAAAACAGTAATAAAATAAGGCAAACAAACTGGAATAAGGTGAAATAAACCAACAGAAAAAAAAAAGCCAAAGTATAAGAAACCTGTAGATGCAGAGACACACGTGCATGCAGAAATCCCATAAAAAAAAGTACCAAAAATGATAATGTATTTGCCACCTTCACTGGCATGCCCAGCATTTTTATGTGAGTTCTGTGGAGGGGAACTCAGGTCCTCATTGCTCTTAAGCTTGAACCAACTGCCAGACTGCATCTGTCCTTTCGTCGTTGTCGGTGGCGGTGGCGGTTGGTTGTTTATTGTGTGTGTATGGTGTTACGGGGCAGCGCATGGACATGCCTCCGTGTGCACGTGGCGGTCAGAGCACAGCTTTGTGGAGTCAGTTTTCTGCTTTCCAAGGATTAAACTAAGTCATCAGCTTTCCCTACCAAGAACTTTTATCTATGGTGCAATCTCACCATCCCCTGTTTTTGTTTTGTTTTGTTTTAAGACAAGGTCTTGTAGTCTAGGCTAGCCTGCTACTTGGCTGCATTCGGCTGAGGGTCCCTTGAACTACTTTTCCCCTGCTTCTACCTCCCAAGTATTAGGATGGTAGGTGTGGGTTTGTTTGTTTGTTTGTGAGTCAAAAGTCTTACTATATAGCCTAGAACTGGCCTTGAACTTACTATGTAGTCCAGACTGGTCTCCAACTTTCAATCCTCCTATTTCAGCCTCTCAAGTAGTTCTCAGATTATAGATATTGCACCACACTAGACTTGTATCTGTGCATCTTGCTCAAATATTTTATAAGAATGAATAATAATATCTGGACTCATTCTCATAATAACCTTTCTTTTTTTCCATGCTGGGATCAAACCCAGAGCCTTGCGCACACTAGGCAAGCATGTGCCACTGAGCTATACCGCCTAGTGATGGTATTGTTGATCTGAGAAAGAGACGTGGAAAATGATGAATGTGTTATGACATCAGATGCTATAACATCCCCTTGATGGTGGATTCTGGGTGTATATGATGTAGAGTCCTATTATTACTGCTTTTGAGAGAAGGTTCTCCAGCCTGGCTTGGAACTCTCTAGTTAGGGAAAGCTGGCCTTGAACTCTTGATCCTCCTGCATCCACCATCCTGTTACATATGTGTGCTCTCACAAAAGGCTCTCCAAAAGACTCATGCAGTTTACTTCCTCTTCTTAGGGCATATGCAGCCAGCAAAGAGTCACATGCCACACTGGTGTTTCATAACCTCCTGGGCGAGATTGACCAGCAGTATAGCCGATTCCTGCAAGAGTCCAATGTCCTCTATCAGCACAACCTGCGAAGAATCAAGCAGTTTCTGCAGGTGCGGTAGGAAAGGAGTGTGAGACGCTGGACCCACAGAGTGGAGTGCTGTTGTCCTTCCTGGAAGTGTTTCTTTCCTCACTTGGCTAAATGACGCCTGTCTTGTACTCTAAATCAAAGGAGAAGTAATTAGCTTTTTCTCAATTCCCTGTACACTGGCCCCTGGGCACCATTACTAGAAATTCACTTCTTATGTTACAGTTGCAGCAATAAGCAAGGGTTTAATGTTATTCTGTCATAAAAGCACATTAATAGTACCCACTTGTCCTAGGCACATGGCTCTCAGTTCTAACTGTTATAAGTTTAGCCATTGATTGGGTGCTTCTGGGTAAAGTCAACCATTTGCCTATAAAATCAGATGACATACTGTGCCAGGATGGACTCAGCTTCTGTTTTCTGCCATCTTGGAGGCCACATTCTCTTGCCCTCCCTTCCCTATGGATGTCAGTCAGATGCTGACGCCTTTGGTCTATTGTTTTACAGAGGCTTTGAGGAAGTGACTCAAGTTCTCCAAGTTCACTCGCATCTCCTTAGTTGGCTCTAGCTTCCCACTCTCTTTTGGTCTTGCTTACAGAGCAGGTATCTTGAGAAGCCAATGGAAATTGCCAGGATTGTGGCCCGGTGCCTGTGGGAAGAGTCTCGCCTCCTCCAGACGGCAGCCACGGCAGCTCAGGTGAGACTGAGAAGAAGCAAAGTGGGGAACAGGACTGGGGAGCAAGCGATTATATAAATACATGAGCAGTGACAGTTTAACACAGCTGAAGAGGAGAGCATCCGCGGCCTACATGCAAGCCTAAACACACCTCAACGATGACAGTCTAGCTCATCCATCTCCATTCCACTCCCTAACAAAGAGCTGCTGCAGCCAAGGGGGAACTTGAGCTCAGATTCCCCTGCCTCCTCTTCTGAGTACTGGGAGTTGGGGTGCTTGCTCACACCACATCCTGTAAGTGAGGTGCAGGGGCAGAACCAGGGCTGCGTGCATAACAGACACATTTGCAGCCACATTCCCAGCCCCGGATTGTTGTTGATCAGGTTCTTGCTATGCACAGCTGAGTTCCAGTTTGGGATAATCTTCCTGCCTCTGCCACCCAAGTGCTGGGGCTGCGGTGATGCTGCCAAACTTCCCACACGCCCTTTTCTTGTTTTCATCTTCAGCTTTTGAGACTCAGTCTGTTACCATGCTGCCTAGAACTCTGTGTGTGGGCTGAGCCCTGTCAAACCCACACCAGTCCCCTGCTTCAGTCTCTAGTCGTTGAGATTTTAGGCATGGGCCACCAGGCTCGGCTTCCTTTTGAGTCAGGGTCTCAATACATACCCCAGTGTGGTAAACTCTAGATCCTCCTGCCTCGACCTCCATGTGAGCCACCATGCCTGGTCCACAGGGACTCCCCAGTGCCTGACCCCTGAATTAGAACTTGAGAGTTGGCAAAGCACACCTCCCCAGCAATCCGTATGGACCTTGAGAGACCCTAGACCACTGCTTGCAGAACATAGATGTTATTTTTAGGGATGAAACCTTCATTCTTGCCCTAGGCAAATTTAGGATATAGGAGAGGGAGAGGCCAGCTTTGGGGCTGGGCCTGTGAAGGTCTGTCTGTCTGTGGTACTTCTCTGTGTCTTCTCAGTCAGGGTCGCTCCCATACTGGGGAACAGTGTAGCAGCCGGGTTGTTTTTCCAAGTCTCCTGAGAGGCTTGTATTCTATAGTCTGGGCATCCTCAAGAAGTGGGAAGAATGTCTCCAAAACTGGCCTGTCCAGACCTGCTTTGCAGACTTGCGGTCATAGTAGAGAGAACAGACCGGACATGAGAGGTGGTAGGCGCAAAGGGCTGGGCTGGAGAACAGACCTGCGTTCAGTTCCCAGCACCCAAAGGTGGCCCACACCATCTGTAACTCCATTTCCAGGGACTCCAACATCCATTTTGGCACCAGGCACACATGGGATGTGCATGCACACATGCTGGCAAAACAGACATGCACCTGTAAGTCTAGAGAATAGAAAATGACAGAATAAAAACAAGTAAAAAGCCAGCAGCTGGAGCCTGATTTGAGCCCTGGACAAGTGTGGTGGGTGAGCGATTAGATTAGAGATTAGCGTGCAGGCCCAGGGTGTGAGCACTCTGAGCTTGGAAAACTGGGTGGAGAACCTCTGTCCTTAGCACATTCTTCAAGATGGCTCTCTGTCCATGGGTTGCTGTCTTGGCGTCTTGTTCTTGGAGTTTCTACCTGTCTTTCTGCCGTCAGATGTCTGTTTCTGCTCCCTGCAAAGCCCACCATTTTACCTTTCGAGTCTTATCACCCCTTAAGGCATCAGCCTCTCCTGGCAGAAGCCGTGGAAGCACAATTTTGAAAATTCTTGGGTTTTTCAAATGTTCAATTTTTTTTTAATGGAAATACGTTACACTCTGTTGTTATCAGTTCTTAATTTATTTATTAATATTCTCTCAGTGCTGGGATCAAGCCCAGACCTTACTTATTTAGGCAGGATCTCCAGTACTGAGGGCACCCCAGTTTCTGTCTAGATTTTTTTTTTGAGAGTTTACCCTTGGGGTGCTTGAAGGACGAGACCTCTTAGTTCAGCATGTGGGCTCCTAGTTTAACTAGAGATTGGGTTTACAGTGTTTCCTATTGGTAAAAGCCATTGACACAGAACAGTGCGAGCGTTTTCCCAGCATCCTCCCCTTTTGCACCACTGACAGGTACTAGGACAGGATGGAGTTCAGTCGAGAGGTTTCCACAAATTCATGAGTGTTAATCTTCTTTTTTGGGGGGGCAGCAAGGGGGCCAGGCCAACCACCCAACAGCTGCCGTAGTGACGGAGAAGCAGCAGATGCTGGAGCAGCATCTTCAGGATGTCCGGAAGCGTGTGCAGGTAATCAGGCTTCCCCGGGGCGGCGCCTGGGCTGCAGAGTGTGGTCCTGCGTGCACCACACTTTGACTACCTTCAAAACTTTCTTTTCCCTTTTTCAAAGGTAACATATGTTTTACTTCTGTTTTTGGTTTGTTTGTTTGTTTGTTTAAACAGGATCTAGAACAGAAAATGAAAGTGGTAGAGAATCTCCAGGACGACTTTGATTTCAACTATAAAACCCTCAAGAGTCAAGGAGGCAAGTGAGCGCAGTAGAGGTGTAAAGTCCGTACAAGGCTGAGTGGTCCCTGAGTTTCAGGACCGGCCTTCAGGGCTTCATGGTAGGAGGGGAGCTGCTGGCCCTACATGGGACAACCTTTTGAGATGGGATTTGACCACGGAGCTCAGGCTGACCATAAGCCTGCTACCACCTTACCTCAGCTCTCTGCGTCACCGGGCTGCAGGTGCAGTGTAGAGGCTCATTGAGAAGGCTGTGAGGAATCCATCTTCTCAAGAAGTCTTTCCTCCTCCCATCAGACATGCAGGATCTGAATGGAAACAACCAGTCTGTGACCAGACAGAAGATGCAACAGCTGGAGCAGATGCTCACGGCCCTGGACCAGATGCGGAGAGTAAGCCATCTGGATGCTTCCCAAGCAACACAGCGACTGTGGGAAGACTCGACAGTTTCGGATGGGTTCCTTCTCCAGAACTGACTAGAGACTGTGGTGAGACATGGTCTGGGGAAATGAATCCTGACTTTGTTTTGGTTTCTAAACAGAGCATCGTGAGTGAACTGGCGGGGCTCTTGTCAGCCATGGAGTACGTGCAGAAGACACTGACGGATGAGGAGCTGGCTGACTGGAAGAGGCGGCAGCAGATAGCCTGCATTGGAGGCCCTCCCAACATCTGCCTGGACCGTCTGGAAAACTGGTAAGAGCTGGACAAAGGCTTCCCTTTCTTGAGGGGCCTGCAGAGGGAGGGTTGCGCCTTTCCCATGCTTTTGTTTTTCCTTGTTAGTGCTGGGGGTGGGGGTGGGACTGGGAGTGAGGGGTGGACAAGTGCGCTAGAACCCGTGGACTCCTCTCCTAGCGCTGGACACTGTTGCTAAGATGGCACTTTTTTCTCCTTGGACAGAGAATCTCATTGAGCTGCATAGGCTAGCCTCATACCCACTATATAGCCCAGGCTGACCTTGAATTTGTAATCCTCCTGCCTCATCTTCCCAAATATCTGGGATTACAGGCTTGTATCACCATGCCTGCCTTAAGGGGGCCTCTTTTACACACTCGAGTTTAGTCCAAGAATTACAGGATTTCTCTATGTAGTCTTGGCTGTCCTGGAACTTGCTCTATAGATCAGACTGGCCTCAAACTCATAGAGATTTGTCTGCCTCTGCCTCCCAAGTGCTGGGATAAGAGACATGTAACACCATTGCCCAGCCAACAAAATTTTAAGTAAAAGAATAAATAAATAAATAAATATAAAAAGTATAGATCACTCATTTAAAATATTTAAATTTAAATAATACTTTCAGTTGTATTTCATACTAAAGTCTCCATATTAGTTATTTTAATAATCTAAAACAATATATGTTCTTTGCAAAGGGAGAATAGCTGAATATATGTATATATATATATATATATATATATATATAAAATTAATAGTACCAGTGAGTTATCAGACTTTGTGACAATCATTTTGTAGACATCTGCTGTGAATAAATAATGTGATGTCATGATTATACATGTGATGTCATGAATATATGTGTGATGTCATAACTATACATGTGAAGCTAGAAATCCAGCTGCAGGTTGCAGCTGCCCGTCTCCTTCCTTCCTTTGTTGTGATGGGATGGGCACCTCAGGGTCTCTTTTCTTCCGTCTCCTGAGAGCTGGGGTCACCGCTAGGCGCCGGAGGTGACTGGGAACTTCCTTCCATTATGGCAGGATAACTTCATTAGCAGAATCTCAACTTCAGACCCGCCAACAAATTAAGAAACTGGAGGAGCTGCAGCAGAAAGTGTCCTACAAGGGGGACCCAATTGTGCAGCACCGGCCGATGCTGGAGGAGAGGATCGTGGATCTGTTCAGAAACTTAATGAAGAGGTAACTTAAAAGCCGATGTTCTGAAGCAGGGACCAGGCAGAAGCCTGGTCAGCCCGCATCTGAGATGCCATCCTTTCCTTGCAGTGCCTTTGTGGTGGAGCGGCAGCCCTGCATGCCCATGCACCCGGACCGGCCGTTAGTCATCAAGACGGGCGTGCAGTTTACCACCAAAGTCAGGTGGGCGGAGTTACACTTTGGGTGGAGTTTTGATGATGTCCAAGCCTCTTCCTTAAGGATTTTAAGGGAGGGAAGGTTCAGTGGTGCCATAGCTGAGGGCCCCATCGAGTGAGCGGTGAAGCCCTCGCCTCACGGCGGGTCAGAACAGGTGCTTTTCATTAGCTTCCCGTGAGTGTCTTACAGTGTGCTTCACAGTCTTAGGCACTTCAGTACTTTTTGGCAAGAGGGTCAGTGTTCAGCTTTAATATCAACGATGATTCTGTGCAGAAGTGGAATTTGGGTTTGTAAATATAATTTTTTTCTTTTCATCTAGACAGGGCTCTGTGTAGCCCTGGCTAGCCTGGAACTCTCTCCGTAAACCAAGCTGGCTTGAACCCAGAGATCCGTCTACCTCTGCCTCCCAAGTGCTGGGGTCAAAGGTGTGCACCACTGTGCTCAGCAATATATTTACTTCTTAGGAATTGAAGTGTTGGGGTTATATGTCTTCTTAAACAAGAGGTCACAGTAGGGTGCCTACTAACGTTCCTTGACTGTATGTTTTTAATAGGTTGCTGGTCAAATTTCCTGAGTTGAATTATCAGCTTAAAATTAAAGTATGCATTGATAAGTAAGTATTCTTTATGTATCTAATTTTTTTGTTATTTAAAAGCAACTTTTAAATTTAAATATGCTCTGCTCATAGTCTTCCTTCCCCCAAATACATCTGGATCTCCTACTCCTCTACCCACCCAAACTTTTAAGTTCTTTCTCAAAACAAAGCAAAACAAAAAAAACAAAACAGACCCCTAATATGGTTGAAAACAAAATACAACACACAAAAAGGAAAAAAAAAAAAGAAACAGAAACAAACCACCAAACTGTGACTAAACGAAAGCCTGCACAACAAACTCTCTGTTGGTCAGCTGTCCTGCTCCTGAGACTTACAGGAGAGGCTGACCAAGCCAGTGCCCTCCAGGAGAGGGAGCTTGCTTTCCCGCTCCCAGCAGCACCATTGGTAATCTTTCACCCTAGTGCCTTGGTTTTCATTCATTCATTCATTCATTCATTTTTTTAATGTAACAAAATAAAATATGACAAGGCAAAACAAAGACTAACACATCCAAGTTGGACGAGACAAACCAACAGAAGGAAAAGAGCCCAAGAGAAGGCACAAGAGTCAGAGTCCCACTTGTTTGCACCTCAGGGATCCCATGAAAACACCACACAGGAAGCCACAATATTAGCAGAGGCCCTGGCGCAGACCAGCGCAGGGCCTGGACATGCAGCTCCAGCCTCTGTGAGTTCACATGAGCCCTGCTCATGGTGATTTAGAGGGCCTTGTGGTTTTGGTGTCCTCCATTGCCTCTGGCTCTTACGTTCTTTCTCTGTCCTCTTCTTTAGCGTACCCTGAGCTCTGAGGGGAGGGATTTGATAGAAACATGACATTTAGGGATGAGTGTTCTAAGGTCTTTCTCTGCGTGGCGTCTGGCTGTGGGTCTCCATGTTTCTCCCCATCTCCGGCAGGAGAGCTCTTCTCTGATAATGGCTGAGCAGGGCACTGACCTATGAGCATAGCAGAATATCATTAGGAGTCATTTTATTATGTTTTCTTTTTCCTTTTCTTTTTCCCTCTCTTTTTCTTCCTCTCTCCCTCCTCTCTCTTTTTTCTTCCTTCCTTCCTTCCTTTCTTTTTTAGATCAGTATTATTTATTTTGGTTCTTGGTCAGGCAAGCCTTGTTGGGTATGAGTTTCATCTTGTGGACTGAGCCTTAAGACTCATTCTTTTTGGTTAGTTACTTCCCCATCTTTGTGCCACCATTGCCCTAGCATATCCTGCAGGTTGTATATCATTACACATAGAGGTCTGGGGCTGGGTGGCTGCTCACAGTTCTCTTTGATAGTATGCAACTTCTCTTTGTTACCTTCCTGTAACAAAGACTCTGGCATCCAGTGGGGAGGCTTTATGGAGGCACCAGCTTGAATACCCATGTTCAGTGAGTTGGGCAGGTGTTACCTTCAACAATGTGGCCTTGCTGTCAGTTGTGGACATCAACCTATGGTCTTGACAACAGCATGGGTTGTCTGGGGGATTCCTTTTGGCCAACAATTCAATTATATTTAACCCTAACCCAGTACTGGACGCTTCATTTGGTGACAGATGGCCAGTTGGGACCCTAACGCTTCCCCATTATTTGGCATTTTAATTTAGATCACCTTCATACATGTTAATGTTTTAGGAGATTTCTGTGCTGCCCCACAGATGTCCTGTAATTTTTGCTTTTTCCCATTGTTCCCTCCCACCACCAGCTCTCCTCTCCCCTCCACTTCCCCATTTGCTCCTCCAATTTCAGATCCTCATCCACCCAGAAATCCATTCTATTTCTTTTCCTAACTAGATCTGTTTGTCCCCTGTAGTTCCTTACTCTGCCTTTACCCTGTGGTTCTAAGGATTATAGCTTGGTTATCATAGACATTATGGCTAATGATACGTAAGTGAGTACACACCATGTTTGTCTTTCTGGGCCTGGGTTCCCTCACTCAGGATGATGATTTTTTTTCGAGTTCTATCCATTTGCCTGCAAATTTCATGGTTTTATTTTTTTTTAATGACTGAGTAATACTCCATATGTAAATGTACCATACTTTCTTTATCCATTCTTATGTTGAGAGACATCTAGGTCGTTTCCAGTCTCTGGTTATTATGAAAAGAGCAGCAGTGAATGTGATTGAGCAAGTGTCTGTGTGGTAGGAGGAAGCATCCTCTGTGCCTAAGAGTGGTGTAACTAGATCTTGAGGTGGATTGATTCCCGTCTTCCTGAGGAGCAGCCATACTGATTTCCATAGTTGCATAGTTCCATGAGTTTGCATTCTCACCAGCAATATGTGATGGTTGCTCTTACTCCCCGTCCTCGATAGCATGAGCTGTCACTGTGTTGATCTTAACTGTGCTGACAGGTGTAAGGTGGACTGTCACAGCAGTTTTGATTTGCATTTCCCTCATGCTAAGGATGTTGGACATTTCTTTGTTTCTCAACCACTTGGGTTTCCTTATGAAGAATTTTCTGTTTAGATCTGTACTCTATTTTTAACTGGGTCTTTATTTTCTTAATATCTACTTTCTTAAAATTCTCTTTGAATATTTGCCCTCTATTGGATGTATTGTTGGTTAAAAATAAAACAAAACTTTTCCCATTCTGTAGGCTGCCAGTAACTAGTAAGTATTCTTAAATCTAACTCTTATTTTCAAATGAGGGATCGAGAAGCAAGAACTTTGACAGACATTTGATTTTAAAGATGTCTCCATGCAGGGATCTTCTTTTTGTGAACAACTGTGTTCAAAACCTTGCAAAGCCTCACGAGTTTACCTCAAGCATTGAAAATACAAAAAGTTCCAGTGTGTGCAGCTCGGTGGTGCACGCTCACCTGGTGTGCACAGGGCCCTGGGTGTGGCCTCCATACTGAAAAACAAACATGTAAATAAATAAGTAATGCTTGAAAATATAATATATGGAAAGAGAACTAGTTCAAAGTTAATAATGCTCTTCCACAAACCCACCAAAACATGCTATTTGTAGGTAAATATATAGCAATGGAAAATAAATTTTAGTTATTTTTATTTTGAGAGAGGGTCTTACTCTGTAACCTTGGCTAGCCTTGAATTCACAGTGATCCACCTGCCTATGCCTCCCCAGTGCTAGGATTAAAGGCATTTGCCCCCATGCCTGCCTAAGAAGAACTTGTAAAGTACTATTCTGAAATAAGATAAAGGCAGAAATATCATAATATAGAAAGATGGCCTAGTCAGAGACAGAGGCAGCAGTGGTCATGTGGGGACAGCGTTAACAGCTGCGTTGTGGGAGGTGGTGTCAGTTTTCGGTAACAACATACCTTTATGGAAAACCGAGCGTGGCTCAGATAATAAGGAAATTCACAACCTGTGTAACTGGAAATGCAGTTGGGGCAAGTACCTAAGGATGAGGTCAGTGACTCACAGGTGTCTTCAGGAACCTGGGATCTTCCATGCTATCTTTACTGTGGCCCTTCCAGGGGGTTCCATGACTGTGGACAGAGCAGCCTAGGATATTGCCTCCTTGGTTTGATTGAGACAAGGCAGATGAGCTGAGAGCAGGCCTTTAATCCCAGCACCCAGGAGGCAGAAGCAGGTGATCTCTGAGTTCAGGTCTACAGAGCAAGTTCCAGGACAGCCAGGAGGGCTGCACACAGAGCCCTGTCTCGGAAAGCCGGTGAAACAGACCAGGCAGACCCTGTCTTCACCTGCTCTGTTGTGGCTTCCTATGTTCCGATGACTGTAGTGATCATGGTTCTGGGAGATAATATGAGCTCTGCTATCCCTTGCTGAGCAGAATGGAGGATTCCTTAGGAAGGGGAAGAAGCGGTGGCTAGGCACCCTGCTAAGGCTGCTGTTTAAGTGCATACAGAATTTTGTGTCACCCAGAAAACTTAACATCTAAAAGCATTTTCCATCAGAGGAGGTTAACAGGTAGTCAGAATAGGTTCTGGAAGGAAGGAGGATCCATGATTCTGCTTTATTAACGCCTGCCTGTGTTCTTTACAGAGACTCTGGGGATGTTGCTGCCCTCAGGGGGTGAGTCCAGTGCCTTTTGTTCTCTCTCATCCGACTGTGTCTGCTGAGAGCTCGCTCACTCACTCACTCACTGTGTGATGGTTTTTCTCCCATGATTCAGCTCTCGGAAGTTTAACATTCTGGGCACGAACACAAAAGTGATGAACATGGAGGAGTCCAACAACGGCAGCTTGTCTGCGGAGTTCAAACACCTGGTCGGTCACCCGAGGGGGAAGAGGGGCTCCGGGAAGGAGGGCGGGGTCCCCATACTGGACAGGACAGGTGGTAGTGAGAGAGCTTGGCACAGCTTCAAGTGACACAATGACACTTGCCTTTTTCTTTTTCCTTTCTTCCAGACACTGAGGGAGCAGAGATGTGGCAATGGAGGCCGTGCCAATTGTGATGTAAGTTTTGTTCAGGCTAGAAGTCAGTGTTTTCTTTGAGGAAGAAAGGTAAAGCGCTCTGTCTCTGTCTCTGTCTCTGTCTCTCTGCTCCCCCTCCCTTCAACCCAGAATTAATGACTTTAACCTGCTATTTCAAATGTTTGTCATTTAGAAAAGTGATTTGATCTGGGCCAGTGTGACATTCAGAAGTCACAGGTGCTGAGGAGTTTTCTAGTGAGGAACATTTCCCTGGGTGTTGGGGAGCTGGCTCCCTTTCAGCAGTGGGAAGTCCCTCACTGAGCTGTTACCCACACCCATTTGGTAGAAAAGTTTCCACATTGCCCGGGGCTTCCCAAAGTCCCTTGCCACCACCTGCCAGCTGGCTCCATTTTCAGTGCCTGGTGAGACAAAAGACATCACGTCAACAAGTCAGAGTTAAACAGCAACAATCCCCCCCATCCCCAGAACTCAGGAGCTGAGGCAGGGGGATTGTGAGTTTGAGATTATTCTGTCATTCAGCATACATGTAGAAGAACTGGAAATTCATTCCTGAGAATTCATTAGTAATTCATGTACAGATAGGGGGCTGCAGTGCTTGACTTGAGGCAGTGAAGGTTGTCACTCTACAGTTATATGTCACTTTGGAAAGTGACTTGACATAAAAATGAGGACACCCTGTAAACCAGCAGTTCCAGTCTTGGGAATTGACAGTAAAGAAAGCTTTGCATAGGTGAACCAGGGACAGATAACACAAACACAGCCACGAGTCACTCTCTTTACATAGCCCAGACCCCTCAGCACTGGGATCATGATCTGTGGTGTAGGCACAGTGGAATACTCTACAGCTCTGAAAAAAAGAATTGGGACCTGCATGGGACCACTGCGGGGGTGGAGGGGTGCGGTCAGGAGCAGAAACATACTGAGATTGCAGGTCACGTGAAATACACGTGCTTGGAGAAACAACCATGAACACAGATAGGAGGAGCGGGAGACAACAGCGACAAGACACAGCAAACTGCAAGAGAAGGGGGACATTCACCTGGGGATTTCAGTGGATGACTTGTCCTTATTCCACATGGTAGCGCTAGGCTGTAGCTCAGCACTGGGGAGCGGGGGACCCTGAGTTCCCTCCCTAGTGCTTGTAAAAGGACAGAGGGAGGAAAGGAGAAGAAACCTAAGCAGCCTGCCTGCCTTCCTCCTTCCCATCTTCCTCCCTCCCTCCCTCCCTCCTTTCCTCCTTCCCATCTTCCTCCCTCCCTCCCTTCCTCTCTCCCTTCCTCCTTCCCTCCCCCTCCTTCCCTCCTTTCTCCCACCACCCTCCTTCCCTTCCTCCCCCTCCCTCCCTCTGTCCCTCCCTTCCTTACTCCTTCCTTTCTTCCTTTCTCCCTTTTTCCTTCCTCTCTCTTTCCTATCCTCCCTCACTTCCCTCTCCCTCTCTCTCTCTTTCTGTCTGTCTGTCTGTCTGTCTCCCTCTCCCTCTCTCCCTCCATCCCTTCCTTCCTTTCTTTATTTGTCTGTGTTTGTGTATGGTTGTGCATGTGCCATGGTGTAAATGTAGAGTCAGAGGACCACTTGCAGGACTGGTTTTTCGTTCTACCGAGTGGGTCCCAGGAATCAGGCTCAGCTTAGCAGGCAGATGCCCAAGCCCACAGAGCCATCTTGCTGGCCCCCAAATAAGGACGTAAAGTGGGTGGCTTACCATTGGATGCTCATGGCTTTGTGACTCTGTGTGCCTTGAATGTGTTTTATAAAATACGGTTATATGTTCTGTCGGACATAACAGATCAGGCTTGAGGACCGTGTCCTTGAGGGTCTGTGGGTGGAAGAAGGAAGCCAGAGCTGTGTCCCCGACCATGGCTCTGAAGCGACCTTGCTGTTGTTGTAGGCCTCCTTGATTGTGACTGAGGAGCTGCACCTGATCACCTTTGAGACCGAGGTGTACCACCAAGGCCTCAAGATCGACCTAGAGGTGAGGCCTTCACGGAACCAGGCAGCTCGCAGGCGGGGGTGCGTGCGCAGGGGTGCCAGGGCAGGGGTGCCAGGGCAACAAGCCTGCTGGGATGGCGCTGTCTGCCCAGCCTGGGTCTGTGCTCATTATCCATCTCTGAAAAGTTCCTGAGAGCCACCCCTGCCCCCAAGAGTTAAGGCTTATTTGAGTACCTGTTACGAAAATCTGTATTAGTGATTCTTTAGAATCCATTTGATAAAGTTTGGGCAGGTGAGTCTTAGTAGTCATCATTTATAATTTCTTTTCTAGCTTTCTTTCATTTTTAAAGATTTACTTATTTATGTTGTATATGTGAGCACACTGTCACTCTCTTCAGACACAGAAGAAGGAGGGAATCACATCCCATTCCAGATGGTTGTGAGCCACCATGTGGTTGCTGGGAATTGAACTCCGGACATCTAGAAAAATAGTCAGTGCTCTTAACACTGACCCATCTCTCCAGCCCCTGTTTTCCATCTTTCTTGATCTTATTAAGTTAGACCTGGAAAAGCAGACATCCTTGTGTTTGATTTCTAACACCTCAGTTTCATGGAAAGATGCAGATTGTTTGAATTTCGAAAGTTGCCTTCCAGGTGTGTCTCTGGAGAGTCGGGGCTGAGGGCCAGGTTAGCCTTGGGGTTTGAGTTAGTGCTAGTTTTAGGGCCTGATTTTGAACAAGTTAAATTTCGTAACTTGTTCATGTTCAGATGTCAGCCCTGCTGCGCTCTCTCTCTCTCTCTCTCTCTCTCTCTCTCTCTCTCTCTCTCTCTCTCTCTCTCTCTCTCTCTCGCTCTCTCCCTCCCTCCCTCCCCTCCCCCCTGTGTTCTCACTGCTGCCTGCCCTTGCCATCAGGGTGGCCGTACTGTGATGTTTAATTCTAACCTATTGAGACACAGGTGATGAGGGTTGGGAGCTGTGAGGGCCCAGCTGTCCCACTAAGTCACTCACCGCCTGTCCCCATACTCTACAGACCCACTCCTTGCCAGTCGTGGTGATCTCCAACATCTGTCAGATGCCAAATGCTTGGGCATCAATCCTGTGGTATAACATGCTGACCAACAATCCCAAGGTGAGTCCCCCGCCGCCACGCCCTCTCTGAAATCCCTGAATCTTGCCGCTTCCTCTCTCCTGCTCCCCCCTCAGGCTGCCAGTGTTGCTCTCTCATCCATGTGAACAATGTGTAATGCGTTCTTTCTTTCACTAGAACGTGAACTTCTTCACGAAGCCTCCGATCGGGACCTGGGACCAGGTGGCCGAGGTGCTCAGCTGGCAGTTCTCGTCCACCACCAAGCGCGGGCTGAGCATCGAGCAGCTGACCACGCTGGCTGAGAAGCTCCTAGGTGGGAATCGCCGGCTTCACATACACCTGGCCCCGGGGGTCATCCAGGCAGGGTTTCCCAGGGTCAGCCAGGGCAAGGCAATATGCCAGGGCCAGGCTGAGAAGCTGGGATATATCCCGGTGTTCCTTTTCTTTAGGACACATGGAGGAGGTTTTGTGGGTTTTGTTTTGTTTTTTATTGCCTTCAAAGGCACTGTTCTGTCTTACCTGGGGAGATATTTTAAGTGTGTTTGAAGACTAGTAAAAGCTGGTATTCCTTGCCCATTTCTTTAAGAAACCATAGACACTAGTTTAAATTTTTTCCTCCCTTTAAAAAAGTCTGGACTGAAAGTAGCTTTGCCCTGTGCTGCCACCAAATACAGCCTTTGGCCCCAGCTGCCAGCCTTGCCACTATGTTGCCAGTTCTCAGACCACACAAGGATTAGCAGGTGCCCAACAGGACATCTGTGCTGGCCTAACCCAGGGGTCAGATGTTGGGGTTGGGTGTGTGTGGGCATGTGTGTGCATGTGATACCCTGTGGTACCCTGTAAGTACATGAATGCAAATACACGACAGTGTTGTAAATTCTGCTTAAGAAGTAACTTTGGTCAAGGCTGAAATTTTGTTGTTTTGTTTTTTCCTCTTCCAGGGCCTGGTGTGAACTACTCAGGGTGTCAGATCACATGGGCTAAATTTTGCAAAGTAAGTGATCTTGTTGATTCCTTTGGTTAGGAGGTGGGTGTGGGGCGCTCATGTGTAAGGTGGGTGTGGGGGGCATGAATACTCAAAGCCTGGGCCCCTTTCTCCAGCAGCTATCAGGAGCTGCCTGAGGATAGAGGAACCGTGAGGGTAACGGCAGCAGAGTAAGAAGGCTCTGACAGGAAAGGGTTCGGATGAATGGTGATGGACTTGGCTTTCCCATTGTTCTTTTCTCCAGGAAAACATGGCTGGCAAGGGTTTCTCCTTCTGGGTTTGGCTAGACAATATCATCGACCTTGTGAAAAAGTATATCTTGGCCCTTTGGAATGAAGGGTAAGGTTAGACTCTGCAGTAAGGCTGCACTGTTGTAACCTTGTCACCTGCCCCCAGCAAGCCCGTGATTGGTTGTGGTTGGCTGCAGGTACATCATGGGTTTCATCAGCAAGGAGCGGGAGCGGGCTATCCTTAGCACAAAGCCCCCGGGCACCTTCCTGCTGCGGTTCAGCGAGAGCAGCAAAGAAGGAGGGGTCACTTTCACTTGGGTGGAAAAGGACATCAGTGGTAAGAATGCTCACCTGCGCCTCCTCTCTCACTGGCTCCACCTGGTGGCCATTGGCAGCACCTGGCTGCTTCATGTTCTGGGTACTGCTGCCCCCTGGAGGGCAGAGAGGGTCTGTGCCTCCTCCTGAAGGGGTGGCTTGCCAGTTTGTTCTGCTCACTCATTTGGCTAATGCTTGGGTAGAAAAGTGTGATTTAAATCTTACTTCTGTATTCCTTTTCCTGCCTACTCCATTAATATATTTGAGGTAAGTGTTTTGCCTATGAGCCAGCTGGATCTCTAAAAGCAGCCTGGATATTGCCACAGTTCCAAGTCACTGGGTAGGGCATTCAGAGTCTCCAGCGCTAGACGGGCACAATCTTTCCTTCCATGTTCATGGCAGGCAAGACCCAGATCCAGTCTGTAGAACCATACACCAAGCAGCAGCTGAACAACATGTCATTTGCTGAAATCATCATGGGCTATAAGATCATGGATGCTACCAACATCCTGGTGTCTCCACTGGTCTACCTCTACCCTGACATTCCCAAGGAGGAGGCATTCGGAAAGTATTGTCGGCCCGAGAGCCAGGAGCACCCTGAAGCTGACCCAGGTAGTTGTTGACTTTCCATGGCTCTGCCTTCACTATCAGGGAAAAGTGCAGATCCTGGGAGGAGGGCCGAGGACAGGACTAAGGATCTTGTGGGAGTGGGGGAAGAGCAGTTTATCAGGTCCCTGACGGGGGGGACTCAGGAGTCAGAACAGAAGCAGGCGTCGCTGGGAGCTGGGAGGGCTGAAGATGAAAATAGCATCCCCCCCTCTCTCTCTCCCTCCCTCTCCCTCCTCCCTTCCCCCTCCCCCTCTTCCCTTCTCCCCCCTCTCTCTCACACACACATATACACAGCTAAAACACTAAAAAGAGAAAAATGAGGGCAGATCTCTCTGATGCTTCTCAGGTCAGCGAATTCCAGAAGACCTGAGACAGATTTGGGTCCAGCATGCTTTGCTGTCCTGAGTTAGCAGTGCCAGGAGTTTGAAGAAAGGCTTTCTGGGGCCGGGCGGTGGTGGCACATGCCTTTAATCCCAGCACGTGGGAGGCAGAGGCAGGTGGATTTCTGAGTTGGAGGCCAGCCTGATCTACAGAGTGAGTTCCAGGACAGCCAGGGCTACACAGAGAAACCCAGAGAGAAACACACACACACACACAGAGAGAGAGAGAGAGAGAGAGAGAGAGAGAGAGAGAGAGAGAGAGAGAGAGAGAATGAGAGGGAGAGAGAGAGAGAGAGAGAGAGAGAGAGAGAGAGAGAGAGAGAAAAGAAAAGAAAGGGTTTCTGGGACAGTGGTTGTTGGCAGCGCGGGGCAGAGCTGACAGCAGGCTGGAGGTGTTGCTGTTCAGGAGGTGACAGTTGGAGGGATGCAGTCTTGGCATTTAAAATGTCCAGCTGCTGAAACAAGATGCACGTACTCTGTGGGAGTGTCTGCAGCTGTAAATGAGCATTTCTCAGCTCTTCACAGGGGGCGCCTAAGACTACAGGAAACACATTTCTATTACGATTCATAAACGCAGCAAAATTACAGCTATGGAGTAACAACGAAAATGTTATGGTTGGGGGAGGGGTCACCACAACATGAGGAGCTGTATTAAAGGGTCACGGTGTTCAGAAGGTTGAGAATCACTGGTATAAATTATACAACAAATTAGAAATTATGTTGTGTTAAGTCTGTAGTGTCTGGGGCTGTCCCCAGCATTAAAGAGTGAGAGGTGTCTGGTCTGAAGTCATTTCACACTTGCTGCATTGACTCTGCCCATGTCCTCATGCTGGCGAGGAGCCTGGTTTTCTGGGAGTGTTGTTGGTCAGGGCACTTGCCGGGCTCTGAGGTGCCGTGTGGGAGCTGGCCTCTGTGCACCTGTGCACAGCTCCCCCTGCCGCTGTCCACCATTCTTGGAGGAGTCGGGGTGCTTGCGGACAACGACGGTTACTTTCCTTTTCCTTTGTTGTACTGTTGAGTTCTCTTCCTTGTGTGGAGGAGTTCAGCTCTCACTTCCTGTCTGTCCCTTATCTCTGCTTCCACCTTGCCTTCAGTTGGAAGATCTGTTTATCAGTCCCTTTCACACTAGCCTTTGTTCTTCTCACAGAGACTTTGAAGTCCAAGCGCTGATCATTTGACTAATTTTGCTTTCAAGATGCAGGCCCCTAGTCAGAGGCCTCTACTTCCATCACCATCCCTGCTGTAGGCTGCCCAGACACCCCTCAGGAGCAAGGCCCTGGGCATGAGAAAGGCACCCACTGCGGGAGGGGCCTGTCTGTGAGCACAGCGAGGGTGCACTGAGGACTCAGGAGCCCTGACAGAAGGGTAGGGGTTCAGATGAACCACTTAGGGAGGTGAGCCTGTGATGACCCCTCCCTCTGCCTCTGCTACAGGAGTGTTATGGTATAGTCCTCACCCAGAGCCTCTTCCTGGGTCTTCCTTGTCTGCTAGGAGTCTGTTCTGTACCCTGTGTCCTTCTGGAGGGATTCTGAGCAAGTTCACCCAGACAGGAATAGGCTGTCTCTTCTCTTTTCCCTCTTGGTTCTGTGTCCCACACTGCTACCTTGGTCAAAGAATAGTTCTGAGCTCTCTTGACCATTAGAGAATGAAATTCTTCTCTCTCCATCTCTAATTTATTGTATATGCGTGTGTGTGTGTGTGTGTGTGTGTGTGTGTGTGTGAGTGGGGGGGAGAAGGGGTCCTTGTTGGAGGACCTTGAGGGTATCAGCTCTCTCCATGTCGTCCCTGGGGACAGAGTTCAGGTCATCAGGCTTGGTGACAGATGTCTTTAGCACTAAGCCATCTCCCTGGTCCTCTCTGTCTCTCTAGAGTGAAAGTTCTCACCCTGGAGAACTTTTTGAGAACTGTGGACAGCACACTTGCCTCAGTAATTCCTTTGGTTCTGTGCCGAGTTAACCTGTTTCTTGGCCACAAATGAACTTGGATTTTCGTCTAGGACCTCTTTCCAGTCTTCTCCCAGGGGTTTGTCTTGGTGGATGCTTGTAAGCCCCAGTGTTATGTCTGTGCTTTTCTTAGCCGACCCACAAGGCCCCAGGCCTACTGCTAGCTTTGTTAACTGAACCCCCAGGGCTTCCTGCCAGTGTCCCCAGGGCTTCCTGATTGCTTGGCCCAGCATTTCAGTCCCACATTTCCAACGTAAACGGCAGAGATGGAGGCCAGCCAGGCCTGTCTCTCTCTCCCATCCCACACGAGAGAGAGATGGCGCCCTGGCCGGGTTTCCTGGCTGTCGCCCAGGTACTAGGACCCAGTGTCCTGTCTTTCCAGTGGCTGAGGTGTGCTTTCCTGCTTGGGAGTAGCTTTGGAGCCTCCAGCACTAACCATCTTAAGCATTTAGTCCTGTTGGTGTCTGGACTGGTCACCAAACAGGAAAGTCAATTCACAAGTATGACCAGATCTCAGGAGAAGCCTAACACTACACAAAGTGGTTGACTGCTCAGGCAGGGGTCTGGAAGGATGCACTAGAGTTGGTGGTAGTCTGGGTACAGGTAGAGGTAGGGGCAGATGTCTCTACAGAAGTCTTTGCAGCTCAGGAAATTCTATGGAAGAGACAGAACTTCAAACTGCAAGACAGGATGTCTCTCAGAATGTGATGAGATGAGGGAGGGCAGGCAGCCCTAAGAGGAACTGCAGTGCCCTGCAGCTTCTGTGCAAGGTTGTCTCAAGCCATCTGGGAGAGGCAGGAGGATTCCTCTTGCATGTTCTCAAAGCAAGCCACAATCAGTTAAAGCCCGGTTTCCTCTCTGCAGGCGCTGCCCCTTACCTGAAGACCAAGTTCATCTGTGTGACACCGTAAGTGGCCGCCCTTCCCAGTTTCTCATTCATTTCTAGTGTCCTAGTGTCCTCAGTTGTCCCCAGGAATAGGGAGGACATGGGGTGAGAGTTACCCGTGAAGGGCTAGAAGCCCCTGGGCTTGGTTAGTGCTCAGAGTGACCTTGTGTGTTTAAAAAGCTTGAGTTTTTATTTTTTCTGTTGGAGACCAGAGTTTGATGGCTTGTGTGTGTGTGTTTGTTCTTTTTTTTTCCCCCCTCCATTGTGTCTTGTCAACCTGGCCCTTCCCATTCCTGCCGTCCCCCCTTTCCTACAGAACGACCTGCAGCAATACCATTGACCTGCCGATGTCCCCCCGCACTTTAGATTCATTGATGCAGTTTGGAAATAACGGGGAAGGTGCTGAGCCCTCTGCAGGAGGGCAGTTTGGTGAGTGTTTACAGAGTCAGGCCCCACTGATGCTTGCATGAACAGAGCCAGAGCCTGCCATCCACTCTGGGAGAAATCGGTCTGAGCTGGGTGTGGTGGCCCAAGCCCCAGGTAGAGGCAGGGAGACGCAGACAGATGCAGACAGATCTCTGTGAGTTCGGAGGCCAGCTTGGTCTAAGGCTGAGCAAGTTCACCCAGACAGGACTAGGCTGTCTCTTCCCTTTTCTCTCTTGGTTCTGTGTCCCACACTCCTACCCAAGAAACCTTCCTGTGTTTCTTGACAAAACAAAACAAAGCAAAACATGGCTTTAGAGCCATGTTCTGCTAAGGAGACAAGTCTCACACACGTGCAGTTTCCCAGTAGCCACAGTAAAGCACTAAAAAGGGGCAAGAGACCTTGGTCCCTGAGGTGAGCAGCATGCGCGTCAGCATCAGAGTGGCCATGGACGGCCTCCCCCGGCCCGGCCTCCTCTGTGGAGTCTTTGAAACGCAGTGGTTTGATACCTTGATTTGGGTTACTCTCAGCTGCTCAGTGACTGTGTGTGGCCAAGGCTACCACATGCAGGGCAGCCTCAGACCTCTGAGAGAGAGAGCAGGGCTGAGGTGGAGACTGTGCTCTTCTAGGTGGCAAGGCCCTGTAAGGGGCAGGAAGTCTGGCTTTTCTGACCTTGCCCATGCCTGAAAGAACAGGAGACTGGCTAATGTGGTTCCTGGACCCTGTCTGCTTACAGAGGGTGGGGATTGTAAGCCTGCTCATCTGGGGACTGAACTGGCTCCCTCTGTGTCTGCAGAGTCGCTCACGTTTGACATGGATCTGACCTCGGAGTGTGCTACCTCCCCCATGTGAGGAGCTGCAAACAAGCCACGGAGATGTGACAGACACCTGCCCTGCGTCCCACCCTAAGCAGCCAAACCCCACAGCATCTGAAACTTTGTGGTTCCAGATTTTTTTTTTAAATCTCCTACTTCTGCTATCTTTGGGCAATCTGGGCACTTTTTAAAATAGAGAAATGAGCGAGTATGGGTGACGCGCTTTTATGTACAGAGGAGAGCACTCTGAGTCCGTGCTGGGTGAGAGCAGGAGGCTGGAGGGGGCCTTCCGTCCACCTGCCCTCCTGCCTCAGCAGTTCGTGGCTAGAGAAGTGCCTCCAGTGCCCATGGAATCCTCTGCCCAGCCCTGCACTTTCAACCTTGCTAATGTCCACATAGAAGCTAGGACTAAGCCCATAGGTTCCTCTTTAATTAAAAAAAAATAATTAAAGGGCAAACCACACTGAAACAGTACAGCCTTTCCGTGTCAGAGAGAACTCAGTTAACGGCCTCGCCGGTGCTTTAAGCTATCTTCAAGGTGATCATCTATATAAACCCTGAAATGGTTTCAGATCAGATCTGTAAAGACATCTGAGAGCTGTGGCCCGGCCTCTGGCTCAAACACACAGGTTAGAGAGAACCTAGATATCCCAGACTCTTCATGAGCCGGGTTTTGTTTACCCAGCAAGCTTGTCAGTTGGAGAGGTGAGGTAGGCCAAGGGCACTGAGATCCTTTGTCACCGCCCTCCCTCTCCCCCTCCCCCTCCCAACTCAGACTCCAGACCCTGTCTCAGGGTCAGCCTGCCCTGTGGGTGCCTTACTGGGCCTAGGGTCAACCTGGCTTCCTTTCCCACTTGCTGGTGGTATGTCCCCTTCCCGTGTCCACAGGAAGTCCCCTGTCCTGTGTACCTTGGAATCCCTGCCTCAGGACCTTGTGTCGAGGGATTGCCTTACAGGTTTGAACCTGACTCAGACTACAGGTCCTCAGCAAAGCTCAGGGAGCATGGTCCTTCTCCTGTGCGCTTGGTTCCCAGTGGAACCTGGAACCACAGGGCAAAAGCTGATTGATAAACTCCAGGTCTGCCCTTCATATGAGCCGCGTATTCTTGGCCTCCCCTGAGACTGGCGATTGTCTGCTCCCCACTGGGGCTCCCAGGTGAGGTGAAACAGTGCCCGCACCTACTGTGGCCTTCATGTCACCTGCTTGCCTCAGTCACTCAGCTTACTCGAACACTGACTCAAAGACACCTCGCTCAGCTGATCAGTGTCTGTGGAATTGTTTCTCTCCAGTTACCCAGTGTCTAAATTAAGGGCAGTGAGGACATTGTCTCCAAGACAAACTGCTTGCCTTGACCACCCCAGCCTTCTGCTTTGAGACGGTTACTGCTCTCCTGTCCCCAGCAACGTCCTTTACTTACACAATAAGCTGAACTCGTAAACTGAAAGGGTTAGAAAGGCCAGGCTGGGCATGTTGACAACTTTCAATCCTGGGGACCCAGGAACAAGGTGAGGGCTTCTCTGGGGCAGCTGTTGTACCTCAGGGGCTCGGGAAGTCTGCGTGCCTGGGCTAACCACCCTGCTTCCCTCCCCTTGGCCCTACTTGGCCCCCCTCACCCAGCCATGCCTGCAAATTGCTTAGCCTCTCCGTACAGTGGCTTGTGTTCTGTCCTAGCCACTGCACTCAAATTCCAATGTATACTTTTTAGTGTAAAAATTTATATTATTGTGGGTTGTTTTGTTGTTGTTGTTTGTTTTTGTATATTGCTGTAACTACTTTAACTTCCAGAAATAAAAGATTATATAGGAACTGTGTGGCAGGGGCTGGCTGGCTGGCTGGGGTCACGTGTGCCCAGCTTGTGCGTGCACGAGCCTTCTGCTCAGGCGGAGCTGGGCTAGGAGCATGTGAGAATCAAGAGGGGACAAGCAGCCCAGCTCGGTCGAAGTTGTTTGCTTTTCATTCCTGAGGTGATGCAGGCCTCCCATCTTACATCAGCTCTCATCCTCCAGAGGTGACCCAGGAGCCAGAGGTCACAGTCCAGTGGCAACAGTGTCAGCGTGGCCTCCTCCCTCTGCCCTCCCAAAGCTGCTGTGTTTGTTCTTGAGTCAGATAAGCTCCCTAATGGAGGGCGGGAGGGAGGGCTGGGGTGTAGACCAAGGCCTCTCCTTCCACAGTTGGCCCATTATCACTCTCTACAGGTCCATCAGTGGGGACAGCTTGCAGACGCTTCCCTGGCTGGTGGCTGCAGGGCCCCTGGGCAGTCAGCACCGATAACTCAGGGAAAGGCCGCAGACCCTCGAGGTGCCTGTTCTCCCATCTCTCCTCCTACCCCACTTCCTACTCAGTCCTTGGAGCCCAGCCCAGCACTGGGTGCCTCTGAGAGAGATACCAGCACTTCCCCCAAAGAGATGGAAGCAGAGATCTGGTTTAGCATGGCTGAGGCAGGGGCAGACCCTGCTTCCAACCCCTAGCCACCCTGGGCCCCTGGGCCAAGCTGTGGCCTGAGCTCCTGCCCCCACCGTGCTTGGAGCTCTGAGGTAACCCGTCTTAGTTAGTTCCCTGTACCCCAACCCTCAATCCTCGGGCTTTTAAGTCCAAGGCCCCAACCCCAGGTCCTGGACTAATTGTACCTGGGTGCCAGAGGTCCAGCTGGGGCAAGTCAGGCCCCCTCTGTCCTGAGCAGCTCCCTCTGCTCTCTGTCAAGGCAGCAGTTGGCTGGTGTCACCTGCTAGGCTCTGGGAAGAGGCCAGGGGAATGAAGGGCTACTGTCCAGGCCACAGGAACACTGGCAGGCACTCTGGCACTGTCCCCAGTGATGGCTTAGGGGGCATCCGGGGAGGGGTAGCCTGGACTACAGCTTTGCTTTCATTCTTGCATCTTCTTTCCCCAAGCCCTTAAGCCCCTGCTTTCCCGGGCATGTAGCCCCTAACACACAGTTCTTTAGCTTTCTGATGCTGTTCTAGAGTGGCAGCGCCCTTGAGGTCACAACAGAGGTAACTCCAAGCTAAAATGGGAACGAAACAACTTGGGTTTTAGTGAAAAGCCCATCCAGCACCAGCCCAGTCAACCAGGAGGCAGACTGGGAGATTTGCAAAAACAAACCAACAAAAACTTTATTCAAAAACACTGTTTACATAAATGTGAGTTCTATGTACAAAATATAAAAAGCATCCCTCTGTGCATGCCCTGCTCCCTTCAGAGCTTGGAAGCCAGGACTCCTAGTCAGCTAGTCCTGGCTGCTCTGCCACAGCCTCAAGGGAAGAGCTGTTGAAAGGCACTCTTAGACCACAACCCATGGTGCACCAGTGCAGGGCCTATTCCAGGTCCTGCCTCCCAGCAGAGTGGACCAGTCTGAGTGCTTCTTTCCCCCTGCCCCCACCCTTCAGACTGTGTTGCCTACAGGTTTTTGTGTGCTACAGGCTTTTTGCCCCAGGTCTCCTACTCCCAGACACCCAGTATTCCCCTCCTTTCTGATAATAAGCAAGATTGCAAACAGGAAAGGAAGAAAGGCTGAGGCCTGGTGTAGTCATGCATGCCTGTAATCCTAGCACTTCAGTAACTGAGGCAGGAGGATCATTCATGGACAGCCTGGGGTATACGGAGAGACCCTGTCTCAAAAAAGCAAAACAGACAAAACAAAAAAAAAGCAGGAAGGATGAATCCGTATGGAAGGGTGGGGATATCGGATGGGGATAAGGGAGATGGGAATGTGGTCAAGGCCATTAGACTCCAAGCCCGTGTCCACCCTGGCGTGAGAACTGACACTGGCGGCAGCCCTCGGCTATGTTCAAGAGAATGACTTAGGCACACTGAGCATTCCCAAAGTCCGCAGCCCGCATTCACTAAAGTATAAAGGCTGACTAAGATGAACCCCGATCTCCCTTTAGAGGGGTGCATCAATTAGGCTACCGCATGTGTGAGGACAGGGGCATACCAGTCTGGGCGAAGCTTTTAGCTCAGGAGTAAAACTCCAACGAAGTTGCTTAAACCTGCCTCCCTTCCTTTTCTGGAATTATTTCACTTAAATGGCCATCGGACAGATAGAGGACAATGGAGAAATAGGTTTGTCAGCAGTGATAGGTTCAGCTCTTATATGAGAGGCCCAGGGGGCCCTTGAGGTCTGAACAGAAAGGTCACCACCGCTTCAGCCACAGATCCAGAACTGTGTGGGCAAGGTGGCACTGGGAATGGGCAGAGCCGTTGGTATGAACAGAGATACAACAGACAAGGGCTCTTCACACTGAAGGTGGTTTCCCAAGAGAAGCATAGGATCCACCATTCAGGACAGGGAGCTCCTGGCAGAGGTGAAGAGGCCAGCAGGTGGGGAGAGGCGGGGGTCGAGACTGTCCATGGGCCGGCGTAGAAGTTCCTCCACGTGCCTGGCTACATCCATGGTCTCGTCCAGGTCAAACTCGCCATCTTGGTCAAGGACAGGGTCAGGGCTGGTGAAGAGAGGGATGTTGGAGAAACTGGCAGGTCTCATGGCTCCAAACCTCCATAGAGGGTCCTCAGGTTGCTCCTCACAAAGACTGGAACCCCCCACCCCCCACCCTCCCACCCCCGTGGTAGCTTTTGGCCACTCACCACCAATCTTCACCCATCTTAAGGTGAGAATTAGGAACTGGGAAACTTATTTGGAGCCACCTGCAGCTAGAGTCAGAATCTAGATCCTGGGTGGGTGTGGTAGTGCAGGCTTTTAAGCCCAGCTTTCACTTGTCAGGCAGAGGCAGGTGGATCTCTGTGAGTTCCAGGCCAGCAAGGACTACATAGACCCTATTGGAGCCTTGGCCTTGAATGATAATACCATCAGGAAGTTCACCTCAGTACAATACACATCGCTAGGAAGAGCTTTCAAAGGCGGCTGGGTAGTGGCTTAGCCAAGGGACTGTGTCACACGCAAGGGGACCTGAGTTAAGATCTGCAGCACCTACATAAAAAGCTGGGTATGGCAGTATGTGTCTGCATGCCCAGCACAGGGGGATGGGGCAGGCAGACATGGGGATCTCAGTGGCCAGCCCAGGCAAACAGGTACGTTTCACAACTTATCTCTCACACACTCACACACATACTACACACACACACACACACACACACACATACACACACACTTTTTAAAACTTAAAAATGCAGTCAGTTCACAATTGCCTGTCCCTCCAGCTGCAGGGAGTCGGATGCCCTGTTTCAGCCTCTGCAGGGTACACATGTGCACATACACACACTCACACGATTTAAAACTTTAAAAAAAGGGAAAAGAATATAAGTCATTGTGATTTCCTCGTGCTGTCCAACCGCAGTGTGCTACCTCCCTAATCCCAGGCATCCAGCCTTGGCCACTATAGCTTAGAAAGGACAAAGTCTTCTGCTCCCATCCTGTATCCATGACAACAGAAGTAGCAGCAGCAGCAGCAGCAATGCCTCACACCCTTCTGACAACCTTACATGTAAAGGTTTTACATCATCACTTCATTTGATCCTAATCCCATTCCCACAGGGAGGCAGGAATACCTGTTGCCTCTTACAAGTACACCTGAGAAAATTTTCTCAGGATATTATAAACTGTACCAGAAAGAGGACGGGACCCTGGTTGTCTAGCTCCAACACGCTCTGCGCATGTTCCTGGCTGATTTCACCTTCCTATATCTTGGGCAGAGCTACATCCTAGGCCTAGTCTGGTTGGAGTCAAATCCAGGGGACCTCTGGATGCCTTTGTCCTCAAGAATTTAGCCTGAGGCCCAGCTCCAGTTTCTCCCCATGAACCCCCATAAAACCATGACCTACTTCTGTGGGTACACGTTGTAGTGAGCCTGGGGGCACACCACTGGGGAAGGAGCCTGGTCCATGTAGGTGGCGCTGGCTCCGGCATCTGCAGATGCATTGACGAACCTGCAAAAAAGAAGCAGAACTTGACCTCAGTGTCCAAGGAGACCAGTGGTACAGACTGGGGGGAGGGGCTTCTAGCATCTTCATGTCATTTGGCCAAAGTGTCCCCATTGGGCTCTGGGACTCAGGCTGCAGGCATGAGGTCCTGGGTGCTATCCCAGGACATTTGAATCTTTCTTTCTCAAGGGCTAAGCCACATTTCTCAGTAATGTCCTCCAATTACCCAGTGGAGGTAGAGCAAGAGTATAAAGAGGCATCAGGAGCCCCAGGGCTGGCTCTGGACACTTACTCAGGGACCACTTGCTTGATCTGCGGCTTCACGTATCCGTCCACTGCTTTCGCTGCGGGAGGGGTGGGAGGGAGGGGAAAGCAGTGAGCACAACACGCCCTCAGCCTCCTGCCCACACCACCCTGGAGCTTTCTGAGGAATGAGATTTCCCAAGGACTTCCGATAAAGCCCTGCTAATGCATCCAGCCTGGGGGCCGCTGGGATCCCGGGCTTCAATCCTATCCTTTCTCCTGGTTTCTTTCCTGGCCATTTGTGTGCCTTCCAGGGAAATGGCATCAACAAAAAACAAACCCTACCAATGGGCCAGACAGATAATTTAACATGGGGCGGGTTGAGGGGTCCGGAAAATGGTGAGAGCTGCTGGTTAGAAGGGCAGAAAAGCAGCTCTTCGTGGGAAAGCCCCCATCTCCTCCCTCAACTCTTGGTGGATGTAGAATCGAGACCTCGGCTTTCTGCTCAGGAGAGAAACAAGCTAGGCAGGTTTCACTTTCTCTCTCCTCAGGTGTGAGCCCTGAAATCCTCCATTCTGAGACTCAAAAGCCCATGAAGGAAATGGCCCCGTCCAGCCCTCCTGGAAGCAGGACTCACCAAGTACAGGAGTGTAGTACTTGGCAAAGACCTCATCCTTGGGTCTGTCTGGGAACACATAGTTGAGGTAGTTCAGGTCCCCCAGCCGGTCGGCCAGGGACCGAATGGAGAAATCCCGCGTGGTGAATGGCTTCAGATTCCAGAGGTTTCGGTCCGCTGCAAAAAGAACAATTTGTTCTAAAGGTGCATGCACCCCCGCCCCAAGAGGATCATGGGATTTTAGGAAGAACTGCTTTTACAAAAAAATTCAGAGCTTTTCCCAGCATACACTGCAACCCTAGCCTTCCTGCTCAAGGGAGCTCAGGCTGGAACATTCTACTCAGTAAAAGGCGTGGAAGGGGTGGGGACGGCATGAAACTTAAAAGGGGTCTCACCAGGTGTCTGCTGTCTGTGGAGTCAGTGGTTTTAGGTTCTTGGAGACTAAAAGTATGTGAGAAAGAACCATTTCCCTTCCCACGCCTCCCATACTTTGAGCTCATTTCCTGCCTCTACCGGAAGTGGGAGACGGCCAAGGACAGGCGTGCTCATGGATACCGGAGCGAGGAAATGGAAGACAGAGCTCATGGGGTTGAAGTGTGGCAAGATGGGAACTCACGAGAGTCAAACTTCCAGGCGATGGTGATGCCCCCGATTTCTGAGTCGCTGAAGCGCAGCAGGAAGGTCCCGTCTGGTTTGTTGATGAGCAGGTCGTGGGCCTGTTGCTTGTTCACGAAACCCAAGATGGCCCTGGGTGTGTGGTATGTTTGGCGTCACTGCTGGGTAGGCAGGCACCGCTCATAGAGCCTTCCACCCTCCTGCTCCACCCGGCCCCCAGGGTCCCGCGCCTCACCCATCATTCCAATGGGGCTTATGATGTTTCTTCAGGACCTCCATCACCCCGTCGAACCACTGCCAGAAGGTGTAGTTCCAGCCGGGCAAGTTCTCCTGTGAGCCCCAGGACACCCCAAGTCACAGCAGCCCAGAAACCTCAGCTCCCACCACGCCTGCCCCCAACCGTTCTCAGTAGGCCATGAACTGACATCCATCCTCAAGCCTTCACATGGGGCCTTCCTGTGAGTGGGAACCGAAGCTAAGAAGAGTTGTCTGGGCTGGAAAGATCCATCAAGGTCATTCTTGCCCCCATCTATCCTTTCATGGATAGATGGAGAAACTGAGGCACGAAGGGCAGACATGGCCTCAGAATTAATGGCAGGCTCGTGAGTGGATCCCAGCTCGGGGCTTCCCTTCTCATCATGCTTTGGGTCACATGGCTGAGCATGATGCCTTGTGGTCCCTTGTTTGCATTCTGTGGTCTAAGTGTCAACCTCTCCTGATTATGGGGAGTGCGGTTGGGAGTGGAGGATGGGCTGCTAGCCTCAGAGGCGATAGCCTGACTTCAAGAGAAGAGAAAGTCTGACAGGACCCTGATGGTCTCCTTGCTGGTGGCTGGCCGCTCACCCGGTTGAACTGGGACCAGGACACGGACATGCCGTTGTAGTCCTCGAGGTGGCTGCTGCTGGTGTTGAAGAGTTTCTGGGCCAGGAACACGAGGTTCTCCTTGGTCAAGCCCCGGTTGCTCTGTACTTCAGCCTTGAATTTCATGTTGAGCGCTTCACACAGCTGCGGCCACAGCACCTTGTCAGGCACGGCAAATGGCACCCTGCCCTGAGAGGGGAGAAGAAAAGGAGAGACTGAGGGAGCTGGAAATGTGCACACACACACACACACACCCATGAGACATGCTTGAAACTTAGCCAGGCCCTTAGGACATGCCATCCAGTGGGACAGACTGGCACTTCACCCTGCCCCCCTCACTGTGCCCTCCTCTCAGCACTGGGGTCTAAGGAGTTGGAGGAACCTGAGGACAGTCCTAGGGCCTGCGGGCCAAGGTAGTGAGCCCCGAAGAACTCACCGGCTCGGCAAAGGCATTGTCCCACAGCACGGTGGCAGTAGCATTGTGGTCCTGGCTGCCATGAACAATGACAACCACGGGGAGGGACAGGGTCTGTGGAGGTCAGAGGGTAAGGGTTGAAGGTTTTCAACACTGTGTGCCCTGTGCAAAGCAAGACACCTGACCCTTATCGCAAACCCGCCATTCAGCCACAGGCCCTTCCCGACAGTTCTAAACATAAGCAAAGCCCAGGCAGCCACGACAAGGCTTGCTGGCTTAAACTAGGAAGACGAGGCAGGACTGAGGAGGCACGGCTAGTCTAGGCTCTATGGCAAGGCCTTGCTCTAAAACAAAACCAGAGAGCTCTGTGGATATATTTTTTCTTAGCCTATTGCCCAAATAATTGCTGAACACAGATATCAGGAGCCTGCAAAATCAATGTGGGTTCACAGGGCGTTACAGGGTAACTGGGCTGAGGCAAACGAACTCAGAGCTCTCTAAATTTTTTTTTTTTTTGAGACAATGTCTCTGTATAGCTCTGGCTGTCCTGGAACTCAGAGATCTGCCTGCCTCTGTCCAGTGCTGGGATCAAAGATGTGTACCACCACTGCTTGGCTTTTATATATTATTATTTTATTATTATATGTGGTTTTTGTTGTGTTGTTTTGTAACCAGGGTCTCATGTATCTCAGGCTGGCCTTGAACTCCCTGTGTAGCTAAGAATGACCATCAAATTCTGACACTCTGGCCTATACCTCTGGGGTTACAATCAAAACTATTCCTGGGTTTTTGTTTTTCTTTTTTTTTATGGTGCTGAGAATCAAAACTAGGGTTTCCTGCATGCTAAGTAGACACTCTACCAACTGAGATAGATTCCCTAACCTACTTTCTAAATTGTCTTTTATTTTTTATTATTATAAGTGTGCATGTGTGTATATGTGTGCGTGTGTGTGTGTGTGTGTGTGTGTGTGAGAGAGAGAGAGAGAGAGAGAGAGCACATAGCTACAGCACACATGGGGACATCAAAGGACAATTCTTTCAGGAGTCTATTTTCACCATCTACTGTACATTCTAGGGATGAAATTCAAGTTCTCACAGTCGTAGAGCAAGACCTTGCACCCGGGAGGCCATCTTGCAAGCGCCCCATCTTTGTTTATAAAGATGTCTCCTGTGCTTGCATGTGCCTGAATGCCTGCATGCAGACCACATCCATAAAGGTGACTGTGGAGGCCAGGGAGGCCATCTAAATCCCCCGGAACTGGAGTTAGAGGGGGCTGTGAGCCATGCAGTGCAGGTTCTTCCAACAGAACTGGGGTCCTTTGCAAGAACATCAAATGACCTTAGGTGCTGCTGAAACAGCTCTCCAGCTCTCTCTTTATTTTTTATTGTTTGTCTTATCTACATGCATGTATGTACCCCACATTCATGCAGTGCCCATAGAGGCCAGAAGAGGGTGTTGGACTCCCAGGAACCAGAGTTACAGACGATTGTTAGCTGTTATGCGGGCACTAGGAATTGAATCCAGGTCCTCTGGAAGGGCAGCCAGTGTTCTTAACAGCTGAGCCATCCCTCCTGCCTTTCAGCCCTTGGTAGTTTGTTTTGTTTGTTTGTTTTTTTTAACAATTTTTTGCTTACTTTTTAAAAAAGATTTATTTATTTGTGTGTGTGTGTGAGTGCTCCATCTGCATGTACGCCTGCATGCAAGAAGAAGGCATCAGATCCCATTACAGATGGTTGTGAGCCACCATGTGGGTGCTGGGAATTGAACTCAGGCCCTATGGAAGAGCAGCCAGTGCTCTTAACCTCTGAGCCCTCTCTCCAGCCCTCCCCCTCCCTTTTTTTGCTTTTTCTTTTTGAGACATGATTTTCCTTGGTAGCCCAGGCTGGTCAGGGTCTTACTGTGGAGCCTAGGCCTGCCCTGAACTTGTGGTCCTGCTGCTTGAAGGGTCTGTGCACACCAGACAGGCACAGCACCAACTCCAGGGATTACAGATTAGAGATTGGAAGGATTACACTATCACACCTAGCTCTGTCTGCGGCTTCCCCACAGGAGCCAGGGAACCTCAGGAAGGTCCCTTAACTTAGCTGGACGCCTCGTGGGTGGAGTAGCGGGAGCCTCACCTTCACCTGGAACACCAGCTCATTGCTGCCAACGCTGAACTGAGACTCAAACAGGACCGTGAACTTCTCCTCCGTCACCGACTCTGCACCACGCCTGTCAGCACGCTTGATTCTTTTCAGTGACTGCAAAGCCAAGGATAAAATGGCCACCAAGCCCCAATCCCAGGCAGCCCTTCCCTCCATGGCAGACCAGTCCTCACCATGTTTCTGAAGTGGGCGCTGAGGGTGCCTGTGGCCTGGTGGTACTCCATGACGCAGCAGTTGTTCAGGATCTCACCACTACATTCACTGCAAAGAGAGAAGAGCTCGGCGTCACAGTGTGGTGCCACCAGACACAGAAGGGTCTGTGCACACCAGACAGGCACAGCATCATTAACTGACATCCCTGGGCCTGGGAGACATGGTTTTAATGGGACCATCAAAGATGGACAAGCCTCCTGTATCAATCCTTTATGCATTCACTCATTCATTCATTCATTCATTCAAGCATTATAGGGATAGCTTGTCCTGACCCATTTCTCTGTTCTCATACATTCTTACAGCTCAACTCTTGGTGTCTGCCTGAAAACAAACAAACAAACTCCTCTCTCCCCAACCCCTGACCCCTGACGACCTCTAGCCACTCCCTATGCAACCATGATCTGCCTTGACTCTTTGGTAACTTTGTTTACTTTGTAAGGCAAAGTCTCACTGTGGGTCTCACTATGTAGCCCTGGCTAGCCCAAAACTCTCTATGTAGATCAACCTGGCCTTAAACTCACAGAGAGCCACCTGCCTCTGCCTCCCAAGCACTGGCGTCAAGGCAGGCACCACTATTCCCAGCTGAGTTTGCTTGTTGTGGGTTTTTTTGGTTTTGCTTTTTTTGGACAGAGTCCCTTTGTTGTTCAAGTGGGACTCACACTGACTATGGAGCTGAGGGTGCCTTTGAACTCTTGATCCCCCTGCCTCTGCCACCCTGGAACTGGGCATAGACACCTCCTCTGGTATCTAAACGTCAGTTCTCACCACCAGCCACAGGAGGCCACATGTGTGTGCACCTGCCTGCCAGAGAGCTGTGCCAGCCAGCCGTCAGGTCACTGAACTAAGAACACTCTCAGGTCAGTGGTCCAGTTAGGAAATAGGCAAGTTCTCCTTTGATCACGGTTGTGTACCCACTGATCAGCACGCACCATAGGACCACACGGCAGTGGTAGTACATATCGCTACTGGCTGCCCTATAGGTGTCGCACAGGCAAGGCTGGGAAAGCAGAGGGAGAGGAGTGTATTATGGAGAAGCAGGCACACAGGGATGGCTGGAAGGGAGCAGCCTGGGCTATGTCCACATACAGACCACACACAGCACCCATGAAGAGGGACGCTGAGGCGCACTCACTTGCGGGTGTTCTCATTCTTGAGCAGGGACTTGGCCTGCTGCTCGCTGATGATGGTGGCCTTCACCTGCGGGGGGTTCATGTGCACGTTCAGCTTCCCGCCCACCAGCAGGCGCACGGTGGCCGCAAACTTGGTCTGGGTCTTCAGGACCTGAGGAGGCTGCTTCTCGATGATGAACGTGCTGCAGGGGACACAAGTGACCAGACAGTTGTCAGATGCTGGCTCAGGGAAGACAGTGGGAGGCCAGAGAGGAGGGAGGGTCTTCCTATAGGGCCTAATGGGAGAAGGGAGACAGGCAGAGGAGGAGGGCGCCTGGCCTTGTTCCAGGGGAGGACATGGGGGTCGCAGACAGCTGTGAGGGAGGCTGGAGACTACGGTGCTCCTCACTGTGTCCCTCACACACACTGGGCCAGGAGAGCCACAGCAGCAGAGCTACTGGAGCCATGGTGGGTGGGGGAGGGGCAGCCCAGCAGGATGTGGGGGTGGGATGGGGGCAGAGCTCTGGGTTTGGACAGTTCCAGGGCCTCATCGTGCCCACCCCCAGGAACTGCCAAGTCCCTCTGAGCATGGCCAGGAGGCCGCAGTCACCTGGTGACCAGGGCTGAGATGATGTCTGTGATGGTGGCGTTGACCTCGGCCAGCATCTCCTCCACGGGGCCCGGGATGGGCAGCTGCTGGCAGAGGTGCTCAGCCCTGCGGATCTGCTGCCGGTTCTGCCAGATGATCTCAGCCAGCTTCTCACACCTGCAAGGGGCCCAGGGCCTTCAGAGGGACGGTGGCTTCTGTTCCAGCCCAGGCCAGGGGAGGACGATGCATGATGCTCTTCCTCCCTCCCAACAAAGCACCTCCCCACTCCCACCCCCCAGAAAGGTGCTGGCCTCGGCCACTGCTAGCCTGTGCAGACACAGAGCAGAGTCGCACTTTCCAAAAGCAGAAGCCTGTCAGGGTGGCCCCAACTTGGAACCAACCAGCTCAAGAGTATCCCTGCCCATTCTGAGACACCACTATCCCTTGGGGGAGGAGGTGCAGGTCTGAGGAGCCAAGTCCCATCAGGAGCCAAGAGACTGCTAAAGTGAGAGCTGTCACAGACAGTGGGAATCTGCTGCTCACGCCAACGCAGGGACAGCAGAGGCAGCTGGCAACCTCGCCCGAGCTGCCAGCCCGCCCACCTCTCACCCTCACCAGGACTGCAGCACGTCCAGGCTGCCCTCGGGGGGACCCCCGTTCCCGGCCAGCTGCTGCCTCCGCTTCCACTGGATCAGCTCGTCGTCCAGGATAATGGTCTGCTGCTTCCGCAGCAGCTGCAGCGTCTTCTGGTGCTTCTCAGCCAGCTCCTGTGAGAGGCACAGCAGCTCTCGGGATCCCGGCAAGCATTCCTCAGAGCCTGGCCTAGAACCCAGGGCCTGGCCCTCTCACACCCTCTCCACCTCACGTGCACCCCAGGAGAGAGGGGACCTGCTTTCATCTTGGCTCTGCACCCCCCACCTGGTGCCCTGAATCTCAGGTGACACAGCTCCCTCCGGGACGCGGCAGAGGGGTCCAGGGCCCACTAACCACGCGGTACTGCTGCAGGGTCTGTGCCTCTCGCTGCAGCCAGGTCTCCAGGGACACTTGCTTCTGCTGGAGGGCTGTCTCCCTGCTCATGCGCTCCTGGGGGTTCAGCTGGGCCAACTGGGCAAACTG
The DNA here is from genome assembly GCF_947179515.1 of Apodemus sylvaticus. Classification (NCBI taxonomy): domain Eukaryota; kingdom Metazoa; phylum Chordata; class Mammalia; order Rodentia; family Muridae; genus Apodemus; species Apodemus sylvaticus. Next base: position 22,109,996 of record NC_067481.1, read on the forward strand.
AGCTGGAGGAGGGGACAGAGCATCATCTCCACGTCCATCAGGAACCTTATTATCTCCATTCATATGCTCTGGAGTGATCGCCTCAGGCATCCCATCAGTAACAAGTCAGGGTGCCTACAGGCTCGAGTGCCCAAGGAGGTGATCACCGGCCTCCTGCTGCATCTCCCCTGGAGCAGTGGGGGAGTAAGTGTCCAGAGTGAAGCAGAAGAGGGCCCTGACTGGTGGCCCTTGCCTGCCCCGCCACGACTGTCGGCCTCCTGATAGGGCTCGGAGATGGGCACAAGTGGCCCTGCTCTTTAAAAGCTGAGCTCTGAGGTTAATAGAAGTGTCTGCTCTTCCAGAGGACCTGAGTTCAATTCCCAGCACCCACATGGCAGCTCACAACTGTCGGTAACTCCAGCCTCAGGAGATCCAACGGCCTCACACAGACACACATGCAGGAAAAACACCAAGTCACATCAAATAAAAACAATTTTAAAAAAGCTGGACGAAGGTGTACAAATACCTTATTTTCCCATGCCTCGGTTTCCCCATTTGTAAAGGGGAGAATCCTGACACTAACTCAATGGGCTATTATGGTGATTGAAAAATCCGATAGCCCTGTCACATGTAAGATCTCTGCAGGTTGGTCCTAATTGGTAGACAGTTGAAGGTTACGAATGAGGGGTGACAGAGACAAGCCCCTTGAGCCCCGTCCCTGAAGTGGGAGCCCCCTCCAATGCCCTAGTTCTTCCATCTCATCCATTCATCCCTTGAGTCCAGCAGTGTTTTCTCAGGAGCAGTGTGACTGGCTGGGGCTGCATAGTGCCCACGATGTCTGACCAGGGAGAGTCACCATGCGCTCAGCTGAGCACCCGAGTAAGAAGGAAGGCGAGGCAGATGGACAGACATGCAAGCATTCCCAGGGCCCCCTGGACTATCATTAGTGTACTGGTTTGAGCATGTTTGGCCCAGGGAGCAGACTGTAGTCCACCTGCCACCAGGTGGCTGACTGGTCACCTCGAGGAATGGTGCCATATCTGAGGCTCAGAGTTGGCCTCTGCTGTTGGCAGATCTGGCATTCAGCAGCAGCTGTAGCCAGGTCAGCCTTGGTGAGTGAAGTCCGTGTTGCTGAGCCCAAGCATAACCTCCGTCTCAGCCACCGTGGCCACTCTGTTCATGTGCTCATTGGGCAATGACAGGGACAGCTGGGGAAAGAGACTGACTGTCCACAGAACAGGTCATCTCATCCACTTGATTACTGAACTCCTCCTCAGCTGAAGTCACCTTTTAGTGAGCATTTATATGGGACACAAATATCTTCACATCCTTTGCTCATTTGGAGAGATCTATCTATATACTTCTTCCCCAGATATCTTTCTCACAAATTTTCCAATAGTGATCTTTCCACATGCCTGACCATTCAGCCAATCCACTGGCTACAGCCCATGAGTCAGTGAACAATCGTACATCTGGTCATTGCTTCTTCTAAGCAAACCGTAATAACGTGTACTGCCCGAAGTTCTGACCACTGTGAAGAGTTTCCTTCATCTGTATCTTTCAGGGTTGTCCCTGCAGTTGTCCACTTCTGGGTGGCGCCTGCATACCGTGCAGAGCCAACAGTAAACCAGGTCCTAGCCTTCTCTTCTCCAGTAAGCTGATCACAGGGAACACCCCATGAGGCTATAGACGCACGCTTGACCGCAGATGGTATGATAACAGAAATAGAAACCATAGGCATTTGAGCGTGGTGGGAGGGGCCAGGTGCAATAACTTATCTTTCATCTTAGAGGGAATATCTCTGCATGCCCCATACCACTGGACTCCTAACAATTTCACTGATGAAATTGTAGATGGTCCTTGAATTTTGGTTGGTTTTATTTCCCATCCTCTTTTTGTTGTTGTTGTTGTGTTTTTGTTTTGTTTTGTTTTGTTTTGTTTTTGAGACAGAGTTTCTTTGTATAGCCCTGGCTGTACTGGAACTCACTCTGTAGACCAGGCTGGCCTTGAACTCAGAAATCTGCCTGCCTCTGCCTCCCAAGTGCTGGGATTAAAGGCATGCGACACCACTGCCCGGCTATTTCCCATCCTCTGATACGCATATGTGTTACCAATGAGTCCAAAGTGGTTGTTACTTCCCGCTTACTTGGTCCAATTGGCACAATGTCATCAATATAGTGCACCAATGTGATATTTTGTGGAAGAAACAAATGATCAAGATCCCTTCTAACTAAGTTATGACACAGGGCAGGAGAGTTAATATATCCTTGAGGCAAAACTGTAAAGGTATACTGCTGGCCTTGCCAACTGAAAGCAAAATTGTTTCCGGTGGTCCTTATAGACAGGTACTGAGAAGAAGGCATTTGCCAGGTCAATAGCTGCACACCAGGTTCCAGGAGATACGCTAATTTGCTTAAGTAATGAAACTACATCTTCTGGTACAGAAGCCTCAAGATCTCCATGCCAGGATCCAGGTCAGAAACTTGTGTCTTCCAGCCTCAAGATCTGGATCACAGGTGTGCCCTCCAGTTCTGGATTGTAGTGCATTCCAGATAGAGTCAAGTTGACAACCAGAAAGAGCCATTACAATTAGTAAGATTCTCATAAGGAACAAGGTAAGGGGTGACAGGGTCTCACCATCAGCCGTTGGGAAGCTCATGGGTGGCAGGAACAGGTGGTGAATGAGGTCCTAATACCCATGCTTGCATGTGGGCATGGATGTGTAGGTGTGGGGGCAGGTGCTCAAACATGTGTCTGTGTGTGTGCATGTATGTGTGTATGTGTGTCAGAGGTGGGCATTGACACAGGGATCATGAAACTGAGAAGGGCCCTGATCTCACTGTGCAGCCAGGGATAATCTTGAACACTTATTCTCCTGACTCTCTTTCCATTGTTGGAGATAGCCACAGATGTAGCCCACAACACACAGTTGTCTGTGGTACTGTGGACTGAGTGACTCCCTGCAGGTCGGGTAAGTGCTCTACTAACTGAGCTCCATCCTCACCCCTCACCCCAGCACCTACTTCACATGGAGAAGAAATCGGAGACACACGTGGGACAGAGTCATGCAGGGAACACAAATGTAATGGCTCAGCAGCAGCTCAGCTCTCTCGCTCAGCTCAGCTCAGCGTCAAACATTTGCAGGGTTGAAGCTACCTGGCTATCTCCATGGCTGGCAACCCTCCCCTGTGCCACATTAAAAGGACCCCGAAGGCTGGCATCTAACACTCTCTTTAGCGGTTCTTGAGCCTCCCTGAATCCTTAGTTAGGTCTAGTCAAGAAACTGTGCAAACTGGCATGTCTTATTCAAGTTCCTGGCTGCCCTCCAAGAACCATGTCACACTGACCTGATCCTTGCCCCAGGGACACACATGCTGGGACAGACAAAAGCAACACTAGCAGCTAGGACAAGCCCACGGGAATCTGGTTCCCATCTTCCTGCACTGTGGTAGATGCAAGGACTACCGACCAAAGTCAGAACTTCTGGCTGAACACAGCATTGCCAATGCCCTGGCCCAGAACACCCCCCACCCCCCACCCCCGCCAAGGACCCATTTAGATTTCTCCTGGCCATTTGCACAGGTTTCTGGGAAGGAGGCCAACCGATCCAAGATAACTGTTGGCTCCATTGGAGGAACTGGGTCTTCCCTTCTGCAAACAGATCAGTACTTCATGTTTTTGATTTGCTGTGCTAGAGATCAAATCCAGAGTGCCGTGCCTGCCAGCCAAATGTTCTTTGACTGAACTATATTTCCAGCCTTCTGTGTTTACAGTCTCAAGCAGGATAAACAAGACAAACTGACACCACATACATACGGATGGAAACCTCACTCAGAACACAAAGCAAGCTCAGTTGAAAACAGCTTGTCAGGAGGTGATAGACAGTCCATGCCTGAAATCCCAGCACATAGAGGTTGAGGCAGTCCAAGGCCATTGTCAGGTACAGAGGGAGGCTGGGGCCTGCCTGAGCTTAAAAATAACATAGAATAAATACAAAGCAAAACTCAATTGCATGGCGTCTACATTATAAACCCTTTTTATGTTACAACTAGTCTTGATACATTATAAATTTTTTAAAAGCATGGATAAGGGGCCAGTGAAATCACTCAGTGACTGAAGTGTTTACTTGCAAGCACAGGGACATGAGCATGCATCCCAGCACCCACATAAAAACCCAGCATGAAGGTGCTCATCTGGAACCCCAGCTCCACAGAGGGATGGGGGGCAGAGATGGACGCTCTCTCAAGTTCTGAGAGCTACAAAATTAAGATGAGAAAAACTGACAGGACACTAGCTACCAACCTCTGGCCTCCATGTGCAGAAGTGCATAAGGACATCAGTGCTTGCATGCACACATGCACATAAGTACATGCACACACACATGCACACATGTACACACACATGTCCACATGCACAGGCACACATGCACACACATACATGCATACATGCATACACATATACACATGTATACACATGCACACATGTACATGCATATGCATACATGCTTACATGCTCACATGCACACATGCACAGAAGAAAAGAAAGGAGGCGGGGGAAGGAAATTTAGGAATGACCATGATAAACTGGGAGTGTGGCCATCTTTAGTCCCAGCACCTGGTTGGCAGAGCCAGGTGGATTTCTGTGAGTTCAAGGCTAGCCTGATCTACATAGTGAGTTCCAGGATCGTCAAGACTACACAGTAAGATCCTGGTTTTTTTGTTTGTTTTGTTTTGTTTGTTTTTAAAAAGGTATGATAGATGCTCAGCATGTAAAAGTTCTTACCATTCTTTCAGGGGACCCCAGTATGATTCCCAGATCCCCTGTCCTGGCTCACAACTGCCTATACCTTAGCTCTCGCTCTCTCTCTCTCTCTCTCTCTCTCTCTCTCTCTCTCGCTCTCGCTCTCTCTCTCTCTCTCTCTCACACACACACACATACACAAACACACAAATAAAAATAAAATAAATCCTAAAAAAGGAAGGAAGGAAAGAAAAAGGAAAGAAAGAAAAAAGGAAGAAAGAAAGAAAGAGAAAGAAAGAAAGAAAGAAAGAAAGAAAGAAAGAAAGAAAGAAAGAAAGAAAGTTGGCAGAACATCTGTAATTCAGGCATTTGGAAGACTAAGACTGGAGGATCATGAGTTCGAAGCCAGCCTAGGCTACATGGCTCAACCTTGTCTCAAAGCCTAAAAACAAACAAACAAACAAGCAAACAAACAAATAAGAAAAGGAAAACATTCCAGAATTGTCAGAATGATTGATCAGAAAAAGCAAATTAATCATAAGTGCTTGTACCTGCACCTGCTAACAGTTTCAAAATTCACAAGGGAAATGCTTACAAAAAGCACTATACAAGCAGCCAATTACATGATCAGGGTAGGATATTTTGATACCTCTCTTGTAGGAGTTGATGAGATCAGCTAAAAACAAACAAACAAACAAACAAAGACCACAACAACAAAATGATCATCAGCCTGGCTAGGGGGGGCTTTCTGACAAGCCCAGGACTCACAATAGAGAAGAGAGCCATCTTCTAAAACTGTTCTCTGACTTCCACAGGCCCACAATGGTGTACATGTGTCACAGGCATGCACATAGGCATGCGCAAACATACACACAATAAATCATAACACCAAGACCAGTGGTTTTCAAGGAGTCATTTAAAGGACCCCTGGTGAGTACCTGAGGCCCTCAGAAAGGACTCGGAAATTTCCCTCAGAATGGGAAAAATATTTTTCACAAAATCCTAGGACCTTAATTTCCTTGCCATGGTATTTGTTTTGTCTTTTGCTTGAATTTTTTTTTTAACTTGTCAAATGCCATAGTATATGGATAATATACCAACAGAGCAAAAAGAATCTGTTCAATTCTTTTTGAATTTTTTTTACTGTACAGTATCAATAATCATATACCCTAAGGACAAAATTATTGCAAATGAATCTTGGATTTTAATGGTGAATTTATGATTGGGAGTAAAAATAGCTTTTTCAATTTTCTTATTTTAAAATAATTTTGATTTTCCTCTTTGATAATTTCACACACACACACACACACACACACACACACACAATATATGTGGTCATATTTACCATGTCATGTTTTTTGAGTGGGAGATGTGGCTCCCTTATGTAGGTAGCCTAGGCTAGTTTTAGACTCCGCAGCCTTTTGCCAAAAAGTCCTTTTCCAGTGGTGAGATTATAGATAAGCACGACCCAGCCTGGGACATCTGTCTTTTTGTTTTTGAAACAAGATCTAATTTAGCCCAGGCTAGGTTGAATTTTCTGTAGAGGATGACCTTGAACTTCTAAAACTTCTCCCTCTAGCACCCTATTACTGGAATCACAGGCATGGGCCCCTGTGTTCATTTATGCAGACTGAGCCCAGGACCTCTTCATTCCAGAAAGTATCCACCAACTGAGACATCCCCAGCAAGAGTCTTCACTCTTGATATCTAACAAGTGTATGGTGGAATTTTCCAGAGGCTACAAGACATTACCACAGAGTGACAGCAAGGCACAGCTATCTTTTATCAAGGCTAACACCAAAATGATTTGCAAGTACAGTCATGCGTTGCTTAAGGATGTGGATATATTCTGAGAATTGCATTGTTAGGGGATTTGTCTATGTGTGGATTTCAGAAAACTTCACAAATTAGACTGATGGCTTACTGCATACTTAGGCTATGTGGTATGTGACATGTAGCCATGGTCCATTGATGACCAAGACAGTGTTGTGCAGTACATGACTATCTGAAAACCACTCTAGAGGGGGTGGGGGTGGCACACAGCTTTAATGCCAGCTCTTGGGAGGCAGAGACAGGCAAACCTTTGAGAGTTTGAGGTTATCCTGGTCTACAAGAGCGAGTTCCAGGACAGCCAGCGCTACACAGAGAAACCCAATGTGGAAAAACCAAAGGGGTTGGGGGAGGGCCATTTATATTCTACTTACCAAATTTGACTTTGGAAAATCTAGAGTATTTTTTTAAAGAATTATTTATTTATTTTATTTATATGAGTACACTATAGCTGTCTATACCAGAAAGAAGGTATCGTATCTCATTACAGATGGTTGTGAGTCACCATGTGGTTGCAGGGAATTGAACTCAGGACCTCTGGAAGAGCAATCAGTGCTCTTAACTACTGAACCATCTTTCTAGCCCCTTAGAGTAAATTTTTTTATTCTCCTTTATGGTTATATTACCAAATTCCTGCCTTCTTTGTTGTTGTTTAAGGAGGCAGCCATAGAAAACACATTCTTTTCAAGCACACACGATGTGTTCATCAAGACAGCCTATTCTGGGTCACAACAAAGACTCAGTAAAGTCATAAGCTCCGAGAACATACGGGACATATCCTCTAGTTAAGGTAGAGTTCAATAAAAAGATAGTATCAAGGCTAGTAAAAGTGCAACGTCAAAACAGCAGACAGATGAAAATCAGACAATGCATTTCTAAATAAAACACGGGTGAAGGGACTAATCATGAGAGAGATTGGAAATATTTCAAAGAACGGTATGAGCATACACAACATCTTCAAAAGCACAGGGTACTATAAAGTAGTTTGTAGAGGAAGATTTATATCTTTGAAAAACATACATAGAGAGACCATAATATCTACTCTTCCCATGCCTTGACTCTTCAGGAGGGCAAGGGCAGGTGGATCTCCATGAGTTCGAATCCAGCCTGGTCTACATATTGAGTTCTAGGTCTTCCAAGGCTACATAGCGAGATCTTGTCTCAACAAAATAAAAATCATTCTTTCTTATAGTCTCTGTGATGGATATAATAGTTTATGTTGATAAGTATATATAAATATGTATAGTTGGGTTTTGATTGTACCAAGTTATTTGTTCTCTTTAAACCTCCCTTGTAAAACAAAAACATCAAGCTCTGCCCTCTGCAGGTTCCTTGTGAGGTTGCTTTCTGTGCTGTGTACAAAGGGCTTATTAGCTCAGCACCCGGGCCACAGCAGAGGCTCGAAACCCCTGGAAGCCATGATATATATATCAATACATATATATATATATATATATATATATATATGTATTGAGATTATATATCTCAATACATATGAAAGTACTAAAATCCATAGCTAAGTCTCTACCTTAGGAAACAATTGTTTCTTTCCCCACACTGTTACTACAGCATCCAATGTCAAACTACAGAGCTAGGAGATAGCAGAGAAGTTTCAGTGACCCCGCCTCTAGGACCAGGTCCCCTTAGAGTCTCAATTAGAGGGAAAGCTGGTATATTAGTTCTTCTCAGCCCACTCAACCAGCGGGACTCCATGTCAAGGGCTCCTTCTGGTTGGGGCATACTTGATCCATATCTTTTTGTTTGCTCACAGTTTACTGACTGCCTGAGTCTCGGGGGAGACTCTTGGTTAGGAAGATAACGGGGTTTATTACCTATCTCTAGTTAAGATCTGGCCCTGCAACTTACAGGCATCCTAGGCCAAGTTATTTGTTCTCTTTAAACCTCCCTTGTAAAACAAAAACATCAAGCTCTGCCCTCTGCAGGTTCCTTGTGAGGTTGCTTTCTGTGCTGTGTACAAAGGGCTTATTAGCTCAGCACCCGGACCACAGCAGAGGCTCGAAACCCCTGGAAGCCCTGACGATTCTTAACTAGATTTTGGGTAGAGTGCCCAAGGGATGGTGAGCCTCTTCTCCTACAGGAGATCACAGAACGTTTCTCCCTCCTACCTACAAGATGTTCACGGCTTCCCAGATCCCGCTGCCGGCCTCACCTTGGATGCGCAGGCTCTCCTGGTACTGGATGATGAAATACTCCTGGGTCTGCTGCAGCTTCTTCAGTTCGTTCTCCGTGTCCTGTGTGATCAGGCGCAGCTCCTCAAACGTCTGGTTGATCTGAAGGTGCTTCTGGGACATGGCGTCAACCAGGACACCAGCAGGGGAGCTGCACTGGGGACAGAAGAGGTTGAGTGAGCTGGGTGGGCAGTGGTGGTGCACACTTGGGAGGCAGAGGCAGGCGGATCTCTGTGAGTTCCAGGACAGGCAGAGAAACCCTGTCTGGAAAAACCAAACAAAGTAAAAAAAAAAAAAAAAACCAAAAAGCAAACAACCAAATATGGATAGATTCAACCAAAGTGACAGGAGCGGTGTGCCAGGCAGAAAGAAGGGGACCAGACACCTCAAACTCCAAATCTGGGATTAGAGGGGAGAGCTAGAGGGTAAGATAGTCAGTGCCAAAACTGGAGCAGAAAGGAAAAGAAATTAAACAGGGGGTCTGGCAAATAATGGAGAGTCTGCGGTGGGATTTTCTGTGTCCAATCTGGTTTACACTAGAGAATACGGAGAGTCCATCAAATGTCCTTTAGAGAAACTAGGAGGGAACACATGGCAGATACCACATGATCTCCCTAAAGATGACCTTCCTAAGGATGATCAACTCATTTCCTCAGTCCCATAGTTATCAGCTGACGCAATGCCACTGACCATGCTAAGTGCTGAGGACAAATAAGAGACAGAACCTACGCACACACACAGCCTCTGAGTCCTCACACCCGGAGGGACAGGGAAAGAGGCAAACCTGTGTGTGTGTGTGGGGGGGGAATCTTGGAGACCCCTAAGATAACGTGACAGGGACAGACATCACGAATGTCTCTTTGAATTTCACCAAGCCTACAACATCTGATTGAGAGGTAACCATGTGTTCAGGGACTTTCTAACAAAGTGTTCTAGAAACAAAATCCAAACTCCTTGGCCCGGCTGTAGAGGCCTGGCAGGTAGCCTCTGCCTGTGTCGTCCCAGCTTGCCTGTTGCCAAAGCGCAGCGGGTTTGTGTGCTTTTGTGCATCTGTTCCTTCAGCCTCAAATATGCCTGCCCCAGGGCCCTTGCACGTGGTATGCAATCAGCCTGGAACATTCTGGCAGCAGATTTTCCTGAGGCAGTCGCTTCGACCCCATATTGCAGACACAGAGTTTCTCAACCCAGGGGAAGTCTTTTGTGTGCTTTCTAGGTGACTCTGCAATCTCAACAATTCAGAGATGCGGAATTGGGCTGGGGGACGCAGGGCCTGGCTCTTGAGTCTGATTGGGCCACCCCACTTGGTCCTCTTGCTGTGTTAACCGCTTGTAAATCTTCAACCATAAGGCATCACCAACACCTTCCTGCCCCAAAGTACACTGTTGTTATTTTAGGATATGAAAGTGATCCTTCATCCTTGCTCCTTCCCGCCTCTGTCTCCTCAGGACACACCTCTGTCAGCTGCTCCATGTCTTCCTACAACTCAGCTCTCTCTGAGTCCTGTCTTTGCTAGGACTCCTAGGCGGAGACTGCTCTGTTTTGAGCATTTATTTTATTTTAAAGATTTATTTATCTATTTAGTGTGTGTGTGTGTGTGTGTGTGCATACACATGTGTACACACTTGTAAAACTTTCTCTTCTGTCCTATAGTGCGGCTGTCCATCTTTAGCATGCACCCAATTTCATTTAATCCTCATGACAACCTTATCACGAAAGTACTATTACTAGAGCCATTTTACAACAGGGAGAGCTGGGGATGCATTGGTAGATAGAGCACTTGCTTAGCAGGTTTGAAGCCCTAGGACATCATTAGAAGCCAGGAAAGGAAGAAGGAAGAAAGGAAAAGAGGAAAGAGAAGCTGCAGAGATGGCTCAGCATGAAGACCATGTATATTTGCTCTTGCAGAGGACCCGAACTGAGCTCCCAGCACCCACAGAGAGGCATGTCAGAACCACCTGCAGCTCCAGGGGACCTGATGCCTCTAGTTTCCAAGGTCACTTGCACGAGAGGTTAAAAAGTTGAAAGTAAGATAACTCTTGTTTTTGAGAAAGGCAGAGAAAGGGAAGGAAATGAAAGAAAAGAAGAATCAGAGGCTTAGAGAGCCAGGGACTGGGCCCAGGGGGTCATTCAGGCCATAGCCTGGAATGCACTGTCTCCCACACCTGCCCCATCTTTGATTTCTCCTGTGCTCTCCTCTTAGCTGCATTACATAAACACGATGGGATCTAGAGAGGAAGTTGTATGAAGGCCTCCCCAGCGCCTCTCGCCTCTCCCGACGCCTACAGACACTCACGTTGTTGGCTTCGCGGACCAGCCTCTGTTCATTGTACAGAATGTGACGGATACAGCGAACCAGCTCCATGGGGCAGCGGTCATATGTGCTCTGAAAGAGGACACAGGGACCACACAATGGCCACCAGGTTCTGATCACACTGGCTTCCTCTCTGTGCTCACTCCTTCCTCTCCCCTAAGCTTCAGCTTTTCCTGAGGAGCCCTAGGATTATCAGACACTGCCAACTCTCCTCTGCCCCTCCCCTCCCAGAACTTCTTACTAGGTTTACAGTGATTTAGAAACTCGTAGTCTAAACACAACGTGCTTCCAACCCTCCCAGAGCTTTTACGCTCTTGAGCATGGAAATGCTCCGACAAGAATGCAAACTGTTCTCAAGTCATGGATGGGAAAATTGATGTTCAGATAGTCTAGGCATGGGTCCTGAGGCAAATGAGGAAGAGAGACAGAGATACACAGAGACATGGAGACACTGAGAGACAGAAAGGGAGAGACAGAGAGACACAGAGAAAAACAGAGACAGACACAAGAGACAGACTTGGGACCTGTGAGGTCAGCATCAAGGTGCTTTCTGCTCGGCACCTGGCCCTGGGTTCCTATTTTGCTTCTTCTCTGTGTCTTCCTCTCTCTAAGATGAGCTTTCATTCCCCTCACATCCCACTGTTTGAATGTAAGAGGGGTTCTCTAAGAACCACAAGTGAGTTTCCGTAAAGGCTTGACCATGAACGCCATCCACACCCCTTTCCTGATTCCATAAAAATCCCTGCCCCCACCATCTAAAGGGGAGGTTCCTTTTTTTTTCTTTTTTTTATTTCAAAGCCTTTTTATCCAGCTCTTGCTCCAGGGCAATTCTGATTCTCCTCAGCAGCTGTCTAGCTTTTAAATGAGCCCCAAGGGGAACATTCGCTTGCCTTATTCCCTCCTTTCTAAACTGCCAGGCTTCCTCTGTCCTGGGGAGGAGTCCACCTGACTCAAGCCAGCCCCATCTCTACTGCTAGGTCTATCCACAGTGCTGCTTCACCGCAGCCCCCCCCCCCTTGCTGGAAACACCCCCCTCCTCCCTCCCAACACCCTCCCACCTCTTGCTTTGTAATATGTTCAAAGATCTGACAGGTCTGACTTAGAAAGAGGGGGTGGGGGAAGTTGAAGAAAAGTTGCCAGTAAGCTTTTGGTCACATGGTGACTCAGTGGCCAAGCCAGTAAAAATCCCAGGGGTTCTGATGCTGGGAGAGAAATCTTAAGGGGGGCCCCTTCCTGCAGAAGGCCAAAGCATCCACACCCACCTGGAGCTGCGTGGCATAGTTCCCCAGCTTGATCTTCAGCAAAAACCCATCTTCCCCCACCTGGTGCTCTGCCTTCTTCTGCAGCTCCTGCACCAGGCCCTCCAGGAGCTGGGTGGCCTGGCCTCGGTCCTGGGGATTGTCCAAGTCAATAGCATCCCTTGAGTCGCGAAAAGGAGATAAAGCACCAAGAGTGATTCAGAGTGTCCCAGTCCCACAAAACTGGCTCCTGGCAGCTGTCTAAGCATCAACTCTAGAAGAGTCTCCCTTCTGAGAGCTCCTATTTCCCTCTTCCCCTTTCCCGGGGACACCACCCCTTCCGCACAAGGACAGATAGAACCAGAGTCATGCCAAACCACAAGACCCTTGGCCTGGAGAGCAGGGACACTTTCTGAGGGTGAAAGGCTCAGGGCATGGGGCACCTACCACGGCTGGCTCTCTATCCACTGGGCCAGGTAATGCCGGACCTCAATGGGGAAATGCTGCCCATACAGCACTTGCATCTGGCGCAGGGCATCTCCCTGCAGCTGCTGGGCCTGAATCCAGCCCGCCATGGCTGTTTACCTGGGGGAGAAGATAAGTCATTTGTTTCGCAGAAGTCTCTAGCCTGCCAATGCCCTGCAGTGCTACCGAGGGATCTAAGGATCGAGGTGAGGCTAGGCTCTTCTTCCCTTACCTCAGGCGGGCTTTCCTGTGTGGGAAGAGAGATGACCACCCTTCCCTTCCAACAGGGAACCCCCGAGGCTGCCCTCCTCTCTTCCCGTCCCTTTGCTTCCGCGGTGCTATCCCCAGATTAAAGAAAAGGGGGGAGGGGTCTACAAACCGAAAGAGAAACTTAAGTCACAGAGGCCCACAGTCCCCAAGTAGACAAAGACAAAAATTCTTCCCATCCAGCCTAGGACCCACACTCTATTTCTGGGAAGGGAAGCTGTTCCAACCTAAAAGTTTGGCCAAATGCAACGACAACGGCCACTGGAGGTGCAGGTCTCCCCAGGCACGGCACGTGTCTGGGGCTGTCAGGGAGAGAAGACTACGGGTCGACGCTGTCTTCAAGGGGGAGCCCTGGGCTGCACTCCAGAGTCTGCCCGCTCCGGGTGGAGCCTGACAGCGTCAGCGTCCACTGGGTGAGTCCACCCCTGGCTGCCGCCAGCACGGGTCCCTTGTCCCTGCTCCCTCTGAAGCTCCCATTCGAAGCCGGGACAGATGCCTGTCCCGTATCAGGCCGTGGGGACTCCAGGGTGCTAGGTCCCGGGGACGTGGCTGCAGCCTTGTCCACGCGCCGCGGGCGACGCCACGGCGACCCACCCACCTGGTGTTGCGGAGCGCCCGCTGCTGTCGCTCTGGTCCGGGGCTTCTGACGGCTCCTGACGGCTCTTGACGGCGGCAGCGGTGGAGGCTGTTACTACAGGAAGGAGCAGAGAGCAGCGATTTCCTCCTCAAAGGTCAGCTGCCTCCGATAGACCATACACAGCGCGCGAGCTCGCGCCAGCACCCCTCCCAGCCGCGGTCGCTCCCTCCTTGCCTCCGCCCTCGATCACCGGCTCTCGGCGAGTGCGCCCAGGGCGCCCAGCTTACAAGACCAACCACTGGGCTGGGCGGCGCTGTGCAGAGGACGGCCCCTAGAGCGGGGGTCTCCCTCCCCCTCAACACCGGGACTCCCGGTCTGTGCTCCCCTGCGGCTTTGGGGGTGGGGGTAGGGGAATGAGGGAGGAGCGTCCTGGGACAGCTAGCTGGAGCAGCCGTAGGGTGCCGGGAAGTCCCGAACTCTGAAAAATCCCTAACTAGGGCCTCAGTTTTATCATCTGTTAAAAATAAAATAAAATAATAAAATAAAATAAAATAGGGGGAGGAATTTTAAAAAAGGCTACCTAGAGATGGCTCCTACCTCTGGCGTCAACTACTATGTCTCTAGATTTACAAAATAAGGCGTGCAGCCTCAGTGTGTGTGTGTGTGTGTGTGTGTGTGTGTGTGTTCAGATAAGAGTGTATGTGGCTTCTTTGACTACATAGTCAAAACTTTAGAAGGACTGGGGATTCCAGAGAAGCCAAGGCCAACTCTAAGGTCTCCCTCCTTGCATGACTTCCACCATGTGACCTTCCCCCTTAAAGCAGGAGCAAGAAAGACCTTGGCGATCATATGTTTCAAGCCTCCACCCCCTTCCGACCTTTTCAGGTAAGAAATCCAGAGAAGAGAAGGGGCCTGCCCAGGACCACACTGTGGTCACATCAGTCTCGTCAGCAGACTGTGACCCACAAACGATTCAGTCCGATTCAGTCGTCTAGTCCCCTGGAAGAGTCACATCTGAAGCTGATCCTACCTTTTACAAAAGCCCCGGGAAGGGGTAGTTCACACTTTCTAACTTCGCATCTGCCGGCTGACTTTGCCATGGCCGCAGACCTGCTCCCTGGAACTTGGTTTGGAACATTGTCCCCATCCCTAAGAGTTCCCCTCAAGGCCCAAGGGTTGGACAAGGCCAGGCTGGACGTCTGCCATCCCCTTTGCCCAGCTTCCCTCTCCTCTGGGCCTCCTCTCTGCCTGGCAGTTGGCATGGACAGTACCAAAGGAGGGGCCAGCCTGGCTGCCTACTCCCAGACCGTCTGCGCCAAGACCCAGTGGCCCCAGGGGCGATCATTTTAATTGGCTTCCTCTCTTACTAATTTCTTCTTGTATCTTTTCTATCCATTCCTGGTTCCTGATCCTTCTTTCTGGTCTTTGGACCTCCTCTTTTTCGCTTTTTACTTTAGAGGTGGGGAAAACCTGAACCTTTTCTGCAGAAGTTGAAATGTCTGGGCTGTCCCCGCCCGCTGTGTGTGGTCACAGTGACTTTATTTGGCAGGATCATGAGGAAAGGAATTGAAAACTGAGGTGTTGGGGGGGGGTGCAAGGAGGACCGGAGAATGGGAGGGACCTTGCTTTTCAGATGCTCTACCAGGACCAGATAGGGTAAGGGGCTCAGGAGGAGGCATAAGCATCCCCCCCATCTTCCTCCTCCACTCTGCACAATGGATTGGATAGGAGCCAGTTAGACCCTTGGCTCCAGATGATGATCATCAGGCAAAGCTGGCAGTGGCCATCAAGGTGATTTTACCAATGGGAACAATAAACGGCCAGATGGGGAAAGTGACTTGACCAGACCCTTGGAGCCTGTGTGGCAGACCAAGCCCATTACCTCATGATAAATGGACCCCACTTGGCACCTGTGTCCCCCAGTCTTTCACGGTGGACAGGACAGCAGATTCATTAGGTTTCCCAATTTCTCTGAGCTACATCTATAGACAGAGGACCACGCTGGGCACGCCCTCCGTCTGGAAAGCCAGGCGTGGGTGGTACAGAGCTGCCCACCCACTTCCAGGCATTGACTTCTCCAGACCCCTCCCCCAGGACCCACAGAAGTCTGGGGCTCCCACATCTGGCTGGGTTGGGCTTGGCTTGCTGGGAAGGTGGTTAGGCCTGCTTACGCAAAAGCTAGCATGGAGGTGCCATTGACAGAACTGTAGGAGAGCCTGCACAGTCCACTCATGTCCCCAGACCTCACCAGGACCCACAGGTGGCTGGATCCCTCGCTTGCCCCTGGCTTTCTCCTCATCGGGACGTTTTGAAGCTCCTAATCCTTGTATATTTAAACATCATTTTCTTGTTTGTTTTTTGTTTGTTTGGTTGGTTTTTTGTTTGTTTGTTTGTTTGTTTCAAGACAGGGTTTCTCTATATAGCCCTGGCTGTCCTGGAACTCACTCTGTAGACCAGGCTTGCCTGGAACTCAGAAATCCACCTGCCTCTGCCTCCCAAGTGCTGGGATTAAAGGCGTGCGCCACCACTGCCCAGCTCATTTTCTTGTTTCTTATCACTATTGTATGTGCATATGCTGTGACCCTTGTGTGGAGGGGACAACAATCATGGGATAATGTCTGTCAACTGTGTATGGGTTGCCAAACTTGCTTGGCAAGAGCCTTTACCCACTGAGACAGTTTGCCAGTTCATCTGGTTGTATCTTTCACTGCTCCATTCTACCTTTTTCTACGCCTCTGCTGTCTGGAAGAGACTTAATGGGCAGGTGGGGGGAGCAGGGAAAGATGGGTCGGGGCAGAGGTAACTGTGTGGTTCTGACTTCGGATAATACAACTACCCGGAATCCTCTAACTTGGCTTTTGGTAGACGTTGTTGTTGTTTGTTGTTTGTCTTGTTTGGGTTTTGTTTTGTTGTTGTTTTTTTTTTTTGGTTGTTTGTTTTTTGCTTTCAGTCCTTTGGTTTGGTCTGTGCTATTTCCCACCACAAAGCATCCTGGTGGTTTCAGGGGACGAAACTCTAAGGGAGAAAATTGAATTCTGGGGGAAAGGAGTTAAGAAGATCAGAAATCCTGGTATCTGGCTAGACCTGGAAGCAGCAGCTGCCTTCTTCCCTCGGACAGTGCTTCATCCCCAATTTAGGGTTGCAGTATTCATTGGAGTAAGAGGGGATCCAAAACAAAATCACACATGATAGCCCAACATGATGGTATGCACTTTGTAATCTCAGCACTGGGGCTGTGAAGGCAAGTGGGTCCCTGAGCCTCACGGCCCAGCCACCCTAGCAAGTCAACTCCCCCAAGTCTCAGTGAGAGATCCTGTCTAAGCAGGCAAGGCAGACACCTCCTGAGGTTGACACCTGAGGTTGACCTCTGGCCTCTACCTGTGCATGTGCACACATGGGTACCCATATACATATGTGTAAACATACACATGCACACATGCCCCCAAATCACACAGAAACACATCTCCCTCCACACCCATCTTGACCTGAATCATGGCCCATTTATGCCAACATTGAATGAAGGCAGGGCTGGGATCACCCCGGTGATTCATCCATAAAAGAGACCCAACTGGAGCAGCATGTCTGCCAATGTATGTGGTTGCTGCCACCAACAGCCTGTGGGCAGGGTCTCAGTGACCATTCCTAGTTGTGCCATCTCTAAGCCCAGGCCATACATAGAGTGCAGAGATCTCCACTGACTGATCTAGCCCAGGTGGCTCTTGGTATTGATCATAGCTCCTGCATCCCCACACTTAACGGAGCCCCATTGTACAGAGTGAATCTATGTGACCATGTGTTGTGTGAAGGGGAAAGATAATACTAAATGACCCTTCTGGCCTTGCTCTCAGACATCAGGATAGTCTGAAAGGCCTGCAAAGCACCTGATGGGGGAGAACAGACAGAGGTAGAAGTCTCCCTTGGCTTCACTGTGCCTGGGTTAGGCAGGTGAAACAAAATCACCTGTTTCTTCTGCTCTGTCTCCTCTTCTAGGAGAGTTTCTGTTGCTTGGGAGCCAGAGAGATGTTCCCAAGGAAATGAGAGGTGTCCCAGGAAGTGTTTGTGTCCTTTGGCTGGGGGTGGTGGTGGAGCAGACACCCCTGAGGCTCTTAAACATCCTCCTTCACCTATCCGAGTCCTGCTTGGGCTGTCTACAAATGTTCCAGCCTCCAGCCTTGGCCACAGACCAGCGCTCAGCACCTACCTCACTTCTATGTAGAAATGCTGTCCGATTAATGACCATGAAGCCAGAATAGGCCAGAATAGGAGTTGGGGAATGAGTGTGTGTGTGTGTGTGTGTGTGTGTGTGTGTTCTCTGTAAATGCTGAGAAGGGAAAGGGGCCTCAGGATTGGGCTGAAGCCCCTTTCCACCTCTGTCCCCTGGTCTCTAACACTCTTCAGAGAAGTCAATTTACAGAGAACTCACCAAGAGAACACAAGGCTATCCTGCCGGAGGCACAGTGACTGTCCTTTGTTTCTGGGAATAGAGGGAAGGGAGGGAGGATGTGGGACTAGCCTGGTGGCGCAGTGGAGGGTAGGAGTCTTGCTTTCTTTGCCAGCTGCCATGCCCACCTACCCAGAGGAGAGGCTGGCGGGCCAGATACTCTAGGCACACAGAAGAGGCTGCAGATACACCACTGGGTGCCCATCTTCTCTCTGGCCAGGTGGGCAGGAGGAAACCTGCTCTTTGCACACCCTGTCTCACAGCAGGCATAGGCCAGGAACGTGGTGGGAGAGAGTGGAATGGGCAGGAGTGGGCTTGGCCACAGTTCCCAGCAGCCCAGACCAGCCTGGCTTTGTGTCCTCACCCTGATGACTATCGTCCCCTCTTCCCGCTGAGCTAGTTTGCCCTCCTTCCAGCTCAACAAGAACTCTTTTGTGCCATGACCAGCTTGTTGTACCTAACCTCAAGTCCTCTGGGGGGTATGTGGGAGAGGGCTCCTTCCCTGTCACCCCCCAGGGCGGTGGCCAGTTCCCTTTGTTATGACCCCAGGGGCTTTCTTTCTTACTGTCTGTTTCTCATTGTTCCCCAGTTCTGAAGACTCCAAGTCACCCACATTGTCCTTGTCTGCCCCCTGTGCTCCAAGCTTCTAACCAGGGCTCAGTGGTCCCAGGAGCAAATGGAGACCAAAACCTCAAAAAGAGCAAAAACCTTTGGCTTTGGGCCTGGGCTCTGTGCAGTGCAGCTGAGCTCAGTCCCAAGCATGGGCTTTCCTGCGGCCACCCCAGTGCCCTCACATGGCCTCTCAAGCCTAAGCCTTCACTTCCCATCCACCCACCGGGGGTGCCAATGCTCCTTGGGTCCCTTGCCGACACCCTTCTATTTGTTCACAGAGTCTTGGTGATCTAGAGGAAAACACAGAGTCTTTAGAGTCATACAGACCTGACACAAAGCTTGGCTCTGCCATGCGATCTTGTGTCACCTCAGCGATCTTGTGTCACCTCAGCGACCTTTCAGAGCTGAGCACCCTGTTTCCCAGAAGGAGGCCAGCAAGACCCTTCTGTTGAATACTGTTAAGACTCAGCCACAAGGCCAGGAACAATGCCTTGTGCCTGCCATCCTAGCACCAGAGGCTGAGACAGAATGGCCTCGGCTCCACAGCGAATTCAAGGTCCACCAGGGCTGGCCCTGTCTCAACAAACCAGCAAACCAAACAATCAAGACTCAGTTATAGTGCCTGGCACTATGTGTATTGTGCATCCCAGGTGTATTGTGTGTCCCTTTCTTACAATCCTAATCCATTTTTGTTGTTGTTGTTTTAGATTTTGTTTTGTTCTTTTCTTTCAAAGACTGTGTTCTATTGCTTATTCAAAACAGAGGCGTTATACATGTTGTTGGACAAGAAGGCTCCACAGATAGCTCAGGGCTTCCTGGAGCATATCCTAGATGCTCGCCCCAACCCACAGCCCCACAATGGCTCTGCTTTTCACAGTCCTAGCCTCAGGCTGCTCACATCCCATTGACCTGCTTTCCACCCATGGTGGTGGAGGCGGCAGTAGCAACTGCAGCAGCAGCAACAGTATTAGCAGCAGCAGCAGCAACAGCAACAACAACAGCAGCAGTAGCAGCAGCAGCAGCAGCAGAAGCAGCAGCAGCAGCAGCAGTAACAGCAGCAGCAGAAGCAGCAGCAGTAACAGCAGTAGCAGAAACAGCAGTAGCAGCAGCAGCAGAAGCAGCAGCAGCAGCAGCAGCAGCAGCAGCAGCAGCAGTAGCAGCAGTAGCAGCAGCAGCAGCAGCAGCAGCAGCAGTAGCAGCAGCAGCAGCAGCAGTAGCAGCAGCAGCAGCAGTAGCAGCAGCAGCAGCAGCAGTAGCAGCAGCAGCAGCAGCAGTAGCAGCAGCAGCAGCAGTAGCAGTAGCAGCAGCAGCAGCAGTAGCAGCAGCAGCAGCAGCAGAAGCAGCAGCAGAAGAAGAAGCAGCAGCAGCAGCAGAAGCAGCAGCAGCAGCAGCAACCACATCTTTGCCTGCTACTGAGCAGGCTTTTGAGTTCCTAACCTGCCTTGCAAGCTGGCAAGATACTGGTTGTGCTGGCACTGTTCTTTCCTCTGCATCAGCCACACCCTCCTTTGGTTAATGCACGATCGCCCCAGGACTCTGGGTGTAGAGGGCATGGTGACCCTGTCCCAGGAGACATGGGGGCCCTTGAGCTTTCCAGAGACTCACCCCTTAACTATTCCTGGAAGGGTGCCCAGACAGGTGAGGTACAGAGGCTCCAGATAGGAGTGCTTGAGAGTCTGCAGGTGGTGAGTCCTGCCTGGATCTACACCTCCATCCCTCCACTTCCCCCCTACCCCTCCCAACCCTTCCCTCTGCTCAGCAAAAATCTGCTCCCTCCTGACCCAGCAAGTTGGCTGGGACTAGGCTCAGAGAAGGAAAGAAAGCACACTTTTATTACATACCTTTCCTTAAACCAGGCAACATGTTTACTTGGTTTCAATCTCTCCCTCTCCCTCTCCCTTTCTCTCCCTCTCTCCCCTTCTCTCTCCCTCTCTTTCCCTCCCCCTCTCTCCCTCTCTCTCCCTCTCTCTCTCCCTCTCTCTCCCTCTCTCCCCCCCTCTC
Source organism: Apodemus sylvaticus (assembly GCF_947179515.1). Classification (NCBI taxonomy): domain Eukaryota; kingdom Metazoa; phylum Chordata; class Mammalia; order Rodentia; family Muridae; genus Apodemus; species Apodemus sylvaticus. Next base: position 22,130,646 of record NC_067481.1, read on the forward strand.
TCTCTCTCTCCCCCTCTCTCCCCCCCTCTCTCTCCCTCTCTCCCCCTCTCTCTCCCTCTCTTTCCTTCCCCCTCTCTCCCTCTCTCTCTCTCCCTTTCTCTCCCTCTCTCCCCCTCTCTCCCTCTGTCCCCCTTCTCTCTCCCTTTTCTCTCCCTCTCTCCCCCTCTCTCCCTCTCTCTCCCTCTCTCTCCCTCTCTTTCCCTCCCCCTCTCTCCCTCTCTCTCCCCCCTCTCTCTTTCCCTTCCCCTCTCTCCCTCTTTCTCCCTCTCTCCCTCTCTCTCCCTCTCTTTCCCTCCCCCTCTCTCCCTCTCTCTCCCCCCTCTCTCTTTCCCTTCCCCTCTCTCCTTCTTTCTCCCTCTCTCTCCCTCTCTCTCTCTTTCCCTTCCCCTCTCTCCCTCTTTCTCCCTCTCTCTCTCCCTCTCTCTCCCTCCCCCCCTCTCTCCTGGGCTTAAACTTCCAGTGATTCCCCTGCTCTTGCTTCCTGGGACTTCAGGGATACCTCTGCACACCCAGCCACATTCCCTTTTCCGTTTAAGAACAAAAGCATCCATTTAACTAACATTGTACATGAGGTCCAAAAAGACAGAGAACAACTGGGGTCTCCTTTTCCTGTTCTTCATGTCCCTTCTGATGGGACACCCACTGTTATTAGAGTCTTGCATGTACCCTGAAAGATTGTATTCACTTTACTCCCTAATGTTGACTTATCCATGAGGGGAAACTGAGACTTTCAGGGGTGTTAAGCGGCTTGAGCAAGGACACACGGCTGAAATTTGGATGAAAATCTAGCTGTTACACTCGGGCAGGGGCAAGCCTACATTGCCCCTCACAAGGCATTGGCTGTGACAGCTTCCAGAGCCCTGTGGTCTCTCCTGTCCTGGCTGTTAAGGATCTTGCCTCCTCTGTTGCTCTAAGGGCCTGATCTGACTTCTTCCCATACCACAGAAGGGAAATTCCCATGAGTGCCCTTCCCAGGCTAATGTGTGACAGGTGGATCCCCAGGGCCAGCCTGATTCCTGGGATCCAGAGAAGTACTCACAGGGAAGCCACATAAACATGGGTCTCTGGCTGACGGAGGGGATCGTGGTTGTGGTTTCAATTACATGTCAAGAAAATAGTCTCATGATCTCCCCGTGGCTATGAAGGAAGGATGTGAAATGAAGGAGCTGTTCTCTGTGGCGGCCACATTGCTATCCACGAGCATGAAGGAAGGCAGCTCCAGTGAGTCCTGGCTGAGAACCAGAAGGATGTATGGCCACAGGCTGAGGCAGGCTTTGGGGCTCTTCCATGCAGCCTCTTTCTCTCTTGGTCAGGCCAGAGTGGACCGAGAGCTGTCCCCAGTGGTTGTCTCTACATCACCAGGTATCTTTCTGGAGTTTTCCAAGATTCTACTTTTCTATTCAATTTCCTTTCAGCGCTGTCTGTATCCTAAGACTGGTGTCTTCCAAACATAGAAATAGTATGGCCCTGTGATCCAAAAAGGAGGTACGTGGACTCATCTACATTTTCCAATGGAGAGGAAGCTGGTGGACCTTTCTTCCTATCAGAATGACAGCTTTCTGTTTTACCGAGGTAGCCACAGAGCATTCCATCCTTCGTGCCTCTAAACACAGCACCAACCAACTGGCGGCCTGGTGAGCAGTCAGAGATGGGCTCTGGTTTTCTCAACTGGAGTGGCACCCTTTTGGATGTTGTTGGTCATCAACTATGGTGGTTGAGTTGAGTCCTAGACCTTACCCAATCTCAGGGAAAAAATTGCAATCTTAGCTCTTTTTTAAATAACAATAATAGTTAACATAAATATAGTGAGTAGCAGGGTTTGAAGTATCTCACGTCTCTTAGTTCACTTGATTTTCAGGACACCGTGAAGTAGACAGTATTGATATTGCTATGTATGAAAACAGAGAATGAAGCAGAAAAGGGTTCACAATGACATGACCGCTTTTGGACCTTGTGCTCTTGATATGTGTACATAGTCCTTGCAGTTTCCTTTTCCAGGGTATAGCATATTTACTGGGTGTCTACACAGAGCTGGGTGTGGGTGGGGGGATTTAAAAGTGAACAGGATATTGTGTCTGCCTCTGGAGGAGACACATGCTAACAAGTAATTGTTCTTCAACACGAGGTATGGTAATAAGGCATGGCATGAAGTATGTGGTGAGAAGCCGGAGGGTAACAGCTACGCTGCCTAGACTCTGAGCCCTAGAGCAGCAACCCATGGGTTGAGGCCCATTTGGGGATCTAGGGACCCTTTCACAGTGGTTACCTAAGACCATTAGAAAACACAGCTATTTACATTACGATAAACAGCAGTAGCAAATGTATAGTCATGAAGTAGCAACGAAAATAATTTTATGGTTGGAGTCACCATAACATGAAGAACTGTATTAAAGGGTTTCAGCATTAGGAAGGTTGAGAACTACGGTCCTAAAGCAAGCATCACACATAAAGGCCAGGAGTGTGCTCCTGGCAGAGGGGACAGCATGCAGGGATGGAAGCTTGAACAGAGAAATGCACCCTGAAGTTTTAACTCTCCCAAGCTGGCCGCGGGAAAAGCCCAGAGCTGTTGATTTCCATCCGGCTTCCTGGCCCAGTCCCCAAGCTCTCTCTCCCTCTATTTTGTGCCAAGCACTGTGTCAGGTGTTGGCCCAGCTTGTGGGGCAGGAGCAGAAGGGCTTTGTGACCAGTTAATAACCCAAAACCATTTTGTGCCTGGAAAGGCTGCTGGGAAGAGGATCATGGGAGAGCTTGCCTCTTGGTCCTGTCTGGCTAGGAAAATTTTCAGCTGAACAAATTGTAGGTAGGTGACTGTAGGGAACAGACATTCTGTGTGTGTTTGTGCAGGGCTGGGAAGGGAGGTGGGTCCTCCCTCTTTTGCCCCTGCAGCTGAGGTTTCTGCAGCTGGGGCTTCTGTACCACTGATGTGCCTTGCTTCCGGGCTGGCCGGGCTGGCCCTTGGAGGGTTGCCAGGGAAACCACTGGCCAGCTCCGGAGATGGAACACTGTAGAGTGGGTGACTCAGGTTGCCTTCTCTCACACATACAGCAACCCCTCCCCAACACTGGGGAAAGGATCCTGGAGACCCTATACCCCTAGAGAGAACCCAGACGGCCCTAGGTAAACCTGTCACTCCCATAACCAAGATTAGTTACCAGTAAAAATACCCAGGGAGGAAGGCATCTCCCCTGTGCCCCATAGATTCACCTAGGGGCAGTCCACCAATCCAGTTGGCCCGGTCCTGCCTGTGCCCGTCGGGGTAGTGCGACAAGAGCCCAGGTTTAAGCCTCCAGGGAGCAAGCTCGAGATAATTATTGATCGAGGCTACTATGGACTTCTGCCCTCGGCCTGAGAGCTAGAGGACCCGGAACGCGGGCCTGGTTTCCCGGCGGGAGGGCAGTGGGCGGGCCGTAGAGAGGGTGTCCCAATCTCCAAGACCACCGCCGCCCGTGCCCTTGAACGGGGGTCGCCCCTACCCAAACAAAGCAGCATGTGTTGGGGGTCCGGGGGCCTCCCGGGGGGTGTCCAGGGCGGCCGGGCGCGGGTTCGGCCGGCAGCGGGAGCGCGCGGCGCAGGCCCAGCCGAGCGCGCCCCCGCTGCGCGCAGGGGGTTCCGGGGCCCCGCAGGGTGGCCGCGCAGGGGGCGCGGAGGGACCGCGGGGCTGGGGAGCGCGCGCAGGCAGGAACCAGGAAGCAGGGCGCGCTCGGGGTTACGGACGGGTGCGCGTCCCCGGAGCCTGGGCGCGAGAGCGGCGCGCGCGCCCCCGTGGGCCCCGGCGGGAGGAGAGTCGGCGGCCCAAGCCGTCACCCCGGGCGGGGACCGAGCGCGGGCGACGACGCGCGGAGGTCCTGCACGGGGAGGGAGCAAGCGGGCGCGCGAGAGAGCGTGCGGGACCGGAGCAACCGCTGGCTCTGGTGGGGCAGAACGAGGTAGGAGCTGCGCCCCGCGCTGGGCCGGGGGCCCCCGGGAGCCCGGGCGGGGCCCCGTGCTCCTGCTGCCTAGGAGCTGGGCAGGGCCGAGCCGCCGCCATCGCTCCGGGGCCGTGGGGAGGCCGCGGGGGCCGCGCGCCGGGCGGCTGCAGAGGGGCCCCGGGCGCTGGCGGGGGGGAGCGAGAGGGGCCCGCGGAGGCCGCGGAGGGGGGCGCCGTGGATGGCGTGGAAAGTATTGGCGCGTGCGTGTCACGATGGGTGTGTGAGGGACGCCGACAGAGCCGATCCCCTGGGACCGAGGGGACTGCTGTCGGCCGCCTCACACCTTCCTGTTGCATTTCTGAAGAGTCCCCGCTGTCTCCCAGTTTTTCCTCTTCTTATTTTGTGCCCCCAAAGCGAGGGGTGCCCGAGACTCTGGGGAAAAAAGATGAGCCGAAGGTACCCAGTGGGGAGAGGGGATATCAGCAAAGCTTCAAGAAATAGTGCCTTATATGGAGTCAAGACAACAAATACGAACATTTTGATAAGGCTTTGGGCTATGGGATCCCACATCAGGACCTGCCAGGCCTGGGCTAGAATGTGTGGTGGTGGGATGCGGGCAAGCTGGTCTTTCTTTTTCTTTTCTTTTCCTTTCTTTTTTCTTTTTTTTTTTCTATCTTTTTTTTTCCCGAGCCAAGGTTAAAAAGTAAAAAAAAAAAAAAAAGTGATACTGGTGTCGGGGGTAGATATGGGGAGTCGGAAGGAGAGCTGCCTTATCACAGAAGCTGGTCTGAGTCTAAAGGAATCTGGCAAGATGGTCAGAGTGATCAAGACGGGGGTTGGGGGGGAGAGAGAGACTTGTCTGGAGCAGGAGGCGCTTGCAAACACTTGTAGCCAGCAGTGATGGGAAAGGCAATGAAGGAAAACAAGCGGTAGCGGTTAGAAAGCTGGAATTTGAAATTAATGAGACCCATAAGGATTTTAAAGGAAAAAAGAGATGCTGTTCATTTCCTCAAGGACCTATGTCCACTTTTGTGCTTGTCTCGCTGTGGGTCGCAACTTGTATTAAATTAATAGTGGCAAACTGGCTTATAGAATCTTAGATTTGGGAAGCCTCCACCCCTGGGACTATGCTACAGTCTTTTATTGTGAAAACTGAGGCCCACCTAGATGGACGCAGCTGCCAGCTCAGGTCACAAGTCTGTTTATATTTAGTAGTTTACGGACTCACACCCTCAAGGACCCATCTTGTCCAGTGAAGTAGATGTTTGCCTAGGTAAGATTCAATAGGTTGTCGTTAGAGTATCCTCAGAGTGTCCCTTGAAAGGGCTAGTGTGTCACTGGGCTGATGGCTTTGTGTAGCCTTGTAGCAGTGGCTTTTGTCATCTGCTTGTACCTTGGGCTTCCAAATCGGCTGGGTAGCTGCCTGTGCCGTAATGATCTTTCAGCTGTCAGAGTCTGCATTATCTCACATAATTTGGTTACCATTCAGGATATGAGGCTTTGCCTCTTACCATTGTTCTGCTACTGTTCGTTTGTTTTTGTTGTTTGATGTTCAGAGTGCCCGACGGATGTATTTTATTTATGCATTATTTATTTCATGTTTCTCTCATTTCATTTGGGGACGCTGAATTGATTTTGAGCCTTTTCAACTGGGGAGTTCTGTTGGTTGGCCTTCGAGTTGTTTATGTGTTTTCTTGGTAGCAATCTCCATTTTATGAAGAAATACAGTTGTTAAAATTGGTAGCGCTTAACGGGAAGGGGCTTCTGGTGTTAAGAGTCCAGTTAAAGCACCTGCACACCCCTAGCCAGGTGTCACCAGAGGGTGTCATATCTTCTGTAAGCTTTGGAGAATGGTAAATTTAAGCATGAAGTTGAACACTTAAAGAGAGTGGGAAAAGTCTCTCTCTGTCTCTTTTTCTCCCCCTCCTCTCCCCTCCCCCCTCCTCAGCCCCACCCTTCTCCTCACATCTGAAAGAATACAAAAAACAAGAGTTGATTTCTGCCACTAGCAGTCTGGTGATTGCATAACTCCGAGAGTTCAATTTCTCTAAAAATCTTTGCTGCAGAACCCAGCGACCTCCCTGATCTGATTCTTACCTTCTCTGTTTTCTTGTTTCTGCTAAGAAGCCATTGGTATACGTTGTGCTGAGTTTGAGATGGATATTTTTCTGAGTATGTTTTGTGATGTGTGTAAGGAGGCGGGCAAACAAGTGCTATCAGTGCTGGGGGGGATTGCAACAGAAATATTTTGGCCAACACTTCCTATTGACTCTGACTTCTCATTTCACCTCCATCTTCTTAGTCTCAATTGATTTCTCCTCTTCCTCTTTCTTATACACAAGGACCCCATCGGTATCAAAAGCATCACTTACTGCTTTTTGGTATATGTTTAATTTTTTTCCTCCCAATGATATTACAGTCAGTCTGTGTTTGTACCAGGCTTATGTAGGCGAATATACTTGCTGTGGTTCCTCTGGCTTGTTAGGCAGGCAGGTGATATACATTGTGGCCTTATAGTAAAGGAAGGGTCTGCAAGAAGTAAAATGACATCCTTAAATCGGATGCTAGTTGGAAGTGGGCGCAATGGAGGCCTGGATGTTCTAACGCCCTAGAAGGTCTGTGCATCTGTGAAGCCATGCCCGGATGTACGGGCTATGTTAGTGACGCCCTGCCTTTCATTTGGAGTGTAGACAACCACAGAATTCCTACAAAGCATGCACACTAAAGAGAAAACAAAAACCCACAGTTGCTTTTGTTTTGTTGTTTGAGCATTTGAGAATTTTTTTTAAAGCTGATGATAATTCCAAGTTACCTCTAATTACTGAGTTCTTCTGAAAAGTGTGTGTGTGTGTGTGTGTGTATGTGTGTACATTTTTTTTTCTTCAAGACAAGTATTCCCTGTGTAGCCCTGGCTGTCCTGGAACTGGCTTTGTAGACCAGGCTGGCCTCCAATTCACAGAGGTCCTCCCCCTGCCTCTGCCTCCCGAGCACTGGGATCAAAGGCATGAGGCTACCACTGCCCAGCCTGAGGAATATTCTTTTATTGTGTGATAAAATATAAAAGTACTTTGACTCAGGAACTTCTGTTTTCATCTCCTCCCCTGCCCCCTTCACCCACCTCTGTTTTGTTTTGTTTTGCCCCAAAGCTGGGCATAGTCATGCTTGCTAATAACTCCAGCTGTTAGGGAGACTGAGGCAGGAGGTTCAGACTTTGAGGCTAGCCTGGGCCAATAATCAAGAATCTGTTGTAACATAGGAAGAAAGATTTGGGGATGTAGCTCAGTATGTATGTGTCTCTGTATCCGATACCTAATGGCAACACCCCACAGGGTTGGGGGGAAGTCTCAAAATACCATGGTCTCTTAAACGTGTTGTATATAAAGGAATGCTTTTTCAAAAAATCTGTTTATTTTTGTTTTGTTTTGTCTTCTTGTTGTTTTTGAGACAGGTTTCACTCCATAGTCTACCCCTGCCTTGACTTTGTGGTGGTCCTTCCCCCTTGCTCAGCCTCCCAAGCACAGGCCTCAGTCAACAGGTCTACCTCCATTTTTTTTTTAATTTGAATTTTATGAATAAACCGGTTTTAAAACCAGAAGTGGCTTTTTTTTTCTCTAGAGTGGTGTGGACTCAGCAGTTCTGTGATTATTTCTGGGAATAAGAAAGTCAAATTTAACAATCCAGTTTCCATTGGTGAGCAGGGCTTTTTCGTGCATTTAAATTGTAAACATCATAGTGAGATTTAAAAAAAAAAGTATTTGATTCTAATTGTAATGGCTTTATTTGAAGTGAAATATTGACAATGGATATTTGATTAAAGACAACCCTTTACTACCAAAAAACAAACAAACAATACAAAACAAACAAAACCAAGACATTTTGTAGAAGGCTTGGTGTATCAAACCCCATGCAGGAAAACGGCAGGGGTCAGATCTTGACAGAATAAGACCCTCACTTGGGTGGTTGCAGAGTCTTACATGACATTTTATAACTTCTGTTACTTTGTCATACCCATGACTTCCTTGGAAGGTATTTTTGAGGTTTGCTTTCCTTTTTTTTTCTTTCTTTTAAATGGTAATATTGGGGTGGGGGTGCTTCCTGTTTATATTTTCAAAATTAGGTCCCCACGTTAACCTTGTCACCAGGTCACGATTGTGCTCTAAACACATGAAGGCAAGCATCACGTGTCATGGGCTTTGTCTTTTGACTCTGTTGTCCTGCTTCATGGTACAGCATCATTGAGCTCAGTCCAAGACCCAGTTGGGAACGCAAGGCATTCTTGAATCTTTTCCCATCTCTCTTCAAGGCGGGGCACTTTTGGAAGGAGCCTTAAAGCCTCCACAACAGAGGCACGGTTACCAGAGAAGTGGAGCTCTTGCCAGCTGTTTCCTCCCAGGTGCCTAGAAAACACAGGGTGAAGTTAGAGGCCAATGTTTTGTGCTGTAAGGAGGAACTTCCCCGGTGTGAGTGCTGAAGACCCTGTAAACTGTAACAGCTTTCCTGAGCTTACCCAAAACTCCATACACAGTTTCGTAGAGAATGAAGTAAGAACCAGCGGAAATTCAGGTTGAGCAGTAGATCTCTGAAGAGATCACCCTCAACCGTAAGACTCTTGAACCTCTGGAGAGAGGTTACCTCCCTTCCCCACCTGCCTTTAACCTGTGGGTCGAAACCCCTCACAGGGGTCACATGTCAGATATCCTGCATATCAGATATTTACATCAGAATTCATAACAGGCTGGAGAGATGGCTCAGCGGTTAAGAGCAATGACTGCTCTTCCAGAGGTCCTGAGTTTAATTCCCAGCAACCACATGGTGGCTCACAACCATCTGTAATGGGATCTGATGCCCTCTTCTGGTGTGTCTGAAGACAGCTACAGTGTAGTCGTATACACACAAGAAATAAATCTCTGGGAAAAATAAAGAATTTTTAACAGTAGCAAAGTTCCAGTTATGAAACAGCAACAAAAATCATTTTCTGGTTGGGGGTCACCACAACATGAGGAACTGTACTAAAGAGGTAGCCTCAGCCTTAGTAAGGGTGAGAACCATTGCTCTAGGGTCTTGTGTAGCCCAGCCTGGCCTTGAACTCTGTAGTCAGCCCAGGGTGGCCTTGAACTTCTGATCCCTTTGTTCACCACCAGACCTGGTTTGATGAAGTTCTGGAGAGAGGACAGACTGAGGGCTTCATGATCTCTAAGTACTCTACCAGTTAAGTTGTGTGCCCAGATCCCTCGGTGATTTTCCCCCCCTCGGTGATTTTTATGTATCAAGTCACTGAATCTAAACACTGCAGAGTGAGTGACATGGAGCCTTGGGGAGAAGGAGCCATGTTTCTGTTTCCCTGTCTGTCCACTAACTTTCTTCTAAATAGTGTAATGACTAAGGAGACTCGAAACAGACACCACTGCTGCTGCTGTGTTTGCGGTTTCAAGGCAGTTTCTCTCTTCTATATTTTCTTTTGGATCACAATCCTAGAGAAAGAGCAGTCCTTAGCGTGGGGCAGGGGTTACTCATAGTGAAATCTGCAAGCTGAGTGAAGCCTCAGGGTACCTTGGCCTCCTGCTCCCTCCCAGATCAGTATCCAAGAAAGAAGAGGTTTAAATTTGTCTCACAGGGTATTTTCTTCTTGGGGTTTAATTACAGTAATTACACCCATTTCCCCTTGTATTGTACTATGAAGATGAAAAATTTGGGAACTGGTTGGGGGACGGGTTGTCTCTTCCGACCTGCCCTTCCTGTCAAACCTACGGCCACTTCATTCTCCACGAATACTTCCATTGCTTCTGGCACCCTGAAGAGCCCTCTAAGAATTCTTTGCACATTTCTATTGTGAAGAGAAATAACTGCATATTCTATGCACAGCTAGGTTTTTTTCTGAGGTACGCGTACTGACTCATTTTTTAAAATTATACCAAAGATAGAGAGGATGGTTTGAGAGCCGTAATGAGATTCTGAGAAAATACGAAAACTTTCCTTTATGACTGGTTGTAGAAAGGTTGGGGAAGACAAGGGGAAATACATCAATGAGCCAATCGATTATTGTTATTTGTTGCGATTAATTTGGTGAGTAATATTTTCACTGCCCATTGGGGCTAGTAGATATGAAGTTGACTTGACTCTGCAGCAATGATCGGACAAACCTCAGGTTTTTCTGATATTGCTTGGTTTTCCCTGATAGGGGATTTCTTTGTATATGGGGAACCAGGTCAAGGTTACTAGCCATAGCCACATGTATGATTTGTATTAAAAAAATAATTGTTGAAGACCAGGTGTAGTGGCACATATCTTATCTTTCATCCCAGAACTCGGAAGCAAGAGCAGGGGGAGTCTATGAGTTCGAAGCCAGTCTAATATACATAGTAAGTCCCAGGCAGGGCTGCATAGTGAGATCCTGTCTTAAATATTGTTGCTGTTTGTGGGTTACAGTACTGTATAACATGGCCTTACAAATGGATATACTAATTATATATTAATTATTTTTGCCATCTCTCAAGAAAATTAGTTAAAAGTTACTTCAGCTATGTCCAAACCCAGAGCTGAATAGATGCTCCAGGGCCTTAAACTCATAGAAAGATTATGAGAATAATACCTAATATTTACTGTTCATGTTCAGTTTGTCAGACAGACGTGGTTACAGGCGTGTGCTTGTGTGTGTGTGTGTGTGTGTGTGTGTGTGTACTTGAACACATGGGAGTGCTTCTGTGCACATGCGTAAGCTATAGGTGAATTTCAGACGTTAGTCTCAGGAGCCATTGCTTTTGAGACAGTTTCTCGTGGAACCTGTGGCTTGCTGACTGGGTTTAGATGTCTAGCCAGTGGTCCCCAGGTGTGGAATCTTCCTTTCTCCACCTTCTCAGGGTTGGGATTACAGATGTTTGCCACCATGCCCACCTCCTTGATGTGGGCGCTTGAAGTCAGGCCCCCCACCTCCCATGCTTATGTGGCAAAGCCGTTACACAATGAGTCATCTCCCCAGCTCCCTGTCGTCTTGTTTTATGGTCCTGAGAGGAATGGATATTATCTCTAGATAAAAATGAAGAAATGACCACAGAGAAGTTAAGTAACTCATCCAAGGTCACACTGCTAGTAACCGCAGGACTAAGGCTAAACCCTGACCCATCCTTAACCGCTGTACCCAGGGACAGCAGACACCTGCAGCGTTGTAATGACACGGGTGGGTGGTGCCCCTAACCCTGTTGTTTCCGTAGGAGAAGAGTTATGAGCTGCCTCTTTGGCCCCTGGGTACTGACAAAGGATAATCTGTGCTACGTGCTAACTTTAGTCTGTGTGAGATGTGCCTCTTGTCAGAGAGCCAAGTGTGTGACTGGGCTTTATTGACGACTTGATTCTGCAGGGACATAAGCCCCTATTATTGTCTCACTGAAGGTTTTTTTTTTTTTTTTTTTATAGAGCTATCCATCATAATTTCTGAAATGCAGAAATTTAAAAGTGTTACTTAGATGGAGTATCTAAAACCTTACGTATCTATGTGTTAATGTATGAATATATGCGGGTGAGCTCTAGGGCCAAGACCAGAGGGGTTGGAGCCCCTGAGGCTGGAGTTGTGAGCTATCTCACATGGGTGTTGGGAACTGAACCAGGGTCCTCCGCAAGAGCAGTATGTGTTCGTGACTGCTGAGCCACCTGATGAATTACTACGTACTCAAACCAGAGCGAAGGCTGTTGTAAGTTTTTCCAGCCCTGGAAGGATGCGCCGTGAAGTCCGGAGCTCAAGTGACAGGGAGAAAAATCCAAATTCCCTGGCAGAAAGTCTATCCCTGTTCAAACAGACAGGATGTCAGCACCTGTGACTGTCACCGGCACCTTTGACCAGGGGATGGGGGAGTGAGGGTAGGGTGGGGGATGTTTGAGTTTTCTTTGATTGTTGACAAAAGTTACATTGTCAGTGGAAAAAGCTTAATGTGAGATGGCTATAAGTCAGAATTTCCTTATGCTCTGGCAGTGAGAGCCTACAGCTGAAGCTGTTCTCTCTCTCTCTTTTCCTCCCTGTGTCTGGTAAGTTTGTAAAGCCTTCAGTGGGGTTTTCCAGAATTTTAGGTGAGAGTAAATTAGAACCGATGTGAACATTCATTCATGTTATCTAAAATGCAAAGTCTAGAGATGGTAGACATGGTTTGGGGGAAGGATTTTAAAAGGCTAGTGTAGGCCGACTGTCTTGAAAAAATTTACACTCGAGTAATTTAGTACAACCTGCTTGCAGCCAAAGGGAGCTCTGGACACCTAATCTGTCAAATTGCTAAACAATGGGCTTCATCAGCGCTAAAACGTATGCAGGATAGCCACAGTTTTAAACGGGCAAAAATGTTCTCTCGGAAATAAGGTTATTTTTTAGTTTGGTTGTGTTATTTATTTTTTGAGTCAGGGTCTCACTATGTAGTCCAAGCTGACTGTACATTCTCAATGTAGCCCAAGCTAGCCCCAAGCTTGTAGGAGGCTCAGCCCTCCGAGAGCTGGGTATACGGGTGTGAGCTACCATACTTTTTTTAGAGTCAAGCCAATTATATTTTTATATTATATTTTATACTATATTTTTATTTTGTTTAATATTTGTTTATTTATTTGTGTGTGTGTGTGTGTGTGTGTGTGTGTAGAGACCGGCCCAGGGATTTGTGCACATTAGATGAGTGTTCTACCACTGAGTTACATCCTCAGGCCCGGGTCATGTTTTAGGCTTGGGGATGTTGCAGTCTAGGGAATGACAGAAATACACAGTTTTAACAGAATGAAGAAGTTTGCCTGGAGCGTTAGTGTTCGTTCTAGGACCGGGTTTACAGTGTTATCAGGCCGCAGGGGAGGCTTCCATATAGGCGTGTGATGCCAATCCCACCTCTGGCCTTGTCTGTGGCTCTCGTTTTGGTCTGTAACGAATGTATTTGGGGACCATGAGGGTGCTTGTATTGCTGAGAGGAGCTGGCCTTGCAGTGAGTTTGAGAATCGAGCACTCACACTACGTGTTGTAGCGCAAGTCAGCGGCCCCTCCTCCTGACTGTTGAAGACTTCAAAACAAAATAGAAAATATTTGGCTTCCTGAATGACATGGCTGTAATTCTCATGCCGAGCTAGCGATGAAGTGTGACCCTCTGATTTTGCAATACCAGAGAAGAGCACGTAATGTTGAGGGGACAGCCACCACACGGCTTTATGTTTTGTCACAACAGTGTGCCACTGGTGGTTTTAAATTTTAATTTGTTTTTCATCTTTTTGTGCAGGGTGGGCTGATAATTGAACCCATGGTTTCACTTATACAATGCAAACATTGTTCAGTAACTAAACTATATTCTCAGCAGCCAATTCTATATTCATACTACCCAGATATGAGATACCCTGTAGGTCTTGGGGGGGGGCAGGGGGAGTTAGAAAAATTGTGAAAACATTTGAAGAGGACAAATGCAGCTTTTGTAAAGTAATTTATAAAAGGAAATCAGAAATTAAAATACAGTATAAGAATAACAATGCCTTCATTATAGGGGTATAAGTCAATATTTATTATTTTTACATTTATTTTAGTTACATGTATATAATATATATTGATAATTGATATAATGTATTATGTTATAATATATTATACATTACATATAATATACATATATAATATATACATATAACATATGTAATTTTTATATATAAAAAATAGGAAAAATCTGGGCCCTAAAGAGGAAGTGTCAGAAAAGAAGAATAATAGCCAATAATTATATAAAACATGTTCAGCTGAACTAATAATATTGAAAAGATACAATGTTTTGGGGCAGGGGGCTGTTAGCCTTGGTGTTTGTTTCAAAGAATTAGTAGCTTAAATTGTTCCTTGATATCTGGTTCTGGCTATTTCAAACCATGTTATAAAACAATACTTGATGATTACATGAAGTTCAGAATACATTATTAAGTGGGAAAAAATCAAAATTTAAAACAATTTTATTCGAACAGTTTTATTTAAGAGAAATCCACAAACGTGTCCTGAGAGTGATTTCCAGGTGGTGGGATGTAGGAGCTCTGGGCAGGGTATTCTAGTCCCGTGCCATTCTTCTGTAACAAGTAGATGATGACAAACAGTATTCTGTATTGTCATTTTTAAAATGGTTCTTCTGTGTTGACTCATCTTAGGACAGAAGACTTGTTTTTGTTTTCAGTTTTAAGGAGCAGAAAAGCAAGTAGCAGCGTTTCTGCTAAATGTTTGTTGGCTGCTGCCAGGCAGTATCTTTTGCTGAAATCATCTTCATTGTATTCAATGTTTTCAGAATTACAAAACCTTGAATTTGAGGACAGAGTTTGTTGCCTTTCTTGGTGAGATGACCTGTGTTTTTAGGTAGAAACAGATGAATCATACTGTTTTGTAAATATAATAAATGATACAGTTTTATCGTGCACGCATCTTGCCGAACTACCATTCATCTAGTACTGAAGGTATGTGTTTGTGTGTTTCCAACTCTTTTTTGTTTTGTTTTGTTTTTTGAGACAGGGTTTCTCTGTGTAGCCCTGGCTGTCCTGGAACTCATTCTGTAGACCAGACCAGGCTGGCCTCGAACTCAGAAACCCTCCTGCCTCTGCCTCCCAAGTGCTGGGATTAAAAGTAGGCGCAACTCTTAAGAACTGTGTCTGGTGTTGGTCTGACCCTCCTGCCACTCTGAAATGTGAAACTTCCATTTTTTCTTATTGGCCCTCTTACCCTCTCCTTGCTGTGGTGACACACCTGTGAGAGCAGCAACCCAAGTCCCTTCTCATCCCACCAGCCAGCCCTGTGACTTCTCTAAAGGTGCATTGTACTCGCTTGGGACTAAGTCTGGCAAGGAATCCTTTTCAAGGGCATGTGTCATTGTCATTGATACCCGAGGCTTGCAGTGTCCCTTAATTAAACCCACATTGGTTTGTTTGTGACTTTAAGCATGAAGACATTTTTTAACATCTGAAGAATTACAGAAGAGAACTAAAAATAAATTACAAGGTGATGTTGCTAGGGGATTCTGGAGCACAGCTGCCTCAGGCTTATCATGCATGGAACAACCACAGTGACAACTGTATGAAAATACCTTTGAGCCTAGCACATCTATTTATTTCATGTAAAGTAACTAGATGTCTGCCTTACCTGGGGTTGTGCTTTGTAATTTACTGTAATGGAATTTGCTATACTGGAATTTTACTTTAACTCAATTTGGGCAATAGTAAAATAAATATAGCATTCATTCCTTTTAGTGCTTTATA
Organism: Apodemus sylvaticus; assembly: GCF_947179515.1. NCBI lineage: Eukaryota > Metazoa > Chordata > Mammalia > Rodentia > Muridae > Apodemus > Apodemus sylvaticus. The sequence goes on from NC_067481.1 coordinate 22,145,771, forward strand.
TAACTATAAATCCATGATGATTAAACTGCATGGGAACAAATATTTTATGTTAAAGATTCATATTACTTTTTATTTTGTTTGTTTTTGAGACAGGATATCACTATAGAGCCCTGATTAGCCTGAAATTTGCTCTGTAGACCAGGTTGGCCTCGAACTCACTGAGATCTATGCCTGCTTCCTGATCTTGCTGAAAGAAAAAATAAAAACAGAGGCACTGTTATTGACTGGGGGGGGGGGTATTATTTCTTACCTCATCTGCCTTTAAAAATACACTTTTCTCATTTAAATAAAAATTATGTTTTCTTGTGGGGCATGGTGACACACACCTTTAATCCCTGTACCCAGAGGCGGAAGCAGAGGCAGGTCTCTGTGAGTTTGAGTCCAGTCTGGTTTACAGAGTGAGTTTTAGACCAGTAAGGGTTACACAACTAGACTCTGTCTGAGAAAATAAAATACATTAAATTCAGCTCATTTATTATTGCTAATTTTGTTGGGCTCTTGATTTATCAATAGGATCCTCTGATAACCAGTTAGAATAATTTCTTTTTTTCCCCTTAGGTAATCATTTTCACCTAATCATTTGGTGATTGGAATTATTTTCACCAGACCATAACATGTTTTAAAAATCCATATAAATTTGGAGCCTCAAACTTGACATGATACCAGGATACTTCAGAATATATTTTTAAATTAATACAAAAATGATTTGCTGCTGTCTTCATTTAGAACTAACTACTTGACTGTGTCCTAGTATTTATTTGACTTTTTGAACTTAAATAATGAGTCTTTTTCCAAGTCTGTACATTTTAAGGTTATCTCCAATAAAGGACATAAGACTCAAGAGATGGGCTGGAGAGATGGCTCAGCGATTAAGAGCACTGACTACTCTTCCAAAGGTCCTGAGTTCAAATTCCAGCAACCTCATGGTGGCTCACAACCATCTGTAATGGGATCCGATGCCCTCTTCTGGTGTGTCTGAAGACAGCGACAGTGTACTCACATACATAAAATAAATAAAATCTTAAAAAAAAAAAAAAGACTCAAGAGACAATTAAAAAGTCAATATAAAAACAAACACCCTAATTTGGAGGCAGGGCACAGGGTGTCACATGCATTTAATCCAAGCGCACAGGTAGCAAGGGCAGGCAGGAGCTCTCAAGTCTAGCCTGGGCTACACATAACAAGCTCCAGGCAACATAGTGAGTGAGACCAGGTCTCAAACAGAAGATGTGATGGGAGGCAGAGGAAGGTGGTGCTGAAGAGATGGCTCAGTGGTTAAGAGCACTGGCTGTTCTTCCAAAGGACCCAGGTTTGATTCCCAGCACCCACATGACAGTGAACAAACTGGTCTGTAACATCAGTTCCACAGGATCCAGCGCCATCTTCTGGCCTCTGTGGGTACTGCAAACGTATAGTGTATATGTATATGTATATGTATATGTATATGTATATGTATATGTATATGTATATGTATATGTATATGTATATATGCCAGCAAAACACCTATGCATGTAAAACATTTAACACACACATAAAATTTCTTTAAAAAAACACCCTAATTTGAGAAGCTAGTTCTAAAATTTTCTTTATAATTCTTAGTCTAGTTTTTTATCTCTTCATTGCTATGGCCCGTCTGAGGGGAATCTTTGTACGCAAGTGTGTTTACGTTGCTTATAAAGTGAGTAAAGAAATTTATCCCTAAATTTTTTGTTAATTGTGTTATCAGGCAAAGTACAACTTAGAACCAAGTCAATGTTTGTGACCAGCAAATGACTGGGCCCTGTAACCAGTCACATTTGCTTTTTAAGATCAAGGAAGACGAGAAGTTGACCCATTGAACTATAGAACCCAAAGGTTTCAACTGCTTGAGAACCAAGCAGGGGTTTTCAAGATCCTAATGAAAGCATTAGTTGTCCTGATCCAGTAAAATATACAGAAAACTTTAACCCACAGTTTAAGGGGGTTCATAGACTCAGGGTAGGATCTAACCAGGGGCAGCTAACAGCTTAGGGGGTACAAGAAACAGGGACAGTGTCCAGACATGTGCTTAAAACAGGCCTCCATTTGGTTTTCCTTGGGGACTCAGGAGAGAAGTATGTCCCTGGAGATGTCCATCAGTGTTCAGCATTTTAAAGATGTTTATCTCTACCACATCAGTATTTAACCCACAAATAAATGACACGATAAATAATAATCAATGTTCAGGTCGTTTTCAGTTTTTCAGTGTGATGAGCATTGCGGATGAGACTTAGCTTAAGTTTTTTCCTTCACCTCCGTCAGACTATTCTCTTTACTGAAAGTTCTAGATCGGAGTTTGCTGAGTCATTTACATAAACAATGACCAACTTTTCCAAAAATTCGCCCAGTCCCTTTGTCCCCCATTAGTGGATACCTGCTGAGGTGTCTCCATTTTCAGAAGTAAGCACCAAAGCCTCTGCAGTAGAAGCAATTTTTTTATTTCTGGCAAGGCTGGCCCTAACTTTCCAGAGTCCATTGTCTTCCTTTGATGCTGTTTTCCTGTCTGTATTGATCATCTAATGAAATTATTCCCAGTGCTCTTTTTTTGAATCTTACATATTTTGTGATTTTCTTCCATTTTTGTTTTTGCCATTTAACTTTGTATAAAATGCTAAAATTTTATGCAGTCTGGTTATGAAGACATAATTTTTAAAAAAAAAAATCCCTCCCAAGAGACTATAAAACTTTATATTTGCATTAAAAATACTTGGGATGATAGGTAATAAGATGGTAGGCAGGTGAACTCCCCAACACGTAAACATAATTAGAAATGAAATAATATTAAAACATTTTTATAATTTTTTCAATTACTATATAAGAAATGAGAGGAAATTGGCACTTTTTTCTTAATGATAATAACTAATATGTATGTATATACATATAACATATATATAGTTATAATTTTAGAGACAGGGTCTTACTATAAAGCTGTGGCTGGCCTGTAACTCACTTGTAGACCAGGCTAGCCTTGAACCCATAGAGATCCTCCTACCTTTATTTCTCAAATGTTGAGGTTAAGGATATGTCCCACCACACCACACAGCCCAATAATTAATATTTTGAGACTGTGTGCCAGGTGCTTTGCAAATATGTTACATGGGCTGACACTTTTGACCTATAGTTATTCTAAATGACTTGACAATTAGCTCAAAAAAAAAAACCTATCATTTTTCCTACCCTTTCTGATGTGACAGTACATTTTCATCATGTATCAAGGCTTTATACAAATTCAAATCTCCTCCCTAGATCAGTGTGTCTCCAAATGTGTCAAAATGACTAGACATTTTATTTGGATTGTTACATTCTTTTCAGAGAATAATGTGGATAAGAGTGGCACATTCTCTTTGAAATATGCATTAGAGTAGGTTGTTTTTCTTTGAGACAATGTAGTCCTGGCTGCCTGGACCTCTAAGTGGATCAGGCTGGCCTTAAACTCAGAGAGATCCAGTTGCCGCCACCTCCCGAGTGCTGGAACTAAAGGTGTGGGCCACCATACCCAGGACTGGAATCGATTTTTTTTTTAAGTATCAAAATGACTTTGCATTCTTTGAACCAATGCTAGACACTTACACTTCAGTAGATAAATGATGCACACCTGCAGTCCCAGCACTCGGGAGGCTGAGGCAGGAGGCTGATGCATTTGAGACCACCCCGAGCTACATACGTAGCCAGACTCTATCTCAAAAAAGTTTTTTTTTAAGTTTTGCTAGAACTGTAGACACATTTCCATAGAGACTACGTCACAAAACAGTAATTTTTAAAAATAGTATCTGCACTTTGAACTCAAACACTGTAATTTCATTCTTCTGTTTCAGTAAATACAGGAAAAGGTCTCCAGAGCAGCTCTGAAGGTTTTCTCCCCAAGTCAAAGAAACATAGACTGAAGTTTCAGTGTTGTGGGTGGGTGAAGTTTGGGTGAACCAGAAAACTTCAGGCACAGGGCGCATAGGAATATAAAATATTTATGTTCTAAACTAGCCCTGCCTTCTAGAGAAAGAATAACAGGAGTCTATCTGTAGCAAGTGTAATTGTTCAGTAGTCATCATCTTAAACGGTAAGATGACAAAACCAGGCACAGTTTGGTTTTAAGCTGGTTGCAGTAGTGTACACCTGTATTTCCTGCACTCCAGAGACTGAGGCAGGAGAATCACCGCCAGTTTGAAGCCAGCCAGGACAACAAAGTGACACACTGTCTTGGAAAAACAAAAACCAACAACAAAAACCACCTGACATTAGCATGTAACCCAAACTATAAAGGCATCAACAAGTGATCAATATGAAAATTATCTCACAGCCAACCATTGGCTTGAGCACGGGGTCCCCAATGGAGGAGTTAGAGAAAGGACTGAAGGAGCTGAAAGGGTTTACAACCTCAGGAAGAGCAGCAATATCAACCAGTCAGACCCCCCAGAGCTCCCAGGGACTAAGCCATCAACCAAGGAGTACACATGGCTCCAGCTGCATATGTGGCAGAGGATGGCCTTGTCAGGCATCAATGGGAGGAGAGGTCCTTGGTCCTATGAAGGCTTGATAGATAACCAGTGTAGGGGACTTGAGAGCAGAGAGGTGGGAGTGGGTGGGTGGGTGGGTGTATGAAAACCCTCATAGAAGCAGGGGGAGGGAGGACGAGATAGGGGTTTCCAGGAGGGGGAAAAAACAGGAAAGGGGATAACATTTGAAATGTAAAAAGAAAATATCCAAGAAAAAAAGAAAAGAAAAAGAAAATTATCATAAGGTATTTTATTTAATTTTTTGCACTTAGCTCAGAAATTGGTATACATTTTACCCATATATAATATCTGAATTGATATGTAAAATTCTAAGCTGTTTAGAATTCATAAAACTTTTTTGCTTTTCAAGACAGGTTTGTTTGTGTAGCCTTGGCTGTCCTGGAACTGGCTCTGTAGACCAGGTTGGCCTTGAATTCAGAGATCCACCTGCCTCTAACCCCCAGGTGCTGGGATTACTGGCACACATCATCTTGTCTGGGAAGAGTTCATAAAACGTTTCTTCTTGGTAAAATAGATCCACATATTCACTCAATTTGTTTCCAATAACTGAACTGAGCATAAGGTTTTTGTTTGTTGTAGAGGGAATGGGAAGTTGTTAACAAAGGGTCTCATGTAGTATAGACTGGCCTAAATATTCATATTTACTTATATGAATAAATCCATGAGGATTTATTGAGTGCTGGATTACATACATGGCTTCCTAAGTTAATTAAAATGATATTTAAAAGTTTGCGCCTCAGTTTTAAGTGCTTGGTTTGTAGCATATGTGGCTTGTTGTGGCCACGGTGGTCATAACCCTGGTACAGAAGCACATCAGTGTCCCCTTACCCGAGGGTCCACCTTCCTGAGATGTCTGTTCCCGACAATCAACTGTAGTCTGAAAATAATACATAGCAAATTCCAGAAGAAAAAAATCCACATGTGAGTTACACATTGTACTCACGATCATGAGTTCTTACACCGTACCGTGTGTCTCACCTGGGCCTGACTCATCCTTCGGTCCAGAGGATGTCACCTGCTGGCTAGTCACTCTAGCTAATCTTTGTCCTCAGACCAAGCCTGGAGATGTTTCAAAGCTGGCATATAGCAACCCGTTCCCCGCAGCTCCACGTGCACCCCAGTGCCCACACCGGTCACCCCATCTCATCCCACGGGTGACCGAGAGGCGGCGGTGAGCACGGTACAGGATAAGTGACTCAAAGGGTCTTCTAACTTTCCTAACTTATGATTGCTCCAGTCCGCTGGTTAATTTTCATTTCTACTCCTGTGATAGAACACCTTGGGAAGGAAGGGCTTATTTCAACTTACAGCTCTAGACCACAGTCCGTCATTGAAGGACGTCAGGGCGGGGAATTCAAAGCAGGAACCTGGAGGCAAGAACTGAAGTAGAGGCCATGGAGAAACACTGTGTGCTGCCTTGCTCCTCGTGACTTGCTCGACCTGCTTTCTTATACAACCCAGGACTGCCCGTCCACGGGTTGCCCCACTCGCAGTGGGCAGGGTCCCACCATATCAAGCTCTAATTAAGAAAATGCCCTGCAGGCTTATGCACAAGCTAATTTCTGTTTTATGTATATATGTATGTATTTGGGGGTTTCTCTGTAGCCCTGGCTGTCCTGGAACTCACTTTGTAGACCAGGCTGCCCTCCAACTCAGAGATCCTTTTGCTCCTGTCTGCACAGGACTGGGATTTAATGTAGCCATGGGAGTGGATGTGTAAACACCCAAGAGAAATATGCACTATAGGCTTTGGTCCTATCTGAGATTTTCAGCATCCACTGGAGTCTTGGAATGTATCTCCTGCGGGTAAGGGACTGCCAGCTGTAAAACAGGATATAGATCGTCTCCTGGAGCCACTGCCATCTAAGGGACACCGATTCCCACCCCAAGACACACAGACACCCCCAGCTGCACTCTGTTTTAGAAGCTGTTGTTCCCATTGCACAGTGGAAGTCCTGTGCTGGTCCTTGAAGCTCCCTCTTCCTACCTCCTTCTGTATGTAGGTGAACATGTTTGTGTCTGTCTGTCTGTATGTCCTCACTGATCTCCAACTCATTTCGAGACAGTGTCACAGAACTTGGAGCTCACCAGTGTCACTAGCCTGACTGGCCAGCTAGCCCCGGGGATCTTCCTGCCTTTGCCTTTCCAGGGCATGGATTGATTACAGGAGTGTTCCTCCTGTCTGGCTTTCACGTGGCTGCTGGGGCTTGAACTCAAGATTCTGGTGTCTGCACAGTGTTTCTCAACCCTGGGCCCCTCCCCTCTTAAGAGCAGAGAGGCTCAGTCAGGGTGGGGCAGGGGACACACTGGTGCGGGTGGGGGTGGGGAGGGATTCCTTTCTCATTCCTAGTATTCCTGTCAAGAAGTTCTAGTATCTTTTCCTCCAGAAATAAAACTTGTGGGCTTAATGGTACACATCTCTTATCCCAGTTCCGGGAGACAGACCATCTGAGTTTGATCCCCAGAACCCACATAGTGGAAGGAGCAAAACCTAGTCCTAAAAATAACCATTGACTGCCACACATGTGCCGTGGGCCAGAGGCACCCCTCCCCAAAAGATTTTTAAATTGTGCTTTAAAATGTAAAATAAAATAAAATCCTAATGTATAGAGAGTAACCAGGCTTTTTTTTTTTTTTTTTTTTTTTTTTTTTGGTTTGTGAAGGATGAGGGCTCATCAGGCGCCCCCCTAGAAATCTTCCTTCTGTTTCTAATGTGCCGGTGAAGAAGTGTTCCGTGTTCCAAAGAACATATGTACAAACGAATTTTAGAATGTTGGTCCATCTGTGAGGAGACGACAGGGGCAGGAGGACCCAGGGAGTGGGTGATTTTGCTGCAGCTCTGAGTGATGTGTCCACCAGAGCTGGCTCCAGTCATCCAGGAGCCTTCCCACTCTGAGACCGAAACGGCCATCCTGTTTCAGACATGCCTCATTATCAAATGACTCTTAGGCAGCTGGGAGTTTTGCTATTTTTGTTTGGTCGCAGAATGTGTACTGTACATTGTTTTGGTTTGTTTTCTTGCTTGCCTTTGTGAAACTGAGTTTGCTGAGAAAAACAAAACCGTACTGTTTTTTAACTCAACCTCTGTTCACGAGGCCCCTGGAGTTGACGCTCAAGGGCTGGTGAGGAACTCAGCAGGTAAAAGGCCTTGCTGATCAAGCGTGCAGGCCCGAGAGAACTGACACCCAGAGTTGTCCTCTGACCTCCGCACGTGTGCCGCCTCGCCTGCCTTCTCACACACATCATGAATATACACGGTAACAGACTGATAATGCCATAGAAGTCGATGTTTGAAACTTGAGGTCTAGTGAGAAGTGAAGAATTGCTTTTCTCCAGAGATTTTTTTCCCCCCTCGGTTGCTTTAGTTTGGGGGGGAAGGCTGTGATTTTCAGTGAGGTGATGAGAGGCGTCCTCTCTAAACCGCCAGGCTCTGAGATAGCTGCCGTCTCCGTCTCCGTCTCCAAGCAGGTATGAAGACCTTACCAGCTTCAGGGCCCACTGCAGAGCCACGGGCACGCAGGTGGTGCTGAGTCCACCTTCTCCATCCCTCAGCCCGCCTCCTCCTTGGAACATCCCGTCTCTGTTTTGTTTTCGGAGATGTGGTCTCAGCATGCAGTCCCAGCTTACCTTGAACCTGGGAGCTGTTATGATTGTCCTGCCTCTGCCTCCCAGGTCCTGGGGTGACAGGTATGTGTCCCTAATCTGGACCAACTTTGTTTATCCTAACAGTCTTTTTAGATCCTTAGTACTGAAAGGAAACTCTGAAGAAATGGATAGAACTTCTGTGTCATTTTGAATGTGGCCTCATACCTAAGCCAAATTTGTCAGTCATTAAAATGTCAAATAAAGTACTCATTAGCTTTTACTGCAGAGTGAACTTTAAGATGCTGTTTATTTTAGTACAGTGCCAAAGTAAGTTCATTGTAATGCTGAAAATGCCTTGATGTAATTTAGTAAATACGATTTATCTTATCCCCCCATATAAAATGAGGGATGGGGCTGGAGAGATGGCTCAGCTGGTGAAGGCTCCTGCTCCCGCCCTTGACACCCTGAGTCCAATCACCAGAATTGCATATGGTTAAAAGAAAAGGTCGGGGTGGGGGAGGTAAATGACTTTCTCAACTGCCGGGCGATGGTGGTGCATGCCTGTAATTCCAGCACTTGGGAGGCAGAGGCAGGCGGATTTGAGTTCGAGGCCAGCCTGGTCTACAGAGTGAGTTCCAGGACAACCAGGGCTATACAGAGATACCCTGTCTTGAAAAAACCAAATCCAAAAAACCAAAAAAAAAAAAAAAATGTGTCACTAACCTGCACATGGGTACGTGGACATTGGTCCATGCCTTCCCTAAATATGTTCAATGTAAAAAAAATAATAATGAGGGATTATTTTCACAAATGGGGGAAACACCTTCTCCCAAATACATAATCAGAACATAATTTAGACTCTCGAAATCATTTCCTTAAAAGTGGAAATCTAAGCTGGGTGTGGTGGCGCACACCTGTAATCCCAGCACTTGGGAGGCAGAGGCAGGTGGATTTCTGAGTTCGATGCCAGCCTGGTCTACAGAGTGAATTCCAGGACAGCCATGACTACACAGAGAAACCCTGTCTCAAAAAAAACGAAAAAAAAAAAAAAGTGGAAATCTAAGAGCCTATGTGAATGTTGTCATGGTCCAGAGTAACCGATTTTTTTTTTTTTTTTTGCTTTAAAGTTTATTGTGTTGATTCTGCAACAATGCTGAATTAAGAAACAAGGGGTCATTTTCAAATGTTTCACACATTTTCGTTATAGGCAGTTTTATATTTTTGTTACATGTTACATGTTAATATACATGCTAAGTATGATGACATTTGTTGTGTTAGTAGTATTTGATCTCTTTTCCCTGGGCAGAAGAGACCACCTGACACCTGTACAGCTTTGTGTGTGGGTCCTGCAGTCTTATATGGAATTTAACTCCAGGCTTGATAAAGATTAATCTGCAGATCCTCTTTGAAAGAGGATTTGGTTTGACTGTGTCAAATTTTCCTGTGAGTAAAACTGCATCGTTGAGAAGAGCTGGACTCCTTCTACACTGTGTGTGCTGTCCCTGATTGACCCTGATCTGTTTGGCACATACGGATGATCGGCTTTTGGCCGTGGTGGACAGATGTCCTGATTCCATCAGAGATTGCTCGCACATATTTGCGGCTTCCCCAAAGTCAGTAATCCTTGTTGACCGGATATCTTTGACAGACTTTTAAAACTGTTTTTCAAATACTGGTTTGGACACACACACTCTATAGCTCACCTGTAAGATTTTTAGAGTCAGTTGGCATCCTCTTTCCCCCAACAGAAATAGGAGAAAAGTGGCAAACAAGACCAGGAAATATAGCAGAAGCACCATTGAAGTCTGCAGAACTTCCAAGCATTTAATACGAGATGGTAGAGTCCAGGTTTGGGGAACGCGTGTCTGAGGTGGGCATTGCTGTGTGTTGGGATCTGTCACTGAGCCTGGCATGTAACGGGAGCCTGGCGAATGTGTTGTGCTTTTGTAAGCGGGTTGCTCCAGTTCTGTCTATTGATGTCAAGCAGACATTCATCTCTGAACATCACCGTTGATTGACAGGGGGATACCAGGATCCCACTGACTCCCCTTCAGCCTCAGCACGCTGGTATAACCAGAGAGCATCCACGCTCAGGAAGACGTGCCCTTTTCTAGAAACTTAAGAGGCAGGAAATCACTTGGCTTCCTTTGGACTTCAGTGTTAAAGATGGGAGGAGTGTTTACTAGATAAAACTGCTCCTTTGTTTTAAAAATTGTAACAATACATAATAAAATCTGCTATTAAAATTTTTTTGTGGCAGGCACAGGGAGACTGTGCTCTGTCCTGGGTATGGAACCCAAGGCCTCGCATGTGCTGGGCTGTCACCAAGCTTCTATATCCCCAGCCCTGACTTTAACCATTTTCAAGTGTACTTGGTTCAGTGGCACTAAGGACACACACGTTGTGCAATCTCCGTCTGTCATCCAAAACAAAAATTGTTCGTTAAAGAGTAACTCTCCATCTGCCCCTCACCCGTCTCCTGTGTTCATGATCTGGACTCTTCCGTATACCTCACATAAGTGGACTCGCACGGTAATTGTCCCTGTGTCCCTGCCAGCCTCTCTGTCTCCCTCCTCGGAGATCTGGCATCCCTCTCCTCCCTGCTAATCTAGTTCCTGCTTTGTGCCCAGACCTAGGCAGAGATGCACGCACAGTAAGGATCCAGAGGCAAATTAATGCAACAGTTTGTGACATACCACTAGGGGGGTATTAAACCTTTGAAGCTGTGATTCCTAATCAGGATGTCTGCTGGTTTATCTCCTCCAAGTCTTGCTGATAAGCCTGCACCGACAATAATATTGGAGATTAGCCTTTCTCTGTGTTTCACAAAACAAATTGTTCCTCTTTAAACTTGATTATGGGCTGGAAAATTACTGGTACATTGATGTAATTGCTTATACAGATATTTAGCATTCTGCACACAGGGGCCCTCTGAGAGAGAAGAGGCTTTGATGGCGGGGGCCCACTGTGAAGTCACAGTTACGCCTGAAGACAAACCTGAGCTTCTGGCTTCCCTGCACCCTATTCTTACAGCATCTTCTTTCTTCTCCTCCCTCCCCTTCTTTCTCTTCTCACCTTCTCCTTTTCCTTCTTGTTCATTCTGGTTTTTGGAGTAGTTGGTACAAAAGCCTCCTGATCCTGAGTCCAAATAGAAATGAGCTAGTCCCGGCTCTGTCGTCAGCCCGCCTTAAAGGACAGAGACTCGGAGAGCTCAGAGTGTGAAGTGAAGGCAGTGGTATCTACAGTGTTCTTAGAGCTATAACAAGGAGGGAAGGAGACGGCCTTGGAGAATGACTTGAAAAGTTATCTGTGTGCCACGTGCACTCGGGGATGGAGGTAGAGGAGGATCAGGAGTTCAAGATCAGCCTTCATTACATAGCAGGTTCAAAGCCACCCTGTGCAACTTGGGACCCTGACTTCAAAAGAAATTTTTTTAAAAAAAAATCTGAATTTAACTTTCAAATAGAATCTTGTTTTCTTTGGTGCTGGCTCCTGTGCTCTACCACTGAGCAACAACTCAGCTTCTGGTTCTGAACTCTGTGTGTGTGTGTGTGTGTGTGTGTGTGTGTACAAGTATATGTGTGTGTGTGCCTGTGTGGAAGGCATAGATGATCAATCTCAGTTGTTTTTCAGGAGTTGTCCACCTTCTCCTGTGTGTGTATGTGCACATATGTGAACATATGTGTGCATGTGTATGCCTATGTAAAGGAGGTTCTTGTCAAGTACTGTCCTTGATTGTTCCTCCACTTTAACCATTGAGACAGGATCTCTCACTAAACCCAGAGCTTGAAGGTACAGCTAGTCTTACTGGCTAGTTTGCCCTAGGGACCCCATCTCTATCTCCCAAGGCTAGAATTACAGATGACCCCTATGCCACTGGACGTGTATGTGGGATCTGGGGATATGGACTCAAGTGCTCTCTTTTGTGTGGCCAACACTAACTATTGAGCCAGATCCCACATTGTTTCTTGAAACAGGGTCTCCTACTGGCCAGAAAGCCTTGGAGATCCACCTGTCTCCACCCCAGCCCCCATGGCTGGCATTCTAAGCATGGCTTTTTATATGGGTGCTACATGGGTGCTGGGAATCAAAATAGGGTCTCTGTACTTATTGAGAAGGAAGCTGTCTCTTCAGCCTCTGACTCTGGACAATTTTTTTTCCACATTTATTTAACTTTGTGTATCTAAATGGGTTTTGCCTGCAGGTATGTATGTGTGCCTGGTCAAAAGAGGGCATGGGATCCCCAGAACTGGAGTTAAGATGGTTGTGATCTATTATGTAGGTGCTGAGAATTGAACCCGGGTCCTCTGCAAGAGCAACAAGTGCTTTAAACCACTGAGCTATCTGTTCACCCCTCCAGGCTCTGAAGTCTTAACCAGAGCTCTGAACAGAAGCTTTGCCGTGGTGCTTTCTTCCCTACGTCCTCTGTTCATTTGCATCAGGTGGACCCATACTGCCTGTCTTGGCTCAGTTTCTCAACCTATAAAACGTAAGGCCAACAGTTCAATCAAGAACCATAAATGTTTCAGCTGATGTGCCAACGGAATGTGAAATGTGCTTTTAGGGTTCCGTTTTTGTGGCGTTTACAAACACAGGTGCTGAGGCATCAGAGATAGAGCACCCGACAGTGGGTGTAGGCTAAGGCATGCGCAGGTCATCCCGGACCGGTGACATCACATTGAGGAGCTCACTGGCTCTGGTACCCTGGGAGCATCCTCCCACCCTTCCTGTTTAAAGAGGAACTGGCATCTATAGCCGTTACCGCCCCACCCCCACTTCTCCCAGATTTAGATTGCCTGTCTTTCTGTGTGTGTGTGTGTGTGTGTGTGTGTGTGTGTGTGTGTGTGTGTGTAAAGTTTACCAGCCACAAACAGGTTCTGTTTCCCACTCTTCGTTATAGGGCCTTCTTTCAGTTCAATATGCTTCTATTGGCACCTCCTTTGGTGTTCTTTACAGCAGTAGCTAATTAGTGACAGCTTTAAAGCAAGCAGCTTGTCATTTTTGGCAGGGACAGGGGACATCCATAGCTAAGTTTACCATGCTCCATGCAAATACATCTCGAATTTAAAAAGCGTCTGTAGTCAAAGGTGGCTGTGTCTACTGAAATATCTCAAGTTGGCATGGTGTCCTACAGATGATGAGCTCTGGGGGGGGGGGGGAGTGTGGGATGGGGGTAATAACATAGTCTCTGTGTGTGACAGGCAACGCTCTGAACCCTGAGTCATCCTCCTAACCTTAATCTGCATTGGGGGTGTCAGACATCATGTTGTTTTGGCACGGTAATAAATCTCTCTGGGTGGCATTTAGTGGTGAGCGCGGGTGACTGGGGGAGTACGCTGTTGCTGTCGGTGAATGCGGTGAATGCACACCCACCATTTAGTTTCTCCCCCCCCTCCCAATGTCATTAAAGGAAACAGTTCCGTTTGCTTGGAGACAAGGGAATTTTCTTGAGGCTCCCAGCTCAGATCAGCGTTCTCGCAGCCATGCCATTCTTTCCTTTGGAGTTGACGTCGAGAGATGTTAGCTCCATTTTCCAAACTCGTTCGTCACGATGTTTATGGATGGGTTCGCCTGTTGATTAACACTAACGATGAGTCAAAACCTCCGTCACGGTTTCTATAAAATGTGATTCACTCCCATTACTCCTCTAATAAGGATACAAATAATGTGTTAAAAATAACACATTGAAGAAAATAATTGGCCTGCCGGCTATTCCTCCCAATTTGGTTCCCTTTGTAACACGGAGATCTACTGAAATGATATGTAATACTCAATTACCAAATACCTACCATGTACCAAGCGGAGTGAAGAGTAGGCTGGAACTCTAGGGAGGTGGTGCAGTCTGTCTTTTCAAAATGAGGTGCTCAAAATGATGAAAGACACCGCATTGTTGTGGTCCTGTTTCCCACTGAGGTGTGAAAGTATACATGGGACCTTATTTTTTCTTAGGAGCTTGGGATTGACAGATGTCCTTGTTCTCGGTTTCCGCTTTGCCATGTCATGCAGAGGGAAAAATCCAGAAGTTGTCACTCATGGTCTGCTGCTTTATAGCATGGCTTGGTGAGCCCTACAGGTTCTTGGCGCTCAACTGGTATTTAAAGTACACGGAGATAGCAACATAGTTACTTCTACCATCAGTCTTTTGCAGCACAGGAAATTACTCCTTCTCTTTGGTTTCAGGCCCACAAGCCTTAGATAAATGGATGCTAAATTATTGCTGTTCTGTGAACAGTTTCCCAGGCGATGCCCAGCTTCAGTCCTTTCCTGCCCCCGGGACAGTTGGTGGGTTGTTTTCTCATTGGTATGAGTGACTGTCCCTTTGTGAAAACCAGAGCTGAGGGCGACCTGGGATTAGTGTTGGTGATGTGTAACAGTACAGCTGCCAGGCATCCTAACACACCTCACTGCCCATTTTGACCCAGGAGCTATCCGGACCGAGAGAGCCGCCCTCTCACAGGATGGACCTCCTCTTGTTTACCTTCACAACCCCAGGCTTTTACCTGACTTCTGATTGGTTCAGAAGGATGAAGATGCACCAAGCCCTCCTATGGCTTCCTCCAGTTGTACTTGAAGACTTCCAGAAAGACCTGACTTAAAATTTTCTTTTGGGTTGTGTCTCTTTGGAAGTTGCACTCTGGGATAATTCAGTCTGTGGCTTTTACGCTAAAGCAGCGTCAAACTCAGGTTGTCAGGTGTGATGGCAAGTGCCCTAACCTAGGGACTCACCTCAGCAGAGTTAACGAAGTGAGGATTTTTAATGAGCAAAGGCTGAGCTCTCAAGGTGTGAGGCCTCTTAGGGAATTTGAGAGCTCTCACTCTTAAGCCTGTTGCCTCGTCTGTAGCATAGTGACACTATTAGAGACACCTCGGGCGGGCGGGCGGGCGTCCTTGAGAGACTTACCGAGGACACGTGCAGAGCGCACAGGTGTGCGTGACATGTGGCAATAGCTCCTTGGTATTTTTCATTCCTTCTACTATTGGGACCACTGTGTCTCCTGCTAGCTTTCTGCCCTGCACGCCACCCTCCCCCCTGCTGCTGTGGAGACGGCAGAGACTGAGAGGAGTGGAAAGTAAGTAGCTGGCTTTGTGTCGACATGAAACAGTTTCTAGTGTGCAGCTTAATTTAGCCTAGGTAACAGGTTTTTTTTTCACCCCAGCAGCTCTCGGGTGTCTTCATCTGTGCTGGATGTTCTGAGCCTGGGGTTAAGCACTCCATCATCAAAGCCCAGCTTCTGTGAGGACCGCCTCTCGTCTCTGTTGCCACCACAACCTGACAGAGAGTAGTTAGAAACCACACGGAGCTGATGGCATGCCGTGTGAGCCTCTCAAAGGGACTCGTCACATGTTTTTTTTTTCTTTTCCTGTGTGTGTGTGTGTGTGTGTGTGTGTAGGTCAGAAGATAACTATGTGTCATTTTTTTGTTTGTTTGTTTGACAGGGTCTCTTGTCTCTCTTTGGCCTGGAACCTCCTCAAACGGGCTATATTATCTTGTTAGCAACCGTCTGTCAGCCTCCTCTCCTCTCATTGCTGGAATTACAAACATTCATCCTTATGGGATCTAGGGACTTGAACTCAGGTTCTCATGCTTCCCAGATAAGTTCTTTACTGAACTATCTCCCCAGTCTAGCCCATCACATTTTCTTACAAGACGTACGTAGACAGTTAAAACCTTCCCTTTTCTTCCTTCTCCTTTGCACTGGGAAGGATCGTATCCTGCCTCTAAGGGAAGCAAACGTAGACTCCCCTGTAGTCTGGTGCTTTCTAGTTTACAAAAGTCTGTATCAGAATACAATGCTGTTGGGGCGGGGCACTAAAATCTTCAATGTCATTTTAAGCCTTTGGAATTACTATATGAAGGAGACCTTACTTGTCTTCTTGCTCATGGCTTTAGTGGCCTTTTCTCCATGTCTGATCTCAGAAGTTGTGTGTGTTTTCTCTGTGGCCTCTGGGGTTTTGGCATTGACTGCATATTGTCCATCATGGACGGCTGAGCTTTGTTTGTCTTGTCTTAGTTTTTAAAACGATTTGTTGTTCTTATTTTATGTGCATTGGTACTTTACCTGCATGTATGTCTGCGTGAGGGTGTCAGATACCCTGAAACTGGAGTTACAGACAGTTGTGAGCTGCTATGTGGGTGCTGGGAATTGAACCCAGGTCCTCTGGAATAGTAGCTAGTGCTCTTAACAGCTGACCCATCTCTCCAGCCCCATGGCTGTTTTGCCTTCAGTTTGAGAAAAGTCTGACATTTTAATTTTGTCAATCATCTAGAGATTTTAAATGTCACTCTTATCGCCAGATTACTATCATAGTTTTAGATATAGACTTCTGGATCATTCATGTAAAATATAGGAGTGGGGAGGCCAGTGTGATGGATCAGTGGGTAAAGGTGCTTGCCACCAAGGCTGAGGACCCAGGTTTGATTGCCAGGACCCCAAACGGTGCTCGGAGAGAACAGGAGAGAACAGGAGAGAACAGACTCTGTCCTCTGACTGCCACACGTATGCCATGGCACACATGCAACACACACACAGCATACAAAAGAAATAAACAATCAAAATCTAAGATGGTTCCTGTCCTTTCCCCCCCCCACCCCCGACCTCCTCCCAAGTAGGATCTCACTTTGAACCTGGCAGTTCTTAATGGTGCCCTTGCCACTGAGAAAGCACGAGGCTTCATGTTCTAACTGTTCTCAACTTAGGCAGCTGAGACCCTTCGGTGGCAGAGATTGTGGGTCTCCGTTTGCTTGTTTTTCTTGGGAGCTTTACTGGAAACAAAATGCGATTGCGTACTAGCTGCAGAGGGGAAGTTGGCGAGAACTCCCAGCGTTCTGTTTGGTCTGTCTGAAGCAGCTGACCTTTTGGAAGGAAATCGCTGCTCTTTGCTTCTTCCTGTAACTTCGCAGCCAGTGAACGGTGAACCGGTGTAGACAGAGTTCTGCCTCTAGCCGGGCTGCCCAAGGCACAAGCCGTTAGAAGCAGGAGCCCCTGCACGGGCCCGCCCTGGTCACGGTGCCGAGCTGTGTTTACGTGCATTAGTCGCTGCATAGTGAAGGAAGATCTGTTTCCAGAAAAGCAGTTTAGGCAAAAGTGATTCCGTTTGATGCCAGGGTCCCAGTGCTAGAAAAGTAGCGAAGGTGGACAGCTTACGTCTCAACTCATTTCTTTATCAGTGTCCTGGTAACAACAGTGATTCTTCTACCTGGATAAACGGGGGTTCCCCCCCCCCCGTAACCATTTTTTTCTGTCAAGAAAACATTTTAATTTTCTAAGCAAGAAGCTTTTTTCAAATACCATGTCCATGACCCAGAGTAAAAATGGATAATTCGTGTAAATGTGCGCAACACAGCAACCTGAAAGCGACTCCGGCTCCGTAGGTAGGTGTGCTTCTCCAGTGTGTTCTCCGGCTGGTTCCTAGCTTGACTGTTGGGGGCCAAGACTGTGGAAGGGGAGTAAATGGACATAAGTGATATAAGGTGTGCTCTTGTAGTGCTAACACTTAGACTGAGGCAGGAGGACAGCCTGGACTATGTAGTTACTTCCAGCCCAGCCTGGACTACACATAGGTTCTTGGTGCAAAGTTGATACGAACCAAGAAGACCTGTTTCTGCCAGTTCCATCAGCCTTTGAGTAGGAGCTAAGTCAGGAGCTAACAGCTGAGGTTTTCTGTTACCTCATCTTCTCCCAACAGCTTTCCAGAGGCCTTGACTTGTTGTTCTTCACTATCCAGGGCTGTCATGCTGGCCAGATGTGCACAGGTGTGTAATTCATGTGCTAGAAGTGTGACGTGTGTGTGTGTGTGTGTGTGTGTGTGTGAAGGAATTGTTGTGCTGTTCTGAATGTTTTTCTGTGTTTCTTGTTCTACCTACAGTTGCTGTAAGTTCTTTGGTCATGCCAAGGGTGAAAGGGAGCTGACGGGACATATAAATAGACATCGGTTCTACAATCATCATAGCTGTTAGTAATCTTGACCCACTACTTGAAAACATATTAAGTTGCTAAGTATCTGAAAGTGATAGGCTTGCAGTCCTTTAAAGAAATGTTATGACTAAAGTTCTACTATGTCATGTCCTGCTTTAGTGAAGGATCTCATCAGTAATGCAGTGTTGGGAAATACTCTCTACGTCTGTAAAAAAAAAACAACTAATAAGGTGTGTGTGTGTGTGTGTGTGTGTGTGTGTGTGCATGGTTATATGTGCACACATATACACATATGTGTAGGGGCATGAGTGAGTGGGAGGCCAGAAGGTGCTAGATTCCTCTAAAATAGAGTTACAGGTGTTTGCCCAGCTCATTACATGGGGTCTGGGATCTGAACTCTGATCCTCACTGCTACACACCGAACTCTTTTAACCACTGAACCCCTTTCTCTAGCTCCTTTCTGTGCTTTTTGAGTCTGTCATGGGGACTCACTATGTGGCTCAGAGTGGACTTGAACTTGGGATCCAGTCACCTGAGACTTCCAAGTGCTGGTATTCCAGCCTGTGCTAACCTCCCTGACTCTTCTACTTGGTATCCATGGGATGGTCATCAATAGAGTGTCCAATGTTACTAATTTTATATTTCAAGTGTTATATTTTGAAAAGCTTGTTAAGTTTGTGATATGGAGGTTGGGAATCATGCCTACAGCCTCACTCATGCTAAGACCACACTCCTAAGTTCTCAAGTTTTAGACACAATTTAATAACTGCAAAAAAAGATCAGAATACCATTGCCTAAGGTAACAGGTGCTTACATTCTTCAGACCTTTCTCGGATTTTACTTCAATGGCCTTTTATGCACTCTTTCCTTCAACACACTTTTACTACATTCTTTTCTTAATTCTCAAAGATGCAGTTGAGTGGAGTTTGTAATTCAGTGTGGTTGCTTCTCTGTGTGATTTAGATGGCTTTGTGTCACTCCGCAGGTTAATGCGCGACAGCTTTCCCATTCCCCTATCTTATGTTATTTCCAGTTTCTCCCATAATGTCTCTTACTGTTTAGCTAGAGGTTGTCCTTAAGAGTTGACCTAGAACAAAACACTCTTCAAAGCAAATTTTCGCTAAGTGGAAACAGGACTGCAATTCTCAATGGGAAAAGAGAGGCCGTGAATTTTAACGAAGAAAATATTGAGAACATGTTTCTTGTTTTCTGTAACGCAGATGCCATTATTTATGGACTTGCAGCCATCTGGAAAGTGGTACAGTGGTGATCCTCCTCTAATGGCTGTTCAAGTCGCTTGTTAGGCTGGGGCTTGGAGACGGTAATGCGCAGGTCAGGATGCTGCATCCTCCTGCCCACAACACACAGCCAAAGAAGGCCAGACTTTCGGTGCTGCTCGGAACCAGTTCCAGAGGAGACACCAGTTGCTAGTTTAGTGTCCTGGCTTTCCTCTTTTGAAATGTTTGCTCTTAATTCTGACTTTGAAAATAAGTAAGTTATTGACCCGGGAAGTTGAGAGAACAGAACAATGATCCCCAGACAGACTTCACCAACTGTGAGCAGTTGCCACATCTGTGTTATCCCTCCCACACACGCCACGCTTCCCTTCTGTTGATGGTGAAGATGAGGACTTCAAGACCTCTTCGCCTCAGAGGCTGGAGTCCGTGCACCAAGAACTAGGGCATCTCCTAGCACAACCTCACCACGTGTCACTCCCTAAAAATTCAGCGCTGACTCGAGGACTGGGAACGTGCCCTTGATGGCTAGTAAAGCAGTTGCCTCGCATGTACAAGACCGTGGGTCCGGACCTCAGCACTGCATAGACAACGTGTGGCAACCCACACCTGTAATCCCAACACTCAGGAGGTAAAGGGAGGAGGATCAGAAGTTCAAGGCCATCCTGTTCTCTACAGTCAATATAAGGCCACCCAAGATACAATAATACCAAATATATAGGCCATATTAACTTTCCTTAATTATCTCAATAATGTCTTTTAATGATCTGTTTCTGCTTAAAAACAAAGAAACAAAGATTTACCTCTCTCTCTCTCTCTCTCTCTCTCTCTCTCTCTCTCTGTGTGTGTGTGTGTGTGTGTGTGTGTGTGTGTGTGTGTTTGTGTGTGTGTGTGTGTGTAGGGAATCCCGAAAACTGAGATCAAAGGACAACCGGCAAGAGCTGGTTCTCTCACCACGTGGGTCCTGGGGTTTGAACTCAGGTCATCAGGCCTAGGCTGCAGTCGTGTTACCTGCTGAGCCGTCTCTCCACCCATCCATAAATCCACCCCGTGATTCTGCTTCTGATGTGCTCTTGACAGTTATATCTCTGTACACATGTCTGCTGGGTTTTTTTTGCTTTGTTTTGTTTTTTCGTAAACCAATTCTTCTTTGTTCGGTTTTTTTGTTTGTTCTTTGCTTTGCCGTTCCTTAGAGTTAACAGATTCCGTTTGGGAGAACTTGTCCCATTCTTGGCTGTTTCTTCTTCCTAAGGTGGACGGTGCAGTGGCCGTCTTTATCTCCAGCAGAGCAGCCCCCAACGCTGCGTCCTGTTTCTTAGCTGGGGAGTCTTGAAGAAACAGCAGGTTTCATGCGTGTTCTGTCATCCTTGTGGCGGGGGCCATGCTGAGGGTCTCTGTTGTTCCAGCGGCCATGAGCGGCAGGCAGGGGTGGGCGCTGGTGCTTGTTTCTTCACCATTCCTTGTGAGTCTCCTCGTGAGTCACCTCGGCATGTCGGGTCTGAAAATGGGTAATGCCGCTCTGCCCTGTGCTTGGGGTTGTCGTGTCCTCCGTTAGAGTGTCAGCCACCAGACCACCTACCCATGGGCCTTTGCCTTTCTTTGTTTGTTTTCGAGGTTCAGGGAATCAGTGGCAGGGTCTTGTGCCCTCTAGACCAGAGCTCTGCCAGTGCTGTGTCTTTAGCTCCTTCTCATTCTGTGAATAGTAAGAAGTATGCGAGGGCAAGAACATCCTGTTCCCAGAGACTGGCATCATCCATGGCTTTAGCAGCTTTGATGTTCCTTGTCTGAGTCTACAACTGTGTGTGTGTGTGTGTGTGTGTGTGTGTGTGTATGTGTGTCTGCGTCTTTGTGTCTGTGTGTGTGTCTCTTTATGTGTGTGCGTGTCTGTGTGTATCTGTGTGTGTCCGAGAGCATGAGTGTATATGTGCACATGTGTATAGAGGTCAGAGGCCAGAGGTCAGGGGTCAGTGTCAGTGCCTTCCTCAGTTGCTCTGCAGCAGCCGTTCTCAACCTGTTTGGGGGTTGAATGACCCTTTCACAGGGGTCACATAAGACCATCAGAAAACACAGATATTTATATTACAGTTCATAACAGTAGCAAAATTACAGCTGTGAAATAGCAATGAACATAGTTTTATGATTGAGGGGATTCACCACAGCATGAGGAGCCAACCGTATTAAAGGGTCACAGCGTCAGGAAGGTTGAGGCTGGGTATCTCAGCAAACCTGGAGCTTGCTAACTGCACTACGGTGGCCAGCGAGCTCCAGCGATCCTCCTGCACGTCTTCCCAGAACTGGAATCACAAGTGCCTGCTGTTCTTTAGCATGGGTCCTGGGGATTGAACTCAGATCCTAAAGTTGGCACAGGGAGTGCTTTGCCAACCAGGAGCCATCTCCCCAGACCAGACTGATTTATTTTTCAGTGTGTGCATGTTTTAACATAACCATGGGTGTATTTAGGGGAGAAGTTTAAATACGTGAGAACCCACTGATGTGTGCCTGCTCTCTGCACTCAGCAAGTAGCCACCCTGCCCCACCCCCACGCGCCCTTTTACCTCGTCCTCCTGTTCTTTACCTCTCCTCTTCCCAAAGCAACCCAAGGTGACTGACTGTGACGTGAACATTTATGACTGACTGCCTTCCCAGAATGTCATTATCTGTGTTGCCCAGGCAAATTTTTCCTTTTTAGTTTCTTTGTGGGCCAAACACTTTCACTCCTGTTCCCTTCCCCTGTGCTTATGATTTTTTTCTCCCCTAAAAGAGAATCTACTTTTTGGTAGCTTATAAGCTAGTGGTTAGGTTGTTTTGTTTTGTTTTTTTAAAGGGCAGATGGTGCTGGTATTGACCTACTTTTAGATGTGGTCATTTTACTCTAACCTTGCTCCGTGTCAGGCCAGTGTAAACACAGTCTTAATCTTCTATCATTGCATTTAATATTTTCTTCCTCTCAAAGTCCTTGTATTCGGTGACCACTCCACACAGTAAAAATGTTGTCATCAACAGCGAGACCATGGACATGACCAGAGATCTGGCCCCTTACCCTGCTCCCAGGGTCCCTCGGTCCGCAGCCAGTGCCGGGAGGTTTAACAGTTTGCAGTGCGGGCACCTCGCCCGGAACTTTTCAGATCAGAACCAATGTTTATCCATTGAGTCCATCTGCCAACTGTCTTTAGCCTTTGCTGAAACCAGAGTCTCCCAATCCTGGGTTTCTCCATCTATTTTCTCCTTTCTCTTTAAATTTTGAAGTGTGACAACATGTGCAAAAGTAGAGAGGGTGACATGACAACTCAGCACAAGTTCTCAGAACACGGGCAGTGCTGGGCAGTGGCAACAGGGCAGAGCACAGTCAAGGCCTCTTGGCATTGAGAGATGGGGTCATCTTGGTACTGGGATTAAGGGCGTGTGCCACCAGGCCTAGCTTTTGTCTCTTTTTCGGTTATTGCTTTATTGAGATAGAATCACGTGTTATGAAATTCACCTTTTTATTTTGTTTGGTGTGTGTGTGTGTGTGTGTGTGTGTGTGTTTGTGTGTGTGTGTGTTTGTGTGTGGTGTGTGTGTGTGTTTGTGTGTGTGTGTTTGTGTGTGTGTGTGTGTGTGTGTACCATGGCATACTTGTGGAGAACAGCTATTGGGTGTTTGCTCTTCATTTCACTATGGCTCTCAGGGGTCAAACTCAGGTCATCAGATTTGACTGACAAGTGCTTTTACCTGAGAGCCATTTCCCTGGCCCCATCAACATTCTAAGATGTCCAGAATTCAGTCTCCTGGGTGTTGTAGACCATTACCACTGTCTAGCCCTAATGCGTTTTCCTCGCTTCCTCCCTTCCCCAAAAGTTCAATCTCACTATTTTCTGTCGCTCTGATTTTGCCTATTGTGGAATGACAGTATAGTTGGGGGGCAGGGAGCATGTGAGCCTAAGCTATCCTCATGCCCCCTTTGTCCTCCACAGTTTTCAGTGTCCTCCTTCTGAGTTGGGAGAACAGACTCACAGTGCCTCTGCCCCACCCTGCCATAGGTTCGTGTCTATAATAAGTCCTTGTGTCAGCGAAATTAAGAAATAGAAGTATCTGGGACTGGAGAGATGGCTACCCCATCTCTCAGCAGTTAAGAACACTGGCTGCTCTTCCACAGGTCCTGAGTTCAAGTCCCAGCAACCCCAGGGTGGCTCATAGCCATCTATAATATGATTTATACATTAAGAAAGGAAGGAAGGAAGGAGGGAGGGGTAAGGGAGGGAGAGTATCAGGACCAGAAAAATGTCTCAATGGAGAATGGGAATTGCCACCAAGCGTGACAACCTGAGTTCGATCCCTGCACACACCTAATAGAAGCACAAACCCCTCCAAGTTATTCTCTGACTGCCAGGGCATGCTGTGGAGCGTGCACACAAACGCAATAAAAATAAGAAAAAGAATGCCTTATTTTTAAAGGAAGGTAAATTTTATCCTGTGGAACATTGGTTAAACAGAAGGATAGCAAGGGCTGGCCATCAGTCAGAGAATTGCCTTTGGAAAAGCGTGTTGGTTGGGTTAAGATGGAGGTGAGGGCAAGGAGGTCCTGTGTGTAAGTATGCAAGAATCGTTCGCCTTCTCAGGGACTGACCACACTCAGGTGCTGTGTAACATACTAACACATATGTATAACCCATGTTTATCACACCCTACACACAGGCAGCCTGTTATTCCCTTCATTTAGTACGTTTGAAGCCGGAGACACAGAGAAGTTAAGAGGGCAGGTCTTTTGGAAAACTGTAAGTAGCTGAGCTCAGAGTGGTCTTCAGAACATTAACCTCACTTTCTACTTGAATTCTACTGAGGATGTAGCCTAGCGTTGAGGGGCTTACCTGGCATACACGAGGCCCTAGGTTCGAGCTCTGCTGCCACCCAGAAAAGAAAACCTCAGCAATCATAGAAGCTCTGAATAATAAAAGCTAACCGGGCAAACCGTATCTCTCTGTGAGTGTTTTAAACCCGTGTCTCTCCTCAAGCCAGAATTTGTTCAGCCTACTGGCAGAGTTTCCCTGGAAGCTTCCAGCAAGAGAGCCTGCTTTCCGCCAGGGAAGTTACAGCACAACAGTCTCTGGTGTTCTGAAAACCTTCAGAATAATGGTTCTGTTTGCAAACATTTATGTTTTGGCCTGGGAGTGTACCTCGGTTGGCAGAGCTCTGGATCACGGCCACAAATTGATCCCCAGCTCAGGAGTAACAGGACACACCTATAATCTCAGTACACAGGAGGTGGAGCAGAACGATCTGGCTTTGAACTACATAATGAATCCAGTGCCAGAGGCATGCCTGGGCTACCCAGAGCTGACCTAAATATATTTGTTAAAGAAAAAGTTTCTGATAGAATGTTAGCTATTGATACAAACTAACACCTGTCGCCTGCATAGTAGGAGGCGTCCCTTCCCATGGTTTCTAATAAGCCTGTGGCATTGTCAGCAATTACACATTGAGGTTTTTATAAACAGATTCCCTTGGCCCTTATTTAACCTTCTCCACCCTTGCATTGGTCTAGGTGTTCTGGGTCAGCATAGGTGCTGGGTGTGTTTAGCTGGTATAGCACTCTGTGTCCAGGCTGAGCTGTTGTGGCTTGCTCTGGAAGGCTGTGAACCCCACAAGTGTGCCTGCACAGAGCTCGGCTGACTGTCAACGCTGTCCTAAAAATACGACGGTGAATCCATTTCCCAGTGTTTTGAGCGGCCCCTGTGATGATGATTTACCAGCGATACAAACCACTTCCCTTGTCAGAATGTCACGAACTGAAAACGGAGCTGCCAGGTCACTAAGCAGAGAGGAGCATGCGCGGGGTAGGCTGTCTCTGTGCGGCCAGGCGGGGAGCAGTTGGTGGCTAGCTAGACCGTAGGTACAGGGACGGGGGCCCTGCTGGCACCTGTGTGCTTTCCTGGTGAGTGTGGAGAGTTCCTACAGGCATGGGAGAGAAGCACTAACTAGGCCGTAGGTCTTGTGCATTTAAACTGATGAGGAGTAGGAATGGGTTTTTGTCTGGAGTGAGTTATTTAGCATTTAGAAGCGGAGGCAGGGAACTATAATGGGTACACGGGAACCTTCATAAGTCTATGTGGATAAAGCCCACAGTTTAAAAGTAAAACAAGCATACTGTACTATTTAGTGTGGGACACACACACACAAACACACACACATATAATTTTAACTGACACAGACTTTTCACATCTTAGAACAGGCATGCTCCCCCATATAGTGTGCGATGTCCAGATAGCCTTAATTGTCACATCTGTCACTCAGCATTTATCACATGTTTGTGCTGGGAGTGTTCAGATTCCTTCTTCTCCTCTTGACAGATAGTGAGCAAAATCCTCTCTGGTGCTCTATTTTCTGTTCCTATTAAAGCACTTTTATGTTGTGAAACTATGCTGCATTTATCAAAATAAGGCAATTACCACTTTGTATTTACCAGCTAATACCCTTCAAGTAGTGTGCTATTTAAAAAAAAATACCATGACACACTCAGAATTGGAAACATAAAAACATTCTGACAAATTCTCAGAGCTCAGCATTCTACTCTTTAATAAAAACTAAGAACAAATGTGAAACCTAAAACCCGCATCGCCTTTATTCCGTGCAGCTCCGTCTAGTTCTTCTGTTTCTGCAGTATTGTTTTTACATCTTTTGAAGCCGGGCACACCTTTACTACCAACACTCAGGATGTAAAGACAGGTGGATTTTTGTGAGTTCAAGGTTAGCTGGTCTACATGTTAAGTTGCTGACCAACCATGGCTACTGAATGAGATTCTGTCTCAAAAAACAAAAACAAAGGCATTTGTTTTGATTTTTGGAGACAGACAGAGAGAGAGAGAGAGAGAGAGAGAGAGAGAGAGAGAGAGAGAGAGAGAGAGAGAATCATCTCGTAAACCCAGACTGGCCTTAAACCTTGGCCTGTTTACCAAGTGCTGGGATTGCAGGTGCATGCCACCACATCACCACATTGAGCTGTTTCTCTCTCTCTCTCTCTCTCTCTCTCTCTCTCTCTCTCTCTCTCTCTCTCTCTCTCTCTCATTATTTACTTTATGTATTTGATGGCTGTGAGCCATCATGTGGTTGCTGGGAATTTGAATTCAAGACCTCTGCTCGCTCAGTTGGCCCCGGCTCGCTCCAGCTTAGATTTATTTATTGGTTTTTATTATTATTATTATTATTATTATTATTGTTATTGTTATTTCTAAGTATACTGTAGCTGTCTTCAGACACACCAGAAGAGGGCGTTGGATCTCATTACGGATGGTTGTGAGCCACCATGTGGTTGCTGGGGATTGAACTCAGAACCTTCAGAAGAGAGCAGTCAGTGCTCTTAACCGCTGAGCCATCTCTCCAGCCCAAGCTGTTTCCTCTCTTAGAACAGTAATAGGGCCAGGCGATGGTGGCACACACCTGTAATCCCAGCACTCTGGGAGGCAGAGGCAGGCGGATTTCTGTGTTTGAGGCCAGTCTGGTCTACAGAGTAAGTTTTAGGACAGCCAGGGCTACACAGAGAAACCCTGTCTCAAAAAAAAAAAAAAAAAAAAAAAAAAAAAAGCAATAATAAACTCCCGAAATATCCTTGGCCAACCGAACATGTGAAAGATTTGTGTATTTGCTCATTTAGCATATAGGTTCTCTACCTGTGTAGGTCACAACCCTTCGGTGGGTTGAATGACCTTTTCACAGGGTCATCTAAGACCATCGCAAAACAGATATTTACATCACGGTTCATAACAGCAAAATTACAGTTATGAAGTAGCAATGAAATAATTTTATAGTTGGGGGTCACCACAGCATGAGGAATTGTATTAAAGGGTCGTAGCATTAGGAAGGCTGAGAACCACAGATTAAGCAAATATTTGTTTCCTGCTCTCTGTCCTGACCTGCTACACATGCACTTTGGGGTCATGGCAGTAAGACATGTCCTCTTCTATTGGGGTTCAGTAGGAGAAGATAAATTAAGACAAAAGGAAACTAGTCAGAAAAATTAAGACAAAAAAACAAAAACAAAAACAAAAAACAAAAACTAGACAGGCCTGTGCAATGAAAGAGAGATCACCCACACGGGGAGTCCTGCAAGCTATACAGTTGTAGTTGATGTAGATGATTTAAGATGTTTCATTCTACACCGTAGAATTTCATACTGATGTTACGTTCTGTAATAACTTTGAAAAGAGATGATTTGGAGCTGGAGAGATGGCTCGGCTGTTAAGAGCACTGGCTGCCTTTCCAGAGGACCTGGGTTGGGTTCCCAGCAACCACATGGCAGCTCACAGCCATCTGTGACTCCAGTTCCATGAGATCTGACGCCCTCTTCTGGCTGGTCTCCACGGGCACTGCACACATGTGGTCCACAGACCTACATGCAGGCAAACACCCACACATATTAAACAAACAAACAAACAAATAAATAAATAAGAAAAAATATATATCTTAAAAAGGAAAGAGCTACCATGTTCAATTTTGTTTGTTCGCACTTGTTTAAGCAGCAACAACAGACTAGTACTGCCTATCTGCCAGGCACCTATGTAGGTAAAGTCATTGTATGTTTAGGATAACTTCCCCTTCCTTAGTAAAGACGATGCATGCCAGACAGTGGCGAGTGGAGGAGAGCGCTATTTTATGCCAGTGGATTGGGAAGAGGCTTGGAACTTTCCCTCCATGTTCCTTCTTTTGTCTTGGGTCGGTTCAGCGGGTAAATTTGCAGACACAAGAGATTTTGGTGTCTGTTGGAATCACTCAAATTTTCATTAAGGGAGGTACAGTGAGGACCTACTTCCATCTTGTTCTAGGGCTGAGTGTGTGGGTGTGCATATGTGGATCTGAGTGTGTGTGTGTGTGTGTGTATACCCTTATGAAGGCTTGAGCTATTTACTTTTTAATTTTATTTCTGAAATAGGTCTCACTATGTAGCCCTGGCTGGCCTGAAACTTGTTGTATAAAACAGGTTGACCTCAAACTCATGAACAGCCACCTACCCCTGTCTTGTGACTGTGACATCATACCTGGGCCCCTCCCTTAATGTCTTTTGAGAGAGTTTCCAGTTGCCTGGAGTTGGTCAGTTAGGTCCTATCTCCACATCTCAGCTCTGAGATTACAAGTGTACACCAATCTGCCTGGCTTTTTACCTGGCAAATCCTCTAGGATTTGAACTTGAGCCCTCATGCTTGCAAGGCAAACACTGGCTGAAGCATCTTCCTAGCCCAGTCTATGTTTGTTTTCATGTATTTATGTTGATTTTCTGTGTATGAATGTTCTATCTGCATGTATGTTTGTGCACTGTGTGTACAGTGCCCTTGGAGGCCAGAGGAGGGCGTCAGATCCTCTGGAACTGGAGTTACAGATGGTTGTGCGTCATCAAGCAGGTGCTGGGTCCTCTTCAAGAGCTACAGTGCTCTTCACCACTGAACCATCCCTCCAGCACCCCCTCCTTGTTCTTAACTAACAAAGACTGCTACCTGAACCCCACTCTCCACTCCTCTGTCAGGCCTCGCATACTTAAATCTCCAGCTTCCTCCACTCCCAATGTCTTTACCCTTCCTCCAAAATCATGAGTGGTTCCTGGTCTGATTTGGAGACTTCTCTAAAACACTGTACAGTTGTCTTCCAGATGTTTGACTAGGAAGCAGAATTGCTCTCCAGTCCCAGTTTTCCTCTGATAAACTCACACCCACTGAATGTTGCTGTATTAGAAAATATCACAGTTGTCTCAG
This sequence comes from Apodemus sylvaticus, assembly GCF_947179515.1. Lineage (NCBI taxonomy): Eukaryota > Metazoa > Chordata > Mammalia > Rodentia > Muridae > Apodemus > Apodemus sylvaticus. The sequence goes on from NC_067481.1 coordinate 22,174,751, forward strand.
CCCTGGAGCCTGACAGCCCCAAGTTAAACCATCTAAGTGCCCTATAGCAGCACACACATCTAAAATAGGTAACCATCGCCCACCCCACACCTCGCTGCTGGCTGACTGACTTGTCCCATAAATAGCTCAGTGTTACTCGATCGGACAGCCGCTGCTCACAGGGAGAGATCTTTGTTTCCTGGCACACATGTGCAGGCTCTGGTAGTCAACAAAACCCAGGTCCAGTGCACTGGACCATGGCTGTAACCTTAGAATCGTGCAAATCAGTAGCTAAGTCATTTTCAGATTGGATTCAAGATGTCCGGTTCCGTATTACCAAAAGCAGTGTAAGAGCAAGTCTGGGTTTAATGTCTTCCTCCTACTAATATAGCTTCTCCACTCTGGGGAATCCCAGGTCTCTGCCAAATGTGCTGAATTCTCAGGTCTGTCTGAAAAGGTTCCTAGTAGTTTCAGAAAGTCTTTATTTGTTTGTTTGTATATATGTTTGAGTGTACTGTAGCTGTGTTCAGATACACCAGGTCCTATGACAGATGGTTGTGAGCCACCATGAGGTTTCTAGATTTGAACTCAGGACCTCTGGAAGTGCAGTCAGTGCTCTTACCTACTGAGCCATCTCTCCAGCTCCAAGAAAGCCATTTTCTAAAGTGTGTTTTTGTTGGTGCAGCTTGTTTTGGTTTTGATGTTGTTTCTTTAAGAAAGGGTCACAGGAAGCCCAAGCTGGCCTTGAACTCTTGATCCTCCTGCCTCCACATCTTGAGTTCTGGGATTAAAGGCTCTACCACAAGATGCCATTAAAAATTAAAAATAAATAAATAATCTCACTATTTCTAAGACTAGTGGCTCAAGCCTGTAATCTTAGGTTAAATTAGAAGACAGCAAGTTTAGTGGGCCATGGTGGCGCATGCCTTTAATCCCAGCAATTGGGAGGCAGAGGCAGGCAGATCTCTGAGTTTGAGGACAACCTGGTATGCAAAGTGAGTTCCAGGACAACCAGGGCTACCAAGAGAAATCCTGTCTCAAAAAACAAAACAACAGCAATAACAAAAAAAAAAGAAACAGACGAAATAAAATAAAAAAGATTACAAGTTTAGGGCTGGGCTACAGAGTGAGTGCATAGTCAGGCTAGACAACTTAGTGAGACACTGTCTCCAAATAGAAAGTCCAAAGGAGGCCTGGAATAGAGGTCAGCTATGGACTGGGTCATAGGTTCAATCTCCATTACAAAAGGAGAACAACAGCAAACCATTGTAACACAGTAATCCACTCTTCTAGTCGACACATTATATTTCTGTGTTGGAGTGTGTGTACGTGCAAATTTCATAGCAGTAACTCCAAAGGTGAACGAACGTTGGGGAGCTTAGCCAGATAAGCCTCTGCTCTGGGTAAGAATATGACAGCTAAGTTCACTAAGATAACACGCAGGCCTCAGTTTGTCCTGAGTTTCACTGATCTTTCAGATCCTGTTCATCTTCCACCTCACAAAGCCCAAACACCAAATCTGAAGTTATTTTTCGGTTCGCTCCGCCAATCATTCACAATGACTGTTGAAACTTATAACCCATGGCGGTGTCAAACAAACGCAGGGACCAGGTCTAGGATATTAAAGCTGTTCGCGGCGCCTTCCCATGCACTGGTTTTTATGGTTCTGTCTTTTGGCTGCAATAGTCAACACTTCATAAATCCATCTGGGGCCCTTCCCACGGCCATGCTGAGTGTCTGCATTTTGAAAACATGATAAAGCTCGAAGTCAGTTCGAGAATATTGATCCTGGACAGCTGAGATGGTTCCGTGGGTAAAAGCAGTTACTGAGCAACCTGGCAACCTGTGTTTGATCCCTAGAACCCACATAAAGGTGCAAGGAAAGAACCCTCTGACCTCTACACATTCACCACAGCACGTGTGCACCTGTGCACACATCACATACATTAATAAAGAAAAAAAGTTACAGACTTGACTTTTGGTGAACCAAAAAGAGAGAAAACATTCACTTTTAAACCTTGTGTGTATTTACTCCAGTGGTTTTGAAGGGGGTTGGGGACTAGAAACAAACAAACAAACAAGCAAATCAATCAAAGTCCTTGTTTAACAGGTTGTGAACCATGGCTATGTGGATACAGGCTCAGCAGCTCCAGGGCGATGCCCTCCATCAGATGCAGGCCTTGTACGGCCAGCATTTCCCCATCGAGGTGCGACATTATTTATCACAGTGGATCGAAAGCCAAGCCTGGTAGGTGAACAGCTTCTGTATCATCTTTTGGGAAGCACAAGGATATGGAACTTTGATGAGAAAAATGTTATAACTGAGACTTTTAAAGTTGGGAGTAACCCAGGCTTAGGTTCCCACCTGTACTCAGCGATTCTAGCTGAGGCAGAAGGGCTGCACGTTTGAGGCCAGCCTGAACTGTGGAGTGAGACCCTGTCCCTATCTTTAAAGAAGAGGAGGAGAAGGAGGAGGAGGGGGGAGAGGAGGAGGAGGAAGAAGAAGAGAAGAAAGAGGAGGAGAAAGAGCAAGAGGAGGAGGAGGGAGAGGAAGAGGAGGAGGAACTGTGTGTGTTGGGCAGGGTGCGTAGCTCAGTGGTAAGGGACAGGCATGAGGCTCTGGATTCAGTCCTTAGGATCCGTCTCCAAGAAAAGCTGTTTTAAAATCTTCATGTAATCCACCAAAAGATGTTCAGCCTTCTTTTAGATGCAGGGGGATGAACTAACCCTTGGACTTTTCATGTTTGTTGTTTTTTAATTATGTATCTATGTGTGTGTCTGTATATGGATGTGTACACGTGAGGGCACGTATCTGCAGAGGCCGGGAAACAGCTGGAGCTGGCGTTTCAAGTGGTTGTAAACCACCCGGTGTGGCTTCTGGGATCTGAACTCAGGTCCTCCGGAAGAGCAGGAAGCCCTCTTAACCACACAGCCGTCTCTCCAGCCTCTGAGCCTGCCTTGTTTTGTTTTGTTTGTTTGTTTGTTTGTTTGTTTGTTTGTGAGGCAAGGTCTCTCGATTTTTGAGGCAGGCCCTGGCTGTCCTGGAACTCAAAAGTACTGGCATTAAAGTCCAGAACCATGCCTGGTTTTTTTATTTTAAGGTAAAATTTCACCATGAAACTGTGGTGTATGGGTGGCCTGCATTCATAATATAGACCAGACTAGTCTTGATCTCAAGATCAGCCTTTGTCTCCCATGTGCTGAAGTTTATATCTTATAAATCAGACATTTAACATACTGATTTAATAATCAAGACATTCATAGCTCTCTGGTTTTTGTTTTTCTGAGACAGAGTCTCACACCATGTAGCTCTGGCTAAGCTGGGGCTTACTCTGTAGACCAGGCTAGCCTTGAACTCACAGAGATCCGCCTCCCTCTGCCTCCCAAGTGCTGGGATTAAAGGCCTGTGCCATTACACGTGGCTTGAAACATTCATATTTTAAATTTTCATTTAATTTGTATTTACATATACAACAAAAATACTCTATTAATGAGGCAAGATGGCTGAGTGAGTAAAAAATCTAGCCACCAACCCTGACGTCCTGACTTGACTTTCAACGTCAGACCCCACATGGCAGACGAAACTGACTCCTGAAAGTTGTTCTGTGACCTCCACACTGTGCTGTGGCATCCATATTGAGACACACACAGACACACACTAAATGTTTTTTTTTCTTTTTAAAAACTAATAATGATTACATTTCAGTGTTGACTTAGCCAACATTTTTATCTTTATTATGAATTATATACTCGAGCTTTAAAATTGTTAGCTCGGTAACCATGCTTTTTACCTAAGGCAATGCTAGGGCAAAGCTTCCAGCGCTCAGGACAGCTGTGCCACTGTGCGGCGGCCTGGCTTCCTCCGCCCTGCCCCTGCTCAGGGCAGGGGGCTTACCTGTTACCCAGTCTGTCGGTGAGATGAGCGTGAGACGCTCATCAGACAAGCCAGGCTTTGACAGGGTAGTGGGCTCCTCTTTGGAGAGCCAGCCCTGGCGTTGCTGGGAGAAAGTCGTTGTCCCCACTGGAGATGCTGTCTTAGAGTAATTGCAACAGCTTGTTAGCAGGGCTCCGTTCAGAAACAAGCCTGCCGAGGGAGGGCAATTTTTCTAGGCAATTAAAAAAAAAATCCCAGCTTCGTATAATTAAGAGGGGGAAGAAACTGGCTAAATATGAGAACATCAAACACACCTCCGTTAGGCCAGGCCTTGTCCTTGTCCTTTTCCTTTTTCTTTTCTTCCTGTTTTAATGATTTGGGGGATTTCGGAACACATTAATGGGAAGTTTCTGTTGATTTAAAATCTCACTTAGAAGCTAGAGATGATAAGGATGCTGACCAGAGGTGGCACATGCATCCAGCTCAGCAGACCTGGCCCAGAACCACAGAGGAGAACAGACGCCCGCTTTCCGTTATTTGAGCACAATAGCACATGCCTGTAATTCTAGCTACTCAGGAAGCTGAGGCAGGGGAATTACTTAAGCCTAAGAACTTGAGACAGTCCTAGCAAAAGGGCTTTCATCTAGCAGATCTCCCAAGTAGATTGGGAGATCTACTTATTGAATAAGCTTTGGAAAATTGGGGTTGATATTAAGGAAAACCTGGATTTTAGGTAGGTTTTCTTTCTTTCCTTCTTTCCTTCTCTCTCTCTCTCTCTCTCTCTCTCTCTCTCTCTCTCTCTCTCTCTCTCTCTCTCTCTCTCTCTCTTCTTTTTTTCCATAAAGAAAGATATCAACAAAGAATGTCCAGCTCTTTGTATTGAAGCTGTCGTGAAGTCTCTGGTCATAGGCAATAAGAACAGATTGCTGAGTTCTGTTCAAAGATTGGTTCCTTGCAACAGTGGACTCGCAGTCAGAACAGAGAAGCAAGGCTGTGCCTTCAGTCCTTCTAGCCTTCCACTTAATACATATTTCATTCAACACATAGAGTATACACGTCTAAAAATTGCCTTAGTCACTGCCCTTTCCAGACACAGGTCGGGTGGTCTCTGGTGACACAGTCTCTGGGCTTTGGTGCGCCTCTGCCTGGCTGTGAGCCACCAGCCACTTGCTAACTGCAGGGATTTGTGGGTGGCTTTTAGCTGCCGCTGGCTCTCTTCCCTGGCTGTGGACCTGGTCAGCAGTAATTAGATATTATTTCAGCCTGACAGCTGCTTGGTTTGTCAGCGCGCTAAGTCACTTCAGTATTACCCAGCAACAAGTGTTGCCTTGCAGACAAAAAATAAAAATTAAAAAAAAAAATTAAAAGACAAAAGAAAGACGATAAGGAGGAAGTAGACCCAACCCATCACCAGAGGAACCGCTATGAATGACAAGGGGGAGGGTATCCACTGATTGGCTTCTCACCTCGCTGGACCGGCCAGTGTTAGTTCCAAACCCCACATCTGCAGTGATGACAGACAAGTCTCCTGGGTGTAACTACTCGTAGGCACCTTCTGTCCTGATGCCTCCTTTCCAGGGTTGCTTAGGAAGGGCAGTGACTGGGGGCCTGGAACACAAGGTTGGAAAGGAAGTGCAGAACTGTCTTGACCTTGTGTCCCATATACCCTGGAGATATGAATATAAACTGGAAGTTAGAAGACCCCTTATTCCCTTCAGAGTGCATAAAGAAACCTTTCCCTTTGTTCCTAGGAGGGGATGGGTTAATGTCAGAGTCAGCCAGTAAGAGGGAAAGAAGGGGTAGAGAAAGAAATGTAAAGTTCAGCTAAGATATTAGAGTCAAGCATTGTAAACATTTAGTCAGATTATGCTGGAGGGTTTCTCAACAGGTGAATTAGAGAAGAAACCATGTTTCAAGGTCACATGATGGCTCATACCTATAGTCCCAGCACCCACAAAACAAATGTAGTATGTAAAGGCTGCATGTGTACAGGCTCCTGTGCATGTATGTATACAGATTGTGTAATTTTTTTCCCCTAGGGACTCAATAGATCTTGATAATCCACAGGAGAACATTAAGGCCACCCAGCTCCTGGAGGGCCTGGTGCAGGAGCTGCAGAAGAAGGCGGAGCACCAGGTGGGGGAAGATGGGTTTTTGCTGAAGATCAAACTGGGGCACTATGCCACGCAGCTCCAGGTGGGTACAGACGCTGGCCACACTTAGGCCCTGTCCCTTTGAGGACTTCTTCATTTTCTGTAGACAGGTGTCCTGATCTTTAACCCAGCATCGTAGCAATGCGTGGTCCATGCACATGGTTCTGAATGGCTTTGTGGTTGTGGCTGTTACCTCTTCGAGACAAGAGTCTCACCGTGGGGCTGGAGAGTTGATTCTGTGGTTAAGAGCACTTCCTGCTTGTCTTAGGGTTATTATTGCTGTGATGAAACACTATGACCAAAAGTGAATTGAGGACAAGAGTTTATTTGGCTTACACTTCCACATCACTGTTTGTCACTGAAGGAAGTTGAGACATCAACCCAAACAAAGCAGGAACCTGGGGCCAGCAGCTGATGCAGAGGCCATGGAGGAATGCTTCTGCGTACTGCCTTGCTCCCCACGGCTTGCTCAGCTTACTTTCTCATAGCTCCAGAACCACCAACTCAGGAGTGGCCCCACCCACAATGGGCTGGGCCCTCACACATCAATCACTCATTAACAAAATGCCCCACTGGCTTGCCTACAAGCCAATCCTATCATAAGGCATTTTTCTCCATTGAGGCACCCTCCTCTGACAACTCTAGCTTGTGTCAGGTTAACACAAAGCCAGCCAGCATACTGCTCTTGTAGAGGACCTGGGTTCAGTTCTCAGCACCCACATCAGGAGACTCACAGTTACCTGTAACTCCAGCTCCAGGGGCTTGGGACTTTTACTCTCTCTTTTAACTTATTTCAAAATAATTTTGAATTTTTAGAAAGTTGAAGCAATGGTACAACAAGCTTCCTACATATGCTCAGGTTCATTTATGTTATCATCTCTCTTTCACATTCCTCTCTCCCTTTCCCTACACACACACACACACACACACACACACACACACACGCATACACACATACAATAAACACACATACTTACACAATACACACATATACAAACATACACATACACACACAGACACACACACACCTTCACATATACTTGTACACATACACACATACACACTCACACTCACACACACACACGCATACACACATACAATACACACACATACTTACACAATACACACATATACAAACATACACAGACACACACAGACACACACACACCTTCACATATACTTGTACACATACACACTCATACTCACACACACACATACACACATGCAATATACACACATACTTACATAATACACACATATACAAACGTACACATACACACAGACACACACACACCTTCACATATACTTGTACACATACATACATACACACTCACACTCACACACACACATGCATACACACATACTCATACAATACACACACATACTTACACACACATACACACATACAATACACATACAATACACATACATACTTACACAATACACACATATACAAACATACACAGACATACACAGACATACACATACACGCACACTTTTTAGTTGAGAGTAAGTTACATGCATTTCATCTCTCCCCTGAGTATCTTGGCATGTATGGCCTAAGAACATGAACCTCCCCTATAGGGTCACATCACAATTACCAAGTTTAATGTGTTTAACATTCACACAAACTTTTACTTAATATTCTGTCTCTATTGTCCATTTATCAGCTGACTCACAAGTGTCCTGTAAGGTATTTTCCTCCCTCCAGTCCAGGGTCTAGTCCAAGGCCACATATGATATCTAGTTGTCCTATCTCTTTAATGTTTTATCTGGTTTGGTTTCAATTTTGTAACTTATCTGTTCTTGAGATAGGGCCTCCATAGCATTGTAGTCCATGCCAGTCTTGAACTTTAAGGAACCATCTTGTCCCAGATATCCTGCCCACCTTTTCCTGTCCTCTAACCTAAAAGCATTCATTTTGATATTAACATTTTAAAATAATCACTTATTTCTTTACTTTTAATATTTTTACGTTTTATTTTTAAATTTGTGTGTGGGTGTGTGGGTATGGGCCCATGAGTGTAGTGCCCGCAGGGGCCAGAAGAGGGCATCATATTCCTTGGAGCTGGAGTTACAGATGGTTGTGAGCAGCCTGATGGAGGTGCTGGGAATTGAACTGTGGTCTCTGTAAGAGCAGTATGAGATAGGGTCTCACCATGTTGTCTAAGCTGATCTCAAACTCTAAATAACTGATGCATTGTCCTTCTGGGATGCCCCATCCAGAGAAAGAAGATGCCCATCTTCCCTCACTGTGACAGTAATTCTGATTCTAACTGACAGGAAATTTCAGAGTCCTGTGTCTTGTCAGCTGTGGCCTTGTAAAGACTTACCCGTTTCCAAGAATGTCGCTGTGGTGCTTTTAGCATTATGATTCAGAAAGTAAAGTAGCCTTACCTTCTTACTGTAATTGCTTTTTCATAATGTCTTCTCTCGCTCCTCCCCACATGGAGGGCAGTGGTGCCCATGACTCCTCCACCGTTACCGCATCGCTGGCATGAGTGCTCCCTGCCCTGAGTCGAGTTAACCCACAGCAGAGTGGAGCAAAGTGATGTCTGCTGTTGTCCTCTTTCAGAGCACATACGACCGCTGCCCCATGGAGCTGGTGCGCTGTATCCGACACATACTGTACAATGAACAGAGGCTGGTCCGCGAAGCCAACAACGTGAGTGTGCCCATGGGTGTGGGAGAGGAGCTGGGGAGCCCACCTTGGACCCCACTTGGTTGAGGTGACCCAATATGCACGAGTGTCTCTTTAGGGAGCCCATCGTAGTTTTATAACTTAAGTGAGGCTGCAACCACAAAGCAAGGTGAACATGTGCAAACTAATTTAAGTCCAACAAATCATTTTTGCTCACAGTCAGGAGAGATTGCTTAGAAATTTCTTCATGCTCTCTGGGCCAGCTGCTGAAGGAGTGGGTCAAACCTCGTCACAGCCAGATCCACAGGGGCCTTGTGCATGCCTCCCCCATAACTTTCTCTGAGGGGCTTCAGAAGCAAATGACTTCATCATCAGACTGCCTTGAGATAGATACAGACCGTGTATTCCCAATGTGTCCCCAACGAAGTCACAGTCTTGGTATTGGGTCAAAGAATGAATATGGAATCAGGGTTATAATCATCAGGAGGAAGACCCAGGTGACCTCTGGGGCATGTGGAGTTCTAGTTTCTCTAAGAATCCTCTGTGCGACACTCTTGTAGAGGCCTGCACGGAAACAGAAGGTTTTTACCGTGAAGGAAGCCTGTCAGGTCACCTGTCTCCAGACACTTTTTGTTCTATCTCAGTTCTCACACGTGGCATTTGTGCTTTCTTCTGACCTCAAATTTAACTTTGGGGGTCTTAGCTTCACCTAAGGATTAAGATGGAAGGCTTCCTCCCACCCTCCCACCCCGGATTTCCCCATCTGTCCCCAGGGAAGCTCTCCAGCTGGAAGTCTTGCTGATGCCATGTCCCAGAAGCACCTTCAGATCAACCAGACATTTGAGGAGCTGCGCCTGATCACACAGGACACGGAGAACGAACTGAAGAAGCTGCAGCAGACCCAGGAGTACTTCATCATCCAGTACCAGGAGAGCCTGCGCATCCAAGGTGAGGCCGGCAGCGGGATCCGGGGTGCTCCGGGGTGGGAGCGAGGTCTGGGACCCAGCTCCGAGGGAACAAGAGAGAGCCTGGTTCTCTTCGGGGCCTTGCCTTTGTCTGGGCAGAATGAACCATTCACACTGAAGAAGGATCTGGGCAGCCTAGGGAGAGAACATGGCCCCTGACGGGGAGAGCACGGGGGTCTCACTCAGGTTTCCTGTTCTCATGAAGTTTAGGGGTAACTGTAGAAAATGTTTCCTTTTAAGGTTTAAGGCGTTCAGGGGCTGGAGGGATGGCTCAGCAGTGAAAAGCCCTAGCCGCTCCTCCAGAAGCCCTGAGTTCAATTCCTAGCACCCACATGGCAGCTCACAACCATCTATAACTGTAGTCCCATAGTGGCCAATGCATGGTGTGCATACATGCAGACAAAACACCCATATGCATTAGTAAATAAATTCTCACCAGGCATGGTGGCGCACATCTTTAATCCTAGCACTTGGGAGGCAGAGAAAGGTGAATTTGAGAACAGCCTGGACTACAAAGAGAGTTCCAGGACAGTTCCAGGACAGTCAGGGCTATTACACAGAGAAACCCTGTCTCAAACAAACAAACAAAAAACATTCATCATTTAATAAATAGCTTATAGAGGACATAATATAGTTATATAGAGTAAATATTTTTAGAGTAATCATTTGTTTATTTGGTTGGTTGGTTTAGACAGGGTTTCTCTGTGACTCTGGGTGTCCTGGGACTCACTTTGTAGACCAGGCTAGCCTTGAACTCAGAGATCCCCCTGCCTGTGCCTCCCGAGTGCTGGTATCACTGCCCGGCCTAGTGTAGGCATTTCATGAATGCAGTCTTGCTGAAGTGATAAGTGGAAGTGCATGCCATGCAGGAGGAGCTCGGGTGTAGCTCAGCAGTAGCATGCTTTCCTAGCGTGTGAGACCCTGGCCTCCATCCGCAGCAGTGAAGGGTCTCTATTGGTGGTGCCTGTCAGTGAGTCGTGCGCAGTTATTCAGGACTTTCCCGTGACCCTGTATGCCCTGTGGACCATGTTCCCCAGCCTTTGTCCTAAGGCACACAGAATTTGAGGATTCTTCCGAGAGTTGTGGAACCTCCGCAGCGCTCCCTCTCAGCCTCCCCCTTTCTTCTCCATGCTTGCGTGCCTCAGACTCTCCGAGGGGGCTGGAGACATGGCGCAAGGGACTAAGAGCACTGGCCTCTTTTGTATAGGATTTTGTTTGATTCTCAGAATCCACTTGGTGGCTCAAAACCATCTGTAACTCCACTTCCAAGTAATCCAGGACCCTCTTCTGACCTCTGTGGGCCCCAGGCACTCACATGGTACACAGACATACACGTATGCAAAACACTCATACATACGAAATAAGTCTAAAACCAATTAAAAAAATAAGAATCTCAGAAGACGCCTGTCGCCACACCCCGTAGACAGAGCCCGTGTCTTCTGAGGTCATGTGTATAAAGCTCTGCACATCGCTCTGTTGACATTATTTACTGTCTCCCCGACTTCCCAGATTACAAATCATTGAGAAAGAACGATGTCATTTGCTCTGTACCCCGAGGCCAGCATAAATTATACTTGCGGGCTTATCCTGGCTGTCTTCTTGTTGCTTTTGTCTGTCCCAGCTTGTGTGTCCCTGGGGCGAGGACAAGGTCAACGTGACATGGTCTCAGAGGCCAGCCACGAACTTCAGTGAGACATGCCAGTATGCACAAATTCTTGGCAAAACCAGAGTAAGGATGCTGGCTACTCAAGGGCCCCGGGGTGAACAGTAATGCCAGTATGTCTTCTCCGGGCATGGAGCAAGAAGCAAGGAAGGTTTGCAAGCAGTGGCAGTGACCAGGTAGTCCAACCCTGGACACACTTGATGGAGCAGAGCTGATGGGACTTTTCACACGAGTCTGTGTCCTGCTGTGCCTCCGAGGTTTGTCCATAAATATTGAAAGGTACCAAGAGGCTGGAGAAATGGCTCAGCGGTTAAGAGCACTGACTGCTCTTCCAAAGGTCCTGAGTTCAAATCCCAGCACCCACATGGTGGCTCACAACCATCTGTGTTGGGTCTTAATGCCCTCTTTAAAAAAAAAAAAAAAGAAAGAAAAGAAAAGAAAAAAGAAAAACTGAAGATGTAATATAGCTCAGTTGGGGAAGTGCTTGCCCAGTGTGAAACAAGCACTGGTTCGATCCCCAGCACACACAGAGGCAGGAGCCTTAGTCTCTGGAGCAGCTACCCGAGCTCCTGTCAAGATTCTCCCTTCTCAGAAGGGAGACTGAGGCATGGGAAAAACAGAGATTTACCCAAGTTCAACCAGCTGATAAACCACGGGGCCACTTGTACACACAGTCTAACTTCAAACCTGATGCCCTGTGGTGAGGGCAGGATGCCCTCTGTGTGAGGAGTGGGGAGGCAGACACTACTGTGCAGTTGCTTCCCCAGCAAACAACTACTCCCCACCTAGGAGAGGCCAGGTCAGGAGAACCTTGATCCACCTTCTGAGAGAGAGCCGCTTCATGATGGGACAACCATTGCTAGCTGGAACCCCGACTTACTGTTGTTGATGGGGTGTCTGACCCTGGGAGTGGGTGATCCTTCAGACTTCTCACTGGATACAAGAAATGATGGTGGTGGGTGTCCTGTCCCCTCCTCCAGCTCAGTTTGCCCAGCTGGCCCAGCTGAACCCCCAGGAGCGCATGAGCAGGGAGACGGCCCTCCAGCAGAAGCAAGTGTCCCTGGAGACCTGGCTGCAGCGAGAGGCACAGACCCTGCAGCAGTACCGCGTGGTTAGTGGGCCCTGGACCCCTCTGCCCCGTCCCGGAGGGAGCTCTGTCACCTGAGATTCAGGGCACCAGGTGGGGGGTGCAGAGCCAAGATGAAAGCAGGTCCCCTCTCTCCTGGGGTGCACGTGAGGTGGAGAGGGTGTGAGAGGGCTAGGCCCTGGGTTCTAGGCCAGGCTCTGAGGAATGCTTGCTGGGATCCCGAGAGCTGCTGTGCCTCACACAGGAGCTGGCTGAGAAGCACCAGAAGACGCTGCAGCTGCTGCGGAAGCAGCAGACCATCATCCTGGACGACGAGCTGATCCAATGGAAGCGGAGGCAGCAGCTGGCCGGGAACGGGGGTCCCCCTGAGGGCAGCCTGGACGTGCTGCAGTCCTGGTGAGGGTGAGAGGTGGGCGGGCTGGCAGCTCGGGCGAGGTTGCCAGCTGCCTCTGCTGTCCCTGCGTTGGCGTGAGCAGCAGATTCCCACTGTCTGTGACAGCTCTCACTTTAGCAGTCTCTTGGCTCCTGATGGGACTTGGCTCCTCAGACCTGCACCTCCTCCCCCAAGGGATAGTGGTGTCTCAGAATGGGCAGGGATACTCTTGAGCTGGTTGGTTCCAAGTTGGGGCCACCCTGACAGGCTTCTGCTTTTGGAAAGTGCGACTCTGCTCTGTGTCTGCAAAGGATAGCGGTGGCCGGTGGCTGAGGCCAGCACCTTTCTGGGGGGTGGGAGTGGGGAGGTGCTTTGTTGGGAAGGAGGAAGAGCATCATGCATCGTCCTCCCCTGGCCTGGGCTGGAACAGAAGCCACCGTCCCTCTGAAGGCCCTGGGCTCCTTGCAGGTGTGAGAAGCTGGCCGAGATCATCTGGCAGAACCGGCAGCAGATCCGCAGGGCTGAGCACCTCTGCCAGCAGCTGCCCATCCCGGGCCCCGTGGAGGAGATGCTGGCCGAGGTCAATGCCACCATCACAGACATCATCTCAGCCCTGGTCACCAGGTGACTGCGGCCTCCTGGCCATGCTCAGAGGGACTTGGCAGTTCCTGGGGGTGGGCACGATGAGGCCCTGGAGCTGTCCAAACCCAGAGCTCTGCCCCCATCCCACCCCCACATCCTGCTGGGCTGCCCCTCCCCCGCCCACCATGGCTCCAGTAGCCCTGCTGCTGTGGCTCTCCTGGCCCAGTGTGTGTGAGGGACACAGTGGGGAGCACCGTAGTCTCCAGCCTCCCTCACAGCTGTCTGCGATCCCCATGTCCTCCCCTGGAACAAAGCTAGGCACCCTCCTCCTCTGCCTGTCTCCCTTCTCCCATTAGGCCCCACAGGAAGACCCTCCCTCCTCGCTGGCCTCCCACTCTCTTCCCTGAGCCGGCATCTGACAACTGTCTGGTCACTTGTGTCCCCTGCAGCACGTTCATCATCGAGAAGCAGCCTCCTCAGGTCCTCAAGACCCAGACCAAGTTTGCGGCCACCGTGCGCCTGCTGGTGGGCGGGAAGCTGAACGTGCACATGAACCCCCCGCAGGTGAAGGCCACCATCATCAGCGAGCAGCAGGCCAAGTCTCTGCTCAAGAATGAGAACACCCGCAAGTGAGTGCGCCTCAGTGTCCCCTGCTTGCCACTCTCTCTTGGTCCATGAGATGGAAGATAAAAATCTTCTCTAATGTCTGTTCTCTCCGACTCTTCTGGACCTGAGAATGAATGTGAGGGCTTTTTTATTAAAGATGGTATCGATGCATTATGATGCATTAGCAGCAGCAGAGGTAATAGAGACACAGTGGGGGTTGGGGAGGCAGAGGAGAAGGATGCTCTGGGCTTGCACAGCTCCTGGGCCTCAACATGCCTGCAGGACATGTCCGTGCCTTGTCCCATCTCGGTTGCCAAGTTCCTCTCAGTGGCAGCTGTTCCCAGCGGCCCTCTTTGTTTCCGGGCTCCAGCTTCTCTGTGTCTGCAGCTCGACCTCTGTCTGATTTGCAGTGATTACAGCGGTGAGATCCTGAACAACTGCTGCGTCATGGAGTACCACCAGGCCACAGGCACCCTCAGCGCCCACTTCAGAAACATGGTGAGGACTTGGGAGAGAGAGGCACAGTGGACGCTCCCTCAGCACCTCAGGCCTCCTCATCTTCTGCTTCTCCTTTGCAGTCCCTGAAACGAATCAAGAGGTCGGACCGCCGTGGTGCAGAGTCAGTAACGGAAGAAAAGTTCACAATCCTGTTTGACTCACAGTTCAGCGTCGGTGGAAACGAGCTGGTCTTTCAAGTCAAGGTAAAACCCTCTCCCTGTCAGCATGTGTGTGTGCCGTATGTGTAACATGTATGTAGTGTATGTACTCAGTACACATGCAAATAAACATACAGCATGTATTGTATTGTGTGTGTGCAGTGTGTATAAAATGTATATAGTCTATGAGTACACATAGTATGCGTAGCATGTAGATCATGTGCATGTTTATATAATATGTATATAGTCTGTGTGCAATGTGTATACATCATGTGTGTATACAGTATGTGTACGTGTGTATTGTGCATGTATAGTATATAGACTATATACCTGCAGTGTGTATATACAATGTGTATACAGTGTGTTACACTGCGTGTGAATGTATACAGTGTGTGGTTTGTATATACTGTGCTTGCATGTATGTGACCACAGTGTGCATGTATATTTACAGAGTAGATGTGCTGGGGGTGTACCATATGTGTGTGTCAAATATATTTGTGTGTGTAGCATGCTTGGGCAGTGTGTGTGTGTGTGTGTGTGATATGTATTGCAGTACATGCATGTAGCTTGTATATATAATATAGATGTATGTTTGTTTATACAGTAATTATATGGTGTGTCTTTTCATACTGGTTTTTGTTCTGTTTTATTTTGTTTTGCCAAAAGAGTTGTGACCACATACCATCTTCCTTTTCATTGTCGATAAATTGGAAATGGAGAGACCCTTATCCTCAGAGCTATTGTTTTCTCAAATTCTCTTTGGGTACAAACAGTAACATACTGGAATAGCTGGAAAGATGCCTGAAAACTGAATCACAGGAGCCACTCGGTGTGAATGCAGGAAAGATTGCAGTTGTTGTGGTTGTGTGGTTTTATATTTGCTTGTTTAGTGGGTTGAATTTTTTGTTTATTTTTGAAATATGGTCTTACTATGTAGCTCCAACAGTCTAAAAACTTAGCCTGTAGCCCAGGCTAGCCTTGATCTTGGTGTCCTGCCTCATTGTCTAGCGCTGAGATTACAAGTATGTAATGTTTTAGACATTTCTCCCTGTGGCCTTTTCTCTTTTTTTTTTTCCCTCTCTTGTTCTTCATGTATTTGTGAGGAAGTTGTTCCTTCCTTCAGAATGTCTAAGCGACCTCACCTATAAATATCTACACTTACGCTAGGCTCTGTGGCACACACTTGTAATGTTAGTCTCTTGGAAGGCTGAGGCAGGAGTCAAGCCAAGCAGTGGTGGTGCACACCTTTAGTATCAGGACTTGGGAAGCAGAAGCAGATGGATCTCTGTGAGTTCAAGGCCAGCTTGGTCTACCAGATGTCTGTTCAAGGCCAGCCTGGTCCTCAAGAATAAGTTTCAGAACAGGAAAATCTACACAGAGAAACCCTGTCCCAAAAATCAACCAAAAAAAAAGCTTGTAATAAAAGCTGAGCATGACTTCAGTATACACATGCCTGTGACCCCCCACACTTGAAGAATTAGAAGGAAAAGCAGGAGGATTCAGGGTTCAAGGCCAGCCTCAGCTTCATAGGGAATTTGAGGTTAGTATATGCTATGTGAACTTCTTTTCACAAAAAAAAATAAATAAATAAAATTGAGTTGAAGCCAACCTGGGCTATATGATTTGAAGTGAAGGGCAGCCTAGATTGCAATGTAAGATTTTTTTTTCCCAAAAAGGAAAAATTAGTTAGCTTGTTAGAAATTTAGAGAAACAGACAGATTAAATATCTCAGCCTCTTAAACCTATGCCCCAACTGTTCCTCGTGCCATTTCTTTGAGTGTACCACTGAAACTGGGGTGATCAGGAAACCACACAAAAGGAGAAGAAAGCCGTGCTCAATTCTTCTCTGTCTTCCAGACTTTGTCACTCCCGGTGGTGGTGATTGTTCACGGCAGCCAGGACAACAATGCGACAGCAACTGTCCTCTGGGACAACGCCTTTGCAGAACCTGTGAGTGCATTCCATGGTCTGTGGGTCTTCTGATCTCAAGACTGAGGTCATGAATGAGAGATGGGGGGCAGAATAGAAAATATGAGCGGGTCTTGACATCCAGACAGGGTTCGAATTCAGACTCTGCCTCAGTGGTGACCTGGAACTCTGGTAACATGGTGCTCCGTGGCGCCATCACGAGGCTAAGCTCGGTTACACTGAAGATGCTCTGTAATATTTGAATCCTCAGGGAAGCCCTAGATGGTTTGAGGCCTTTCCTAGAGTTTACTGTACCTGAGAACACTTGCCTCAGTCACTGGACAGTAAATAAGGATGACATCCGATGCTCTCCCAAGTCGACTTCAATCTGTGATTCATCCCAGGGCTCATGAAGAATGATGTGCTGTGTCTGAAGGAACAGATAATCATGTTGTAGGTTCATGTCCCCCCAAACCCAAAAGCAGAATTACACTAGCATGCTAACAAGCATTTGTACTCTCTTACTCACTCTCCTTCCCTCCCCTTCTCTTCCTCATCCTCCGCCCCACTCCCCGCCCCAGGCCCCAGGCCCCTGCCTGCAACAATGTCTCATGTAATATTCCAGACTAGTGTTGAACTCACTGTGCAGCCAAGAACCCCTAGCCTTCTTGCCTCTCTTCCCCTTACAAGTGCTGGGCTCACAGGCGTTCACACTCACTTTTTATAGCATACTGGGCCTAGGACCCAGAGCCTTGTGCATGCTAAGCAAGCCTCTACCAATTGAACTAGAATCCCAGCCCTGGATGGACATTCTCAACACATTTCCACGAGGAGAGGTCCCTATTGCATGCTGTTAGTAGAACGTAATTCACAGAAGCGCGATAAACGTGTTGTCGTTACTCGACACATCCAAGTCTGTCTTTCTCTAATGTGAGATTCTTGGCTCTTCAGCTGTCATCTACAGAGAACCAGGCTTTATTGCATAGGCAGGGGTTTTATGTGATCTTCCCTGTGTGTGCTGTAAAACCAGAGTTTAGACTCTTAAAAAAGGCCACAGCACACTGCCTTCAGTGCCTTCTGGATTAGATGGCTTCATCTCAGTCCCTGCTCTCCACTAAGCTCTCTGCAACACGCCCTGCAATGTGTAATCAGTAGAGTATCTTATCCAAATAATATGAATTTTTATATTTTCAGTTATGCTGATGACTAGGGTATCTTGAATATTATTTAAAAATAAATGCCGGGCGGTGGTGGCTCACGCCTGTAATCCCAGCACTCTGGGAGGCAGAGGCAGGCGGATTTCTGAGTTTGGCTACACAGAGAAACCCTGTCTGGAAAAAACCAAATCCAAAAAACCAAGTAAATAAATAAATAAATAAATAGATAAATAAATAAATAAATAAATAAACACAGGAAGCTTGACATAGTGGTACATCTCAGTACTTAGACAGCCAGGGCTACATAGAGAAACCCTGTCTCAGAAAGAAGAGGGAGGGGGTAGGGATTGAAGTGTTATGCATGTTGGGATCCAGCTGTGATTCTGGGTCCTCTGTTTCCTCCCTCTCAGGGTATCCAGACATCACTGTACACTGGGCTTTAGTCAGGGTGGGCTTTTACGCATATGCTGTATTTGGGGTGAACCAGGGCTGTATATATGAACCTTGGAGAGTGGGAAGGGAGAGTGAAGTTCTATTGGCTGAGGCCTGAGGATACGTCATTTGCATGGAGAGGCATTCCTTAAATTTCACCATGGGCTGTGACCTTCCCCAGGTAGAGTATGGTTTGGGCTCCCCAGATCAGGAGAAGAGGAAGCCCAGCTACAAAAAGGACGCCCTCCATGTTGCCCCAAGCTCAGGGAAGCTGGCTAGACATGGTAGACTATAACCTTAGTAGCAAGGTACAACAGACAGACAGATGATAGATAGGTTGTCAGGCCCCTGAACAGTCATGGTAACTCACTCTTGTAATCTTAGCACTTGGAAGGTAGAGTCAGAAGGATCAGAAGTTCAAGGATATGCTGGCTATATATTAATATCAAGTTCAAGGCCAGGCTGGGCTACATGAGACCCTGTCCCAAACTAAGGAAGGGGCTTGGAAGATGGCTTAGGAAAGTGCTTGCCTTGCAAGAATGGAGACCTGAGTTTTTATATTGTATTTCATATGTGTGTTTTGCCTATATGTATGTATGTATACCATGTTGTGCCTGTGTACCATGAGGCCAGAAGAGGACATCAGATCCCCTGGAACTGGAGTTACACATGATTGTGAGCTCTCATGTGGGTGCTGCAACAACAGCCAGTGCTCTTAATCACTTGAGTTATCTCTCCAGCCCCAGTAATAACCTTTAAAAAAAAGTAGAGAACTCATGAAAACTACACCTGAGGTTGACCTCTGACCTCCATATATGTGCACATGTGTGCTTCACTCTCACACACCCCGACAGAACGGGGAGGAAGAAGGAAGGACGCAGGACGGTGAAGAGAGAGAAAGTCCCCTCTCTTGGCTATCTGGAAGCTGACAACGGCTCCAGCCACTGCTCTGTGTGATGTGAGCACCAGACCACATCGCTCCGTGGGTGCGATCCTGATTGCACCCTCGTACTTACTGACCAGCCAGCCGAATAGAACGAGAAGCGGTGTATTGCAAGTTCATAGCCTAACTATTTCTCAATAAAGTTGCCAACTAGAAATTTTCCACTACTCCATGCCAAATTGCTTCACTTGCAGGTGTCAAGGGCAAGTGTTAAACTTGGGGCCGTACATGTGGGTGCCCTCTCTCTGCCCACTTACAAAGCCAGGCTTGTCTGTCTGACTGCTCTCGCTCTCTCTTTCTGTATGTGTGTGTCTGTCTGTCTGTCTGTCTCTCTGTATCTCTCTCTCTGTCTCTCTCTGTCTTTCTCTGTCTCTCTTTGTATCTTTCTCTGTCTGTCTGTCTCTGTGTGTGTGTGTGTCTGTCTCTCTGTATCTCTGTCTCTCTCTCTCTTTGTATCTCTCTCTGTCTCTCTGTCTCTCTCTGACTGTCTCTGTCTCTCTCTGTCTCTCTCTGTCTCTCTCTCTCTCTCTAATAGGGTCTCAGATAGCCCAGGCTGACTCCAAATGCTATGTGGCAGAGAATGACCTAGAACTCCTGAACCTACCTCCCTCGCAGGAGCTGAGGTCACAGGCATGGCCACCACACCTACCCATGTTTTCACTATCTAACCTTCCAATGAATCTAGACCATGAGCCAAAACTTGGTGAGACTTTGTTCTGACACTATTTATTAGAACCGGAGTCTAACTGCAGGGTCAGCAGCTCCCAAGCCAGCACAGGTAAGGCGAGGGGGGGGGGAGGGGGAGCTCTAGCTGTGTCATGAATGACAGCATTAAAATAGAGCCCGGTATCTCTCAGCACAGGGCACTCTACGAATGTCTGAATATGCTCAGGTTTGGCAAGACAAATCTAACTCCTTCCAGCCGCTGCTGCCTTCCTTTTGTGGCTTGAGAGAATCAATCAGGCAACTGTTCCCTTATACACTGGCTTCTCTCCCTCTCAGGGCAGGGTGCCATTTGCCGTGCCTGACAAGGTGCTGTGGCCGCAGCTGTGTGAAGCGCTCAACATGAAATTCAAGGCTGAAGTACAGAGCAACCGGGGCTTGACCAAGGAGAACCTCGTGTTCCTGGCCCAGAAACTCTTCAACATCAGCAGCAACCACCTCGAGGACTACAACAGCATGTCCGTGTCCTGGTCCCAGTTCAACCGGGTGAGCGGCCTGCCGCCAGCCACGCTTACTCCAACCTTTCCAAATGTTTGCCTGCTGGAGCTCCCCTGCCTGAGCCCCTGTTCTTCCTATCTCTCATAAACTCTACCCAGGGTCATAGAAACATCTGTGTAGATGCAGTTTGAGAGTCAGGTCTCACATCGAGTGACATCTTTCCATTGTGTCTGTGAGCTGGGCACTGTGGGCACTTAATGCATGTCTTCCTCTATAAAGGAAATAGTGAAGCAGATGTATGCCAGGGTCCTTCTCCAGCTCTGTCCCACCAGCTCTGATGTTGAATGTCAGCTCAGGCTCCCAGGGGACCCTCAACCCCCTGGAAGGGGGTACAGACAAAGGAAATGTTTCTTCTGGCATCAAGCAAATCTGTGATGGAGTCACGGCTTTGATTTTCAGTTAAACTTCGCCCTGCTCTGTCTGTAACCCAGAGATTCAGATGCACTTGATTCAGAAAGCTCATGGCTTCTGAGTCGTCTGAATGGTTCTGGACCCAGATGGTATTAGTCAGAGGTCGGGAAAACAGGCCTCAGAGGTCTCCCTTTGCCATTGTGGTAAAGCTCCTGCCTCCCACAGAACCTGGTTTCTGTACTTGGCAGATAATTACTAGGAATGTGTGTATGATGTCAGCCTCTCTGTGGCTTAGTGTGATCTAATTCAGGTCAGATGTATGAACATACATCATTAAAAAGTATAGGCTCTGATTCATAGCAGGTCGGGGTGAGCCTGGAAAAATGTGTGCATTTCTCAGAATCTCCCAGGGGACACTGGTGCTACTTGTCATAGACCACAAAAATGGCCAGAGGCGAGTCTACCAGATCTAGCAGGATCCCCTGGGGGTGCCAGCTCTGTGGCTTTAATCCCTCATTTCTCCCTTTTCCTCCTTGCTCTGTCTCTGGGACTGTAAGGCCACTTGGTGACAGGCAGGCAGGCAGGCATGCATGCTTCTGGCAGTGGAGATGTTTCTTTTTCCATCTAAAGTGTCTGTGACCAGCCTGGGCTGCCCATCACAAAGCACAGGCCAGGATCTGAAGCTTTTTGCTTTCCTCAGAGGGCTGACAGTGTGGAAGTTGGAGCCACATCTGACTTCCCATCTTCTCTTCATGCATTTTTGTAGAGAACCTAAAAGGGGGAGAAAAAAACAATTCAAGGTCCAGTTTTATTCTTTGGGTTGCTGGGTCCCCAGAATTCAGCCTTAAGATTCTGGCAGATGGTCCTTAGAGTTCAGTCTCATCCTCCCAGCATCTGGTCCTTGTCCCTAAAAGTCCTGTTCAATTCTTTACCATCTTGTTCTGTGTGACAGGGGCGGGGTGGGAGGTGAGTTCACAAAAACCAAGGCCACTGAGTCTTGTGTGCCTCCTGGATGACGTCTAGATTTAAAGTTAATTCAGAACAAGACAACCCTTAGCAGGCTACATGTAGAGGGTGCTTATACAGAGCCCAGGGCAACTGTCTCCTAACAACAGACTCTGAAGTGCCTCTGCCACAGGCAGCTGACATCCTAACAGTCACTGTGACTCTCTTCCTGTTCACTGTTGTGTCCCCACCAGGAGAATTTGCCCGGACGGAATTACACTTTCTGGCAGTGGTTTGACGGTGTGATGGAAGTATTGAAAAAGCATCTCAAGCCTCACTGGAATGACGGGTGAGGGGCATCTTTATTCACTACTGCCGAGACTGGGCTTGAGCTCAAGCAATCCTCCTGCCTCAGTCTCCCAAGTAGCTGGGGCTGCAACCATCTATAAGTCAGTACTAAACCACATAGGTTTTCTCTCTGACATTGTCACCCTCTGCTTCTGACTCTGATCCAGGGCCATCTTGGGTTTTGTGAACAAGCAACAGGCCCACGACCTGCTCATCAACAAGCCAGACGGGACCTTCCTGCTGCGCTTCAGCGACTCGGAAATCGGGGGCATCACCATCGCCTGGAAGTTTGACTCTCGTGAGTGCCTCGCCCCTTACTGAGACTCAGTTTGGCTTTGTATCCAAAGTCAGCTGCTTTGTTACAAGATGACCCTAACACGTCTTACCGAGAATATGTTGTTTGTTGGGGACAGACCTAATTACAAGAATCACTAACAAAACCATGACACAGCTGCTCGTAAGGCAGCTGGCGAGCAGTCTTATGATGGGAAATGCTGAATTGTAGCCCTAGAATGGGCGTTGGGCAGAGTCGCAGCCACTTCCCTTTTGAAACGTGTGCCTTATTGTTACTCAGCCTGGAGCCCGTTTAGGTCCCGCTGTGGCTCCTAATTCACTAATTAATACCAGGTGTTGCTGCTGACATTACTACCTAAGAATGTCCATTCCCTCCTTAGTCTGGCCCTCACAGGGAAGTAGAGCAGCTTGCTGCTTTGTGTGTTTTGTGTTTTAAACATTCTACCACATACATGCCTGTAATCCCAGCACTTGGGAGGCAGAGGCAGGCGGATTTCTGAGTTCGAGGCCAGCCTGGTCTACAGAGTGAGTTCCAGGACAGCCAGGGCTATACAGAGAAACCCTGTCTCGAGCAAAAAAAAAAAAAAAAAAAAACATTCTACCAGATCGGTTAGATCGGAGGTCCCTAAGAGCTACTTCTCTTTCCCTTATTTTATTATTTTGTATGTGGGTGTTTTGCCTGCGTGTTTGTCTGTGTACTACATGTGTGCAGTGCCCTCGAACTGGAATTATGGATGGTGGTGGACCATCATGTGAGTGCTCGGAATTGAACCCCACTCCACTGCAAGAACAAGTGCTCTTAACTACTGAGCAGTCTCTCTAGCTTCGGTGCTGTTGCTTTGAGACATCATTGGGGGGGGGGGGGGACTCCACTTGAACTGGAGTCCAACTGAGGTTGCTGGATCTCTAGGGAAATGATGTGTGCATCTGCTTATGCACCAAGACATCCTAGAAGTCCCTGTCTACATCCTGCGGAGCTCTGGGGATGAACATTTCTGGTGGCGTGACTTTAACATGGGGCTTAAATTTTCAGTGTGTGGACTTTAAGACCTCACATTTGGAAACCATGGTTAGAATGTGGTTGTTCTGTTTATTGATCTAGAGGAGAGAATGTTTTGGAATCTGATGCCTTTTACCACTAGAGACTTCTCTATCCGGTCCCTCGCTGACCGTCTGGGGGACCTGAATTACCTCATATACGTGTTTCCTGATCGGCCAAAGGATGAAGTATATTCTAAGTACTACACACCGGTCCCGTGTGAGCCTGCGACCGGTAAGTGTCCATCTGCAGTGGAGTTTGTACCAACTTTAGTTTTGTTTTTGTTTGGGTTTTTGCTTGTGTGTGTGTGTGTGTGTATGTGTGTGTGTGTATGTGTGTGTATGTGTGTGTGTGGGTGGTGCATGTGCGTATGCATATATGTTCAGATCTCTTTACTGCACAAAACCCGAACAGCACCGCACTGGACTTCAGGCAATACCCAGGGCAGATGTCTGCAGTGTCTGTCAATGAAAACGCTCTGCCTCCTGAACACTGAGGTTAAAGTTGCCTAGCACCATTCCTGGCCAAAGTAGTCCATATTATAGTAAAGTTGTTAGGAAATACACAAATTCACAAGAAAGAATGCCTTCACACACATCTAGAAGCTGAACTCTATAGACAGCCCTGTGGCGTTCTTGAACATCCTGTAAACCTGTGGTCTGTTCTCTCCCCGGGTCCTTGGGAGGCTTCAGACTGGTCAGAGAGAGAAAGCAACAAGCGAGTCAGGAGAGTCCTGTTTACTTAGCAGTGGATTCCCTCAAGAGCAATAAAGTAAAAGTGAAGGAGGAGGCATGGGGGGGGGGGAGAAGGGTGGGGATGGGGGCGCCATCTCTCTTGAGGGGTCAGGGGAGGTTTCTGAGGAAGTGACATGTGAATAGACTTGAACAAAGTAAGGAAACTGGCTTTGCAGAGACCTAGAGAAGGAGCCTCCTCAGCTGAGAAGGCAAGAACAGCTGGGGTGGCTGAAAAGCTCCCCAGAGCCCAGAGGCTGCTCCCAGCCAAGCAGGAAGCTCGTGGTGGGAACGGAGGCCAGGGCACCTCGGCAATGGAGGCCGGGGTGAAAGGTCAAAGCAGGCATAATCCTGAGTGCCCTGATTTTACACACACACACACACACTTAGAGTCACAGGTCAGTAACACGTTCATACAGCACCATTTTCAGGGTTGCACAGGGTTCCATTACCTAGTGACTCTCCTATATCACAGTTAGGCAATTGAGATTTCTTATTATTTAATTGATTTCATTTTCATTTATGACTGATATTGAGATAACAGCCCTGTATCTTGTTCAACTATTCCTTCGGATAAATTCCTAAGCAGAATTAGGTCAAAGGACATGCGCTTTTTAAGTATTTTGACGCATCTTTCCTAAACTGCATTCAGAAAGCCAAATTCACATTTCCCCACAGCTGTCTGTGGGACATCTGCTTCTCCGTCTCTTTGCCAACCACAGGCACAGGATGGCCTCCGTTCATGTCTGCCAGTCTGGTTGGCATAAAAATGGTACTTTATAAGTCATGTGTATATTTATCTGATTCTAGGCAACCTTTGCGTATGATGATTAATAATTCCAGAATAATTGGCATGGTAGCAGCAGCTAGCTAGCATTTGCCGACTGTCTCTGAGTTTCCTAGAGGACCGTCTTAGTCACTCTTCTCGTGGTGAAGACACCATGGCCAAGGCGGCTCTTACAAAGGAAAACATTTCATTGGGAGCTGACTGGCAGTATGACTATAACTCCTCTTTTACCTAAAAGGAAACCGGGGCATAGGGAAATAAGATAATTTGCCAAAGTGGCTGGGAAGGGGCCAAGCCAGGATATCAGCTTGGTTTAGCTCCTGAACCTAGATTCTTCATCCACCATTGGCGAGCCCTAGCCACTGTAATATTTTTCTGTAAAAAACATCTTTATGGGCTGGAGAGATGGCTCAGGGGTTAAGAGCACTGACTGCTCTTCCAGAGGTCCCGAGTTCAATTCCCGGCAACCACATGGTGGCTCACAACCATCTGTAATAGGATCTGATGCCCTCTTCTGGTGTGTGTCTGAAGAAAGCTACAGTGTACTCATCTAAATAAAAATAAAGAGAGAATATTGAAGGAAAAAAAAACTTTGTATTTTTTCTTTGGTTTTCTTTGAAGTTATTTTTTTTTGTTTTTTTTTCGTTTGTTTGTTTTTTGTTTTTTTTTTTTTTTTGTTTTTTTTTGGTTTTTTCGAGACAGGGTTTCTCTGTGTAGCCCTGGCTGTCCTGGAACTCACTCTGTAGACCAGGCTGGCCTCGAACTCAGAAATCTGCCTGCCTCTGCCTCCCAGAGTGCTGGGATTACAGGCGTGTGCCACCACCGCCCGGCTGAAGTTATATTTTTATATAGGAAATAAACTAATCTGAGGGTGAGGAGAAGATGTTCAGTCTGTAGAGTACTTGCCACGAGTTTAATACCTAGAGCCAAGCCGGGCATTGGTGACGCACGTCTGTAATCCCAGCACTCTGGGAGGCAGAGGTAGGTGGATTTCTGAGTTCGAGGCCAGCCTGGTCTACAGAATGAGTTCCAGGACAGCCAGGGCCGCACAGAGAAACCCTGTCTCGAAAAAACAAAAACAACAAAAAAAAATACCTAGAGCCTATACTTTTTTAAAAAACCAGGCCTGGGCACACACATTCATGTACACACACGCACATACATATGCC
The DNA here is from genome assembly GCF_947179515.1 of Apodemus sylvaticus. NCBI lineage: Eukaryota > Metazoa > Chordata > Mammalia > Rodentia > Muridae > Apodemus > Apodemus sylvaticus. The sequence continues at coordinate 22,200,655 of NC_067481.1, forward strand.
ACACATGAACATGTGTGTACACATACACAAGAAAAATATGTTAATCTCCTATTGATTTATTTATACAGAAAATGTTCTCTCTGTATCAAGTTTTATTTTCTCAAGTACAAAGACTTGTGATTTCTATAGAACCCCAATCTATCTGGGTTGTGTGTGTGTGTGTGTGTGTATGTGTGTGTGTGTGTGTGTGTGTGTGTGTGATGCACACATATTCCATGGTGTGCATGTGGAAGTAGAAGAGTAGAAGACAGTCCTCAGGAGTCAGCAGTCTTCCACTGTGTGGAGTCTGGAGATGGACTTATTTATTATCAAGGTTCCTTACAAATACCTTAACCCACTGAGCTGTCTTGCCAGCTCCAACTGTGAAGTTTTCAAAGCTTTTATTTTTCATTTATGCCTGCAGGCACAGGCATAATCTCCGTTTAGGAGGCTGAGGCAGGAAGATCCAAAGTACACCACCTGCCTGGGGTAGGGAGTGAGTTCAAAGCCAGCGTGTGCAACTTAGCGAGACACTGGCTCCAAACAAAGTGAAAAGAGATGGGGGTGGGGTGGGGGGTCCACTTAGTGGTAGAGCTTTTGCCTAGTATATACGATCCCCTAGGTTCAGTCCCCAATACCCGACGAAGAGTCGGGCATAGTCATGAATTCATAAGGTAGAGGCAGGCAGATCTCTGAGCTTGAAGGCAGACTATCCCTACATAGTGAGATCCTGTTTCAAAAGAAAAAAAAATTTTTTTCACAAATACACACCACTAGCAGTCAACTACATATGTGTGAAAGTGTCTGTCTTCTCTGTGTGGGACTTTCTAAATCATGCCAGCTGACCTGGAAGGTGGCCAGATTTGTAGTTTTAGTGCCACACATGGCCAGCAAGCCTTCCAGCAGACAGAAATGTTGCCTGCTATGTCATGTTCTGAGTTGAGATTGGGTGGCTGTGTCCTAACCCTAGAAAAGATAGGTTCTTGAGGGAGGTGTCTCTGAGGTCCCTGGTTTTCACTGTTCTTCTCCCTGGCAGCAAAAGCAGCTGACGGATACGTGAAGCCACAGATCAAGCAAGTGGTCCCCGAGTAAGTGTCCAGAGCCAGCTCCTTTCTGGTGTCTCTCCCCCTCTCTCTGCGTTCTTCCCCCAGCACCCAGCACTCTGCTGCTGAGGCAGGCATCCCTAATATCCCAGTAGACCTGGCTTAGCCTTTGAGATGGAACTGAGTTGCAGTCATGCTGTGGCAGGCTCCTGGGGTCCAACCTCCTATGTCCTCCCCTAACCCTTCCTGTAGTCTACAGTCCCTGTGGCTGAGGCTGTGTTCTGCTTCCTTCCACAGGTTCGCTAATGCATCTGCAGATGCAGGGAGCGGCGCCACCTACATGGACCAGGCTCCTTCCCCAGTGGTGTGCCCCCAGGCTCACTACAACATGTACCCACAGAAGTAGGTCACGCTCTTAGGGGCATAAATGGGGAGCAAGTAGGGCCTTGGCTTCAGGCTGGATTTCCTAAGGCCTGGAGTTGGGGCAAAGGAACCTGGAGGTCCTCTGGATCTTACCTCACCTGGCCTAGGCCCAGGCACTGGCCTGCGAGAGGGAGATTGCACCATATATTTAAAGCATCAGTGGCCACGGGAAAATCGGCATCTGCTTGTCTTCTCTGAAACAGAGACTTGCCATGCTTTGTGTATAAGGACTGGGTGGAGTTTGGAGGCGGGCAGCACAGTCTGATGAGCTAGCCAGCAAAGGCCTCTGCCTGTTAGAGATCTTCCTAGTGAGGGCCTACGTTGAAGGGTCAACCCAGCTGTCTCACCTGATGGGTTGTGGGTTTTCAGATGACCTCTGATAGCCTCTGCCCCTCCCCCTCATCATTCGTCTTTCCCTCCTGAAGCCCGGACTCCGTCCTTGATACCGATGGGGACTTCGATCTGGAAGACACGATGGACGTGGCGCGGCGCGTGGAAGAGCTCTTAGGCCGGCCCATGGACAGTCAGTGGATCCCTCACGCACAGTCTTGACCAGACCTCGCCGCCGCCTGCAGCTTCATCGTCCTCATGGAGGGACTTTCTGTGGATGTTTTAATTCCATGAATCGCTTCTCTTTGGAAACAATACTCGTAATGTGAAGTGTTCATACTAGTCGTGACTTTAGTGTCCCTGTGCACAGTGGCGCCTGTGAAGGCAGTGCGTGAGTGTGAGTGTGTGCCTTTGCACGTCGTGTTTTTCTCCACCCCTGCTGTTCAGTCTAAGCCGCCACGCCAGGGCAGGGGCCCTGCTTGTTTTTACCATGTGCAAAAAGGCAGTCGGTTCCCTGAACCCTGGAACCTGGCCATGTGTCTTAAGGGTGGCTGACCCTTGACACGTGACTGTCCAAGTAAGAGAAGGACAAAGAGAGGAAAAAGCAACCTCTCTCCGAGGAGCCTTTGCTCCTCTGCCAGGTAGTCCATAGTCCAAGCAAACTGTCATCGTGTCCGCCTGTCTCCTGAAATGTAGATGACTGTTGATGAAAGCCAGTGCCTCCTGTGTCCCCTGTCCCCTTTAGAAGAGACGGAAATGGGAGCTGGACCGAGGGTGTTGGGGCAAGGGTGGTCACAGTGTTGGGATGGGGAGTGGCTGTTTCCACCACTTCTGCCCCCTTCACACTGGCTCCCTCTGCCTGCTCACTCAGTCTCTGTTTCTAAAACTGCCACTCAGCTCGCGTGTGTGTACTCAAGGGGAGATGTGTAACAGAACAGTGGAGAGGAAGGAGGGCCACCCAGCTCTGAGCGCAGGTTCAGGGGATGCCCTGTGCTTGCTCTGCCAGTGCAGTGTGGGGTGCCCAGTCCTGGCTCCTCGCTGGGCGTGGCCCGTCCATGCCACCCTCCCCCACCCTGTCCTGTGGCCAGGCCAGGCCTGCATTATCCAAGGCTTTGCTCCAGGCTTCTTGATAACGGCTTTCTGCAAACGTCCAGTAGTGTTTTTGTTTCTAAATCAGGTCTTTTTTTATGTTTTTTTTTCCCATTTGCACCCTAATTTGACATCAAATTTCTCCCTTCCTGTATCAGATCTTGGGTCCTCTGTACCCAGATCACTTCATTTCCCTTCAGTGTCACAGAGTGCCCTGAGGATTAGGTGGTAGGAATGGGACCTGCCAAGCAGGCAGCCAGCACTGTGCAGTGCTGGGTGCTGGGTACTGGGTGCTGGGTGCTGGGTGCCATTGGGGATTGGGAAAATGCAGCCAGCGCGTTTCCTAGGAAGTTTGGAAAACTGTAAAAGCAAACTGAAAGCCTCTGTGTGGTTTGTTCCACAGTCTCCTCTGTAGTGTCTCCAGAAGGAAGGAAGGGGCCGCAGTGGGCCGTCAGGGAGAGGGGCAAGCAGAGAGCAGTTCCCACTCAGGCTTGCCAAGGCCTCCTTGGCCTCTTCTCCCAAACTGGGGCAGAGCCAGGCCCAGGAGAGGAGCCCCAAAACCTTATTTTTATACATGCAAGTAAATAAACATATTTTTTTTACAAAAAAAAAAATAACTTCTGAATTTATCAGTGTTTTACTGTTAAAGGAAAATACTCCTGCGTAGTAAATTATTTATTGGGAGATGAGTTTTTAAAAGCTGCTGTTTGCCTTGGCTTGGTTTTGTACACTGATTTTTCTATGCCTGGTGGAGGCCTCTCGGCCTCAGGTGCTTGTTGGCTGGAGGAGGTGTGAGGCCCCGCCCCGCCCCCGGAAGGAAGCTGGGACTGCCAGAGGAGTCCAGGCTAGGGACTCTTCCCTACCTGTCCTGCGGCTGTTTGTCCCAGTAACCCTCACCAGGGTGTGGACTCGACAAATATCCAGATTTATGGTGGGCATGGCCCCAGGGCATGGGGAGAATCGAGCAGCCTGGCACCCCTGGGAGGGCCTAAGCTTACTTACTCTCAAGTTGGGCTGGAGAAAGGGGTGCCGAAAAGGGAGGCTTCCACAACGTTGTTCCGCTACCCTGGATTTCCTGAGGCTGTGCCTGGACCTGGGAGAGGTTTTTAACTGGAAAGTGTGCTTCCTATCTGCATGCTGGTCTCTCTCTCCGCCCGGCCCCTGCACCCAAAGACAGGTGAGGGCAGGTCTCCACCCACCTCTTGCCTGCTCACAGACCCACACCTGAGTCAGGAAAGTCTCAGCTTTGGGGTGTGGCATGGGGGGGCGGGCTTTGTAGAGGTGGAAGGAGATTTGAAGTGGCTATCTCCTACAACGAAAATATTCTTTTATAATTTTTCTTTTTAACGTTTTATTTCAGATACATAGTTTAGTGTCGAGGCAGATTAGTATATAGCCACCAAAAAGTATTGTGTATAAATTGGGGCAGCCACAAAATTGTGTATTTTATGTTACAATAAAGGCGTCTCCTGAAGGACAACATGGAGTCCTGGTTCCTTTCGGTCATGTGTCAAGGGAGGGTGGCTTTAACAGGAAAACGGTTTCAGTCGTCAGCATGACCCTAAGAAGGGAAGCTAGTTGGAACTCAGTGGCCTGAGATGACATGCCGTGGACTTTGATTGCAGTCAGGGGCGTCTCTTACCTTCCTGCTGGGAAATGACTGGGAGAGTGGGCCGATAGCCATCTCAGATTCCCCTCACCCTCTTCCTGCTGGAAAGCCAGCCCTAATGGAGTGCGTTCAGGTTCCTCCCCTGAGCCTGGCATCATGTCGGAAAGCTGGTGGTGACGGGGCATTGGTTCCCGCCACCCGAGGTCATTATGAAATACAAGAGAACATGAAGGAAGGGTCGGTCACGCAGAGCCTGAGCTGGCCTTTCTCCCTCTTTTTCTGTGGTGCTGGGACTTGAACCAGTAGCCTCGGCATGCTGGGGAAACACTCTACTAATTAGCTACATCCCCTGATGCCCAGCCCTCTTTTTCTTTTTGAGACAAGGTTTCAGGCTGTGGGTAAACCCCCGTCTTCCTTTCTCAGCCTCCTGAGTAACGCAACCTCATCAGCAGCCCAAGTGTCCCAGCCAAACACAAGTGTAGGAAGGAAGAGGCCATCAGCCCGAGGGATAGGCTGAGAGGAAAACACTAGAGGGCTGGAGCCAGGGCATTATGTGTGGGGCAGAATGTTCTAGAAGGTTTGGTGCAGTGTAAGGTGAGGCTTCTGCCCATTCCCCACAGGTTCTCTGGAGATCCTGGGCCAGTAGCCGTGCTGTGGGGAGTCTCTTGGCTAGGGATGAGCCTGTAAGGCAGGCAGGGGACCAAGGGACCTTCCAGGCCTGGCTGAGTGGGATGGTAGGGCACGGAATCTCAGCAAATCAGAATGACCAGATGTCCATTTTAAGAGTCCCTGTGTCTTAGTCAGGGTTACTATTGCTGCGATGAAGCAACGTGACCAAACAGCATGTTGGGGAGGAGAAGGCTTATGTGGCTTACACCTTCACAGCACTGTCATCAGGAATGACCTGGGGGAAAAGCAAGCAGGATGAAGGTATAGCGTCTGAATACAGTCCTCCGGTGGCTGCTTGCCGCCGTGAATCTTTTGCTTTCCTTGTGGGTTTTTTCTTTTCCATGATTTATTTATTTTTATTTTATGTGCATTGATGTCTAGGTGAGGGTGTTGGATTCCCTTGGAATCCCTGTGAGCTGCATGTGGGGGCTGGGAACTGAACCCTGGTCCTCTCTGGAAGAGCAGCCAGTGCTCCTAACCACTGAGCCATCCCTCCAGCCCCTTCCAGCCCCCACTTTTGTGAAGTCAGGTTACAGATACTGGTCCTGTTGGTGGGAGGTCCTTCACAGGTCAAGTCAAAGATGATAGTCACGTGCACAGAAGTCCTTCAAAAGACAGAAGTCAGGACAGGAACTCAAATAGTGTAGGAACCTGGAGGAAGGAGCGGATGCTGATGTCATGGAGGAGTGCAGCTTACTGGCTTGTTCTCCACGGCTTGCTCAGCCTGCTTTCTTGTAGAACTCAGGACCTGTGTAGGCATGTCATTGTGCACTGTGTAAAGAGTATCCTTGCATATTATTCAAATGCTGGTTTTGATGCCCCTGGATCTGGTTGCAAAACATTGCTCTCAAATTATTCCCTGATTGATCAATAAAGAGGCTGATCAGCCAATGACTGAGCAGGGTAGGGAATAGGGCTGGGCTTCCTCCTCAGGGGATGGAGGAGACAGGGAGAGAGGGAGAGGGGATTTGCCACAGAAAGAGTCCAGGAGACACCAGGAGAAAACACATAGAGCCCGGGGAGCCAGATCAGTCCTGAAATGCAAGTATCACTGGGATTCTGGCTTGGAAGTAGCCAGATTAGCTTAGATAATTAAAATAGAATAATACTGCTCAGTCATTGTGCCCTTAAAGCTTGTTAAATAAATGAAATAGTCCACTCTCAATTATTTGAGAGCTAGTTGGGTTAAGAGGAAAATTGCTACAAGCATACTTATTAAAAAGTCACCAGGCGGGTGGTGGTGGCACACGCCTGTAATCCCAGCACTCTGGGAGGCAGAGGCAGGCAGATTTCTGAGTTCGAGGCCAGCCTGGTCTACAGAGTGAGTTCCAGGACAGAGAAACCCTGTCTCGAAAAAACCAAATCAAAAAAAAAAAAAAAAAAAGTCACCAACAGGGACCTGGAGAGATGACTCAGTGGTTAAGAGCACAAAAATAAAGAAATAGATCTTTAAAAAACAAAACACTAACACACCTGGCCAGAGGTGTTCCCACCGACAATGGGCTAGGCCCTCCTCCATCAATCACTAATTAAGAAAATATACTACAAGCCTGCTTACAGCTCAGTCTTATTGAGTCATTTTCTTAACTGAGGCTCTCTCCCATGATTCTAGCTTATGTTAAATTGACATAAAATTAGCTAGCATGGGCTGGAGAGATGGCTCAGAGGTTAAGAGCTAGCTGCTCTTCTAGAGGTCCTGAATTCAATTCCCAGCAACCACATGGTGGCTCACAGCCATCTGTAGTGGGATCTGATGCCCTCTTCTGGCCTGCAGGCATACATGCAGTCAGAATGCTATATACACAATAAGTCAGAAAACAAAAACAAAACCCTCCCTCCTCCCCTGCCAAAATAAAAAAATAAAAAAAAATTAGTCAGCACACCCTACTATAACCTGGGCATGATGGTACACCTGTAATCCCAGCACTTGGGAGGTAGAAACAGGAGGATCAAAAGTTCAAGACCATCCTTAACCTTATCTCAAAAAAGGCCATCTAGAGGTGAGGTGGTGGTGGCCACGGCAGCCCATATCTTTAATCTCAGCACTCAGGAGACAGAGGTAGGTGGTAAGTTCAAGGCCAGCCTGGTCTTCAAAGCCAATTCTAGGACATCAAGGGCTACACAATAAAACCCTGTCTTGAAAAAAAGAAAGAAAGGAAGGAAGGAAGGAAGAGGACTGGTGAGATGGCTCAGAAGTTAAGAACACTGACTGCTCTTCCAGAAGTCCTGAGTTCAAATCCCAGCAACCACATGATGACTTACAACCAGAAGAGATCTGATGCCCTCTTCTGATGTGTCTGAAGACAGCTACAGTGTACTTACATATAACAATAAATAAACCTTTGGGCAAGTGGAGCTGGAGTGAGTGGTGCTGGAGCAAGTAGGGCCCTGAGCTGGAGCGAGCAGAGGTCCTGAGTTCAAGTCCCAGCAACCATATGACGGCTCACAACCATCTCATCTGTACAGCTACAGTGTACTCGTATACATTAAATAAATAAATAAATGAATCTTTAAAGAAAAAAACAAAACCAAGCAAGCAAACAAACAAACAGAAAGGGCATGGAGATAGGTTGAGCTGGGGAGACAGCCCAGCAGTTAAAAGCACTTACTGCAGTTGGGCAGTGGCATCCCACATCTTCATTTCCAGCACTCAGGAGGCAGAGGCAGGCAGATCTCTGAAATCAACACCTGGTCTACAGAGCAAGTTCCAGGACAGTCAGGGCTATACACAGAGAGAGAAATCCAGTCTCCAAAAGAACAAACAAGAAAATGAAAAACACAAGAGAACTTACTGCTCTTGTGGAAGGCCAGGATTCAGTCCCCAGCACCCACATGGTGGCTTACAAGCATCTGTAGCTCCAGCTCCAGGCATCCAGTGGCCTCCTCTGGCCTCCATGGGCTCCAGGCACACATTTGGTACATGAACATCCATGTAGGCAAATACTTATACCCCCCAAAAAATAAAAATAAATAAATGTTTAAAAAGAAATAAGAGAAAAATCCTACTGTAGCCCCAGTGACTATAGCTTGAAGGGAGGCAGGAAAAGCAACAAGGGACAGCTGGGGGACCATTCTAAGCAAGAGAGGATGCTGTCATCTGAGAACCCATAGCCTCAGGTCTGAAGCATAGTCACAAGCTAATAACCAACATTGAGAGATGGTTGAGGACGGTGGTGGCACACGCCTTTAATCCCAGCACTTGGGAGGCAGAGGCAGGCAGATTTCTGAGTTCGAGGCCAGCCTGGTCTACAGAGTGAGTTCCAGGACAGCCAGGGCTACACAGAGAAACCTTGTCTCGGAAAAAGAAAGGAAGGAAGGAAGGAAGGAAGGAAGGAAGGAAGGAAGGAAGGAAGGAAGGAAGGAAGGAAGGAAGGAAGGAAGGAAGGAAGGAAAAAGAAAGAAAGAAAGAAAGAAAGAAAGAAAGAAAGAAAGAAAGAAAGAAAGAAAGAAAGAAAGAAAAGAAAGATGGTTGAACTCTAGACTTATTCCAAGTTTGAGGCTCAAAAAAATGGTGATAAACATTCCGTGGCCCTCTAAGGGCTGGGACCAGACTGTAGCTCAGTGGTAGGATCCCTGCCTGATGTGCAGATGGGGTGACAGGGGAGCATGGCACAGGGACGGGTGGGGAGAGCACAGCCGGGAAGAAAGGTGAAGGGGAAGAGTTTGAGCTTCTCATGTGCCTCGGATGTAGCTCGGTTGGCAGAGTGCTCGCCGAGTGTGCACGCAGCTCCGTGTTTGATTCCCAGAAATGCATAACCATCTGTGGTGGTATGGGCTTCTAATGCCAGCATTTGGGAGGTGGAGGCAGGAGGACCTGATGTAATGTGTTCCATAATATCTAGCTACAATAGCCAGACTTGGGATTTTGAATAGATTTATGAAGTATGTATCAAGAGCAGAAGTAACTGAATCAATAGTAAGTCACGGATACATAGTAAACATCACACCAGGAGTTCAGAACATCTAGTAGAGATGAGGAGAGCAGTCTGACTGGGAGAGCCACCAGAGGGAGCACCATCAAACCGGAGGCTTAGAAACAGCCACAGAGCCAGGCAGTGGTAGCACATGACGTTAATCCCCGAACTTGGGAGGTACAAGCAGGTAGATTTCTGAGTTCAAGGCCAGCCTGGTCTACAGAGTGAGTTCCCGGACAGCCAGGGCTACACAGAGAAACTCTATCTCAAAAAAAAAAAAAAAAAAAAAAAAAGGAAAGAAAGAGAGGGAGAGAGAGAGAAGAGAAGAGAGAAGAGAAGAGAAGAGAAGAGAAGAGAAGAGAAGAGAAGAGAAGAGAAGAGAAAAGAAAAGAAACAGTCACAGAGGGCCTGAGAGATAGCTCAGTGGTTAAGAGTGGTTAAGAGACTGCTCTTCCAGAGGTCCTGAGTTCAATTCCCAGCAACCACAAGGTGGCTCACAGCCATCTGTAATGGGATCTGATGCCCACTTCTGGTGTGTCTGAAGAGAGCAATGGTGTACTCATATACATGAAATAAATAAATAAATCTAAAAAGGAAATGGGGTGGGAAAGTTGAGGCAGTCAAATTGAGACCCTGATTGACCTTTTTCTCCATTAGAGTGTGAGAGTCTGGCTTCCTGCTCAAAAATATAGCCTCTTTTTCTACCATGGGATGAGCTATGATAACTTTTACTAGAAATGGTTTCTCCCTGTAACTGCTCTCAAGGACATGAGGTTTTAGCTTGGGGCTGTTTAGCTGTTCTGTCTCTCCATTCCAAAGCCAGGGAACCCAGTCTGTCTCAGGATACTGGAAGTCAGAGGACACATCATGCAGGTACATACACACACCATTATAATTAATGTGTTGTCTTTAAAATACTTAATTGTGTGTGTATATGAGTGTCTTGCCTGCATGTGTTTATGTACACTCTATGAGCCTTGTGCTGGCAGCAACCAGAAGAAGGCATCAGATCTCCAGGAATCAAAGGGGAACTGAGCCCTGGTACTTTGCAAACGCAAGCACAGCAAGCATTCCTAACCGCTGAGACATCTCTCCAGCCCCTACAAACTTTTTGAGCTTATTGTGTGCTGTGGAAAGTGTAAGTATGGACAATTTCCAGATCGTGCTAGGGAACCAGCATTGTCCTAATTCCAGAGCCAGATGAAGACATCACAAGACCAGCATGACTCATGAATATGGACACAACATCCTGAACACAGGCTAGCAGATTATATCCATCAGCATATAAAGGGAACTGTTATATAAATATAAAAAGACATAAAGAGAACATATCAGCATATAAAAGGAACTGTACACTACAACAAAGTCAGATTTATCTTTGTAATTCAGAGAGAGCTTAGCATAAAAGAGTCTATTTGAGTATTAATATAATTAAAAATAGAAACAGAGCTGGGTGGTGGCATGTGGTGGCACTCCCAGCACTCAGGAGGCAGAGGCAGGTGCCCCTCTGAGTTCGAAGCCAGCCTAGACTATAGAGTGAGTTCCAGGACAGCCAGGGCCTATTACAGAGAAAACATGTCTAAGAAACAACAAGGCCGGGCGGTGGTGGCGCACGCCTGTAATCCCAGCACTCGGGAGGCAGAGGCAGGCGGATTTCTGAGTTTGAGACCAGCCTGGTCTACAGAGTGAGTTCCAGGACAGCCAAGGCTATACAGAGAAACCCTGTCTCAGAAAACAACAACAACAACTGGGATTTAGTCAGGGAACAAGCAAAGCTTTTGGCCCAGGCATTCATTTATTCATGAAATATTGTTTGAGTTTTTTTTTGTTTTGGATTTGGTTTTTTTCTGAGACAGGGTTTCTCTGTGTAGCCCTGGCTATCCTGGAGCTCACTCTGTAGACCAGGCTGGCCTCGAACTCAGAAATCCACCTGCCTTTGCCTCCCGAGTGCTGGGATTACAGGCATGCACCACCACCGCCCGGTTATTCATGAAATATTAAGATTATTTCTGGAAACAAAGTGGATGGGTAGAAAAACACGAAGTTACAGATGGCTTTAACTACAACGATTTCAGACAGTGCTGAAATCTCATAGCTCCTGTCACACTGGTGAAAAACTCCACGCTCTCCCTAAGATCAGGAACAAAAATGGAAGAAAACTACACACGCTCCCTAAGATCTGGAAGCTACAAGTGTGATACTCTTCTGTGGGAAAGCATCTTCAGCAAAAAGCCTCGGCGTCTCCAGCACATCCTGAGAAAATGAACGGCAGCAGCAGCGCAGAATAGGACACACAGAGTCACATGCGTGTCAGGAGGTGCGGATGTAAGGACAGTAGCAAGTCTTACAACTTAGCAAGAAGAAAAAAAAACAAGTTCAAACGTGAGCGCATGATATGATTAGATATTTCTCTACATAGGGCCAATAAACACATGGAAAGATGACTGATACCAGTCGTGAGTAAAGTGTACATTAAAACCACTATGAGGGAAGGCAGTGGTGGTCCAGGCCTTTAATCCCAACATGCAGGAAGCAGAGGCAGGAGGCTCTCTTAATTCAAGGTCAGCTTGGTCTACAGAATGAGTTCCAGGACAGCCTGGGCTACAGAGAGAAACCCTGTCTTGAAAAACAAACAAACAAACACACACAATGAGACACCATTTCATACACTTTGGAACAGTGTCAGAGGCAGGTATGGTGGTGGACATTTGTAATCCCAGTGCTCAGAAAGCTGAGGCAGGAGGATGAGAAATTCAAGGCTAGGGCCGAGAGATGATAGGTAAAGGCACTTGCTGCCAAGTTTGATGACCTTACTTTGATCTCAACACCCACGTGGCAGAATGAGAGAACTGATACCCACAGGTTGTCTCTGATCTCCACATAGGCTGTGGCACATGTATAAATACATATTTTGTGTTGTTTCTTTAAGACAGGTTCTATGCTGCCCTGGATATCCTGGAACTGCCTTTGTAGACCAAGCTGGCTTGAACTCACAGAGATCCATCTGCCTCTGCCTCTGCCTCTGCCTCTCTGCCTCTCTGCCTCTCTGCCTCTCTGCCTCTCTGCCTCTCTGCCTCTCTGCTTCTGCCTCTGCCTCTGCCTCTGCCTCCCGAGTCCTAAGACCAAAGGCCTGCACTACCACACCTGACAAATGCAGAGTTGTCTTGGGCATGCTGACACCGTTCTAAAGTTGGCTTGGCATTAGTCTCCTGGACCCTTGGAGATCCTGAACACGTCAAATCACATACTCAATGGGTGACTCGTGTAGTGTGTGGATTATATCTAATAAATCTGTTACTAAAAAAATAAAAGCCGATGTGGGGGGCGATCCGAGACATCTGTCACCATATTGATCACCAAGGTTAATTGGGTTTATCTGGCTTGCTAGCTGGGTGTTTCCATCCTCCCTCACAGTTCCACGTGTGTCCCTTCTGAATGATACTGGGTTGAAGAAACCAACCTTCTGTTACAGAAGAGGACCAATCCTGGGTCAAGCCTGGACAAGTTGTTATTGTGCCCATTTGAAGGCGAGTATAAGGTGGTCAAGTATCCAAAACTCTAGATGGTGCCTGTGGTGGTTTGAATGAAAATGACCCTCATCGGCCGGGCGGTGGTGGCGCATGCCTGTAATCCCAGCACTCTGGGAGGCAGAGGTAGGTGGATTTCTGAATCCGAGGCCAGCCTGGTCTACAGAGTGAGTTCCAGGATAGCCAGAGCTATACAGAGAAACCCTGTCTCAAAAAAAACCAAAATCCAAAAAACAAAAAAAAAAAGAGAGAGAGAGAGAGAGAGAGAAAGAAAAAGAAAAAAGAAAGAAAGAAAATGACCCTCATTAACTCATGGGGAGTGGCCCATCAGGAGGTGTGACTTGTTGGAGGAAGTGCATCACTGGGGGCCCAGTGTGGCTCTCTCTTCCTGCTGCCTGTCAATCAGGATGTAAGGCGCTCAGCCACCTCTCCAGCATGTCTGCTTGTGTGCCACCACGCTTCCCACCTGGATAACAGTAAACTGTACGCCAGCCCCAGTTCACAGCAATAAAGCCCCGAGACAGCACCCAAATAAGGCAGTCTGCTTTTCAAATCATAAAGAAAGGAATAAGCAAATGTGTGTTCTTCAAGACAGAAGGGAAAAGAGGTGGGGAGAGGAGGAGAAGTGGTTCAAGAGGCTCAGCTGAGAAGAGATGCAAGGCTTCCCACAAGTCCTGGGTGTTCACCATTGAAAGTCGGGTATTTCAAGGGTTGATGTCCAGAGCACAGGTGGAAGAGGGTTCACACAGGCCACAGGGTGGCCCACCTGGATGGGTATTCACACCACACTGCCTGATCATGTCCTGGGATGGCATTGTTTGGCCTTTTTTTCTTCTTTTTTATCTTTTTGGTCCTATTAGTCATAGGCTTGTTTGATTTTTATCTTCATTTTTGTGTTGTTGGTTTTTTGTTTTGTTTAGGGTTTTTTGTTTGTTTATTTCTTTGGGGTTTTGTTGTTTTGTTTTGCTGAGTGTCTCACTCTGAGGCTCTGGCTGTCTTACTAACTTTATAGACCTCTGATGGCTATTCTTGGTTGACCAAGAGGTTGAATCAAGAGGTTCTTGTAGACCTCTTGATTACTTCTGGAATTAACTAAAATCCAAATGGCTGGGCATCCCGTGGGGATTTTTATTTTTATTTATTAAATAATTTGAAATGGGAAGACTCATTTCTAATCCAGATCTTTGAAGTGCGAAGACCCACTTTAATTTGGGTCATGTCTTCTACTGGCATCCTATATAAAGGACATGGAAGAAAGAAGCTTACTTTCTGCCTGCTCGCTGTCACCCTTACCAGATGCCCACTGGCGAGCCTCTCCCTCACTGGCATTAGAGTCAACTACCCTGGAATTCTGGGTATCCTGAAGACCAGCTGAGATGTACAGACTCTTGAACTGAACAGCCACTGGGTTCTTGGACCTTCCATTGGTAAACAGTCATTGTTGGACTAGCTGGACCACAGCCTGTGATCCATTCTAATAAATTCCCTCTGTGTGTGTGTGTGTGTGTGTGTGTGTCCACTGCCTTTGTACTCATATACATAAAATAAATAAATAAATCTTTTTTTTTAAAAAGGAAAGAAAGAAAGAATATTAAGCCAGGCAGCGGTGGTACATGCCTTTAGTCCCAGCACTTGGGCAGCTGGGACCTCTAAGTTTGAGGCCAGCCTGGTCTATAGAGTAAGTCCCAGGACATCCAAGGCTACACAGAGAAACCCTGTGTCATAAAACAACAACATCAAAATAATATTTAATTTAAGGAGAAAAAAAAAGAACTTAAGCTGTGATTCACAGGGACTGGAGATACAGCTAACTTGGTAAAGTATTTGCCTAGAATATTAAAGCCATAAGTTCCAACTCCAACATTGAGTTACTGGATGTGGTGGCCTGACTGTAATCCCAGCTTTCTAGAAATATTAGCAAGAGGATCAAGAATTCAAAGTTGGGCTGGAGAGATGGCTCAGTGGTTAAGAGCACCGACTGTTCTCCCAGAGGTCCTGATTTTATTTATTTATTTATTTATTTATTTATTTATTTATTTATTTGGTTTTTTTCGAGACAGGGTTTCTCTGTGTAGCCCTGGCTGTCCTGGAACTCACTCTGTAGACCAGGCTGGCCTTGAACTCAGAAATCTGCTTGCCTCTGCCTCCCAAGTGCTGGGATTAAAGGTGTGCACCACCACTGCCCAGCAAGGTCCTGATTTTAATTCCAGCAACCACATGGTGGATCACAACCATCTGTATTGGGATCTGATGCCCCCTTCTAGTGTGTCTGAGGACAGCTACAATGTAATCATATACATTAAATAAATAAACCTTTGGAAAAAATCAGTCATTATTAACTACCTATCAAATTCAAAGTCATCCTGGGCTAAGACCCTGCTTCAAAAGAAGGTGTGGAGGGTGGGGGAGGGGAGGTTTTAGCAATCAAGAGCATTTACTGGTGCCATTCCAGAAGGCCACGTAACCCATGCGGCTCCAGCTCCAGCAGATCTAAAGCCTTCTTCTGGTTTCCACGGGCAACTGCACACATTGAGACGCACACAAACACATAATAAAAAGAAGTATCTCGGGGCTGGAGAGATGGCTCAGCAGTTAAGAACACTGGCTGTTCTTCCAAAGGCCTGGAGTTCAATTCCCAGCACCCACATGGCAGCTTACAAACTATAACTCCAGTTCCAGGGCATCTAAGATGTCTGTAAGGACACAGACATGCATACAGGCAAAATATCAATGCACATAAAATAAAAATAAGGGATTGGGGGGGGGCAATGATGTGAAATCACAAAGAACCAATAAAACATTTCTAAAAATGAAATATTCCAAATACATTTTTTGGTTTTTTAAAATAATTTATTTGGTTTAGTTTGGTTTTGTTTTTTGAGATAAAGTCAGTAAATTCAGTCACACCAATTACCAGGAAAATGTGATCAAACCATATATGCTGTAAGGCATCCTACTCAAGGACTGGCCATCAGATAACTGACTATTGGCTTGTCTGTGTAAGAGGGCATGTTGCCATCTGTGTGTCTTGGAGGTTTCTTAGCAGATTGCCTGTGACACACACTGCATTCGGGTTTAAGGCTGCTTAGGTGAAAGTCATTTTCTTTAACTTTGTGGAGAAGATTTACAGACCAGGGACGACTTTGGATATTTGTGTGTTGATGTTTTGTTATTAATTCTTTTATTTATTTATTTATTTACTTACTTACTTACTTACTTACTTATTTAATTTGATGCAGGGAGTCTCTATATAGCGCTGGCTGTCCTGGAATTTAGTGTGTAGATCAGGCTAGTCTCAAACTCATAGAGATCCTTCGACATCTGCCTCTGCGAGTTGAGATAAAAGTATGCACCACAAGGTCTGGCTATGATTCACTCTGTAGGGCAGCACCTGGCTACGTAGCCCAGACTGACCTCCGACTTAGTGGAATCATTTCTCTTTTCCAGCCTCTCCCAAATGCAGGGCTTCCAGACGCATTCCGTAGAGGTTTGTAGCTCAGGCTGACCTTGAATTTGTTCCGTAGCTGCGGGCGACCTGGCTTTCTCGCCGACCCATCCCCTAAAGCTGGAACAGCGGGTGTGCACACCCACACCTCGGCAGCCTCGGTTTTCATTGGATCTCGAGTCTGAATCTGCTCCTGGATAAAAATCAAGCACTCTCCCACACACTCCTCCAGTCTTTCTTGACTACCACGCGGCAAGGGCCTTAACTCCCGCCTGTGACAACCTGAGCCATCAACTCAACTTTTCACCCTTTAGGTGACCTGTTCCTTTAAGAACGTCCCTCCCCGCCCTCAGGTCCGCCCAGTCAGGCCGGATTTCCTGTTCAAGCCCTGCCTTTTAAAGTGAAAATCATCGCTTCAACTTTTAGGACTGCAGTATACAGAGCCGAGACGCCCTGCGGGACCCTGGGGGATCTGGGGTACTGAAAGTAGGCAGACATGGGCTGCGGCAGGCTCCAGGGGAAAACGGGACCTCTCAGGGAAGATCCTGAGAGGAAGCCACTTGGGAGTGGGTAAAAATGTTATATGTCATGCCCAGCCCTCTCTTCGTCTTCCGAGGGAGGAGCTGTTCTTCCAGCTTGGAAGCAAGGATGCCAGTTAGCAGGATGCCAGAATCTCAGGGTCTCTCTTCCATATCACCTGCCTGAGCCCTGCTGTCTCCTTCCTATGTTTTCTGTGTGTGGCGGAGAGTGTGGGAAGACATGGTTATCCCCACCTCGAGCCCCATTCTGTTCGGTTCTTCTCCCAGGAGCTCCTTGGAGATGCTTCTGCTGTGGCTGCTGCTGCTGCTGCTGCTGCCCCTGCCCCTGCTGGCCATGCACTGGCAGCAGAGGTCTCGGGGTGCCAGGCCATGCTGGCTGATCAGTCTCCAGCACCGAGTGGCCTGGGGGCTGCTGGGCTGGGCAGCCGTCTGGCAGCAGCGGAAACTAGAACGGAGCACATTGAATGTGGCCCAGAGCCAGCAGCAGGCCCTCAGGTGGTGTCTGAAGAAAGCCCAGGGTTCCTGCTGTCTCCCCAGGGAGAACACAGGTGTGTTTCTGGCACCTGGGGGTGGTGACCCGATGAGAGAAAATAACCCACAAGACAGATTCTAGAGCCCAAAGGCCCCTTCGTTTACCAATATGGCAGTGGCGTGACGCAGAGCCCTACCATGGCCTACACCCGAATCCTGTTAGGATGGGGTTTCCTTTGCTGGGCCCTGCTCTGGCCCTCACCTCACTTCCTAGGCCCTTTCTGGGGTTTTTTTCTCAAGGCTTTCCACAATCTTTTCACTTCCTGAAGAGTTTCTGGTGTTTTTTTTTTTTTTTTTGGGGGGGGGGCTACAGACGTGAGCACCTTCCAGAATCATCTTCCACTGACTCAAACCAGCCACACCCAAGAGAAAGAAAGTGAAGAGAAGCTCCTACCCTCTACCTTACCCCAGTACCATGGAGATGCCCCTTTGCAGGTAAACAGAGATACCTCCACCCCACAACAGCAGACCCTCACAAAAGGATATACAAAGAAGGCCCACTGTGGTACCTGGGATCTGATCCTAAAGTCTGAATACCAGGCCCTCCTATCTCCCTCCAGGCCACCCTGCTGGGTCTAATAACCCTAAACAAAGCCTATCCAGAAGCGCTGGCTCCAGGAAGCACTGCCTGTGTGACCCCTGCATCCCCATGGCCCTGCTCTGTCCCCTGGCTTGGGCATGCCCTCGGCCGGGTAAGCCCTGTTGGAGCCAAGGACGCGCGGACCCTGCTGCTGGAGGCCTTGATATCCCCGGGGCTGAGGGTACTTGAGGCAAGGACTGCAGTGGAGCTCCTGGATGTCTTTGTGGGCTTGGAGGCTGATGGTGAAGAACTGGCTGAGGCCATAGCAGCTGGGAGCCTAGGAAGGCTTCTTCCCACACGAGCGGCTGAGCTGCAGGAGGCCCTACAGCAGGGACCCCGAGGACTGGCCCTCCGGCTCTGGCCAAAGCTGCAGGTGGTGGTGACTCTGGACTCGGGAGGACAGGCAGAAGCTGTGGCTGCCCTTAGGGTCCTGTGGTGCCAAGGGCTAGCCTTCTTCTCTCCTGCTTATGCTGCCTCAGGAGGTCAGCTGGATGCGGGGATTGGATGCAGGTGGGGCTGGGGTGCAGATGTCAGACAGCTAGCTGCCCTGCATTGAGCCTTCTTCAATTCTCCTTGGTGCCTGGGATGCTGGTGCGGGGGTTACTAGCTCTGACTAACAGCTAAGCATGCCGAGGTTCACTGAGACATAGCATCTCACAACAGACTCATGTGGTACCAGGATTTGTTTCCAGCTCTGATCCCTGCCAGAGGCACAGCATCTCTGCCTGTTCCCGCTCAGTCAAGACCTGGAAAGAGCAGGCTGGGCCTGGGGAGGCGTTTCCAGAAAGATTGTATCAGGAGGGCCAGATGCTTAGAGGAGCTGGGCCTGTTGTCCAGAGTGAGGCATTACCTTCTGCTGTTGCCTGGAAGAAAGGAACACACCACGAGGTTGACAAGAAGGTTGTTTGGCTCTCTACAGGAGTGATGGCCCTAAACCTGTGGCCAGAGCAACCTCAAGGATCCTATCTTCTGCCCCCTGGAGTCCCCTTTATTGAGCTGCTTCCAATCAAGGAAGGAACCCAAGAGGAGGCAGCCTCTACTCTCCTTCTTACTGATGCCCAAAAGGAGGAAGACTATGAGTTAGTGCTGACTGACTCTGCCAGTCTAACCAGGTGATACCCTACTTACTGGCCCTTGTCACCTCTGATGAAGACCCTAGCCTTGGGAAGGGACAAAAGCTCACTCTTCCTCTCAACCCACCACTCCTTAGGTGTCGCCTGGGTGACGTGGTACAGGTGGCTGGTACCTACAATCAGTGTCCTGTGGTCAGGTTCACCTGCAGGTAGGTGACCCCGGGGGATGACGAGGGGCTGTCCCTGTGCCTTGGGCCCTCTCCTTCTTCCTTCTTCCTTCTTCCTTCAGGCTGGGACAAACCCTGAGTGTTCGAGGAGAAGTTACTGATGAGACTGTATTCTCTGCGGCCCTGGCCCAAGCAGTGGGGCAGTGGCCAGGGGCCAAGCTGTTGGACCATGTCTGTGTGGAGAGCAGCATTCTAGGTAAGCATCTCTACCATCTCCTACCTCCATTTCTTGGGTCTGGCTATCCCCTGACCTATGTTTGCCCTGAGCAGAGACATCCAGGAAAGAGATAAAGCACACCCTTCCCTGTTCCTAAAGAAATCCCTCTCTTTATCTAACTTCCATCCCTACAGACTCCACCCCTTTTCTTTCCTGACCTGTCTCATATTTGGGAGTCAGTTCTAGGTTCCCCTCTATTCATTTCTTCCCCCCATGAACCTTAGAATAGGGAAGAAGTGAGAGGGCAGGGTGTTAGCTCTCGAAGCCGCCTCGTCCTCAGGAAGTCTGTATTCCTATCGCTTTCTCTTCAGACTCCTGTGACGGTTCTGCCCCACACTACGAAGTGTTTGTGGAGCTAAGGGGGTTGAGGAATCTGTCAGAGGAAAATCGAGACAAGGTAAACGATGAGACCTGGGTCTGATTCTAAATCTCTTTTGCTTTATGAGCCCCTGGTTGTCATGGAGATGAGTTAAGGGAAGGAGGTGGGCCTTAGAGGGGGACCCTTCAGAGAATCTGGGAAGGGAGCGTGGGTCCCACAACACACATTTCCACACCAAAATCCTAAGTACACGTAGCCTTGGATCTAGCCATGCATATCCGGTACACGTGCCACCCGCGGCATCGTGTCTCCATCTCACTGCTCTGCCCGTAGCTTGACCACTGCCTTCAGGACGCCTCCCCTCAGTACAAGTCCTTGCGGCTCCGGGGCAGTGTGGGTCCTGCCAAAGTCCATCTGGTGGGGCCGGGGAGCTTCAGAGTACTTCGGGAAGCACTAGCAGCCTGCTCCTCCTCCGTCTGGCCTCCTGAAATGCCTCGGGTCCTCAGGCTCAGGCGCCTGGTCCAGCTCCTGCAGAAGAGGGTGCTATCCTAACCAAGGTGGCCAGCCTTCTCGTGTCCGCCTCGCTCTTTCCTCTGGGACATCTCTGGCTGTTGAGTCCTGGACTAGATGTCGTATAATATAGGTTTGTTGGAGTCCTTGGGCCTTAGGGAGACCTTAGACTCATTGGCGGGTTTCAAGATGCAGGCTTTGTGCATATAGCCGAACCTGCCTACGGTCCCCTGTCAACCTAGCCTTCGTGAGACTGCTGGTCCTTCTCATGTGCTTGGCCAAGGTACAGCAAGAACTGAAAGTGTCGGCAATGCTCCTTGGGCAGAGGCTGAACCTCAGCCTCATTGCCTTGTGGTCTAAGGTGTACCTTGCACAAGCTCCTGAAAGGCTGAGGCTGTGGTCCACGGTAGCCTGGTGTTTAACACTCTTCCTACCAGTTCTTCTCCCATCCCTCCATCCTTCTCTCCCTTCCTCACTCTATCATTCTGCTATCTGGGTCAACTCCCAAATAAAACTTTTTTTAAAAAAGAATGTATTTGTTTTATGTTATCTGTGTGCACCTGCGTGTGTGTGTGTGTGTGTGTGTGTGTGTGTGTGTGTGTGCCCTCAGAGGCCAGAAAAGGATAATGAATTCTCTGCAACTGGAGTTTCAGGCAGTTGAGAGCTGCTATGTGGGCGCTGGGAACCAAACCCGGATCCTCTGTGCAAACATCAAGTATCAAGTTCTTGGCTGCTGAACTGTTTCTCTAGGCCCCCAGATAAGACTCTCTGACCCATGTAGTGGACCCTGCTTTGGAAATGCCATGTGGGGTCCTCCTCACACTGCATCAGCCACTGTCTGAGCTCCCCGCCAAAGCCCACCCATTCCCTCCCCATCCCGAGCTCCAGGGCCTGCTTTACCTACTCTGTACACTGGCTTAGGTTTAGTCCCAAGCTTGTGAGCCTAGAGGAGCCCCTGAGACTCCCAGCACGGTTTTCACGACCAAGCAGACAGAGCCACACAAGGCCCTCCCATGCCAAGCACAGCCTGAAGGTGAAGGAGCTCTTGCCAGCTCAGCACTGGGTTCGCGCCTGGCCTGGCCTGGCCTGGCCTGGCCTGGCCTGCACAAATCACTTCCAGGATGAGAAAGCAGAAAGCTATCCTTCAAGACACAAAGTGTCACAGCAGGAAGGAGCGTCAGACCTATCTGAAGAGAGAGTCCATAGCAGTGAGGAAACTAAGTGGCAAGACTAGGAGGCTAAGACCCCCAACTCCTCCCAAGTCCAGTATCCAGCTTTTGGTTCTGGGCTTTTTCCTCCTCCCTCCTCCCTCCTCCTTCCTCCCTCCTCCCTCCTCCCTCCTCCCTCCTCCCTCCTCCCTCTTCCCTAGCCAGTCCCACATCAGCCTTTTCTTTCCTTTATTTTATGGATGTGAATACACTGTTGCTCTCTTTGGATATACCAGAAAAGGCCCATTAACAGATGGTTGTGAGCCACCATGTGGTTGCTGGGAACTGAACGCAGGACCTCTAGAAGAGCAGTCAGTGTTCTTAACCACTGAGCCATCTCTCCAGCACACACACCACACACACACACAAACACAGACCAGCCTTTTAAAATTCCCCACCAATGACTGCCCAGCCTAGCACACAAGGCCCTGGAAAACTGTATCTACATTACCTCTCCCTTTAGCTCCACAGAAACTATGATGCCCACCCCCCACCCGTCGAGAGCCAAGCACTGTAATCCAAGCCTTTGTTCTGCGTTGTCCCTTCCCAGGCATACTCTGTCCCCTTACCTACCTAATGGAAGCTACTTTTCAGCAAAGCCTTTGAGGGACCTCCTGCCCCACCCAGAAGGAAGAGCCTGTCGAGTCTTTGCTGGTGTCTGAGTAGTTCTTCCCCTGCATTGAACTATCCTGGGCTCAGGCCACACCCCACCCAGATTTACAGGTTCCTTGAAGAGGAGACATGGAGGTTGGAAAGATGGCTCCATTAAGAGCCCTTACTGCTTTTTTGCAGAGGACCCGATCTTGGTTCCCAGTGCCTACCTAGTGGCTCACAACTATCCATAACTCCAGTTCCAGGGGTTCCAAAACCCTCCTTTGGCATTCACAGACACCAGGCACAGTATCAATCCATACATGCCAAGCACTCATACATAAAAATCTAAAAATAAGCAAATTTAAGAAAATGGGCTCACGTCCTAGACACATAACTGTCCCTGCACCCATGCAGGACTGATCGACATCAAGGGCTTCTTAATAGGACCCTGAAGGTAGACTTGGCCTGGAGGTGGCTTGAGCCCTTTACCACCCACACCCTGTTCCATGGTGGCTCAATCCTGGAGATGGTAGAGTTGTGTTTTTTAAAAAAAAAAAAAAAAAAGGAGAGCTGTGGGGTGAGGGGGTGGAGTAGGGCAGGTCAAGAGCTGTTTCCATGGAGGAAAAGGCCCTGGAACCTGATGGACTCCAGAGTCAGTGGGGGTGAGGGAGCGTGCCACCCAGGTACCCTCCCTCCCTTCAGCGTACCATAGACAGTGGTTCTCGGACAACCACTTCTGCCCCTAATTAGCTACCGTCCCCTCCCCCATTGTCTCCATCTAGTGAGTGTCCCAGCCAAGGCCTCTTTTGTGAACTTAGATTCCTGGGCGCAAGGTAACCTCATTAGTACTCGGAAACTGCCCTATCTCCAAGGAGCAGGCAGACAGACAAGCCAGGGACCAGGGACAGGGCGGCCATTCTTTGGGTCCAACCTGGAAACGGTTCCCCTGCAAGATGCTAATCTTAGACATGTCTTTGTCTGGTTTAAAGTAGACGCATGTACTATTGTCTCCCCACACACGCACACACCTCAGAGCACTATAAAGCCCTGGCCCCTGGGAGCAAGCCACAGAAGACGACGGCCTCAGACTTCTTGGGTATTTGGACCGCTGCACTGAAAATTCCATCTCTCCAGATCACCCTTCTCTGAGCTCCAGACACCATGAACTTTCCGTCTACTAAGGTAAAGAGCTAGAAATAGGGATGCGCCTCATCAAACTACTGAGGCCATGATCGTGCTTGCCGAGGGCTGGGCTCATGGGCTCTTTCTAGCATGGAGCACTGAGAGAAGAGTCTCGGTGGCCTCTTGGCAACCTGCCTCCTTGGTTAACACTGGGTATGCCATTATGTGGAAACTCATGTTTAATGAGTACTTGTATTTCGGATGTTCCCTGTGCCTGTCAGTTATGTCTTCCACCCTGGGGAGTAGGGACAATTTTATGCCTAGTTTGTAGGTGAGGAAGGGCTGTCCCCAAAGCGTGAGAAATTAGTTCAAAGCCACAACATTCAGTTTCCCCAGCAAAGGAACAAGCCTGCTGTGAATAGAGGGAAGGACTGCCCTGAATAAACCCTTTGTTTCCAAGCCAACCTTGTAAGTTTGGTGCAGACAGACTCAGCCACACCTGTCTGCAGGTGGAAGGTCAAGCCTTCAAATATGTTTGCACAGGACAAACTTCTTCTGTCCGAGAAGCCTATGAGGGTTCGTAGAGGATATGGCCCGGTTGAGTTGACAAAGGATCCAGCTGCAAGAAACTCAGTGACAGCCAAGCAGGATCTCAGGCAAGGAGAGGTTCAGAGCCAACTGGCCGTGTGGAGTGAAACCCATTTGCACCTTGTCTCTGTCCCCTTTAGGTTCCCTGGGCCGCCGTGACGCTGCTGCTGCTGCTACTGCTGCCGCCGGCGCTGCTGTCGCTTGGGGTGGACGCACAGCCTCTGCCCGACTGCTGTCGCCAGAAAACGTGTTCCTGCCGTCTCTACGAACTGTTGCACGGAGCTGGCAACCACGCTGCGGGCATCCTGACTCTGGGAAAGCGGCGGCCTGGATCCCCTGGCCTCCAGGGACGGCTGCAGCGCCTCCTTCAGGCCAACGGTAACCATGCAGCTGGCATCCTGACCATGGGCCGCCGCGCAGGCGCAGAGCTAGAGCCACATCCCTGCCCTGGTCGACGCTGTCCGACTGCCACCGCCACTTCTTTAGCGCCCCGGGGCGGGTCCAGAGTTTGAACCCGTCTTCTATCCTTGTCCTAGTCCTAACTTCCCCTTCTGCTCGCCAGGGTAAATGGCAATAAAGACGATTCTCTGTTGGTGTGACTAATCTTTGTTTCTGCGTGTCAAGTTCAGGCCTCCAGGGGGCGGGAAAGCACCTTGAGAATTGTGATGAGTCTAGGGCCTAAATACTTACTTGGTCGTCGCGAAGAACCCAGCAAGGAACCTTGCAGAGTCCTGGGGTGTGTGTTGCACTCTTGGAAGGGTGAAAATGAGGTACCGGTGTGTACTCACGTTGTTCTGTCCGCTTCATTTATTTAGAAACAGGGTGTTAGGTATTCTAAGTTGCCTTCGAAAGACAGAATGACCTTAAACTTAAATGGCCTGATCTTACTGTCCTCGATGGTGTTGATATTGCAAGTGTGATCCATCACGCCTCCTTTATGCAATGCTGGAGGACTGACCCCAGAGATTCATGCCTATTAATTAAGCAATCACTCTATTCACCCCTACTCTTTTACAGTAGGGACCTATACAGAGAGGTCCTGGAAAACTGCTCAAGGGCACAGAATCCCCAACTGGTAAGGGCTGGATGTAAGGTTGCAGAAGAGGCCAGGCATGTGAACTTTCCTGAGGAACCTTCCAGAGCATCTGTAGTGTGGTCCACTGTACCGTGGAGTATGAGCAATGCCACACTGGAAAGGAGGTGGGCGAGTTTGTGCAGCCATTGCATATGAGCAGCAGGTGTTGGACCTTGATGCACTGAATGGGGAGTCTGGCAATGGTCTTAGGCAGAGAATGGGCAAAGATGTGTCCACAGCTCCAGTCAAAGGTACCTATTGCAGGTTGAAGTGCGCTTCCCCCAAATTCACACGCTGCAATCTTAACCCCCACCCCACCCCGCGCCAGCATTTAGGAAGTAACCTTGCCAATGTAGTCAGCTAAAATGAGATAGGAGCAGAGTATGGTAGACCTGTAATCCAGTATAAATAGTGTTCTTTTTTTTGTTTTTGTTTTTTTGGATTTGTTTTTGTTGAGACAGGGTTTCTCTGTGTAGCCCTGGCTGTCCTGGAACTCACTCTGTAGTCCAGCTGGCCTCAAACTCAGAAATCTGCCTGCCTCTGCCTCCCAGAGTGCTGGGATTACAGGCGTGCGCCACCACCGCCCGGCATAAATAGTGTTCTTACAAAAGAAAAAAAAACTAGGGTACACACAGAGAAGCAAGAAGAACTCACATGAGCACAGAAATAAAGACCAGGGCCATGCACCCACCAACTAAGACATGCTAGAGGTCACCAGCAACCCACTTAGAAGCTGGGGAAGAGCATGGAAGAAAGAGATTGTTCTTTACAGCCTTCAGAGGAATCCAGCCCTGAGTTCGCCTTGAACTCAGATTTCCAGATCCCAGAATTGTTTAAGCCATCTACTCGGTGTCTCGCTGCTGTAGCAGCCCTACAACAGTAATGTAAAATCCTAAAGTAGAGACACCAGGGCTGGCAAGATGTCTCAATGGACAAAGATCTTGTTGTCAAGACTGAAGAACTGAGTTCGATCCTAGGGACCCACAAAGCGAAAGGCGACAACCGACTTCGGAAAGTTGGCCTCTGACCTCCACACCTACACAGGCATGTATACACGCATATGCAAAAATAAATAAATGCAACAACCTTTTTTTTTTTTTAAAGAAAGAAATATCCCAATTCCAGCAGGCGGCACTGTCAACCAGACACCAGCCGCAGCGTGGGCCGCGCGGGGAAACCCGTGGGGTGGAGCTACGGGAGCAGCCAGGGAACCACGCGTAGGGGCGTGATCACCCTGAAAGAAGGGCGTGACCACCGTTCGAGCCCCACCTCATCACCTCAAGCCTGGATGGTGGGCGTGTCTCCGAGTCTCTCCCCAAGAGACACGCGTGGGCCGCTCCCCTCTGGGAGGAGGGCCACAGAGGAGGGCTGCGGGTGTCTCTGGCGGCCCCTCCCGGTGCGGAGCCACGTGGTGGGCACGGGCCGAGCCCTCCGGGAAGAACCTGACCCGTGGGGAGGTGGGGTGGGGTGGGGTGGGGGTGGCGGCTCCCGAAGTGCCGCGGAGCAGAGCTTAGAACAGGTTCAGAGCGCACAGGCAGCGGCGGCGAGAGGAGGGGAGGAGGCAGGCCGGCGCATGGGGCGCCCCGGCCCCGCCGGTAGCGCGCCCCCTCCGGCCAGGCCGCGCTGAACGCAGCCCGCGCAACGCCTCGAATCCATACCCGGGGCCATGCCGGTCATGAAGGGGTTGCTTGCCCCGCAAAACACCTTTCTGGATACCATCGCCACCCGCTTTGACGGCACGCGTGAGTTGGGCCGAGGCTGGGTCAAGTCTCCTTGAGACAGGGTGGGTCTCTGGATGCGGTGAGATCAAGGAGAGAGAGTGGGGTGCTGGATCTCCTAGAATCGTGGTAAAGAAACGGGGTGCAGAGCCCTTGAGAGTGGAGATGGAGACATGGAGCGCTAGGGCGGGGGGGGGGGGGGCAAGGTTAGGGGGTGTGACTCAAGGCAAAGCGGCTCTTTGTGCCACAAGACGGAGGAGGGGCCTTGGGAGCTACCCACTCCAGGGCAGAGCTGAGCGGGGAGTGTGTAGAAAGGTATCTGAGATGTGGAGATGGGACAAAGTGCTTTGGTGACTACAGCTGCCTCTGCCCCAGAAAAGAGAGAGAACAGACTTCGGCAAAACCTAGTCTGCATTAAGGTCACGCGCCCCCAAATCATGAGATATCCTTGCGTGAGGTGGGCGAGGCAAAGCGGGGGCAAGAACTTGAGACCGAGAAAACTCCCTGCTAGCCCACCAGGGACTGGTTCCCAAGTTCAGCACCCTGGACAGCCACACAGCTCCTCCCCGGCCTCTTCTCCCGCCATTCCCTCTCCCCAACTCTGGAACCCCTAGGTCTTCCTTTGTCCCTTTTCGAAACCCTGGCCGACATTAGGAGGGTGGGGGAGCAGTAGCCGAGGGCGGAAACCGAGCCGCCTGGGCCCTACCCCCCCCCACCTCCTTGTTTCCATAGCGCCAATCACCGAGGCAACGGGCCCTGGGATGGAAGAAGTAGGCTTTGCCCAGGACCCAGTGCTTCCTAGGAACCCTCAGTGCCCCGATCAGACACCCCATCCCCTGACAGTACCCTCTTGTAGGGTCCTTGGACTGTTAGTTTCTCATACCTCATCAACTAAACCTATCCCTGCGTGTTACCCCACCCGCCAGCCTCTAATCCACTGAGGCTAGAGGAAGCCAACTCAGGTTCTGGTGCTGGGGTGGCTGCAGCTCACACCTCAGTGTCTTCTCCAGTTTGACTTTGAGCATAAGGAACAAATCCTTTGAAACTCCTTTTAAAAAATATCAAAAAGTCGGCATTTCCTGGAAGGGAAGAAAGAGGGATGTGTCTCCTACAGTCTTTCCTTTACTTTAAGCACATTTATGAGTTTGGGAAAAATTTCTGCCTTTTGGTTTAACAATAAGAGAGTGTGATGTCATCAGGATCTTTATCCTGCTCATTAAAAGAGGATGCCGGGGTAGTATCCAAGGATGTGCTTCCAGAATTGAGTAAATTGGGGGTGGGGGTGGGGATCTTCTAAGTGCCAGCAGCTCCTCTTCCCTAAGTTACCTACATGATGCAACCCACATCCATGGGGGAAAGGCACATTGTGTCCCACTTTGCAGATAAGGAAACTGAGGCCTTCAGCCACATTGTGTAGGTGGTAGAAGTGAGTGCTGGAGTCTGTCCTTGCCATTCGGTATTGCCTTGTGCAGTCACCACTCTCCAGCCTGAAGGTAGGATCGTGAACCACCTGGCCTCATGGGGCTCCTTTTCTAGCCCTTCATGGAGTCCAGGCCACCCTTGTATGCTTTGTCCTCATTTCAGAACATCTCAGAGGGAGATTAGGACCCCCTACCCACGGAAGCTTCCAGCTCTCTGAGCTCTGCCCATGACTTGAGGGAACCGTTGTTCATGTAGTCGGTTAGCTCCCCTCTGGGCTCGGCCCTGACCTTGACCTCTCCTTCCTGTAGACAGCAACTTCCTTCTGGCCAATGCACAGGGCCCACGGGGTTTTCCCATCGTCTACTGCTCCGACGGCTTCTGTGAGCTCACAGGCTACGGCCGCACCGAGGTCATGCAGAAAACGTGTAGTTGCCGGTTCCTCTATGGCCCAGAGACCAGTGAACCAGCCCTGCAACGGTTGCAAAAAGCCCTGGAGGGCCACCAGGAACACCGAGCCGAGATCTGCTTTTACCGAAAGGATGGTAAAGAGCCTGTCCTGGCTTGCCTGACATCTGCCCAAATGCCAGGCTTCACCCAGCACAGTCTGCTAGGCACAGAAAAGCTGGTGGGCATGGCCACGAGCTGCCTGTAGGAGGACTAAGATCCTTTCTGGGCCTTGGTCTCTCCATTTGTAAAGTGAAGAAGGGACCAGATGACAGTTCTCTGGGGGGTGTATCCCAGCTCTAAACCTTCACCAAAGCCACTGAGTGATTTGAGAAAACTAGGAGAAACCAAGGCCTCCGCGGGGATGCTCATGCCCCTCTGCCCTCCCTTTATGCCCACAGGCTCAGCCTTTTGGTGTCTTCTGGACATGATGCCCATCAAGAATGAGATGGGGGAGGTTGTGCTCTTCCTATTTTCCTTCAAGGACATCTCTCAGAGTGGAGGCCCAGGACTGGGCTCACCAGGAATCCATGGGGACAATAATCATGGTAACTGCAGGTCTGGGTCACAGTAGACCGCGCTACCCACAGCCTCTTAGGATGCACCCGACTTATCTCTGTCCACTTTTTTTTTCCTCCGATAGAAAATTCTCTTGGGAGGAGAGGAACTAGTTCAAGACTTAGGTCCACGAGGAGGCAGAACCGGACTGTCCTACACCGGTTGTCTGGTCACTTTGGTCGCCGGGGCCAGGGAAGTGTGAAGGCCAATAGTGTGAGTTCCACCACCACCACCCCCCACACCGAAATCCCCATGTCCTTAATTCCCTGCTACCTTCTCCCTCTTTCCCTGTCTGTTCAGTCTCCTTCTGCTGGCTTGCTCCTCTGCCCACCCATTTTCCACACACTACTTTCTGCTTCAGCACATATGCCCCTCCCCCAATCCCTCCTCCAATCCCCACTTCCTTTTCTTCCTCCGTAGGTGATTGACATTGCTCTGGTGATGTCACAGGAGGTGGGTCTCTAGCAGTAATCCTCCCCCTGAGTGTAAGGGTTGTATCATGAGGGATGAACTCACAAGCTGCTGTGATCCTAGGAAGAAAACCCCTGTTGTGGACCTAGCATCCCACCCTGTGTGCCACCCGCAAGGTTCCTGAAGAAGTCAGGTGATGAGTCCCCATCCGCTTCTATAGTCTGTTATAGGCCAAAGGAATTGGGTCAGCAGAGCTAACTTCCTCCCTGTGAGGGCATGCTCACCCCTCACTAGGCCCCTAGAACGCAGAAAGCACTACAAAGAAGTTAGGAGCCTTCAGCTTGTCTGATTGTCATCAGACAATCTTCAAGTCTGTGCAAATGCTGCTGATAAAGCAAGATGTCTTTAGAAGGCGCCTGAAGGTGTTGTGTGGAGATTTAACTCTGTGATAGAGTACCTGCCTCACTGCCTCTAGGTTAGGTCCCCAGCACAAGAAAGGGAAGAGAAGGCGTCAAAAGGAAAAGCTACAAAAAGAAACCTGAGCTATAGCATGGCGCAGATGCAGACCTGAGAATTCCGCACCCCCCCCCCGACCCCCTATCTTCCATCTCTTTTCTGGCTACCCTTGCAATACCAACCCCCTTTCCCTATCCCCAGATGCTCCCTTCCCTTGGCCTCAACTTCTCTTTCCCCTAAGTGTCCCCAACCACTACCCCTCTCCCTTTAGAACGTATTTGAGCCAAAGCCATCAGTGCCTGAGTACAAGGTGGCCTCCGTGGGGGGCTCCCGCTGCCTCCTCCTCCACTACAGCATCCCCAAGGCTGTCTGGGATGGTCTCATCCTCCTCGCTACATTCTACGTCGCGGTCACCGTCCCCTACAACGTCTGCTTCGCGGGTGACGACGACACCCCCATCACTTCCCGACACACCCTTGTCAGTGACATCGTTGTGGAGATGCTCTTCATCCTGGGTCAGAACCTCTGCCCTCCTAACCTGGAGGGTGGGCTGTGGGGACCCACTCTGACAAACCTGCCTCCATCCTGGGTCTGCTGGGCCCTTCCTTAGCTTGAAGAGTCTTCTCTTTGTAGTTCTGAGTCCTAGGGGCCTAGAGAGGGGCGAATATGCCCTCAGAGGGGGAGGAGGCTTACCCCTTGTCGAGTCCTGGAAGTCCTGTGGTACCCAGTGCCCTGCAGCCTTCAGCCTTGTGGTCTTTCCTTCCTATAGATCATCCAAGAGTCTCAGCTTTCTTCGCTCTGCCTCTTCCTCCATCCTGGGCCTCCAATGCTCACTCCTAGCTTGCCCCATTCATTACCTACCTGACCTGAGAGTTCAGACTGTGGTCCCTAGCAACAGCCTCTTGTATTCCTCAGACATCATCTTGAACTTCCGTACCACCTACGTGTCCCAGTCGGGCCAGGTGATTTCTGCTCCTCGGTCCATCGGCCTCCACTACCTGGCCACCTGGTTCTTCGTGGACTTCATTGCTGCCTTGCCCTTTGACCTGCTGTATGTCTTCAACATCACCGTGGTGAGTGACCTCCCCCCCCTCCAATCCCACCATGCATCCTAGCATCTGAACTCCAACCCAGCCTCTCCCGTTAGCGGAGCATCCACAAACCCAGTGACAGTCCTGTCAATTCATATTCAGACAGGTGTTCCTCCGACCCTGCCACGGGCATAGCGCTGAGCCAGGCACTGGGAAGGAACCCAAAGGGTCTATGCTCTTGGAGAACTCAGCTCACAGTCTCTGAGGGAAGCTGAGAGAAGCTAATGCTAACTATGGCTACCAAGGCGGCATTGGTCTGCCGCCAGCTGAGTGGTACTTTTCACATTTTTTTTTTTAATTTAGAAAACAACTGATGAGCATTTAGCTGTCTGCAAACACTTTATGGGGTCTGGTCACAAGGAATTGGCCCTCAAAGCCCCCCTCAGATTGGCTGTGAGACAGGCAGGAATAATGGAGGGAGGATATTAGACACAGAATCACTGAATGGGAGACGTCAGTCGCTGCATGGTAACGCTGCACAGGGTCTGGGCTGGCCATGGAGATCTGCGCAGTATATGCAAATCTGACCAGTATATGCAAAAACATTCTGAAATCAGGCCAGCACCTGGGGGCAGAGGCATCCCAGCTGGGCAGGGGCTGAGATGGTCAGGGAAGGAACTGTTCCTTGGGGAGGCGGGGAGCAGAGCCAAACCTCCAAGAATGAACAGGATTTGGCCGGCAAAGGATAAAACTCCAGAGAAAGCCTAGTAGGTCAAGCCAGGGAGCCAGAGGCTGGGTAGTGTTGTACCTGGACCAGTGTCTTCACTTGGGACTGCCTGGAAATGCCCTGAGTGGTCTGTATGGAGGCCAGAAAGTTGGTCTTTTCTAGTCCAAGGTGAGGCAGTCGTGCCCTGTGTCCCCAAGCCCCCTCGCCACTGTGGGGGAGGCGAGGTGGAGAGGAGACCAGTTTTCCTGTGTGCTCTCCCTGCCACACTCAGCTATAGCAGGAAACCACCTACACGAAGCCGGATTTAACTAGCCGCCAACGGGCTGTGGGCCCCTTCTCCTGGTTGTTCACATGTGTGTGCATGCTCCTACACACGTGCGTGCGTGTGTGTGTGTGTGTGTGTGTGTGTGTGTGTGTAAGTCTGCCCTGAGATCCTAGCCATTCAAAGATTACCTGCCTGTCCTCAGGTTTATATCCATGCCTCTATGCCCACCAGATAGAGTCAGACAGGTAGACAGCTGTCCTTACAGGAGAGGTGTGCTGCAGAGAGCCGCCAACCCCTCCTCTCAGGATGGGGAGAGGATGTCACCTCTCCTCTGTCACCCTCAGGAGTACTTTACAGATCAGTACTGTACTTTCACACCCTTCAGGAAAAGTTCTTCCATCTCTTTTCAAATGTTGATTTGAAAACTAAGTCAGAACTAGGACTCCAGACTCCTGATCTAGTATCCTTTCCCATACATAACCTGCTTCCCGGATAAGCAGGGTCTCCAAATGTATGGCTTAGGGGAGGGAGATGAGGAAAAACACCGGAAGCTTGAGAAAGCTAGAATGGAAATAGAGGAGCAGGCGCCTGACAAGAGTTACATAGAGTTAAAGGAATCATGCTCATGGCATTCCGGCCAAAGGACAATGACAAATGAGTGAAGGGTCTTTATTGGTGCAGGCTGAAGATTGGTGTGTTTAGTTAGGCCTTAAAGATCCATGTTGGGGAACCAGGGCCACCTCCTTTCTAGCCCCTTCACGACGTGGCTCTGGAGCAGTGTAATGCCAGGGCCCTGGGTTAGATCTTCCAAGCAGCTTCCTGAAAGGCTGCTGAGGGCCTTTATATCAAGTCCTAGAGTCTATAGCTCTAGCTGATAAGCTCTGTGTGTGTGTGTGTGTGTGTGTGTATGTGTGTGTGTGTGTGTGTGTGTAAGGAGTGTAGCTACTCCTTGTTTGCCAGGGTAGAAGGCCTCATTGAAGTGTTTTTTGTTTTGTTTTGATTTTTAAAAGATTTATTTTATTTATTTATTTTATGTATATGAGTACACTGTAGCTGTACAGATGGTTGTGAGCCTTCATGTAGTTGCTGGGAGTTCAATTTAGGACCTCTGCTCACTCCCATCAACCCTGCTCGCTCTGGTTAGCCCTGCTCGCTCAGGCCCAAAGATTCATTATTATATCTAAGTACACTGTAGCTGTCTTCAGACACACAAGAAGAGGGCATCAGATCTCATTATGGATGGTTGTGAGCCACCATGTGGTTGCTGGGATTTGAACTCAGGACCTTTGGAAGAACAGTCAGTGCTCTTAATCGCTGAGTGGTTTCTCCAGCCCGTGACGTATTAATAATTAAAACAAAACCAGCACATTTGGAGATATGGAGAAAGAAGGAAGGAAGGAAGGAAGGAAGGAAGGAAGGAAGGAGAGAGAGAGAAAGAGAGTTTTCTAGATGTCTAGAATGTATAAGGTCCTGGGTTTGATCCCTGCATTCTTTTCCCCATAGTAGTAGAATTAACAGGCATTTACAGGACCCTTGCTAGACACCCTGACTCCATCAGCCTCTAGTTCACAGAGGGCGTCCTGATTTCCTTCTCACCTGTAACTGACCTGGAAGCAGAAAAGCCTTTGACTTTTGGTAGTCACCGGCCCTTATTTGACCCCATTCCATTCATTACACTTCCCTATGCCTGCTCCATGGTGTCTAGGACAGTGGATCTCTGAGCAGGGATCATTCAGTTTACCCCGTCTCTGCCAGCTCTGAGCAGGGCTTGTTCCTGTATCACCCTATAATTCTAGGAGGCAGCTTAGTCCCAAATGGACTTGGTGACCTTCATCTTGAGTCTGAGTTACAGCTCTGTCATTTTCTTGGTCTGTCACCTTGGAGCAAGTCACTAGTGTCTGTGAGCACTACACAGTTCATTCATCAGGAAAACTGGGTCCTAGATGATAACTGGCCCAAGGACTTGGAAGGTTGTTTTGTTTATTTTAACGAAGACTATAAATGTCTGGCATAGTGGTGGAGCAGTGCAAACGCAGTCCCCAGTGGCTAAGTTATTTTCTCTTGATGCATTTTAAAGTCACTTTCTCAGGACAGCAGGGATAATTTTGTTTTTAGGTTTTTGTTTTTTTTTTCCCCCTTCTTCTTCTTCGCAGCTTCCTCTGGCTCCAGGGTGTCTGGTGGGAAGGGCCTGGGTGGGGGTGGGGCTATGTGAGAGCTCCGGGGTGGGGAGGTGTGCCCGCTGACAGCCTCCCCCGCTGCCCTCCTGCAGACCTCGCTGGTACATCTGCTAAAAACCGTGCGGCTCCTGCGGTTGCTGCGGCTGCTGCAGAAGCTAGAGCGGTACTCCCAGTGCAGTGCAGTGGTGCTCACCCTGCTCATGTCCGTCTTTGCCCTCCTGGCTCACTGGATGGCCTGCGTCTGGTACGTCATCGGGCGCCGGGAGATGGAGGCCAATGACCCGCTGCTCTGGGACATTGGTGAGCCACCAGCCCCAGACTTTCCCCACCCCCTTCCGCTTGCTACCTCTGACTACTGACTTTCCCTATCCCCAAATGGCTGCTACCAGCACTCAGCACCTCCTCATCCCATAGTCCTCCAGCCGTCCAATAAGATGCCCTGCCTGTGTTCCTTTTGGATCAAGTGTGGAGACACTGGTTTGAAGATAAGGGCTCTGCCTAAGGGGAACGTTCAGCCTAGCAGGGAACAAGATCAAGATCGGTGATAGGGGAAGGAGAAGGTATTTTGGACGAAGGAAGCAGCATGTGTAAAGGTTATTTAGAAAGCTCTTAGTCTGTCAGCTCTCTGCCATCATCAATTCCTCCTTAGAGGCAATTAATGGAGCCACTGTCAAGGAGGCAGACTCAGGCCTCACTGTTTCCTTGGAAAGTAGGTCAGATCCTAGGTGCTGCTCTTGACGCCTCCCACTCCAACACTGACCCACCACTTGGATCTGGCATGGTCCCTCTATCTCTACTCCCTTGTCCAGTCCAACCCACCTTCCTCTCTTCATGACTCCTACAATGGGCTCAAGTGTTAAGAGCACTTGTTGACCTTGCAGAGGACCTGGGATCATTTTCCAACGCCCCTATGGTAGGGTAGTTCATGGGGGATCTACTGCCTTCTTCTGACCTGTGCAAGACACACACACACACACACACTGTACAAATACAAAATATGTTGACAAACACTCATACACATTAAAAAATAAAATAAATAAATCTATAATAATAATTTAAAAAAACTAATAGACACTGACCCATTTCCTGCTTCTACTTGAGCCCATACATAACATGTTTGCAAATACTCATACACATTAAAAATAAAAATAAATAAATCTGCAATAATAATTTTAAAACATAATACCTGGGCCCTTACATAAGCTGACCTCACTGCCCTCAAGTCCCATGCTGTCATGTGTCCGAAGCAGCCTTGTGTGATCTGTGTCCCTGCCGTCTTCCTCCTGTACAGCCCGTGTATACTAGCTGCCCTATGGGACTTAGTAACAGCTGATTTCTCACTATGGGCCTGTGCATGTGTTCTTCCCTGGGAGGCCTGGGCTC
Organism: Apodemus sylvaticus; assembly: GCF_947179515.1. Lineage (NCBI taxonomy): Eukaryota > Metazoa > Chordata > Mammalia > Rodentia > Muridae > Apodemus > Apodemus sylvaticus. Next base: position 22,235,858 of record NC_067481.1, read on the forward strand.
CTTCCCCCTCCCCCCTCCCAGGTGAATTTTCTATTCTCTTAGTCTACACCAAAACAAACAAACAAACAAACAAACCTATGTCCTAAGAGAGTAATGTCTCTAGGATCCATGTTGTCCCCCATATCACCCCCCCAACATGCTATGGTTTCTAATATACTTGTGTAGCTTGCCTCACACCTGTAATTGCTTGTTTTTCTCTCCCCTTGATACTGTTTACAGGCGCTGCCGGGAAAGCCCTGGCTGGCTCAGATCTCAGCATTTTCCCTACAACACACAGGAAACACAGAGTAACATACCAGAAAGTTGCAGGGGCCCTTGTGGTCAACGGTCTATGGAGTGGCTAGCCTTGGAGTGCACTGTAGGCAGTTGAAGGCCTCCAGGCCCAGTCACAACTGCTCAACACACTTCCGGTCTTAGGCGCTTCAAACTACCCTTCTCTGTAAATATGTATCCAAGGCCAAACAGGCAGATCAGGGAAATGCTTTCTCCAGCGCTTGCGTAGCCATCATTTCTTCCCTCACCCTTGTCACAGGTTGGTTGCATGAGTTGGGCAAGCGGCTGGAGGAGCCTTATGTCAACGGCTCAGCGGGTGGACCGTCTCGGCGCAGCGCCTATATCGCTGCGCTGTACTTCACGCTAAGTAGCCTCACCAGTGTAGGCTTCGGCAACGTGTGTGCCAACACGGACGCTGAGAAGATCTTCTCCATCTGCACGATGCTCATAGGCGGTGAGGCCAGACCCACTATTTCCAGGGAGCTTGTGAATCTAGGCTTGTGTACAGGGAAATAAGGCTCAGAGAAAGGAAGGTGCCCACCCAGTCACAGTCACGTGTTCATTCATATTTGCTACCCATCACTGTGCCCATAAACAATTGCGATCTCTTTTAAGGGGTAAAAATACCCAAGATCATGGCCAAACCGGTGATGAGAGAGGAGTATGGGTCTATAGAGCATCTATGGATTGTCACATACTTGCCCCTGCTTCGATTGCTCGTTGTGTTCATTTGAACCCGCTAGCTCTCCAGTGCTCCCCCAGAACCTAGGAGACCCATCCAAGACCGGGTGACTCGGGGAGAACAAGAAGCAACGTGCAGTGAGCGCCTCTGATACTCTAAGTTGCCCCCTTTGTAGCCCTGATGCACGCAGTGGTGTTTGGGAATGTCACAGCCATCATCCAGCGTATGTACTCGCGACGCTCGCTCTACCACAGCCGCATGAAGGATCTCAAGGACTTCATCCGAGTGCATCGCCTGCCCCGCCCACTCAAGCAGCGCATGCTCGAGTACTTCCAGACTACCTGGGCAGTCAACAGCGGCATCGATGCCAACGAGGTAGCGCTGAGGAGGGATTCCTGCCACACGTGACGTGGCGGTACAGTAGGGAAGGGCTAGTGCCTCTCCAGGGTTGGAACAGAGGCAATCAGGGCGGAAGGAGGCACAGGGCTCTCAGCAAGGACGTGCACCCAGCCAAATCCAAATCCCTTTCTTTGGTGCTTGAACATGGAGGTCGAAAGGAAGCAGAATGCTTGAGTCTGGACTTGAGTGGACACTCAGCCTTCTCTGGGCCTCAGTTTCTCCATCGTGGTAGGCTTCGCAGTTCCCCCAGTACTAGAGTAGGGCAGGCCACCCTTCTCCATTCGTTCTTATGTACTGAACACAGTGGAGAATGGGGCAGTAGCTACAGATGATTACAGGCAGCTTCGGCCCTAAAGGAGACCCCAACAAAGGTGGGACAGAGAAACACATAGTGAACGGGGCCGTAGGGAAGTGAGTTCCTGCAGTAGGCCCCAGGGGTCGGGGGACGACGACAAGGAAGGTGGCAGAGAAAAGGGTGCATCATGGTCAAGAGACTCGGACTGCCATTAGACCATTCCAGGCCAAAAGAGAGATTAAAAAGAGAGAGAAATAAAGCAACCTAGGTTTCTGAGTGCTGGTAAGGCAGAGCGAATGAGGAGTTCCAGGACTGGAAGTAAAGTGAGCTCTGCAGGGGGGAGGCTGTACTGGGAGGGGTGCCGGTGCCAAGAGTCGGGGCTGGGCATCTGCCTTGAGTTTGCAGTTTGTCATTCTGTCCGATCTCTAAGAAGGGATGTGGCAAAGAGGGTGGAGGAGGAAGTGGATGGGAAGCATTGGCCAGGGAAGGATCCTCAAGAGCAGGCAAGTTCTAGTTGGTCGCAAGAGGGCAGCTCACAGTGCTACCCTGGTCTGGCTTGGGGTCAAGGGATGATGAGATGAAGGCACCCTAGGAGGAAGACTGAGCTTAGGGATGAAGGGGCGTGTCCAGGCTGAGCCGTCAGGAGATGCGCTGTCTACAGGGGACTCTGAGAGGTTGTCCATGAGGTAGTTGTAAATACACACATTAGGGCTTCCAGGCATGAGTGGTGGGGGAGATGGGGCCTGGGTACCATGGTGTGGGGGCGGGGTGTAGAACTGAGAAGCGAGTGAGGGGACTGGCAAGGAGGGTGAGGAAGGAAGGAGGAATGAGTGCTGTAGATGAGGGAGTAAAACTGGGAGGGAGGCCCTTCCAGGGCCCAGGCGAACCAAGGAAGAGACCGGCAAGGCAGCGTTGCTGAGGAGCTCCATGGTTTTATGAGGGAAATGTACAGGGCTCTGGTAACATTCAAGCCCTAGCATGAGCCTGCATTTCACAGATGAGGATACTGAGGCCCGGAGATGAGAAAGAGAGGGTCCAACACCCCCAGAAATGCAAGAACAGAGATGATTCCTACTTTCACAATTCCCAGTTGAAGTCTGACCTACCTAAAATGACTCTTTTTTTTTTTTTGGTTTTTGGTTTTTTGGTGTTTTGGATTTGGTTTTTTTCGAGACAGGGTTTCTCTGTGTAGCCCTGGCTGTCCTGGAACTCACTCTGTAGACCAGGCTGGCCTCAAACTCAGAAATCCGCCTACCTCTGCCTCCCAGAGTGCTGGGATTACAGGCGTGCTCCACCACCACCCAGCCTAAAATGACTCTTGACTGCACAGAATTGAGCAACCAGAATCTATCTATGACCGTGAATCTATGCTGCCACGTGCAGTACCCGGAGGGAAGACTCGGTCTCTGCCCAGAAGTTAGATTTGGTGATCAACAGAGTAAGGAAAATTGAGGCTAGACAAGAAGTCCAGTGGGGAATTTCAAAGAGAGGGCAAGTTGGCGCCCTTGCCTTGGAGGACAGCCCAACTCATTTGTAGATTTGAGCGGTGACTCCCAAGAGGATGCATGGCCATGGTGACCTCTGCCTCTCATGACAGTTGCTACGCGACTTCCCAGACGAGCTGCGGGCTGATATCGCTATGCACCTGAATCGGGAGATCCTGCAGCTGCCCTTGTTTGGAGCAGCCAGCAGGGGCTGCCTTAGGGCCCTCTCTCTGCACATCAAGACCTCCTTCTGTGCTCCGGGGGAATACCTGCTGCGCCGCGGGGATGCCCTACAGGCACACTACTACGTCTGCTCTGGCTCGCTGGAGGTGCTCAGAGACAACATGGTGTTGGCCATCCTTGGTGAGAACCTCACACCCTCACACTGCCCATCCTGAGACCTTCTCCGGACACCTTGGGGATAGCCTGGGGTTCCAGGAATGGGAGACTCCTAATGAGGACCTAGAATGCCTACTGAGGAGTATCCTTCCTCCATCCCTTCAGTTTCCCCTTGGCCATTCCTCCCACTCTGCCCTAACTCTTTGGCCATTCCTTAATCCAAGGGCCCTCCATCAGGGACTGTCATTCATGCCAACTCCTTTTCTATTACGTCGTCTTCCAGTTCCATTGACCCATCCCCAAACGACTCTAAAACCTGTTGACCCTTACCGATTATCTGACCCCTCTGGCCATTCCTTATTGATCATCCAATTCTACTGGTCGTTTCTTCAGCACTATAGACATCTCCCACTGGCTGCTGCCCAACTTCAACTGCCATTCTCCTCAGGCCTCTTATCAGTTCCCTGTCTCCCTCTTCCAGTGCACTAACTCCCTTCAGCCATCCTTAAGTACTCTGGCCATCATCCCTCAGACCGTATGGACTCTCTCTTTCACTGATATTCCCTTCGTCCCTTTCCTCTACCCACAGGGAAGGGGGACTTGATTGGGGCAGACATCCCTGAGTTGGGGCAGGAGCCTGGGTCAAGGGCAGGCCCTAGCTGTGTGCTGAAGACCAGCGCTGACGTGAAGGCGCTGACTTACTGTGGCCTGCAGCAGCTGAGCAGCCGAGGGCTGGCCGAGGTTCTTCGGTTGTATCCGGAATATGCGGCTGCCTTCCGGGCTGGCCTACCCCGGGACCTAACCTTCAACCTGCGCCAAGGTTCTGAAAACAATGTATGTAGACAATGTATGGCTGTCAGAGGTACCTTCCTTCAAAACATATTCTCTTGCATCTCTCTCCTCCCTAAAAACATCAACTCTAACTACCTCCTTCTATTGCTTCATATATAATATCTTCCCTCCCACTCCACTGGGGCCTCACCCAGCCCCTGGCCAATCTCTCACAGCCTTCTACTATTGCCCAGTACCTCTCAGCCTTGTCTTATCTTTATGAACAACCCCTTCTTTTAGGTCTCTCTCTGATCTGGTGCCACCCCACCCCCCACCCCACCCCCACACATCCAAGTTCCTCCCCTCTGGTATTGTCCCAATGGTTCCCACTCTGTTTCAGGCTGATGAGTCTATACCTTTGGCCTTTGTCTTTTGCTACTTTGGGATTCAATTTGTCATTCTGAATTCCTCTAAGTTAGTTGGTGGTTTGGCTCAATTCCATAAAAAGGTCCCATGCACTCAATCCCATAACACTGTTCAGTCGAGTGAGGAGGAGTGAAGAGCTAGGTGTCAGCTTGAACTCCCACTGTCTCCACAGGGCCTCGGCCGCTTCTCACGCTCTCCTCGCCTCTCCCAGGTAATCAGCATTTCTGGGTGGGGTGAGGTTGTTCTGTGGAGAGGTTGGGAGGCGGGACAGCTTTCCTTAGCTCCTTGGCCACAGGGAGAAGGGACAGAGGATGGATCGGGATTATATACGGTGCTAAGGGCTGCATCCCAGTGAAGGGTCCTGTGTCTGCTGTTCAGTAACAACTGATGCTCCCTCTTCCCACAGGCACGCTCCGACACTCTTGGCTCCTCCTCAGACAAGACCCTGCCATCCATCACAGAAACCGAGGGTGGCACAGAGCCTGGGGCTGGTTCCAAGCCCCGTCGGCCCCTCCTGCTGCCCAACCTCAGTCCAGCACGACCTCGGGGGTCCCTGGTCAGCCTTTTGGGAGAGGAGCTGCCCCCATTCTCAGCCCTTGTCTCCTCTCCTTCCCTGTCCCCGTCTCCTTCCCCTGCCCTGGCTGGCCGGGGTCAGAGTCCCTCCCTGCACAGCCCCCCCAGGGGCTCTGCTGCCTGGAAGCCCCCCCAGCTCCTCATTCCCCCACTGGGAACATTTGGACCTCCGGACCTCAGTCCCCGGTGAGATGCCAGCCTTCCTTGCCTTTCCCATATCCCTGCTGGCTTCCAGAACCTTCTTTGGGCTCCATTCCCAGCGTCCCAACCAGTGCTCCTTACTGTCTCTGCCCCATTTGCCAACCCTGCCTTTCCAACCACAGCTTGCAATCCCATTCTGCTTTGACCACTGTTCTTCCCGAGTTTCCTGCCTCTGCTGCCCTCTCATTGACCCTCTGTCTACTCTATTCTTGGCCCCGCACCCTCCCTGTGGTGCTGATGAACACTACTCTACCCTCAGAATCGTGGATGGCATTGAAGACTCCAGCAACACAGCTGAGGCCCCTACCTTCCGGTTCAGCAAGAGGCCAGAGGCCACCAGAACTCGCTCACAGGCTCCCCCTTCAGGTAAGGAACCACAGTGCCTTCAAATCACACTCATTTACCTATCTGCCCATTTATCCATCCATTCACCCACCCACCCATCTATGCACCTGTCCCCATCAATCCATCTACCTCATCACATACCCATCCATCCATCCACTCATCTGTCTCATCCATCCGTCCATCTACTCATCTGCTCCATGTCATGTGTGTTACATGTCATCCTAGGGATACACAGTTAAACCAGATTTTGCCAAAAGTTACATACTACCAATTCAGATCCTGCCAGCATTTTATCCGAGGGGATGGGAGGGGTGCAGCAACACCTGTGCACACAGATAAACAGTTCTAGAATTCTGCGCTGAGTTCTACAACAGGGAGGAGAGCAAGACTTTGAGGTAGGACTGAAGGGACACTTTGGCTACTATTTCAATAGACTGCAAGGCTGCGCAGAGGTGGCACATGCCTTTGATCCTAGCACTTGGGAGGCAGAGGCCAGCCTGGTCTACAGAGTGAGTTCCAGGACAGCCAGGGCTACACAGAGAAACCCTGTCTCTAAAAACAAAACAAACAAACAAAAATAAATAAATAGACTGCAAGGAGCCACTGACACGGTTCAATGGTAAAGCTTGATTGAGTGTGACCCCTAGAACCCATATGATGGAAGGAGAGACTGACTTCCCAAAGTTGTCCTGGCACTATGGGTCACATGTATACCAAGCTGTAAATAAATAAGTGTAATTAAAAAGAAAAGGAGACCGTGGCATTTTGGAGGAAGAGCAGAGGCTGGAGGAGTCACAGGGCCACAAAACCAGCCTCTGCTGTTGGCTTCCCCGTCTGACACCAGAGCATTCTGTTCCCTGCTTCCTGCTTGCCAGGTGACAGGAGTGGGGACTTGGGGATTCATGCTCCATGTCTCATCTGTACCTCTTCACCCCATTCTGCCCGCAGGCCCCAGGCTCAGCCGGGAGCTGGCCACAGAGGCAGCAGAGGAGGTGAAGGAGAAGGTTTGCAGGTTGAACCAAGAGGTGAGTTTGGCTTGGCTCTTCCCCCTCTAATCCTGGAGAATATTGTCTTGGGGTCTGAGAGGAGCTAGCTAGAGTCCTGTGTTCTGTTAGTCACACTTGCTCAATTACTCTAGGCCAGTGTCACAGCTAGTGCTGGGCTTCTGTTTCCTCACTTAAAAGTTAGAAAAAGTCTGTATGGGTGGTGATGGTGCCCGCCTTTAATCCTCGCACTTAGGAGGCAGAGGCAAGCAATGTCCAAGGTCAAGGTCGACAGAGCGAGTTTCAGGAAGGTAGAGGGCTAGACGGAGAAACCCTGTCTCAAAAAACCCAAGAGAGAGAAGAGAGGAGGGGGGGGGAGAGAGAGAGAAAGAGAGAGAGAAATAGTATGTCCTTCCCAGAAGTGTGAGGATAAGAGTGCACACATTTGGTCCGGGTCCTGCTGTATCTCGGGTATTCACTCACACCCCCCTCCCCCAACTGGCTTTCCATCTAGGACCATCCAACCAAGCACAAGTCTGATGCCCAAGGCTTAAGTCCTTTCCCTTCCCTTTTTACCTTTACCTTTACCCAGTCTTGGAAAATGAAATCTCTCTCTCTCTCTCTCTCTCTCTCTCTCTCTCTCTCTCTCTGTGTGTGTGTGTGTGTGTGTGTGTATGTGTGTGTGTGTGTGTGTGTGTGTGTGTGTGTACTGGTGGCCAGGAAGAGACCATATTCCTATATACTTAGGCTAGGCTAGGTGCCACCTCTACTTCTTCCCCCAAGGGAATCTCAGTACTGTTGCCACACAGCTACCAAACCCCACCCCTGGGAGACACCTTCCTCAGTTCTGATAAACAGCCTACAGCCCAGAGAGGCAGCATCTGGGCCAGAGCATGGCCTAGAGCTATTTCCAGTTGAAGGTTAAGGGCAAGTTTCTGCTTACTGCTTCAGGCTGCCCTCAGCTCCAGGCCAGAGATTCCCAAACCTGAATGTGTACCCTTTAAAGTAAAGGTTCCTTTGCTTCAGTCAATTTGGAATGTCTCAGAACTCTGCATTTTAGCAAGTTTCTCAATGGATTCCGAATTCATTTAAAACCACTGTTAGAGACACTTGAGTGACGGGCTAAGAGCAAAGCTGTGACCGTGTATTTTTTTTTCTATATTTTATACAAGGGAGGGGGAGCCAAGTGTAGTGGCTCATGCCTGTACCCCAAAACTCCAAGGACAGAGGCAATGGAGGATCAAGAACTCGGGACCATCTTTGCCTACATGGCAAGTTTGAGACCAGCCTGAGCTATGTCAGACAGTCTCAGGGAGATGGCTTAATTAGTAAAGTGCCTGCCATACAGGCTTAAGGACCTGAGTTCTGATCCCTAGTACACACTTAAAGCCAGGCACAGTGCTACATGTCTGTAACACTGGTGATGGGGAAGGGATTTGGACAGACACATGGACACATGTCGGCCAGCTAGTCTACGGGGTTAGTAAGCGACAAGTTCAGAGACAGACTCTGTCTCGGGTTTTTTTTTTGCCCCGTCCTGGAACTCTATAGACAGGACTGGCCTCAAATTCACAAAGATCCACCTGCTTCTGGGATTAAAAGTGTGTGCCACCATCATCCAGTGAGGTTTTGTCTTTTGTTTGTTTGTTTTGTTTTTGTTTTTCCGAGACAGGGTTTCTCTGTGTAGCCCTGGCTGTCCTGGAACTCACTCTGTAGACCAGGCTAGCCTCAAACTCAGAAATCCACCTGCCTCTGCTGGGATTAAAGGTCTGCGCCACCACTGCCCTGGCAAGACTCTGTCTTAAAACAAACAAACAAACAAACAAAAACAAGACCAACCACCCAAACAAAACCATAAGAGAAAGTTATCCATTGTTGACCTCTGGTCTAGAAGGACACCTGCACTCAAGTGTACGTACACACACACACACACACACACAAATTGAATACATAAAAAGCCAGGGAACAGGAATAGCAGTGTGTGCTGCTGTAAATAACTTTTTGGAAATAAATTGGGGTACTCATAGGCTATTGTAGCTCCTGCTCTTTCTTCTTCCCAGGTGGCTATGAGCACAGTGGTTGAAGAATTTTATAAACTGTCGAGTGGGGGGTGAGGGATGAGCTGGTTGTCGCTATAGCATCCATGAGACATTTTGCTATGTTTTCAACAGATCTCCCGTCTCAATCAGGAAGTGTCTCAGCTGAGCCGGGAACTGCGCCAAGTGATGGGCCTCTTACAGGCCAGGCTGGGTCCCCCAAGCCACCCAGCTGACTCAGCTTGGCTCCCAGACCTTCCTTGCCCCCACCAGAGACCACCATGCATCTCTCCTCATATGTCTGGACCGCCACATGGTCTCCAGAATACTACACTCGCTGTAGTCCACTGTCCAGCCAGTGTTGGGACAGTGGAGATAGGGGCCACCTCCTCAGAGCCGAGACCTTCCATGATGCCGCCCTATCCCACAGAACCTGATCCTCTTGGACCCTCTCCAGTGCCAGAGGCTTCTCCCCTGACCCCAAGCCTCCTGAAGCACAGCTTCCAGTCTGGGTCAGACACATTCCACTGACCCTGGCCTCGGGCCCAGGCCTGTCTGGGGTAGGCTTTACCATAACCTGCCATCCAGGGAGGAGCTGGGCTCCTTGGCCTCTTGCCTTGGGGTCAGCAGCTGCCAGCTGGTCTGGTTGGCTCTGGATTCTCTGGACTTTTTAACAACGAGTGGCCACATCTAACCCTGTTCCATTTTCTATACCATCCCCCATCCTCCTCTTCTGGGAGGGGAGTCACCCGAAGCCGTGGAAGTCAGCAGGCATGAAATAGACCATGGCGCCCTGGTGGGCTACGCAGAGGAGACATCTTACTTTCTCCCTGACCGAGACTTGGAGGTAGGTATAGAGGTATAGACTGGGAACAGAAGAATGATCAAGAGCAAGGATCTAACCTAGTAAATGAAAGCTGAGGTTAGACCAGGCAGGGTCCAGAGGGAGAGGGCTAGACGGCATTATAGTATTACGGAACTCCTCTGTCCCAGATTCTGGGTTCTTTGCAGAGGAACCTGAGAACAATGTCACCGGGAGAGGAGTGAGTTTGAGATTCTAGCAGTCATATGAGAAACCCAGGACATCTTAGGACTCCTACTAGAAGCCAAACTAGAGGAGTTCATCCCACGGCACACACAGAAAACAAACTGATGGCACCAGCCATGTCTTTGACTCTCAGAACACTTCTTTTCTTCTTCAAACTATGAATTAGTTACCAATATCAAACTCCATATAGAACCACGAAACATTCAGTACTCTAACTTCTCAAGAAAAACAAAGAAAGACAATAATGTCTGGCTACCAAGAGCCAACATTCATCTGGCAAAAATCAGTAATCCCTAGGTTTGGGTGGCTGAAGCAATAGTCCCCATTTCTTCAGTCTCCTGTTTGTTGATCATTTCTCAATGTCCAATTGGCTGGCCTTAATGGTTTGGTTCCTGTGTTTTTTCAGTTTGCAATCCCCATCTTTTTTTTTTTTTTTTAAGATTTATTTATTTATTATATAGGTAAGTACACTGTAGCTGTCTTCAGACACCAGAAGAGGGTGTCAGATCTCCTTACAGATGGTTGTGAGCCACCATGTGGGTGCTGGGATTTGAACTCATGACCTTTGGAAGAGCAGTCAGTGCTCTTACCCACTGAGCCATCTCTCCAGCCCGCAATCCCCATCTTAAGAGTGGGCTCCAAGGGGGTCCATACTCTTGACATGTTCTTGTCAACATCTGTTTCTGTCTCTCTACAGGCTGACATGCAAGGTGGTCCCTTCTGCTGCCAGCAGCTCAAAGCATTCTAGCATTGCCCTTCTGCAGCTCCCACCTCTAAACATCAGCCAAATGTGCCTCCCTCCCTCCCAACATGGTCTCAGCCTCAGTGAGGGTACGGGCAACTCGCAAGCCCTCTCCGGTTTCCAACCCTCCTTTCTCATTCAATGTCCCAGGCTCACTTTTGGATAGAAAATAAATCCATATATTTTTGTAGATCTTGGCTCTGGCTGTTTCTGGGGGTTAGTGTGAGAGCCCCAGGGCTTTGAAAGAGCTAACGCAAGCAGACACACCCCACCATACCCCAGGGCCCTGTTGCTGTCTCTAGGAAGGGCAAAGGCGCCAGCTAATCCACTTGGTACCATATTCACACCACCAGGGACTCCTTGGATAAGGGAAAAACCTTAATGAGTTGCAAAGGGCCCGTTACACTCCTTCCTCCCCACCACCTGGTTGTGGGAGAGACAGTCTGATCAGGCTCATCTCTCCAGCCTTAGAGAGGAATAGCAGGAATCTTCTTGCCCTCTTGAATAAGGAACTCTTCTTCCCAGGATAGGTATTTGATATCAAGCTAGGTATAGTGTGTTATAGTGGGCAGGTTGGTGGAGAGAAGGGCTTGGCACCAGTTAAGAACCTGCTAAGATTTCCATGTAAATCTTCAAGTTTATCAGAAAATGTTTTAATTCCACTTTCAATCAACTTAGGAATACTTTTATGCCTACCATTATTATATCTATATAAAAATTTTCATGATAATCTTCAAGAAAAAAAAAACCCGCTAAGAATCTACTCTCCCAAACTCTGTCTTCTCTCAGTTTACATTTCTGTGAAGGTCTGTGCATGTCCTATGGTACATATGTTGTAGGAAACTGGCACCTTGGTGATGAGATGAAATTAAATGTGGGCACAACTTTGTGGTAGGTTGTCCACAGACAGGTCTATTCTTCAGCTCAAACTTTCAGAGTATGACTGATGGCCTTAGGCACCATAGGGTCTCTGGGGTGAGCTTTGATTTTATAAGGGTTTTTGTTGTTGTTGTTTGTTTTTGTTTTTAGTAGGATTTTGAGAGGTTGGGGTTAAGTAGAAGTGGTCCTATACAGAAGGAATTAGAAGAAACAGAAATAGAACTGACCTGTGGTAGAAGGGGGAGTGGTTTTCATCTATAGTGATGGGTGGAGAACGCACAGGCAGTCTTTGAAGGAGAGCTAATTCTGATTGGAGGGGGACGGAGGGTCTGGTATATTTGGGAACAGATCCTAAGAAAGAAAGCTTAGTCCGTGGTGGTTGCACGCACGTTTAATTCCAGTACTCCAGGAGCAGAGGCAGGACGATCTCTGTGAATTCAAATACAACGCATCTACAAAGCAGGATCCAAGCCAATCAGGACTACATAGTGAAAGCCTATGTGGAGAGTGAGAGCAAGCCTGTGGCAGCAGCGGGTCTGCTTTTCAGGCAACTCCTCCTTTTTAAAAATTACATTTCTTAGCAGGGCAGTGGTGGCACACCTTTAATCCCAGCACTTGGGAGGGAGGGTGGAAGAATTCTTAAATGCCAAAGCACACAGGTGGATGTCAAAAGACAACTTGTGGGAGTCTGCCTTACTCCATATGAATCCTGGGGATGGCACTCAGTCAGGCTTGGCCGCAAGCATCTTTACCCGTTGAGCCATTTCGCTAGCCCCCAGAGAGCCCATTCTACAGAGCTTTCATTACTCCCCCCCCCCCCTTTTTTTTTAAAGCCAGGGTCTTACTACATAACCCTAGCTGTTACTCACAGAGATCTGCCAGCCTCTGCCTTCGGAGCAAGCCATCACACCTGCCTGGCTCCATCGCCTTTCCTATAATAGAATGTCCTCAACAATCAGTCTCCTGGGCCGGCTTGGCTTCTCTAAGTTGCCGAGGGCATGCGACTGGTCTACGGGTTGCCTGAGCATCATATTTTTCCTTTCTCAGTTCTGCAAGAACAGCCTTCTGTCCGCTCTCTTGGAAAGTTCAACCACACGCCTTCCCTCCCGGCACCTGGAACTGGGAGTGACGCGATAAGCAGGCCAGGACCGGCTCCGCCCCACCGGCAGCCGGTTCCACCCAAAACCCAAGTGCCAGGCAGCCCCCGGCTCCTCCCAGTGCTGAGAACTACAAGTCCCGCCATCTCTCGCGCGCATCCTCCCTCCTTTCCCGCGTTGATTGTGGATAGAACAGGAGTGTCTCCCATTGGTCTGTCCTTTCTGTCAGTCACGTGGGAATATAGAGAGGCGGGGCAGAGTCGAAGATCCGGATCCGGAGCGGCTGAAAGGCGGAAGTGGAGGCCGGAGCCTGGGACACCGCTGGGGGGGGGGGGAGAGGAGCAGAGTCTGAGGGAGCCCCAGCCCAAGTAACGCTGCTGTCCCGGAGCCGCGGTGAGTGTGCCTGTCCCAGGGCCAGTGTCTCAGTTGTGTGGCAGCCTCCCTGGGGTACCCTATCCTCCTGCCCAGCCTTAGCTTAGGGGGACACTGACCCCTCCCCCGACCCGTAGCCCCCTCTCAGGGGCTCACCAAGGCGTCGGGCCAAAGGGGGAACTCCTCTTTCCTTCGCTAACCTGTCCTTCGGGAGCCTTTGGGAGTTTTTTGAGGCTCTTCTCTGGCCTGTCCAGTCCACTTGTGGGAGAGAGGGACTCTTTAAGTTCCGCTCCCCACCCCCTCAGCTTTCAGAATCAAAGAGTCTTTACCAGGTGTGAAGGAACCTGTCTACCTTCTCTTTTAGGGGTTACGGAGAGTGTTGTCTCTCCTGGTTTGATTGTCCTGTGTTATACCCCCCACCCCCAAATCCCAACCAAAGAACCAGTTGTCCCCTGCAACCCTGAGTTTTTAATCTCGACTTCCTTTAGGGTGTGCGGGGATGGGTCGGGGTGTCTGAATGAGAATGTTCTACACGCACAGAAGTGTGTTTGCGCTCTTAACAGTTCCTTACTTCCTCTCGAGCCGACCAGGACCTCGGCAGAGTTTGAATTCTAGGTCACTTAGAAGGAATCGGCAGCCTTCTCCTTGTGCGGCACGTTCTACCCCCAGCTCTGTCTTAAGTTCTCTCAGTGTGTGTCCGTCTTCCTGCCTCTAAAGAATTTAGCTGAGCTTTGCTCTATCCTAGCGACAGATCACAGATCCGCGAGGATCTGCCCATTCATTATCTTCTGTCTCCTCCTTCCCCTGCTTCTGGCTCAGCCCTGGCCTTCCAGAGCATGTGAGAGGTTTCCTTAGAGGGACTGCTGACTGCTTATCTATAGGGAGGAGAATAGACCAAATATGAGTAGTGTGAAATTGAGGGACCATCTCTTAACCACCCTGAATCACACAGCACTATACACTTGAGCAACAGGTTCATTCCTAACCAAAGTCTCCACTCCCCTCCCTCTTCACTTGGACTTTACTACAGAACAGTTAGTTTGCATCACAGTGGCAGGTATAGTTTTTGTCGGTAAAGGAATTGCTTATACGTGCTAGAAAGTGCCGGTTCTCCTACTGTCATGACACAGGATCCTTGTGTTTTCCTTGGGACTTAAGTTTGTGAAATAGCTGGTATCTCTGACCAAGCTAGAAGGTTTTCTTGTTATGTGGCCAAAGTACAGGTCAGAGACTGCCTTCCTGAGGAGTAGCCTGATTCCGGGGCCACAGCTGACCCTTGCTGTCTTGCAGTGGATGAAGAATGGGAAAGGCATTCAGTCCTTGGGCATCATGTGATCAACCTAAGATGCTTCTTACTACACAAAAGCTAAACATTTTGCTTTGAGATCTTTCCAACCTACTTCTCGACAGTTGCTGGTATCCAGTCAGTATAACATTTTAAGCTAATTCTGTGATGCATTTATTTCACTTCTTATTGGATAACAACAAATCCCTTATTAGTGTCAACAGGTAGATGAGACACAAACATTCTCTCTCCCTCTCCCCACTCAAACTCTCTCTCTCTCTCTCTCTCTCTCTCTCTCTCTCTCTCTCTCTCTCTCTCTCTCTGGGCTTGGAGACTCCCTCAGCTAGCCTAGTTTCTCTGATCTGTTCAGCATGTGCCTCTGAGAGAGAGGGCCAGCCTGCTTACAGGAATTGGTTTCTGCTACACTCACCTACCTTCCAAGGAGTGGATTGTGATTCCTGGGGTCCCGGCTGAAGTGAGCGAGCGAGCAAGCGAGCCTTCTAATGGGCGTTTCTGGCATTTGTCTGGACATCCTCTTCCCAGTGCTGACTCTTAACACCCTTTTGCAGAGAAACTCTGCGAGACAGGAGAGTTCTGCATGATTCTGTAGCCACTTTTGGCTTTCAGAAATTGTAGAGGCTCAGCAGAACGCTGTCCCCGATCTACCGGGCTAGGGAGGGCACGCGTGAGAGGAAGTCCCTCCTCTCTGAGGCTGCTCTTCATCTCCCCGATTGCTTCTCACACCTCTCTGGCCTTTCTGCCTGTTCACTCCAGGAAGAGTGCAAAGAGCTAGTGTTTATAAGATATAAAGTCCCGGAGTTCTTCCAGTGCATATTCCTCACAGGAGTACTGGAGATTGTGGTATTTGGATTTTGTTTTGGTTTTTCGAGACAGGGTTTCTCTGTGTTCTATGTGTATCCCTGGCTGTCCTGGAACTCACTCTGTAGAGCAGGCTGGCCTTGAACTCAGAAATCCACCTGCCTCTGCCTCCCAAGTTCTGGGATTAAAGGCATGTGCCACCAACGCCCAGCTGAGATTGTGGTATTTGTATGCCTATTTTAGAGATGATCTTCCCTAAGGCCATACAGTTAGAAGTGGTCAGACCCAGTGTTTGGAGCTTGGGTTCAAATGTAACCTTATCTTTTCTAAAAGCAGGCTCCCCTCCTAGTCTGCGTGCTTGTTAAGTGAAGGAGCCTGCAGGAAGAGTGAACAGGGCATGAGTACAGACCCTTAGGCTTCCTTCTCCTTCCCAACATTCTACTTTCTGTCCTTGCCGTTGGCTCCACGACAGTGAAGAATCCCAAGCCTGTGCTCTTCAGGGCCTAAGAGTTTGCTAATGTCTGTGAGCCATTCATTTCTCCAAAACTTAACTCACGATAGCTAGAAAACGAAAGTAAAAGCGACAGACGCAGAGGTCCCCCTGGGCAGGGTTGAAAGGCTGTGCCTTTGGATTTCCCTTTGATACCCTGCTGATTTTGAGGCAGGGTCCTACTGTGTAGGTCCCCAGCTAGCCAGGAACTGCCTTTGTAGACCAGGCTGCTCTGGAACCCATGGAGGGATGTCCGCTTGTCTTCACCTCCCGGGCACTAGGATTAAAGATGTCCATCACCATGCTCAGCCTCAGCCTCACAAATTCAGATAGAGCTCCACTAAGCAAGCCTTCCTTAGAAGAACCTACAGGTATTCATTTATCTTCTGTCTGTGTGTGTGCACACACATACCACTGTGCCCATGCAGAAGAGATGACAACTTGTGAGAGTCAGTTCTCTGCTTCCACCTGGTGGGGTCTGGGATAAAACTCAGGTCTTCAGACTTGGTGGCAAGCACTTTCACTTGCCAAGAAAGAACCTTGGGCTGAGAATATAGTTCCGATGGTGAGTGCTTGCTTGACATGCATCTCTTGATGTTTATACAGAGCAGAGTCCCATCTCTGCATTGTATAAACCAGGTCTGTAGGCACATCTGTGGTTCTAGCACCTTGGAGATAGAGGCTGGATGATGAGAGTTCAGAGTCATCCTTGGCTACATAGAAAGTTGGAGGCCAACCTGGATTACAGGAGGCTGACTCTTTGTAACAGTTGCCTGCTATCAGAAGGGCAGTAGGTAGAAGGGATGAGAGGCTCAGACTCAGACTCGAACCCCATCCTCAGTCCCTTGCTTACCATTTGGGTGACTTGGGCTCATTGAACCTGTTTTTTCCATAAAATGGGAAAACTAGATCTCTTTCAGAGTTAGAAACAAAAGGTAAAGAAGCATCCAGTGCCATGGGTAGGCTGGCTCTCACCAGTGGCCCCTGGTAGGCAGGTCGGGTTGTGAAGGTTTATTATAATTCATCTCTACAATTCTAATCAGTTTTAGTGTCAGAATCGCCTATACCAGCCAGTGTTTGGATGATGTCCAATGTTTCCTCACATCGTCCTCCCCCCCCACCCCCAAGATAGATAGGGTTTCTCTGTGTAGCCTTGACTGTCCTGGAATTCTGTAGACCAGGCTGGCCTTAAGCTCAGAAATCCGCCTGCTTCTGCCTCCCAAGTGCTGGAATTAAAGGTGTGCGATACCACGTGTGATACCACTCCCTGTACCACTCCCTGGGCTCTGCGATCGTTTCTAAGCCTCCAGTTTGATTATGTTTTCTACTTAGCTCTGGCTGTCCTGGAACTCACTATGTAGACCAGACTGGCCTTGAACTTATATATATCTACCTGCCTCTGCCTCCAAGGTTGGTACTTAAGGCATGCACTACCATTCCCACTGTTGTACCTCTTTTGGCCACATTTGTTTCAGCAGATTTTATAGACCAAGATGTCCTAAAATTTAGGTTATAATGCTTTCAAGACCTTGGCAGAGCCCCGTGGAATCCTAGCAATTTGAGAGACTGAGGCAAGAGGATCTTGAGTTCAAGGCCTGCCTTTATTGCATCTCTCGTTTGAGACTAGCTGGAATAACTTGGTGAGACCTGCCTCCGGCTATAAAATATAGGTTGAGTGAGGCTCTCTCAAACAAAGAACCTTGGAATAATCTTTTAAGGCGTTCTGTGTATTGAGAGCATGACAAAGGTTTTCAGAATACCTCATCTCCTATGCAAAGGGGTAGTGATACTAGTTAAAGTTCAACTTATTTTCTTTTTTGAGACAGGGTTTCTCTGTGTAGCCCTGGTTACCCGGGAACTCTCTGTAGACCAGGCTGACCTCAAACTCAGATCTACCTGTCTCTGCCTCCCAAGTGCTGGGGTTAAAGGCGTGTGCCACCACATCTGGATAAAGCTCTGCTTCCTAAGCTTCGCTGACTTGTTCTAGGCACTCTTCTGAGCTCTGCACTTACTCATTTCATCTCTACGCCACTGGAGGAAGGCCCGTGTCACAGTGAGGAACCCTGCAGTCAGTGACAGGACAGGCGCCTGTGCTCATTCCATTATGCAGTACAGCTTCTCCTCTCTAGGCTGAGTGTATACTGTTCGTTTTGTCTGGAAAATTTGTATCTTTTGTATCTACCTCACCTGCCTGGAAGTGACTTCCTCCCTCCTCTTTCCAGACTTGTCTTACAAGTCGCTTTCTTTTCTTTGAGACAGGGTTTCTCTGTGTAGTCCTGGCTGACCTGGAACTCTGTAGACCAGGCTGGCCTCAAACTCAGAAATCTGCCTGCCTCTGCCTCCCAAGTGCTGGGATTAAAGGCGTGCGCCACCACCGCCTGGCCATGAGCTTGCTTCTCAATGCTGACTTGTTCTATCTCAGATAGATGAACACCTCAGGCTACAGATATGTAGGCCCTTCATTGCAGCTGCTGAAGGAAAAGCAGGGACATGGAACCCTGCCCTACAGTACCTGCCTGCAGGCCTCCTTAACATTCCCTCTAGTTAAAGCTGGGATTTGAACCTAGCCCCAGCTCCTTGCCAGCCTGAGCCCTCTCTTCAGCTGCTCACACCTGGACATCAGAGCATACAGGTAAGTAGAGTAGTTGATACCAGAAGGATGGATAGTGCAGGTTAGGCAGGCTACAAACAAATTTCTAGAGGGTAGAGCGCTCCAAATCTCAATTTCCCGTGAAGACTTTAGTAGGAGAAGGTGGACATGTCTCTGGCTAGCTACAGAGTGCCCCCATCCCATCTGCTTCTGCAGAGTGCGTAAATCTGATAGCAGGACAGAATATTCTGTACCTTCTGCAGTTGTATATGATGAGACAGTACCCACCCAGGCAGCACTTAGCAAAGTGAGTTTGGCTCTGTGGTCGGTGGGTGCTAGTTTTGCACAGGGTGACATTGGTCTTAAGCAGCAGCCATTCTGGAGTTAGAATTCAGTACAAGGGTGCTTGCCTTGCATCTTCAAGGCTCTGGTTCTATTCTCACCAAAAGAAAACAAAAAGCAGCCTTGAGGGCAGCCCCTCCCCCCATCAGCACCTTACTGCTGTGGCCTTTAAACTCCCTGCTCTAGTCTTAGCTGCTATGTTGGGTGTGCTCTCTCACATGCAGCCCCTCTTCTCCTTGCTCCTTCTCAGGTTAGTTAACTCATCTTAAAGATCTCATCTTGTCTCAGCGTGAGCCCCGGCCATACCCCACCTTTTTTTTTTCCTTTAGTGAACTTTTCAGAAGTCGTAGTAAATATAGTTTCCTCACAAGCCCCAGACTTTGTTCCCCTGTTGGTAGCATGTTACATTAGTGTTGATGCATGAAAGTCTGTCCTCTTCCACCCACATTTCTGTGGATGACACCTGATTGTCCTGTCTCCGCTGTCTCCGCTGCTGTCAGGTCTCCTCAGGCTACTCTAGGTGGGTAGCTTTATAGACTGCACTCGATGGTCTCGAGGTCACCAGCCAAATACTTTGTGTGATGCCAAACACGTTTCTTGTTGAGAAAGGGGGTTAGGAGTGGTACAGGTAGGTGGGGAGATTTAAAAAGTACCATTTGCATCCCATTGTATGAAAGCCCACATAATCAGTGTGAACTACCACTGTTACTGGCAACCTGACCACATACATTTGTTCTCTTTGGAAGAATGTCATGTGTAGCCCACACTGAAGAGTGACCAGTCAGGACCCTCTCTTGAAGGGTAAAGTGGCTACATGAATTATTAAGGCCCTTGATGCAAGAGATCTGCTCATTCTCTCTCATTTAGCTGTTCAGTTATACATCTGTCTATTGTGGCTCACATCGTGGGTACCTGATTTCACACTTTAGTGTGATCTAGGTTCTTCCTCACATGGTTTTTCGTCTTTGACTATAGGCTGCTCGCTCAGCTCCCTTGACCTCCATGTCATTGTGAAGTTTTCTGATTTTTTTTTTTTTTTAGCATTTCCTTACGTTTTGTCACAAGATGCTCTTTGTGTATTTCCTGCCCAAGCCCTGGAATCAGCTACCCTTCCAAGGCGTGTTTAGCAAACCTTTTCTCTCCAATTCCCTGATCTGGAGTTAGTGGCATGAATTCAGGTTGTCCCTTTTAGTGGTGGTTGGTGCTCCCCATGCCTGGGTGAGGTAACAGAGCAGACACACGGTGAGAACCCCTCCAGTCCTAGCACCTGGTCCTTGCCACAGGCTGCTGTCCTCTGATCACCAGTCCATAGTCTCCGTCTGCCTGATGATCCACCTGAGCTAAAATCGTGGTCACATTTGCTATCTACTCTGGAGTTTACTTGGAGTGTGGAGAGGACTACTGGCTATAATCATTGTCTGGTTTGGGTATTGAGTTCTCCAGTCAAACCTTTCTGGACTTTGGGCTGAGAGTCTGTGTGAAACCCCAGGTGGTCTAGTCACGAGTCTTTTACTGCCATTCATAAATAGATCTCTCCTTCAGGAAGGTTTGTGTTGTAGCCTTTGTGGCTCTAGGCAGGCTCAGGGCAGACTACCACTTGGAGCTGTGATCTTGAATCATTGACTAATTTAGATCCTCCTGTTGGGCAGTCACTCTCTAAATGTGTAACTTCAGCACCGGAGCCTGCCCTTGCTAGGTCTGTGTCCCTTTCACCCTGTATGCTCTCCTAGTAACCTTGTTGCTCTCTGAGCTGCTCAGACTCTGTGGCCATGAATGATGCCGATTTGCAAACCTCTAACAATTGCAGCCTGATTTTTAAAAGGAACTCAACTCTGGTTTTGTCTGTCATCAGCTGCCCTGTTCTCTCCTCACCCTCCACCCTACCCCCTCCCACTCCCACCCCCACCCCCACCCCACCCCGCTGAATCACTTCTTCCCCTTCCTGGGGCTTTGCAATGGAAGCAAGGGAATGAGGTCTTCAAGATGCCTCATGTTACAGGACTTTTCTTTATTTTTTTTTTTCCAAACTTAATGAAGCAGAGTCAGGATTTGTTAAAGTATTTTACTATAGCTTTAAGGATGTGGATTAAAACACACCCCAGGGCACAACTGTGGTGCTCAAAGAAGAGTCACTTTTTTTGTTGTTCTCAAAGGGATCGTGATAGGTTTTAGTAGGGAGGATTTATTGGATAGTAGTGATAGTTCATTCATTCAGTGGCATCAAGACATCTCTCCAGAGAATTCAAAGTTGGGGCTGTTGACAAAACATCATGAGTCTTCTAGGAAAGCAGCCCTCATTTCAGGAAACTAGTGAAAGGCTTCCTCTTTCAAATAAGGGGCATTGGAGGATGAGGTCCTGGGAAGCTGAGGTGAAAGGTGTGTCTGTCTGGGCACAGGGGTAGGGGTGGTGGGTGAGGCTCCACTTGCTTCCTGGGGCTTCAAGGGCGGGGCTTGCCCTGGCCCACTTGGGTTGTTGAGTGTGTCTAGGGGCCTTTTTCCTTCTGCATCCTCCTAGCAGCCCTGGATGAGGGTGCTACTATCTCTACAGGCTCGGGGTCACAGCAGGAGGCTAACAAAGGTAATGGCCTTAGGACTTAACTCCACTGTGCACCTGACTCTGTTTCATTAAGTTAAGTAAAAAAAGATATGAAAGGCATCTTGAAGACCTCATTCCCTTGCTTCCATTGCAAAGCCTCAGGAAGGGGAAGAAGTGACTGAACTGCAGGTCATTCCAGGACCTGAGAGTTCTGTCAGATCTGTTAGGCTTCCCCTCAGCTGGCCTGGAGTGCTCTTGTGGTGGGGTCAAGTCAGCTGGGAGATGGCCCTCAGTGTGAGCTCTTGATATTCCTATTTATTTGCCACACTTAAGCAGCCTGGCCTATATTGCATGGTCACAATATTTATGACGTTATACCAGGCTCAAGCTTAATCACAGGAAAACTAGTCAGTCTTTGGCATTCTGTAATGTGATCCTTTACCTGTGACAGTGCCCTGGGTCCACTTGTCCTTTTTTTTTTTTTTTTTTTGGATTTGGGTTTTTTGAGATAGGGTTTCTCTGTGTAGCCCTGGCTGTCCTGGAACCCACTCTGAAGACCAGGCTGGCCTGGAACTCAGAAATCCCCCTGCCTCTGCCTCCCAGAGTGCTGGGATTACAGGCGTGCGCCACCACGCCCGGCTCCACTTGTCTTCCTATTCTCAATTCTCAAGCTCCCAAGGTCTCAAACCTCCTGTTGTCACCTGTAGTAGTCCTTGTAGAATGTGGGGCTCTGGAAGCAGAAGTGTGGCTAATTTATTGAAACCAGTTTGTACCCATGTATTGTCTGATTGGACCCTGTCTTCAGCTGACACCATCATATATTTTAAGAAAGAAAGTTTGTCTGAAAACAAACTGTTCTCTGGCTTCATGAGCCGTTGTCCTCAGATCTCACCGTGAGAACTTTTCACCTTGTTCTTGTCAGCTGGGCAGCTTCTGAGCACAGTGTGCATGTGCTGTCTGGGCAGGAGGAATTTGGCTTCCTGCTGTCTGACACCCCTGCTCTCCTGAAGACAGCACCTCTTCTAGCTGCCTGGAAGGGAGCTGAGGGCAAAACAAAGAGGGCAGTGACTTAAGCTGGTTTTCTTCTGTTGGTTGTTTGTGGAGACAGGAAGGGTCTGTGAGAAGTGTCAGTTGGAGTGAGCGCCTGAGAGAACAGGTGCTGCTGCTGCTGCTGCTGCTGCTCCTGACTTGCAGAGGTTCCTGGAGCCCTGCTGGGTCTGGGGCAGCAGGAGTGGCAGCTGGCTTGGCTCATACTCCTGGCCTCTGTAGAGCTCCTCCTGAGACTGAGAGGGCGACAAGCCCTGCATTGATGAGATTCAGTTTAGTAACATCCTAGTAAGTTTATAACTGCACAAACAAAACAGACAGGAAACCAGCGTGCTGTATACACCTGTGATCCTAGTTCTTGGAGGATTCCAAGCTCCAGGTCAGTAAAACTGTCTCTAAAAAAGTGAAAACATTCAAAACCAACCAAAAATCCCAAATCCCAAAACCAAGCTAGAATTTGATGCCGAGTAATAAGAGGGTTGTAGGCTAATGGAAATCTCACATCCGTCTTACCAGCCATCCAGAAAATCTGCTCCACTCCAGAACAGCAGATGTGGGCTGAGGCATACACGGGTTGGCTGAAGAGAGGAAGCATCACTGGAGGTTTCCATCTTTGCCTGAAAGTTAGCACTGACTGTGCTTCTTCTATGGCCTCCAGAGACCCATATGTGGTGGAGAGTTGAGAAAGCAGCTTGACAGTCAGGGAAGAATTTCTTCTTTCTGCTATTTTTAAATCGTGTGTGTGTGTGTGTGTGTGTGTGTGTGTGTGTGTGTGTGTGTGTGTCTAGGAATGGTGGGTGCATGTCTACCCACCCACATGTATACTTGTGTGGAGGTCATTAGATAACTTGCAGGAGTTGGGCCTTTCTCTACCCTGTGTGGGTTCTGGGGATTAATTTCTGAGTGTCAGTCTTGGTGGCAGGAACCCTTACCCACTAAGCCATCTTGCCAGTTCCCAGAGGATTTCTTACTATTTGTAGGACGGAACTCTAGAAGCTGGGATCTGTCTCCTAAGAGATGGCTACAGTCTAACTTGTCTTGGCATCTGTCATCAGTACAACCTATCACATGAGGGAAAGGGATTCAGGAGTTCGCCATACTCTTCCGTGGTTCCTGGCCAAATGTTTAGCTTGGCTACCCAGTGATGTTTCCAGAATTTAAACCCCATTTCGGGAGTTGGCAGAGTTGGCAGAGTTGGCAGAGTTGGCGCTCTTAGGCATTCCTCGAGGCTTCACTTTGGGCTTTTCTAGAATGGGGAATGCATTGAGACTAATCTCAGACCATGGACATGAGTGGTTTGAGGCAAGCAGGGGTTCTGTCCGTCCTAGTGGCAGGGAACCTAGTTGACTCAGAGCATAACTCTGGGTGCTCACATGGTTCCAGGTCAGCTGTTGAAACGGTGTAAAGGAAGCCCCTTGATTTCCTGCACCTCCTCTCCTAAATCAGCTGCTTGATTGCTTTCCATTAAAGTCCTTCCCAGGGCTCAGCCTGGACTTTAGAGTGCCTGGCTCCAGGGCCAAAGTTTTTGCTCCGCTGGTGAGGAGTACTCCGCTGAGTACTGTAGTACCAAAGTCCTGCCACCCTATCCAGTTCTCCTTTCCTGACCCCCAAACTTTCCCCCTTCTTCAGATAGCCATACTTAGTTGGTGGAATTATCTAGTATCACACCTCACACCACTGTAACCTCTTTCTGCTCATTAAAAACATGTTGGCTTCTTGCTTCCAGGAATATTTAAACAGTTTCACAATTCTTTAGGCCATAGTTAAGTTTAAGCAATAAACATAGGCTTGACATACATTGAACAAATCATGTTTTTATACCAAAGCTCATCCTGTCCCTTAGTATTAATATTTGGGTATGTTTGTTTTCTTGATTGTTTTCCAAGTTAGGCAACATTTTTTTTTTTTTTTGTCGTATTAACATTTGGGTATGTTTGTTTTCTTGATTGTTTTCCAAGTTAGGCAACATCTTTTTTTTGTCATATTGTTCTGAGTCTTACAAGAGAAGATGAAAATGGTTTATTTTGCTTTTTGGGGGGGACGTCTTTTGAAAATTTATTTATTATTATATGTAAGTACACTGTAACTGTCTTCAGATACCCCAGAAGAGGGCGTCAGATCTCATTACAGGTGGTTGTGAGCTACCATGTGGTTGCTGGGATTTGAACTCAGGACCTTCGGAAAAGCAGTCATTGCTCTTAACCACTCAGCCATCTCCCCAGACCCTATTTTTGGTTTCAGTATGTAGTCCTGATACTTGCTATGTAGATGAGGCTGGCCTCAAATTCATAGAAATACACCCACCTCTGCCTTCTAAGTGCTAAAAAAGTGTTTCCCTGCTAAAAGCCATTGTTTTGTTGAAGCATACTTAGGGGCTGTGGAGATGGCTCAACATGTAGTTACCAAGTCTGATGACCTGAATTCTGTCCCCAGAAATTTGTTCTCCTGAAAGTTGTTCTCTGACCTCTATGTGCATGTGACGGTACACACACACATCCATGATAAATAAATTGAAAAAAAAACATTGAAAATCTGCTCCTACCTGGCAGTGATGGTGCACACCTTTAATCTCAGTGTTTGAGAGCCAGAGGCAAATGATTCTCTAAATTCAAGGCCAGCCTGGTCTATAGAGTGAGCTCCAGGATAGCCAGGGCTACACAGAGAAACCCTGTCTTGGAAAACAAAATGAAACAAAGAAAGGAAGGAAAGGAAAGGAAGGAAGGGAGGGAGGGAAGAAGGAAGGAAGGAAGGGAAAAAGGAAAAAGAAAACCAACTCTAACTTGCTATCCTTAGTAGATGGGACTATGTTGATAATCTTAGTTTTTCTTTCATCTCTGATAGGGGAGCCTTTCCTAAGTAACATGGGTTTGGGCTCTGCCATCACCTTGCTGTGTGTCCTTGGGCACCACATCTTACCTCTTTAATTGACATAGTTAGGATTAGGTCTATATGGCCCTTTAAGCTCTGGCAACCAGTGAATCAGAGTTAATTACGTAACTAGCCTGCAGTTTAATAAGCACACCACTTGGAACCTTACCTTCCTCGTAATGTTGGGTACTCCATGTTTACTTAACCTTTACCGTAGCCCAATGCAATTAACATTAAATAATACATTTTGTAGATAAGGAACTGAAGCTGAGAATGACCACTTATCTAACTTGACCAAGGTCACAGAACTAACCAGCTGACCAAAGCTGGGCCCAGTACCCCTCTCTGAGACTCTAGGCTGCTGCTGTTGCCTCTAGCTCTGCAATTTAGCAGTCTTGCCAGACTGCCCTGGGCCTCAATGTGTCTTAGCAGTAGTTTCCCCGGGAAGAAAGGTTCCTCTTGAGAAGATGGGCCTGTCATCACCTCAGTGTCCTGTGGCCTCTGTGTCAGTCCTTGGCTTTGCTTGGCTTCCTTTTGATACCGGCCCCCTTAGTCTTTGAACCTAATGACTTCTCCTGCTCCGGCCAACATACCATTTTCTTAAACTAGTAAGTTTCAGGAGGTGTCTCTGTCGTCTCAAGCTCAAGTCTCTGGCTAGACCACCTCCTTAGAGCGATGGGCAGAGCCTCTTAGTTCTTTGCCCTGTCCCCAACCCTCCCCAGCAGCTAACCTTAAGTGACTGTATCTCCACCCACCCTCTGGCCTACAGTCTGGTTTCTCTAATCTGCTCCCTATTCAGGCTGTGCTTACTTGCAACTAGAGGAAGTCTCTAAAGCAAACAGGAAGCACCAGAGACACCCACCAGCTGGAATTGCTAGACCTTTTACCAGGAAGAACAGCAGTGTGGAGTCGGGGTATGGAATGGAGAAAAGAAGTGTCAACATTTCTCACAGGGACTGAGGAGGGACGACATTGCCGCAGGCAGCACTTGGGGTCTTGAAGGCTTCAGCTTGGAAAAGTGAAGCCCTATCCTGCTCAGTGGTTGTCATCTGTGCTCAGTGTGGATTTGTCTGCCTTCCTTCCCTTCTCAGCTGGAGCTCAGGGGTTTAGTCAGCTACTTCTGTTTGTTTATTTGAGACAGGATCTCACTATATAGTCCTGGATGGCCTCTGACCTTACAGAGCTCCCCCTGCTTCTGCCTCTGAGGAGCTTATTTTAAAGCCTTGAGTTCTAGACTCTACCTTTAGAGACTCTGTTGTAGATTCTGATGAGAAAAATGGCCACAGACCTGTGGCATCCAGAGTAACATACAGGCAACAGAGCACAATGAAGAGCAATGTCCCAATTGTCCTGATTCTTGTCCACTTTTGGCCTGTGCACAGAGCTGTACTGTGCTTCTGCCCTTTCGTGTGTGCTATTGGGAAAAGACATACTAAATAGGGTGTCCACCCAGTCCTTCCACAAGCTGGGGCTGACTCTTGGAGGTCAGTGAATGAATTTGTATTGGAAGGATTCTTATTGGAAGGTTGGGAAGTGGGTCTTGAGGGAATCCTTTGTCATGGGCCTGAAGTTCCACCACTGCCAAACATTCAAGGGAAAAGATTGCTAACTCATCCTGTCTTCTACAGACAACTTTGATGGTGACTGGCTCTTAAGGATTTGATTTTTGACTCCAAACTTATTCTGGTACTTGATTTAAAATATGGAATATCTTTGCTACTGGTTCAGGAGGAAAGAGTCTTTGCACACATATATGTATACAATACATATATGCATATATACTACATACATATGTAAGATTAATTTACTTAATATAAAAGTTAACAGTGAATTAATCTGGCAGCTATATTTCTTTACCTTTGCTAGTCTTCAAAAACCATACAGAGAAAACAAGATTTATTTCAAGCTATATTTCAATAGCTGGGCAATATTGATTTATAATAATTCCTATGCAAATCTGGCTACCTACCAGCCATGATCCTAGTTAATACGTGCATTTTAGCTCTTTGCTTTAGATGTTTTTTCCCATGGTGTCTTCTTAGACCCCTTCCTTCTCTCCCAAAACTCCAACACTTTTCCTTCCCTCTTTCTTCCCTTGGTTGGTAGAAGTTTCCCCTCTGTTCTCTATTCTGCCCAGCTGTTGGGTGATCAGCGGTTATTGACAAGGCAGAGAATAAATTGTAAGAATTGTTTACACAAATTGTCGGCAGATTCTAGACCTAAGTATTACAGTGCTGTAGTTGGATTGAAACAAGATATGTGAGCATAGAAATCAGCATTTGAACAACACATGGATAACCCTTTCACAATGCACAAAAACATTATACCTATACATACACTACATACACACATATACCATGCATACATATACATACACTACATACACACATACACCATGCATACATATACATACACCATACACATATACATAACATACATATATATATATATATATATATATATATATATATATATATATATATATATATATACACCGTACATACATATACCACAGACACACCACATGCACTTGTAGAGAGAATATCTTATGTATTATATGGATGCATCATCTGTCAATTAAAAAGCCTATGGCCTTTAGGAAAGGATAGAATAGAAGGTGGGGCATCCAGTAGGCAGGCAGAATTCTGGGACAGAGCCTGGCATGGGTGGAGTCATCACAGACGATATGTGGAGGACATATATTTGATACTTGAGTAAAGGCATGTGGCAGAATGTAGATTAGTGTAAATGGTTTATTTTAAATTATTAGCTATATGGCATAGGTGTTTGTAAATATATTTTGAGTCTTGAGTTGTTATCTCGGAGAACTTGAGGCCAGGAGGAAAATAGCCTGTTTTACACACACACACACACACACACACTGCACATACACATACATCACATCCATATAGACCATGTATGCATATACATATGTGTCTCTCTCTCTCTCTCACACACACACACACACACACACATCTATACATATGCCACATGCACTCACACCAGGAGGCAGGACAGCTTAGTACATGAATTAATTCACTTTTACCACCCACTAGGGGTATATCTTCTGGTTTTCTAGCCTTGGGAGTAGAAGGTATAAAGTAAGTCTTCCTGGAACCTGGGTGTGGCCTTCACCTGTTTCAGACATGCTCTTATCACTGCATTACTTCATGACAAAAATTGTCTTGCTTAGTGCTTTATTGGCCGGAAAGGTCATCACACTTCTGCTCATGTGATTCCTACTTGGGGCCAGGAAAGCCTTGAGGCAGCAGACCATTAAAAGGGCTCTGAGCACCTGCTCAGGGGTTTCTGGAGGCAGGGCCAGGGATAAGGAAGCAAGCAGTGTGGGCCAGCTGGGTAGAACTTGCTCAGTGTAGTAGCAAAGCCAGGGCCTGCTTACCAGTCTGTGGAGAAGGTGCTGCACTCTGGGCAGACACTGGCGTTAACCCTGATGTGCCCTGTCACTAATTGTCCTGGTTTGACTTAGTTCAAGTGGCTTGTGTTGAGACAGTCACATTCATGGCACTCCAAGCTGTGCTTTGTTTGCTTCAAGCCCTGTTTGTATTTCAGCAGTACTTGTAGATAGATAGTTGGCTGGCTCTGTCCTGAGTCTGGACGAGTGCTCCCGGCCAGCCCCACAGATGGCATCAACATACAGATAAGGTTGAGTACTGTTAGTGAGAACTCATTTTCTCTCTTTCTGGCTTAAAAAAAAAATAATAATGAGAAGCAGCAGATCACATTCTGTCTGGGAGGTTTACAGGCACGGGTTTGGTAGGCAGGACACTTGGCTGCCTCTGCTGATCTCGGTTTGTAGGTGAGGGGAGGCCGTTGCCTGTTCCAGTAGTTGTCTCTCTTCCACAACTGCTGTGGTTTCTTGCAGCCAGGGTTTTGCTTATCTGTACCCTTGCCCCATTCCTTCAGACTTCTCTTGTGCTTGAGCTGAAGTGGCTGCCCTGTGTCACATGCTCTCGGGTAATCACCAACTTGTAAATTCCATTGTGTATCAGGGTCACTTTTGCCAGGTCCAGACCTTGCTGAGCCAGCGGAACCGCTGCAGCCACCCAAAACCAAACTCCACGGGTGGGCGTGTCCCTCATTGTTCTTCCCCAGCAGGGAGAACAGCCTGATAACGAATGAGCTTGTGTGTAGGAACCGAGTTGCATCCTGGCTCTGTCACTTGTATACTGAATGGCCTTGACAGGGTGGGGGTGGGGTGCTTAATACTGTCAAATTATTTCTATAAAGATGCAAGGTTATGTTAAAGCTCAAAAGGGATGATAGTGCAGTTCTCTGAGTGTTAGCTCTGTCTTTCGGAATGATTTCCTGAGGTAAGCACTCTGAGTTCCTAGAACATGCATGGGCATTGTGAGGAAGCTCTCCTGATGAAACTGCACAGGCCTTGACTTTCCAGTCTATGGTGAATGAGAAACACCAGCCATACAGTGGTGACGCACGCCTTTAGGGAGGCAGAGGCAGGCAGCTTTCTGAGTTTGAGGCCAGCCTGGTCTACAAAGTGAGTTCCAGGACAGCTAGGGCTACACAGAGAAACTCTGTTTTAAAAAACAAAACAAACAAAAAAACAGGAAGAGAGAGAGAGAGAGAGAGAGAGAGAGAGAGAGAGAGAGAGAGAGAGAGAGAGAAAGCATCTTACCTATGGCATGTCTGAATGACATTTCTGGTTAGTAATCATATTGAAGATTGTGGGGCCCCCCCCCCACTTCCTTCCTTGTACCTTTGGGGAAGAGGTGGCCCCCATTTCAAAGCTTTTTTCCTTTGGCGCTGCCCAGAAAGGAAACCATTGCTCCTGGTCAGTGAGTCATTCTTCCTGAAGCTCACTTTTTAAATGAAGTTGCTGGGAGATTCTGGATGTCCAAAAGAGTTTGAGGCCGACCCAGGCAGGCCCGTTGCTGTCATCTTCCTGCAGGGGCCCAGAGCTTCCCACAGGCCTCTGCTCATCATGTGCCTGCCCCTGGACTGTAGGGGAAACAACCCTCCTGTTCAGGGGCAGGTCAGCTCTCCCTACGTGTGTTCTGCTATCTTTTAGAATATGTCTTCTAGAGGCTTCTTATCCTTCTATGCAGCTTGGTGGAAACTTCCAAAAAGTTTGAGTTTCTGAAGCTGAGTGGACCACCAGCTGCTCGGGGTACAGGTCTCAGTGTCATGTTTGCCTCCACCCCGCACCCCCCCTCAGGCTTTCTTTGTGTCACCCCTGCCTCTGCCAGCAGGGAATGGAAGCTCCTCTCTATTTAAAAGGGAGAGCTCTGGCTTCAGAGCATGTTTGGGTTTCTGTGTGGCTTGTTTTTTAATGTGTGTGAGACTGCAGGCCCATCTAAAATGAGAAGACTGGGGAAGAAGCCGAGGAAGAGGGAGGGAGCATTGCTTTCACTCTGGCACATACAGTCCAGCCTTAGAAAGTTAAGAAAGTCAGTCTTCTACTGTGTGGTACAAGCCTGGTCAATCTAATAACAGCTCGGGCTGGCCAGGCTTGGTCTCTGAGTGCCCATAAGCACCTCATCTGAGGAGCTGGCTGCCAGGACCTGCTGTGCCTTCACCCACCTCCCCACACACTGCTGCCTGCCGCAGAGTAGCCTGTGAACATTAGACTACAATCTTATTGTTTGATGACCTAAATCCTAGTTGTCTTCCTGGGCCTTTTTTAGTGTGTGTGTGTGTGTGTGTGTGTGGGGGGGGGGGGGGGGGGCGGGGGAGACAGGGAAGAGAAGGTGGAGCCCAGCCAGTCTGTTGATCCATGCTGGTATTCATTCCTCTCTTGGATTTTGTAAGTTACATTATGTATCCATGCTGGTATTCATTCCTCTCTTGGATTTTGTAAGTTACATTATGTTTTTGAGAGAGGGGAGTCTGAGTTTTTGCTCAGGCCCCATGAGCCTAATGTTGGGAAGCCACTTTGCTTGGTATCATTCTGCAAGAGAGCGTGTAGTTCAGTCCAGTGAAGACTTCCTGTTCAACCCTGTGGAAAGGACTGGAAGTTTAGGGGCAAGAGCAGTTCTGCAGGTCATCAGGGAGGACACCTCTGACAATCTCAGTCTAACTCCCTACTTGTGATTTCTCCCTGCAGTTGGAGGCCTCCCTTCCCACTAAGTGCCTCTTTGCATAGCACCGGCCCCACCCCCACGCTCACTGGCACTACTACAGAGCAGCTCACCATGGCGGGTCGAGGAGGTGCAGCACGGCCCAATGGACCAGCTGCTGGCAACAAGATCTGTCAGTTTAAGCTGGTCCTCTTGGGCGAGTCTGCAGTGGGCAAATCCAGCCTGGTCCTCCGCTTTGTCAAGGGGCAGTTCCACGAATACCAGGAGAGCACCATTGGAGGTGAGTGAGCAAAGGGAGCGAGGGCCACAGGGTTCTGGAGGAAAGAAGCGGGTCTGGCTGGCCTGGGAACACCTTTTTTGTCAATGGGCCCTGGAGTTGAGTCTAGCAGTGAGTCTTCATGCTGCATTCCAAAAAGCAAGAGTGTTAGGAATTACCTAGGGATTGAAAGCTGGCATCCTGCTCTGCTCTGGCCTCTTATTTGTGTAGCTGTGAGGTCTTTTTTTTTCCTGCAGGGCAGCATGTATGTCCTGTCCTCTGCTGCCGACCTTTGTTCTTTCTGGAGCTCAGAAGGTGGCTCTGATTCCCTATTGGTCAGCATTTAGGATGTGAATAAGGTCTGGACTCAGTCAATGAACCTCAAGAGGCCAGGGCCACCCTTGGCCTTGCATCATCCTTCTCTGATCTCTTGGCTGGTAGGAGATTTCCAGGCAGCTGGGAACAGAATGGGCCGTGTCAGCAGTCTTCTCACTGCCTCCTCAGCTCTGTCAGGAGCTAGAGAGGGGGAAGTGAGTTGGCAGTCCCGGCTCCTCAGTGGGCTGGGGAGGCAGGGAGCAGCAACAAGGAAAACGGCTTCCCACAGAAGTGTCTTAGTCCTCTGCTGGGTCCAGGGTGTGGGGAACCCTACCTGTCTGTCTCAGCTCCAGGGTTCTCCCTCAAAGCATGTTTGCCTCAGCCTCTCATATCCATAGGGGCCAGGGCCACCCTTGCACTGAGTCCTTTCTCTGCTATCTTGGTTGGTAAGAGATTTCTAGGCAGCAGTGTTCTTGTCTCAGGTGGCATCTGTATTCAAACTACAGGCTGGCCATACAAGAACTGGGTCACAGTGGGGATGGTGGTGAGCTGGAGTGCCTGGAGGTGGCAGGGGTAGTTGGGAAGCCAGCCACCCAGCCATAGCCTGGCAGCGACAGTGTATATTTCCCAGAGAGAATGCCTTCCTGAAACTGAAGGTCACAGTCACCCCTGAACTGAAATGGGTCTGTGAAGGGCAGTGGAGGAAGGCTGGGGGAATGAAGGCTTACCTTTCCAGGCTCGGCGTCAGGGTTCCTGTGCCTCCCTTACCTGGCCCCTGCTGTGCTGCAGGGTGGCTCTGAAATGACTCAAGTGCAGGCACTACCCAGACAGCACACAGGAGCACGAGCCCCACCTGCCCTGTGTGGACCGGCTGCTATGTGCCAGAAGCAGCGACAGGGAATAAGGCAGGGTTGTTTCCAGTTCTTCTTCCTGGCCTAATGATGCCATCTTTTCTCCGGCAGCGGCTTTCCTCACACAGACTGTCTGCTTGGACGATACAACGGTCAAGTTTGAGATCTGGGACACAGCTGGGCAAGAGCGATATCACAGCCTGGCCCCGATGTACTATCGGGGGGCCCAAGCAGCCATTGTGGTCTATGACATCACCAACACAGTAAAGACTTTCCTTCTTTTCTCTTTGCCCTTCATGTCTGTAAATTCCCAAGAACTGGATTATAAAAACCTCATTTTGGGGGCTGGAGAGATGCCTCAGCAGTTAAGAGCACTGCTTCTAGAGGACCTGAGTTCAGTTCCCAGCAACCACATGGTGGCTTACAACCAGCTGTAATGGGATCTGATGCCCTTTTCTGGAGTGTCTGAAGACAGTGACAGTTTACTCATATAGATGAATGAATAAATCTTAAACAAACAAACAACCCTCATTTCAGACAACTCAGCCTTCTGTTCGGGGTGGGGTGGGGTGGTATATGGGCAGATTTCCTCTTGACTGGGTTGCCCCCCATGAGAATCTTTAGGAATGTTGTTTCAGATACCTTTGGCTAATGCCAGTTTGCATTGTCAACTGAATAACCCTGAGTAGATTATTTCCTCTGTCCCTTTGACATTCTGATCCTGTCTCCTCAGGATACATTTGCACGGGCTAAGAATTGGGTGAAGGAATTACAGAGGCAGGCCAGCCCCAACATCGTCATTGCACTAGCCGGTAACAAAGCAGATCTGGCCAGCAAGAGAGCTGTGGAGTTTCAGGTAAAATGACAGAACTTGGAGAAGGGTGAACTGGCTTGGTGAGGGAGTCCTCCCCGGGCCGCCTGGGCCCTGTAAGGTGGCAGGCAGTGGCAGCTCTTGTCTGCTGCCCTCTCAGGACTCAAGCACAGGCCATAAAGGAACTGCCTGTGTGTTGTGGGAGGAGGGTGGATGGGTAATGCTTCTGCATGTTTACTTTGTAGGCCAAATGGACAGAAGCAGTACGTTTTTTAGGCAGTGCATGCATGTAAATGTTAAACACTCCAACAAGGCATAGAGAATGAGTTTAGTCTCTTTTTTAAAATTTATTTATTGTTATATCTTAAGTACACTATAACTGTTTTCAGACACTCCAGAAGAGGGCATCAGATTCCATTACAGGTGGTTGTGAGCCACCATGTGGTTGCTGGGATTTGTTTGAACTCAGGACCTTCGGAAGAGCAATCAGTGCTCTTAACCACTGAGCTATCTTTCCAGCCTGAGTTTAGTCTCTTTAATCCTAGAAACTCAGCCTCTCTTATCCAGAATTCCCAGGTTTTGGTTGTTCAAGAAATGTATATATCTTTTCCTTTATGCAGTGGATGGGAACATGCTGTGTACCACATGTACTATATGTTACAGTGCCATATGTTTGCAGGGGTGGGGAGCAGGAAGTTATGTAGTGTATAGCCCAGGCTGCTGACCTTGAATTCCTGAACCTCTTGTTTCTCCTGGGGTTACAATAATGAACCCCCACCCCCCCCCCCCTCTGAAGTTCACCTTTTGCCACTTCCTAACTCGATGGCCTCCTGGATTGTTTGTAACAGCTGAGGACTAGAAACAGTGTTGCTGGTGGCATCCACATATTCTTATGCTTTTGTCCAGAAGTGCAAGTATATGTGCAGGTTATCTCTCCAGAAGGCTTTTTTGTCTAGTGATTTTGAAGAGCAAGTAGGCAGGGAGAACCTAGGGAAGCTATTGAATAAGAATCTGCCAATAGGGCTGGAGAGATGGCTCAGCGGTTAAGAGCACTGACTGCTCTTCTGAAGATCCTGAGTTCCAATCCCAGCAACCACATGGTGCCTCACAACCATCCGTAACAAGTTCTGACACCCTCTTCTGGGGTGCTGAAGACAGCTACTGTGTACTTACATATAATAAATAAATAAATCTTAAAAAAAAAAGAATCTGCCAATATTTGTGAAATGAGAGGTGTAGCGTGTGAGTGGAGGTCAGATGATGCTGGTGTTTTAGGGAAACCCAGAACAGGGGAGCCCTAAGCCTGAAACCCTTGCATTTGCCCAGTCTCTTGATTTATAAGGGTAGAGACCAGGGAGGATTTTATCCTGGGTCTTACCCCTGCCATCTGCCAACATCCCCCCCTCTTCTTCTCATACCTCAATCAGGAAGCACAAGCCTACGCAGATGACAACAGTTTGCTGTTCATGGAGACGTCCGCGAAGACGGCAATGAACGTGAATGAAATTTTCATGGCAATAGGTAACTTGCTTCTCGCTGCCCTTCCCCTGAGCAGAGCAGACCTGTGTGCTGGTCTCTAGTGGGCCTGTGGGATATCTTCCCTAACAGAATTTTCACCATTTAAAATGATAAAATTGGGCTGGAGGATGGCTCATTAGTTGAGAGCACTGGCCAGCACTTCCAGAGGTCATGAGTTCAATTCCCAGCAACCACATGATGGCTCACAACCATCTGTAATGGGATCTGATGCCATCTTATGGTGTGTCAGTGACAGTGTGCTCTGTCTTTTCTTTTCTTTTCTTTTTTTTTTTTTTTTTTTTTTTGGTTTTTTGGATTTGGTTTTTTCAAGACAGGGTTTCTCTGTTGTAGCCCTGGCTGTCCTGGAACTCACTCTGTAGACCAGGCTGGCCTCGAACTCAGAAATCCGCCTGCCTCTGCCTCCCAGAGTGCTGGGATTACAGGCGTGCACCACCACCGCCCGGCTGTGCTCTTTCATATACATAAAATAAAAAGGTTTAAAAATAAAATAAACTGATAAATTGTCTAGCTGACTCCCAGATGCAGAACTGTCTTATGCCTGGACAGGTCTAAGTGTTAAAGTCCATGTCCACGTCTGAGCCTTCCATTGCCAGCTCTTCACCACAGGACTTTAGCTCATTTGCCTCAGGAATCTTTCTGGCTACGGGTTCAAATCCTGGCAATGCTGGTTGTCACTCTGGTTTTGGGCAAGTTCTCTGCTTCAGCTTCTAGAGATACACAGTATAGCTGGCACACAACCCTCTAGTATTCTGGTTGTCACTGATTAGGGGAGAGTGTTAGGGTGACCCCAAGATACATTTCCTCTTCTCTCTCAAACAGCTAAGAAGCTTCCCAAGAATGAGCCCCAGAATGCAGCTGGTGCTCCAGGCCGAAACAGAGGTGTGGATCTGCAGGAGAGCAACCCAGCCAGCCGGAGCCAGTGCTGCAGCAACTGAGCCCCCTTACCTGCCATTGCCCCCGCTCCTCCACCAGAATGACCCGACTGGAATCTACTCTAACCAATCGCACTTAACAACTCGGGCCACCACTGGGGGCAGGGGAAGGGTCCATCATGAATTCTCGGCATAACTTTATCCTAGGCCGGAGGGAGTTATTCCACCTGCACCTTTCTGTACAAATACTAATTCAATTTTAAGTCTTAAGTCACTTTTTTAATATATATGATCTTCTGCTCTTCCCCGTTCCCTTTCTACTGCTCCCCCACTTGCCCTTTGCTGGTGGTGGCCATGCTCCTGTGCGCCTTGTCTGTGGGGACAGGGCTTGGAGCAGTGTCTCTTTGCTTCTTGCTGGAGATGGACTCAGCAAGAGCACCCGCATCTTACCTTGTTGGGAGCAGTCTTAGGCTGGGGCAGTGGGCAGGCCCTGGGCTAGGGAAGGGACAGGCAGCTCTGGCTGCCAATCAGGCTGCAGCCCCCTCCCCATCTGACTCCTAGCTGGGAGAGAAACCGCAGCATTCCTTAAGCATCATTTGTGACAGCTGCACACCCATGGCCCAGGATGCCTCCACCCTCGGTCACCCTGACCTCTGGCTCTGAGCCCTGTTCTGACCAAATCACGATGATGAGTATTTGGGGGTGGGTGGGTAAGGGGGGGCAGTGGGAGGGATGGAACCAACTTTTTCTGTATTTTGTATTGTATGTTTTCTTCAACATGTAACCAATCAGTATCTTGTCAATATAGTCAGCCGATCGATCGACCTCACACTTGTCTTCCTCGTCTTTCTCTGGCAGTTTATCAGGCCATACATATCCTCTCTGTTTTTCCTGAAGTTAATTTAAAATGAATCATCCAGTCTGATTAAATGGCTCTACTCCTGTGTGAGAGAGGATGCTGGTGGTCGTGGTAACCAAAAGAAAGAGGCCCAGCTGTTGGCAGTTGTGATGGTGGAGGAGGATAGGACTGACCCAGGGCTGACACCTGGATCCTCCCAGCTTACATTAAAGGATGCAGCCTGTATTTGAAGATTGTTGGCGTCTGAAGTGACCTGGGAAGGTTTATTGATAGACTGCATTAGGACTCAGACCCATCTTTTTGTCCTCTCCCTGACGAGGAACACTGAGGACTGGTCATAAGGCCAGCGCTACAGCCCATCACTGCCTTCATGACACCCTGGGCCAGGTGCTGACTGAACACTGGCAACAGCTAGGCTGTCCCAGCTCTCTGCTGCTCCCTGCTGGAGCTGTTGCTATCTGCTAAATCCATACACACCTCCAGTTTATTTCAGCGCCAGAAACTTGGTTATTGGTGTACTTAATTACCACCTAGAGATGCCTCCCCTGGCCACCCCTCTCTACAGCTCCAACCCATTGCCCTCCACCCCTACAGCTCCAACCCTTCACCCCCCCCCACACACACAGCTTCAACTCTTCACCTCCCCATACACACAGCTTCAACCCTTCACCCCTCCACACACAGAGCTCCAACCCTTTACCCCCCCACACACACAGCTTCAACCCTTCACCCCCCCACATACACAGCTTCAACCCTTCACCCCTCCACACACAGAGCTCCAACCCTTTACCCCCCCACACACACAGCTTCAACCCTTCACCCCCCCACATACACAGCTTCAACCCTTCACCCCACACACACACACATACACACAGCTCCAACCCTTCACCCCCCCACACACACACAGCTTCAACTCTTCACCTCCCCATACACACAGCTCCAACCCTTCACCCCCCCACATACACAGCTTCAACCCTTCACCCCTCCACACACAGAGCTCCAACCCTTCACCCCCCCAAACACAGCTTCAACCCTTCACCCCCCCACATACACAGCTTCAACCCTTCACCCCCCACACACACACATACACACAGCTCCAACCCTTCACCCCCCCACACACACACAGCTTCAACTCTTCACCTCCCCATACACACAGCTCCAACCCTTCACCCCCCCACATACACAGCTTCAACCCTTCACCCCTCCACACACAGAGCTCCAACCCTTCACCCCCCCAAACACAGCTTCAACCCTTCACCCCCCCCACACACACATACACACAGCTCCAACCCTTCACCCCACACACACAGCTTCAACTCTTCACCCCTCACTCCCAGACACAGCTCCAACCCTTCACCTTCCCCACACACACAGCTCCCAACCCTTCACACCCCCACACACACAGCTCCAACCCTTCACCCCCCCCACACACACAGCTCTAACCTTTCACCCCCCCCACACACAACTCCAACCCTTCACCCCCCCACACATACACACAGCTCTAACCTTTCACCCCCCCCACACACACACAGCTCCAACCCTTCACCCCACACACACACACAGCTCTAACCTTTCACCCCCCCCACACACACACAGCTCCAACCCTTCACCCCACACACACACACAGCTCCAACCCTTCACCCCCCAAACACACAGCTCCAACCCTTCACCCCCCTCCCCACACACACACAGCTCTAACCTTTCACCCCCCCCCCCACACACACACACAGCTCCAATCCTTCCCCTTGCCCTCCACCCCCTACAACTCCAACCCTTTATTCACCCTCAGGAAAAAAGCAGAGGGACTTCAAGGCTGTTGCACACCTCGGTTTAATACATTAGGGTAGGTTGGAGCGCCTAGGGCCTCCCCTCCTGAGTCTCAGGGCCTGGCCTGTTTGGGTTTCAAGGAGAGGTAGCCACTTGTTTCCAACTCTTCAGGAAGAACGCTGAGGGACTTTAAGGCTGCTGCTCACCTCTGTTGTTTAATACATTAGGATTTCTTGGAACCCTTAGAGCTTCCTCCCTTCTTGACTCTCGGGGCCTGGCCTGTTTGGGCTTCAGGGGGTACAGGTAGGTTCTTGTTTTGTCCCCTGAGCCACAGATGGCCAGAGGGGGTCAGGCTGCAGGTCATGGCTGCAGGATCTAAGGTCGACGGGATCTGCATTTGTCGGTGCACACTCTGCTCCATGCGGTAGCGGCCCCTGCTCGGGTCATTCGACTCCTGATGCCGCTGGCCGGTCACCGTCAGGCTCTGGCCGTCTATCCGCACCACCAAGTCCTCCGGAGCGAAACCTTGGGCATCCACCTTCACCTGGAAACTCGGTTCCTCACAGCTATTGCCCTGCCCCGCTGCCAGTTCATCCCTGAGCAGCTTCACTGGTAGTGTGGCCACTTGATTTCGTTCAGCAAGGGCCACGCTGGGACATCGGGAAGCCACCCGGTTTTCCCCGGGTTCGCGCTGCCCGGTGGAGAAACTGCTCCCTACCCGCTGCATCCGAGAGTGCAACTGCTGCCCGAGGGCGCGAGGGCTCCCCAACCCCCCTCCGGCGCGGGTGCGAAAAGAAAGGGCCAGTCCACTCTTCCCCATCCAGAGGGGCAAACGCGCAAGCCCGCTCTGTCTGTCTTTGTTGGAAGCGGTGTTGCTTTTGTCCAGGACCAGCTTCTTTCTCCCTGAGTCCTTCTCTCACATCAGAGGGCAGAGGCTGTGAAGGAACTGATCACCTGAATGTGCGGGATTACAACTCCATTCCTGAGGGGATTGAGCAACGGGGTTGAAGAGGTCTGGCTTGTTCTGCCCTACCCTACCCTGCCCTCTTAAAAATCGGGCCTGGGCAGGGAAAATTGTTCCCTGGACTGAGCTAAAAGAGGGGGCCTTCCTGATTCCTGATCTTCCAGGAAGAACTAGCGCTCCTTGACCTTTCACAGTCCTGAACTAATACATTGGGGAAAAAACTGGATATTTCTTTGGCTTCTCTCCCCCCACCCCCCGCACTAAGGGGTAAGGGGTAGGCAGGGAAAAAGATAGAGACAGAAAGAATGAAAGGGAATGAGGTCAGGAATCTTCACTCCAGCTTTAAGGCTAGCTAAGCAAGCCATAAGTGGGGACCACTCCCTACCCTCCATATCTGCAGCTTGGGGCAGGTGCTGTCTCTGTGGTTCTTTAGTTCTCTGTGCCCTCTCTTAACCTCCCCCCATCTCCCTGCCTCTTGTCTCCTACCCAATCCCAACACGCGCGCGCGCGCACACACACACACACACACACACACACACACACACACACACACACGAATGCCCAGGCACGAACATCGGCAGCATGGCCCACAACTATGTCTCTTTGTTCTTTTGAAAATAAAACCGTTTCTGTTTAACAGCAACCTAGGTACAGAAAAAGCTGATTGTCAAAGTTAATTCATATGTGTGAACACCACAGTACAAATGTAGGATTAATGTTACATTTCATCTCTTGTAGCTGCAAGCCTTAGTCCGCAGCCACAATGGGGCAGGCTTTTGTAATGTGGGAGTCAACCCCTGGTCCAGGCCTGTTCTTCCACCTATGGACATTAAAAGGGCAGAATCCACAAATCCTCCAGACTGCCAGTGTTCTGGGGTGCCTCTTGTCCCCAAGAGGATAGTAATTGTCACTATCCCGGATGGCTTAAAAAAGATTAGAATGAAGTAGTGGTCAACGTAGGATGCTCAATCAAACGACATTTGATAGGAACCAAGAAAAAAGAAAAGTCTGGAAGGCCAAAGGATGGGAAGCGGCAAAGGAAGACTACGACTCCCATCGTGCGCCGGGGCAGCGACGCCTGCGCACTGTGCGCCGGTTGCCCATGCGGCCCTAGGGCTGGGAGCGCGGCGCCGCTCCGCTGCGGGGGAGGCCATGGCGGAACCTTCCCAGGCCCCAAACCCGGCCCCGGCAGCGCAGCCCCGGCCCCTTCAGTCCCCGGCCCCTGCCCCAACTTCGACTCCTGCGCCCAGTCCGGCTTCAGCCCCCACCCCGGCTCCTACTCCGGCGCCAGCTCCTGCCCCAGCTGCAGCCCCAGCCGGGAGCACAGGGACTGGGGGGGCCGGGGTAGGAAGTGGGGGGGATCCGGCTCGACCTGGCCTGAGCCAACAGCAGCGCGCTAGCCAGAGGAAGGCGCAAGTCCGGGGGCTGCCGCGTGCCAAGAAGCTTGAGAAACTAGGGGTCTTCTCAGCTTGCAAGGTGGGGGCGGGGCCTAGGGCAAAAGGGGCGGGGCTTGGGGCATCCAAGGGCTCGGGTGGGAATGGGGGCGAAGCTCTAGCCATAGAGCCGCTCCTGCGCTTGGGGTACCGCATCAGGGGACTGATCCTTCCCCTTCTGCCTCCAGGCCAATGAAACCTGCAAGTGTAATGGCTGGAAAAACCCCAAGCCCCCCACTGCACCCCGCATGGATCTTCAGCAGCCTGCTGCCAACCTGAGCGAGTTGTGCCGTAGCTGTGAGCACCCCTTGGGTAAGGCAGGCACCATCTTTGGAGCTGGGACAGAGGGCAGGAGCCAGGTCGTGTTTGAACAGGGTGACATAAGTACCACAAAGCTTCTTAGAGAAACCAGAAGACTTTCTAAGGAAAAACTGGGTAGGGAATAAATGTGAATGTCCCATGGAAGGAAGAAAGGAAATCTGCCTTTCCAGAAGAAGCAGGGAGCTACCAAGGGCTGATGGGAGAACTGAGAACACTGGGTCTCCCTGTCTGTCAAGAACTGGAGATTCAAAGGTGTGTCTCCGCTAGTTAGGAAGAACAGGAATCAAGCTCCGTGGGGCTCTTCTATTCTTCCCAACCCTAATGTAACCGTCTTGCAGCGGACCACGTATCCCACCTGGAGAATGTGTCAGAGGATGAGATTAACCGGCTCTTGGGAATGGTAGTAGATGTAGAAAATCTGTTCATGTCTGTTCACAAGGAAGAGGACACAGACACCAAACAGGTCTATTTCTACCTCTTCAAGGTGAGCTTTCGGAGAGTAAATTAGATGGTGACACTTTGGTCTGTGTTGAGGAGCTTGTTTTCTAAACTCCACCACCCCCCTTTCTCCCCAACCCTCTTCCTTACAGCTCCTGCGGAAATGCATACTGCAGATGACACGGCCAGTGGTGGAGGGATCCCTCGGCAGCCCCCCGTTTGAGAAACCTAACATTGAGCAGGTAGGACGGGCATGAAGCAGGATTAAGGGCAACTTAAGAGGGTGGGGAGTCTGTTTTACTTCGAGTCAGGCTGAGAACAGGAGAGAAGGGACTTGGTGTTTTCTGACCTCGGAGTGGGTGTGGACGTGGAGGAAGGGTTGGAGGTTCTCTTCCCAGAGTCCCTCCTATTTGAGAGGGACTGTTCACACCTCCTCTTGATTTTGTCCCCTCCTTACTCCTCAGGGTGTACTGAACTTTGTGCAGTACAAATTTAGTCACCTGGCCCCCCGAGAGCGGCAGACAATGTTTGAGCTCTCAAAGATGTTCCTGCTCTGCCTTAACTACTGGAAGCTGGAGACACCCGCTCAATTCCGGCAGCGATCCCAGTCTGAGGATGTCGCTACCTACAAGGTCAATTATACCAGGTAAGCCCAGGCAGGGCCTCACAGGGGAGGCGTGTATAGCCAAGTCCGGTGGTCCCCACCCTCACCTGCAGGTCCACCTCCCCCAGATGGCTCTGTTACTGCCACGTGCCCCAGAGCTGCGACAGCCTCCCCCGATACGAGACCACCCACGTGTTTGGCCGAAGCCTTCTGCGGTCCATTTTCACTGTCACCCGCCGGCAGCTACTGGAAAAATTTCGGGTGGAGAAGGACAAACTGGTGCCTGAGAAGAGGACCCTCATCCTCACTCACTTCCCCAAGTAAGGCTCGGTCTGGCCTATTGGGATTTTGCCCCAAATTCATGTCCTTGCTGTTGTCCCCTTTTTTCCAGGAAGGCTTCCTGGATTGGTCCCTCCTCTCCCTCCATGGGCCTTCTGGGATCTGGGTGTCTACCTGGCAGATTTGCCCATGGCCCAGAAGCTACTTGCTAGTATGTGCTAGGCTGGGGATGGCAGGTACATGGCCCAAGCTAACGCTACCCCCTTTCAACCCCGATAGATAGATTGTTACTAATAGTTTCCTATGGGCACCTGGATACAGCCTCAGAGCCCCTCCTACCACAGTGCTCCAAGAGGTCAGAGTTTACTTTTGAGGTGAAGCGGTCACCCATCTGCGCTGCACTCGTCCTTTCTCTGTTGTGCCACATCTTTTCCCCATTTGAATCTGGGAACAAGCATGTGGCAGTAAGCGGTGGCAAGATTGGGTCACTCTACACCAACTCGATAGAGAAGGGACTAAGGCAATTCAGGTGACTGGGTGCCCCTGCCTGGCCACACAGCATAGGATGGCATCAGCTCAGACCCGTTCTCCTTCGCCATACATCTTGACAAAATTGGGTCTCTCATCTCTCTCCTGGTTGTGTCTTATCTTGAGCAGGAGGGGACCTGATCCCCACTCAACATACTAAGTCTTCCCAGACAGCAGGAGCTGCCATCTCCTCCCACCCACTGAGAACAGGGTCTGTCCGTCTGGCCGCTCGTCCCTATGGGGTCTGGCCCAGGCAACTCCTAATTGAAGGCTGGAGTCGTGGGACAGTTGTACCCTCCCTGCAGGTTCCTGTCCATGCTTGAGGAAGAGATCTACGGGGCAAATTCTCCCATCTGGGAGTCGGGCTTCACCATGCCACCTTCGGAGGGGACACAGCTGGTGCCCCGGCCAGGTAAGTGGCACAATAGCTCCACAGGTCTGCTTGGCCACCCCGGCCTGCTGCCTCTGGGATAACTGGTGGGGTCTGGTAGCAATGGGAAGATACCTTGGGGCACAGATAGCCGAGAGGGTCTGGATGCTTCTGAAGGCTGCACCGTGCTCTCTGGGCCACGCCCTCCGCTCCCCATCCTTGATGTCTTCTCTCTGGCAGCCACAGTCAGTGCAACAGTTGTTCCCAGCACCCCCATCTTCAGTCCTTCCATGGGCGGAGGCAGCAACAGCTCCCTGACCCTAGATTCCACGGGGGCTGAGCCCATGCCAGGTGGGTTCTTGACCTCTGACTGCTGGTCCAGGGTCACCCTTCCCCTCCACATTCCCTGCTATCCCAGGGTGACCTTGTCCCCCTCCCCAGCAGG
Source organism: Apodemus sylvaticus (assembly GCF_947179515.1). Taxonomy (NCBI): domain Eukaryota; kingdom Metazoa; phylum Chordata; class Mammalia; order Rodentia; family Muridae; genus Apodemus; species Apodemus sylvaticus. The sequence continues at coordinate 22,279,488 of NC_067481.1, forward strand.
AGAGAAGAGGAAGCTTCCTGAGAACCTGACCCTGGAGGACGCCAAGCGGCTCCGAGTGATGGGTGACATTCCCATGGAGCTAGTCAACGAGGTGATGCTGACCATCACGGACCCTGCCGCCATGCTGGGGCCTGAGGTAGGCAGCCCAGGTGGGGGGAGGGATTCCCACGCCCCCGAGGCCCTGTCTTACCACCTGCCTTCTGCCTAGACGAGCCTGCTTTCAGCTAACGCAGCTCGAGATGAAACGGCTCGCCTGGAGGAACGGCGAGGGATCATCGAGTTCCACGTCATCGGCAACTCCCTGACCCCCAAGGCCAATCGGCGGGTGCTGCTCTGGCTTGTGGGGCTGCAGAATGTCTTCTCCCACCAGCTGCCTCGCATGCCCAAGGAATATATCGCCCGCCTTGTCTTTGACCCGTGAGTCCCTGGGAACCCCAGCCCGAGGGTAGCTTGACTGCGTCCCACTACCTTGGGCACTCTCCTAATTCCAAGGCTCCCCAGGACCCCCTTCCCTCCGTTCTTATCCCTGATGACACTTCCCTCTTTCAGGGCGGAGGGACCTGGGAAGCAAGGAGAGGACAGGTGACTTCCATAACATGTCCTCTCTCTCTTAGGAAGCATAAGACCCTGGCCCTGATCAAGGATGGGCGGGTCATCGGTGGGATTTGTTTCCGCATGTTTCCCACTCAGGGCTTCACGGAAATCGTCTTCTGTGCTGTCACCTCAAATGAGCAGGTCAAGGTAAGCACGGTGCCCCTCACCACGACCCCGTCCTACCACCTGCCTTGAAAGACCAAACCAGCCAAAGTGGCAGGATATCTGTATCCCAGCCCTTCTTGTATCCACCAGACATTTCCACATACTCCCACAGGGGGGCGGCTTTCTCTTGATAACTGATCATTGAGAAAACACTGGCAGTAGTGGTGCATGCCTTTAATCACTCAAGAGGCAGAGATGGGGATCTCTCTGAGTTTGAGGCCAGCCTGGTCTACAGAGTGAGTTCCAGGACAGCTAGGGCTACACAGAGAAACCCTGTCTCGAACAAACAAATGAGAAAAAGTACCCAGATCAGCAATGATTTCTTTTTTTTTTCTTTTCTGATGTTGGGGTGGAGCGCAGGGCCCTGTGCACACTAGACAAATGCTCTGCCACTGAATTCTGCTCCCAATAATTAGTTTTTTTTAAGATTTATTTATTTATTTATTATATGTAAGTACACTGTGGCTGTCTTCAGACACTCCAGAAGAGGGCGTCAGACCCCATTATAGATGGTTGTGAGCCACCATGTGGTTGCTCGGATTTGAACTCAGGATCTCCAGTTCAGTCAGTGCTCTTAACCACTGAGGCATCTCTTCAACCCAACAATTACTATTCTTATGTTAACCTTTATTAAGTTGTCAATATTAACAATTAATATTTTATGTTAACCTTTTTGTTTCCGAGAGGGGCTCATGTAGCCAAGTCCAACCTTAAGCACACGGTGTAATTCAGGAGACTTGTGGTCCACTTCTCCCTGCCTCCAGATTGCTGGGGTTACAGGTGTGCACCGCCACACCAGGTTTTATCCATTGCCAGGGACTGAACCCAGGTCTCTGTACACTGTGAGCAAGCATTCTAGTAACTGAGCTCACCCTAAGGCAACAACACTTTTAAAGGGAACCTTGGTTTCTTCACAGGAAGACTTCCAGACCTTGAGGACTTGATAGTCCCAGTTTCTGGCTTTTTTCACAGTTTATTTTTGGGCTTTTTCTTCTCCTGTTTTGTGTACATTGTATGGTTCCGACATGAATGGGCCTCTGTGACCCCTTTCTGTTTTTCCCCTTCATTCTAAAACCCAAGGTGCGGGGCTGCCGGCTGCATTGGGTTGGAGCCCAGTTTGCTGTGTCCGTGGTCCACTGACCTCAGACTGTTCTTTTTGTAGCTGGCTTTCAAGGTTTTATTTGGTGTGGTTTTTCCTGTGAAATGGGGCCTTTAATACCTAGTCATGGGCTAACTGTCAGATGAGTCTTTGAAGAATCAAGTGCTGAATCTGGCCCTGAGCACGCACCTACAAATCCTCGGCTTTCTCTCCATAAACTCTGATCCCCTGCTGCTCACCTGTCCTCTCTGCCCCACAGGGCTACGGCACCCACCTCATGAACCACCTCAAAGAGTACCACATCAAGCACAGCATCCTCTACTTTCTCACCTATGCTGACGAATATGCCATCGGCTACTTCAAAAAGCAGGTGAGCCTTGGCCTCAGCATACCTGCCTCCTGGGGCCCTGATTTGTGTGCACAGCATCCAGTAGTAGAGTCAGTCCCCTTTGGTCCCCTATTGCACCTGGCACTGGTGAGGAAGGGCACACCCCTTCCTGTCTTCTTCCTACCTGTTGCCACCCAGTGAAGAACAAGGTGGGGATTGGAAGGGCCTTCTGGGGATTGCAGGAGGTGAGGAGCTGCCAGCCTGCGGCCTTTGCAGGGGCAGGTGGAGCTCTCGCACTGCTCCCCTGATGTCCAGAGACGTAAGAAGAGACACGCTTCACGCTGTCTCTCAGTTACTCCTGGAGAAGTGGCTATGAACATTGGCGAGTCCTTGCTGATGGATTGGGCCTTACTCTCCACTCATCTAGGGCTTCTCCAAGGATATCAAGGTGCCCAAGAGCCGCTATCTGGGCTACATCAAGGACTACGAGGGGGCGACGCTGATGGAGTGTGAGCTGAACCCCCGTATCCCCTACACAGAGCTGTCCCACATCATCAAGAAACAGAAAGAGGTGCACATGTGTCTCCATAGGGATTCCGTGGGTGTGCACAGGGGAGTTAGTGTACAGACACAATGCAGTATGTGTTTGTATGTGTGTGGTAGAGACAGACCAGGTCTTAGGTTCCTGCCTGCCTCTTAGGAAAAGGCAAAAGTGAATGTCACCATTTATTGACCATGGTCTTGGGGGTGACTGGGCCTGAGGTGGCCCCCTCAGACCCTTGCTTCCTCAGATCATCAAGAAGTTGATTGAGCGCAAACAGGCACAGATCCGCAAGGTCTACCCTGGACTCAGCTGCTTCAAAGAGGGAGTAAGGCAGATCCCTGTGGAGAGCGTCCCAGGCATCCGTGAGCAGGGGCCTTGGCTGAAGGGGCAGGAGGGCATTCTCAGGGCACAGGCAGGCATTCTGAGGGATGTTTTCTTCTCCTTTGCAGGAGAGACAGGCTGGAAGCCAATGGGAAAGGAGAAGGGGTAAGTGGTTGGCAAGAGGGATGAACACAGGAATGGGGGTAGGGAGGGCAGGGCCCAGACCTCAGACTTGGTCTCTCTCATTTCCAGCAAGGAGCTTAAGGACCCTGACCAACTGTATACGACCCTCAAAAACCTGCTGGCTCAGATCAAGGTGGGAGGCCACGGTCTTCTTGTTGGTAGCTGATGTGGGTGGCAGTCTCCAGTTGGGTGGTGAACACTGGGCTTGTCCTCAGCTCATCTGTTCTCTCTAGTCACACCCCAGTGCCTGGCCGTTCATGGAACCTGTGAAGAAGTCAGAGGCTCCTGACTACTACGAGGTTATCCGCTTCCCCATTGGTGAGGACCCTTGTACTCACTTGTCCAGCGTGTGCCCCCAATCTACTCCTGTCTGGGCTGAGTCAGATACCCACCACGGTGGGCAGCCCCAGTTATATCCCCTCACCTCTTAAAGTCATGTGCCTTCTCCATTGTGACCCAGACCTGAAGACCATGACAGAACGGTTGCGCAGTCGCTACTATGTGACCCGGAAGCTCTTTGTAGCTGACCTGCAGCGGGTCATCGCCAACTGCCGGGAGTACAATCCCCCAGACAGTGAATATTGTCGCTGTGCCAGTGCCCTGGAGAAGTTCTTCTACTTCAAGCTCAAAGAAGGAGGGCTCATTGACAAGTAGTCCCCAGCGGGGACCTGCCATGGCCGCCTCCGTCTCGTCAGATCCGATTGGGTCCTCCCGGCCCCCTCTCCCTGACTCAGCAGGAGAAACTCCAGTCAGGGGCCCCAGATCTCGCCGACTCCCAAGCCTGCAGCTCTCTTCCCACCTTCCTTGCATCCGAACTTGGGGAGATGTCTGGTCTTGGGCCAGCCCCTTATAGAACATCTGGTGGCCGGGGGATGAACTGTTTGGTCCTTAGCCTCGCAAGCTGAGCATCCCTGGCCAGGTCCGGGTACCTGTTTCCCAGGGCCAGGACTGCTCAGTGAACAGCCTCACCATGGAAACAGCCGAGACCAGAGCAACCATGAGGGGCCTCGGCTCGTTCTACACTGTTGTCCATCTGTCCCTCAGGGTTGGGGGCAGGAGGACCATTCATTCCTTGGCATTAATCCCTTGAAGGGAACAATAAAGCTTTTTTTTTCCCCTGTGTGATTGTTTTTTGGGGGGTCCAGCTTCAGACTCGGCAAACTGACCTTCGCTCCTGCAGTCCTCCTGTCCACCTGGAAGCCAGAGTTCAGGCTGCAGTGGTGCCACTGACGCCTGCAATATGCAGCGGGGCGATGCACCTGGCTGCCTGCCGCCCCATCCCTCACCTTTTCTGTTCCAATAGCTTCCTGTCTCACCTGGTCCAGGAAAGGGGCAGCCAGGGTCACCACCTCCAGGCCTTAAGCCCAGCCCGCGTGGGCAGGGTTGCTGCCATCTGAAGACAGACAAGGAAATGGAGAACCCAGGAGCAGTGGGGCCTATTCTGCCCGCATCTCCCTTGCCGGTCTTGGATTTTTTTAAAGGTTGGGCCGTGCTGGGTTCCTCCTCCGTCTGGCTCCTCCCCTTGTTTCAGTTTCATTTCTATTCACTGAGCTGCCAGCCCCGGCTCTCCAGGGCTCCAGAAACCTCAGCAGAGACCAGGCTAGTCTGCTGCTCTTTTTCCAGACCCCATCCTAATCCTGGCCAGTGCAGGTTCCAGGTAGGTATCTATGAGTTCTTGGCTAAGAACAGCCTCTGCAGCTGATTGGGCTGGCCAGGAGGAAGAGGAGGGTACATGTTCTGATCCTCTGCCATTCCAGAATGGAGCTGCGACCCTACCAGTGGGAAGTGATCTTACCTGCTCTGGAGGGCAAGAATATCATCATATGGCTGCCCACAGGTGCTGGGAAGACCCGGGCAGCGGCCTTTGTGGCCAAGAGGCATCTAGAGACAGTAGACAGAGGCAAGGTGGTGGTACTGGTTAATAGGGTGAGTGGCCTGCCCTTCTCAAAGTGGGGTTTCTTAGCTCATGTCTCCTAGACTACAGCTCTGCCAGGTCTTCTCACCTTGGTTCAGGAGATGGCTGAGTCCCAAGCCATGTCCTGCCACCCTGCTCCTCCCAGCTTCCCCCCCCACCCCAACTCCCAACAACTGCCATTTCCCACCCCCACCCCCAATCCAGGTTCTCTTCACTCCCAGGTGCACCTGGTGAACCAGCATGCTGAGGAGTTCAGGCGCATGTTGGATAAACAGTGGACCATAACAACCTTGAGTGGGGACATGGGATCTCGAGCCGGCTTTGGCCTGATGGCTCGGAGCCATGACCTGCTCATCTGTACAGCAGAGTTGTTGCAGCTAGCACTGAACAGCGCTGAGGAGGATGAGCATGTAGACCTCACAGGTAAGGAACATGCCATAACCTGGCTACAGGACGTGCTCCGTGGCAAATAAGCCCCGTTCCTCCAGCCGAGCCTCAGTTTCCTAATCTGTAAATTGAAGATAAATCATTCCTGCCTGCTCCTTGTCTGGGACCCAGCCCAAAGTAGGGAAGGGAAAGAAGAAGTCTTCAGACAAGAATGGGGACTTCACAGAAGTGCTGGGAGGAAGACGTGCCAGCTGCAGCTTACAGCTGTGTCTCGTGTGCCTCCAGAGTTCTCGCTGCTTGTGGTGGACGAGTGTCACCACACCCACAAGGACACCGTCTACAACACCATCTTGAGCCGGTACCTAGAACAGAAGCTGAAGAAGGCGAAGCCCCTTCCGCAGGTCCTGGGTCTCACAGCCTCCCCAGGCACTGGCGGGGCCACCAAGCTCCAAGGGGCCATTGACCACATTCTACAGGTCAGCTGAGCCCTGCTCCCTCCCACCATAGATCCTTGCTTGTCCTGCCTCCCAGTCCTGCCAAACCCACCCTTCATACCGTGGCTACACTGGTCTCTTCACTACCCTGAGCATAGGAGGTTTGTGGGACCCTTTGAACTTACCGTTCCCTTTGCCTGGAATGCCCTTGCTTTTGAATCGCCATCAGATTCCTTTTCACCATTCAATAAACAGCCCTGTCATTGTCACAGTTTCCCTGGCCATCCCCACTACTCTGTCATAGAGCTAGTTTTAATTATTTAATTATTTTCAGAGTTTATTCATATTGCAAACTGGAAGCTGTTTGAACAGGGAACTATGAAAATGGGAACTACTTTTTTTTCTTTCTTTCTTTAAAGATTTATTATGTGTCCAGCGTTCTGCCTGCATGTATACCTACAGGCCAGAAGAGGGCACCAGATCTCATTATAGATGGTCATGAACCATCATGTGGTTGCTGAGAATTGAACTCAGGACCTCTGGAAGAGCAACCAGTGCTCTTAACCTCAGAGTCATCTCTCCAGCCCTCTTTCCTGATTGATTTTCTTTCTTTCGTTCATTCTTTCTTTCTTTCTTTCTTTCTCTTTTTCCTTTTTTTTTTTTTTTTTTTTTTGAGACAGGGTTTCTCTGTATAGCCCAGGCTGTCCTGTCACTTACTCTGTAGACCAGGCTGGCCTTGAACTCAGAAATCTGCCTGCCTCTGCCTCCCAAGTGCTGGGATTAAATGCCTGTGTCACCACTGCCCGGATTTTGCTGATTTTCAATCGTTTCTTCATGGTCATTTGAATCTAAGTTCCTCTCTCTTGTCAATGCCAAAATATTAGTCACCCACAGGACACACTTTAGACTTATTGAAATGAATCCCAACTTCCAGTGGCTCTGCCTCAGACTTTTCCTGTCCTTAGCCAGGAACCCACCTCCCTCAAATTCTGCCTGACTCCCCTTTCCGTGATGCCTTTCTGTTGCCTCTAGCTCTGTGCGAATTTGGATACATGGCGCATCATGTCACCAAAGGATTGCCGCTCCCAGCTGCTGGAGCATAACCCGAAGCCCTGCAAGCGGTATGACCTCTGCCAGAGGCGCGCACAGGTGTGTAAGGGGTCACAGGGCAGGCTCTCCGTCTGGTGCCAAGTGGGAGCACCTGGGCATGGACCCCGACTCTACCTTCCCCAGATCTTGTCATGTCAGGCCCCTTGCCTGTGCCTCTGGTGCTCCAACCTGCCTTTTCTGTACGCCGAGGCACCCGCAGCCCAAGTCCATAGCCGACTGTTCAGACTGTTCGAGCTGTCGAAGCTGGACTGACTCTCTTCCTTAGTAGTGACACTCACTGATGTCTGTAATGACAGGGCTGACCCGGGGTTCTCCGCATCACTGTGCCCAGGCCACAAGGCAAAGGTATAATCATAGGTTAGACAATAAAGCTGCATCTGATCCCTGTCTCCAGCCAGGATGCTTCATACCCAGAACTTTGAAGTTCTCACTCTCAAGGAAGTGCACTGAATCCTACACAATCCCTCACCCTCCCCTGAGTCTGGGAGTACCCTCATCCCACAGTCCCTCACTCCTTCTTGCTCAGGATCCTTTTGGAGACTTGCTAAAAAAGCTTATGAGTCAAATCCACCAACAACTAGAGATGCCTGACCTGAAGCAGCAATTTGGAACCCAGATGTATGAGCAGCAAGTGGTACAACTGTGCAAGGACGGTGAGAGGGGCAGCTTGCAAGCCTGTCTAGGTGGGGCCTTTAGGGGCGGGGTTTCTACACTCGAGGTAGGACCTGACTGGGTGGAACTTTTAGGGTTGGAAGAGCCTCCAAATTGACCCCACACCTCTTTCCCGCAGCGGCGCAGGCTGGCCTCCAGGAACAGCGGGTGTATGCGCTACATTTGCGGCGCTACAATGATGCTCTATTTATCCACGATACTGTCCGTGCATGGGACGCTCTTGACATGTTGCAAGATTTCTACGACAGAGAACACGCCACAAAAACACAGATGGTGCATGCTGAACGCTGGCTGCTGGAGCTGTTTGATGGTGAGGCACAACAGTTTGAACAGTTTGATGGTGAGGCACAACAGTTTGAACAGTTTGAACAGTTTGAGAGCTTAAGGTCATTTGTAGCTGGGTGGCTGCCAGGACCCAGGGAGGTTCTTGGGGCTCTATTTTCCTAACTAAACCCAAGGCTGCTAGTATGGCAAACTTGTTTCCTCCAGTGTGACAGTTTGCAACAAATACAACTGAATCAGGTTATTAACAGGGATATTTTAATTTCTTATTACATTTATTGATGATGATTGATTGGTTGGGGAGAGGAGGTGTATTGGTATGTGTGTACATGTGTCACAGCAGCCCATGTGGAGGTCAGAAGACAGCTTTTAGAAGTTTGTTTTCTCCTTCTAACGCGGGTGCCAGGGATTGGACTCAGGTTGCAGGCTTAATAGCAAATGCTTTTTCTTTCTGAACCACCATGCCAGCCCCCAACAAAAATATTTTATTAAAACAAAGGGTATAACAGGAGTCTCTCAGACCCACCAGTGATATAAATAATCAAACAGGGACTTTTTGATATTTCTTAACCTATTTTTTAAAGAATTATTTATTTTATTTATATGAGTACACTGTAGCTGTCTTCAGACGCACCAGAAGAGGGCATCCGGTCCCGTTATAGATGGTTATGAGCCACCATGTGGGTGCTGGGATTGAACTCAGGATCTCTGGAAGAGCAATAAGTGCTCTTAACTCCTGAGTTATCTCTCCAGCCCCTGCTTTTTCATATTTTAAAGCTTAGGCCTTTTAGTTAGGGTGGTCCCCCAGCCAGCTATCTAGCTTAACCCAATTCATCCCGGCACTATGTCCAACTGCGTGACTAGCCCTACCTCTCTGCTCCCCTCTGGTCTGTTCACCTCTGTGTCTACTACTGAATCTCTTGTTTTTCACTCTTCTCCCAGTCTCCCCCCCTACCACACACCTACTTCTCTTTCCTCCCTCCCCCTCTCCCTACCCCCTCTAGTTCCTCCTTCCACTTTCCTCGCAGCTATTGGCCATAAAGCTTGTTATTACAGCCAATCAAATACAAATACAACTCTAGATTGCCTCTAAGCTAGTGAGGAGAAACGAATAATTATAAAATACGAGGCTGGAGATGAGCCCTAGAAATAACAAGACCAGGCCTGGAGAGATGGCTCAGAGGTTAAGAGCACTGGCTGATCTTCCAGAGGTCCTGAGTTCAATTCCCAGCAACCACATGGTAGCTCACAACCATCTGTAATGGGATCTGATGCCCTCTTCTGGTGTGTCTGAAGGCAGCTACAATGTACTCATATCCATAAAATATATAAATCTTAAAACAAACGAAAAAAGAAAGAAAGAACAATACCGAGATCCTGCCAGCATTCAGCAATCTGCTGGTACAGAATTAGCAATTGAAAATTTAGAGGCACACCTTCACACAGTGTACACCAACGATAGGATGACTGCTAGGACCTGAATTCAAACCCCAGAAACCCACTTAAAAATCAGGTGCAGCCAACCTGTCACTCCAGCACCAGGGTGCTGGGGACACCATGATCCCTGGGGCTTCTTAGACAATTCGTCTTGCCAATAGAGGACTCTGGTTTCAATAGGAGACCATGTCTCAAAAAAATTAGATGGTCAGTGGGTAGATGCCCTTGCCATAAAACCTTTCTGACCTCTCAAATCCATGTAAGGGGGAAGAGAAGAATGCAGCTCACACCCTCTCCACACCTGCCATGGCGTGTAGACCCATGAACACATGCCGTGCACACACATGATAATAAATAAAAAGTTAGGGGCTGGAGAGATGGTTCAGTGGTTAAGAACACTGACTGCTCTTCCAGAGGTCCTAAGTTCAAATCCCAGCAACTACATGGTGGCTCACAACCATCTGTAATGAGATCTGATGCCCTCTTCTGGTGAGTCTGAAGACAGCTACAGTGTACTCACATAAAATAATAAAAAAAAAAAAACTTTTAAAAAATTAAATAAATAAATAAATAAATAAATAAATAAATAAATAAAATTTAAAAGTAAGATTAAGAATTATGGATGCCTGGCATGCCCCTCAACACACACACAAACACATGCATAAACATATTTACACACATTTACCCCCCCCCCCCCAAAAAAGAGGTGGTCCAGGAAAATCTGGCTTGAAGCTATCCTGGTTGTCGTCAGAGAGCATTTTAGAGAGCTCAAAGATCAGATGGTGGTGGCACACACCTTTAATCCCAGCGCTCAGGAGACAGAGGCAAGTAGATCTTTAAGTTGGAAGTCAGCCTGGTCTACAGAGTAAGTTCCGGAACAGCCAGGGCTATTCAACAGAGAAAGCCTGTCTCTGGGGAGAAAAAAAAAAAGGAAAGAGAAAAAATAAACCCTCAAGGGTGGGCTGGGACGCTGGCCTGCCTCTCAGTGGTTAGAGCACTTACCTAGCATATACAAAGGCCTGGTTGTTTCCCCAGCATACAGTGTAGAGACCATGTGTCTTAGGGTTTTATAACTGTGAAGAGACACCATGACCAAGGTGACTCTTATAACGGCAAACATTTAACTGGGGCTGGCTCACAATGTCAGAGGTTTAGTCCATTACCATCATGGCGGGAAGCATGGCCGTGTGCAGGCAGGCGTGGTGCTGGAGGAGCCTAGAGTTCTACATCTTGATCTGAAGGCAGCAGGGAGAAGACTGTCTTCTGCACTGGGTGGAGCCTGAGGACAGGAGACCCCAAAGCCCACCAACTCAGTGACACATTTCCTCTGACGAGGCCGCACCTACTAATAGTGCCACTCCCTAGGGCCAAGCATTCAAACATATGAATCTATGGGGGCCAATCCTGTTCTAACCACCACACCCCAACTGTAGTCCTAGGATTTAGGAAGTGAAATCAAGAGGAAGTGAGTTTAAAGTTAGCCTGGGTTACATGAGACCCTGCCTAAAAAAATTAAAACAACAGATGCAAAGGTCCTAGTGGCGGTATTGAGGGCTGCTGGTCTGGGGTTGGTGAGAGATGGATTCTGTGCTGAATGTCTGCTGTAAGGCTGGCCTTTTTAAAAAAAAAAAAAAAAGATTTATTTATTATTATATGTAAGTATACTGTAGCTGTTTTCAGACACACCAGAAGAGGCCATCAGATCTCCTTACGGATGGTTGTGAGCCACCATGTGGTTGCTGGGATTCGAATTCAGGACCTTCGGAAGAGCAGTCAGTGCTCTTAACCAGTGAGCCATCTCTTCAGCCCCCTCCCTTTTTTTTTTATTAAAGATTTATTTATTATATGTGAGTATATTGTAGCTATCTTCAGACGCACTAGAAGAGGGCATCAGATCTCCTTACGGATGGTTGTGAGCCACCATGTGGTTGCTGGAATTCAAACTCAGGACCGCCAGAAGAACAGTCAGTGCTCTTAAGCACTGAGCCATCTCTCCAGCCCGAGGCTGGCCTTAAGAGTACATGGAAATGTGTTCTTCAAGTGTGCTTAGGGAATAATAATAGCTCAGGGAATGAACAGGATCAGGTGTCCTCTCTGCCCACAACTGTCCCGTGAGCACCATGTCCACCCAGGCCTGAGCTCTGTGCCCCTTTTGCTGTTTTCAGACCATAAAAGTGTGCTGTCCCAGCTGGCGGCTCAGGGTCCTGAGAACCCGAAGCTGGAAATGCTGGAGGGGATCCTACTGAAGCAGTTCGGGAGTCCTGACCGCACGCGGGGCATCGTCTTCACCAGGACCCGCCAGACGGCTTCCTCCCTCCTGCTCTGGCTTAGGCAGCAACCTTCCCTACAGGCTGTGACCATCAAGCCTCAGATGCTGATTGGAGCAGGGAACACGGGCCAGAGCACACACATGACCCAGGTGATTGGCTGTGGCTGGAGGCATTTCATAGGGGAGAAAGGGGAAGGGGGTCCTCAACACAGAGATAGCAGGGAGGTTCTGGGGAGGAGGGATTGAATCTTCCTAGACAAGAGACCAGAGAGCTGGGATTAAACAGAGAGACACTCTCCACCCTCCACCCCCTTTTGCTTGTTTTCCCCTGCCTGAGAGTCCCAGGGGATGGAATAGCAGGGACCCAAGGCTGTAAGTAGTATGGCTTCTCAGGACAGAGGATCAGGAATATGGGAGCCCTTATGGAGGATTAGGGGCTAGGCAGGGACTTTTAGAAGTCACCAGGGAAGTGGTCTACAGGTATAATTCAGCTAGTAAGATACCTGCCTCAAAGCACAAAACTATAAGCCAGGCGTGGTAGTGAAGTATTCCCAGCACTCAGAAGATGAACAATAGAGGCAATAGACCCAGAAGGTCAAGGTGGTTCTTGTCTACAACATCAGGTTCAAGACCAGCCTGGGGATATGTGGGAAATCTGTCTTTTAAGGGGAGGGAGAAAGGCAGGGAGGGAGGGAGGGAGGGAGGGAGGGAGGGAGGGAGGGAGGGAGGGAGGGAGGGAGGGAGGGAAAACATCCTAGGGATTGCTGGTCTCTAGGAAAGACTGGCACGATCTTGGGGATCACCTTGGGACAGATGGGGAGTCTGGGTTTCCCTAAACCTTTTCTTCCCCCCCCCCCAACCCTCCAACAGAAAGACCAGCAAGAAGTGATCCAAGAGTTCAGAGATGGTACCCTGAACCTTCTAGTGGCCACGAGCGTGGCAGAGGAGGGACTGGATATCGCTCAGTGCAATGTGGTGGTGCGCTATGGACTCCTGACCAATGAGATCTCCATGGTCCAGGTACACTTAACTCCTCCTCCCCACTCAGCAGCCCTGCAAGGATCCCATGTGGATCCCAGCCCAAGTCTCCCCTACCCTTGTCATTCTTCCCAGGCCCGGGGTCGTGCTCGAGCTGATCAGAGTGTGTACTCGTTCCTGGCTACAGAGGGCAGTCGGGAGATCCAGCGGGAGCTAACCAACGAGGCCCTTGAAGTCCTGATGGAGAAGGCAGTGGCCGCTGTACAGAAAATGGACCCTGAGGAATTCAAGGCCAAGGTGAGTGGGGGAAGGGATACTTTGTGTATTTGTGAGAGCCTTTCTGGAACTAGACAGAAGCCTCTGAGAGCCAGAGGCTCTGACTGCATCCACACACTCCTGGGGCCCCTCTGGGATCACCCAAGGAACTTTCATACCAAGCAGAGAAAGACCAAAGCCAAGGTAATATTGCCAGAGCAGGCAGTGACTGTCCTCTGTATGACTTTAGAAACAGGACTTGTCCCTGGTGTGGCCCTTATCCATGGTTACAACAACAAGCTGGAAGCCAACCTGAATTATATGAGAGTCTGTCTTTTCAAAAGGTGCTGGGGGATAGGGCTGGGGGTGGGGGAAGAGATACTTTGTGTATTTGTGAGAGCCTTTTCTGGAACTAGACAGAAGCGAAACAAAGACACAGGCAGAAGGTAAGATCCAGACACATGATGTACTAATTTCAGAAGCAGCATCCGAACCATTTTCTTTAGTCCTGTTGTCTTAGGATAATGCTGTCCCATGATATTTTTCAAAGGGCGAACACAAAGTTAATGGAAGCAAGGAGATAGCTTAGTCAGTAAAGGGCCACACAAGCACAAGGACCTGAATTCCCAGTCCAGTAAAAATCTGGGCACAGCAATGTGTTACTGTGATCTTGACTCTGGGAAGACAGAAAGGTGGGTTTCTGGTAAGCCGGCCAGCCAGCTTAGCTGAGTCAGGGAGAGAGCCTATCTCAAAAAACAAGTCCCTTCTGGGTCTGGGTACAGATGATCTAGGGTCTTTGAAAACTCTGGGAGCATTCCTGAGGTTGGGGCTCTTGGTACCCATGTCCAAGTCCTGTCCCCCGCCCTTGCCCTCTCCTCCAGATCCAGGACCTGCAGCTAGCAGCTTTAGTTAAGCGAGCAGCACGTGCGGCCCATCGGGACAGCCAGCAGCGGCAGTTCCCACCAGAGCGTGTGCAACTTCTCTGCATCAACTGTATGGTGGCCGTGGGCTACGGGAGTGACCTGAGGAAGGTGGAGGGCACCCACCACGTCAATGTGAACCCCACCTTCTCGTGAGAGTCATGGGAAGGCTTGTAGGATGCGTGCGGGAGGGCTTGCAGGATGCATGTGGAAGGACTTTTTTTTTTTTTTTTTTCGGTTTTCGGTTTTTGGTTTTTGGAGACAGGGTTTCTCTGTGTAGCCCTGGATGTCCTGGAATTCACTCTGTAGACCAGGCTGGCCTCAAACTTAGAAATCTGTCTGCCTCTGCCTCCTAAGTGCTGGGATGACAGGCATGTGTCACCACTGTCCTGAGATGGAAGGGTTTTTTTACTGGGTATGGCAAGCTAAAGAGCATTTTAGCAAGCAGGTGTTGTCCCCAGCCCCACTCCACAGCCCACAAGTGAGGAAGCAGAGGTGTAGTGTCTTAAGCTCTCATAGCCATTCTGTGATTAGAAGAGAACTGGAATCCGGGCGTGGTGGTGAACACCTGTAATCCCAGCACTTGGGAGGCAGAGGCAAGCGGATTTCTGAGTTCGAGGCTAGCCTGGTCTACAGAGTGAGTTCCAGGATAGCCAGGGCTATACAGAGAAACCCTGTCTCGAACAAAAACAAAAAAAACAAAAATACAAAAGGAAAAGAAGAGAAAAGGAAAGAAGACAAAAGGAAAAGAAAGAAAAGAAAAGAAAAAGAACTGGAATTTAGGATACAAAGAATTTAGCTGTGACCTGAGTCCTTGACCCTATCTAGTCTCATGAAGAAAAGTTTAACTGTCAGGTGAGGCAGCCTGTCTATGGGCTAGGGAGGAGAATTATTTGAGTCTAGGAAGTCAGAGTCAGCCAGAGCTGCAGAAAGGCCTCCATCTCAAAAAAAAAAAAAAAAAAAAAAAAAAAATCTGGAGCTGCTAGGTGTGGGATGTGGTGCTTCCTATGTTTGTAGTTGCAGTACCTGGGAGGTAAGAGCTCAGGGGGCCACCCTTGGCTACATAGAGCTTTGAGGCCAGGCTGGACTCAAATAGAGAAGGCACCCGATCTTCATTCCAGGATAGCCAGGGCTACAGAGAGAGACCCTGTCTCTAAACAAACAAACAAATAAACATCAAACAGAAGACCAAAAAAGAGGAAGCCGGGCAGTGGTGGCACATGCTTTTAATCCCAGCACTGGGGAGGCAGAGGCAGGTAGATTTCTGAGTTTGAGGCCAGCCTGGTCTACAGAGTGAGTTCTAGGACGGTCAGGGCTATATAGAGAAACCCTGTCTTGAAGAAGAAAAAAAAAGAAAAGAAAAAGAAAAAGAGGGCTGAGAGATGGCTCAGCGGTTAAGAGCACTGACTGTTCTTACAGAGGTCCTGAGTTCAAATCCCAGCAACCACATGGTGGCTTACAACCATCTGTAATGGGATCTGATACCCTCTTCTGGTGTGTCTGAAGACTGCAACAGTGTGCTCATCTATAATAAATAAAAATCAAAAAGGAGAAAAGGGGGGAGGGGGAGGGAGGGGGAGCTAGGGATGGGGGAGGGGAGCTAGGAATGGGGGAGGGGAGCTAGGAATGGGGGGGGGAACTAGGGATGTATAGGGATGCAGCTCCATTGGTAGAATGCTTATCTAGAACGCAAAGCCCTGGGTTGGATCCTGAGCACCTGGCTGTGGTCCATACCTGGAATCCATCACTTAGGAGACAGAGGCAGTAGGATCAGCAATTGGGTCATGGTTACCCCTCAGGTACATAGCAAGTTGGAGGCCATCTTGGGCTACCAGAGACCCTGTCTCAAAATCCAGATGGCTTGTGCTTGATTCCTACAGCCCATGGTAGGAGGAGAGAGGATCCTCAAAATTGTCTTCTGAACTCCACAGTAACATGGCGGCACACACACACACACACACACACACAAAATTAAACGTTCCAGCTCTCCCTCTCCTGAGTCACTACCATCCTGCCTCTTAAATGGCCACTTTACTTCTGCTCATAACATTCATTAAGTAACTATTTATTAGACACCTCCTGTGTGGCAGGCCACAGTGCCAAAGTTCTTGACACTGGTTCTATCTGAGAGACCTTTCACCTAGGTAGGAGAAAGAAGGTGGTGGGCTTTGAACATGAGAAATGAGTCTAGGCAGAAGTGAGGGAGCATCGCTACCCTGAGAGGAAGGACGGGAGGGATGGGAGTCAGAATCCAAGGATGTTCTTTGGATGCAGGAACAGGCTGTGGACAGGGCAGGCTGAGGACTAGTGGGGAATTCTGGGAAATTCTATATCACGACAGGCAGAAAGGCCAGATGTCTTGGCAGGGACTACAGGGCATGGGATCTGTCTACTCCATCTGTTCTAGGATCTACTATACCACCTCCCAGAACCCTGTGGTCATTAACAAGGTCTTTAAGGACTGGAGACCTGGTGGAACCATCAGATGCAGTAACTGTGGGGAGGTGAGTCAAGGGCTATAGCTCAAGGCAGAGTTCCCTCGGCCCCAGACTCCACAGTCCTTGGTTTGGCAAAGGAGACCTAGCTGTGCCTTCACTCCAGGTGGGAGCCATGCCTGCCGTGGGAGACCCGCAGTCTGTGCTGTGGTCCTGTGTGGCTTGACCTTTTACTATTTTGTCAGTTCCTTTTTCTTCCACCCTTCTCTACTCCTTTATCCAGCCTTTCAAGCTCCTAGTCCTAGGTAGAAAGAAAAAAGGATAGAGGGGAAAGGGAGCGACATCGGTAGACTACTTCCTGTTGGTCAGGGGCGTCAAGTTCCTGGGGTCAGTTTGATCTTCGCTGTCAGGATATCTAATTTCTTCTTTTCATCCCTTTATACACGATGAAACCAACATCATCCCACCACCAACTGGCTAACCGGCCCTTCTATATGTGCTCTTGCATTTCTATCCCTCTGGAGGGTCCCCAGAATTCCAAACGCCAAAACCACGCCCCTGCTAGAGCACCAAGCAAATCACAATCAGTCGCTGCGGAAAATCCGAAGCAGCCCCCCGCCCCCCATACCGCACACCTGGGATTAAAATTAAAATGTTCTCACATGTCTGTGTTTTTTAAAGAAACCGAAAACTTCATTATAGTCCTGTCTTAGGGAGCCCCACTGCGTGATGGCCTCTGGTGGTAGACACAGGGCTGGTCATCACAGAAGTCCAGCTTGAGGGCAGAAAGCCACATGTTTCCATCTATTCCACCACCAGGTCTGGGGCTTCCAGATGATCTACAAATCAGTGACCTTGCCGGTGCTCAAAGTCGGAAGCATGCTCCTGGAGACCCCTCACGGGAAGATCCAGGCCAAAAAGTGGTCCAGGGTGCCGTTCTCCATACCCGACTTCGACATCCTGCAGGACTGCACCCAAAGCCTGTCTGATCTCTCTCTGGACTGAGCCCTTGTGGCTGCAGGACCTAGGCCAAACTGCAGGGGGCAGGAGAGTCCAGCAGGCCATCTTCTTTCCCCTGGATAGCACTCTGGTCAGGGGGCCCTTCCTTCTGCTTCAGAGATCTTAAACACATTGGATGGAGTTGGAAGACGGATGCAGGAGAATTGACACACCGTGCTGTACTAGGAACTGCAACATCTCTCCCTTGCCCAGGGACCTTGTGGGGTTTGTTTTGTTTTACTGAGGCTCTTCATAAATTAAAATTGTGGTAGAGAATATGTAGCCATTTTTATTTTGAAGTGTAATCGGTGGAAAATAAGCTTCATTAATTGCCTATGCCTCCTCCTAGTCAGATATAGACACACCCTCACAAGTGTCTTCGTTCCCACTGTATGTAAGCCCTATCTTCTACCCCTCCCTGCACACTTATCTGTGTGAGTAAATTTTATTTTATTTTTGAAGATTTTATTTATTATTATGTGTAAGCACACTGTAACTGTCTTCAGACACACCAGAAGAGGGCATCAGATCCCATGACAGATGGTTGTGAGTCACTATGTGGTTTCTGGGATTTGAACTCAGGACCTCTGGAAGAGCAGTCAGTGCTCTTAACCACTGAGCAGTCTCTCCAGCCCCTTGAGTAAATTTTACTGTTAAAATATTACCCTTGGGACTAGAGATGAGGCTCAGTTGTTAGAGTGCTTGCCTACCATGTACAAAGCCCAGGGCTTGATGCCCAGAACCGCATAGGCCAACATGGGTAGTGCCTACCTGGACTCTAAACACTAGAGGGGTAGAGGCAGGAGTATGCTCTGATGAGATTGTTTGTTGGGTGAAGTGTTGCCTACAAGCCTGACTGACTGGGTTCAATCCCCAGGATCAGCTTGGTTTGGAAACAAATTGTTCCTCTGACCTCTTCCCATGCACCCTAGTGTAGTCATGCACACTTGCACACACACACACATACATATGCACACACATACATACATACACACACACACACTTGAGCACACACATGTACACACAATGAATAATAACTGTAGCTAAGGGGCTGGAGAGGAGGCTCAGGGAGCACTGTCTGCTCTTCTGGAGGTCCCGAGTTCAAATCCCAGCAACCACCTGGTGGCTCACAACCATCTGTAATGGGGTCTGGTGCCCTCTTCTGGGGTGTCTGAAGAGAGCAATGGTGGTATACTCATATGCATAAAATAAATCTTTAAAAACATAGTTACTATAGCTAAGGTAAGTTCAAGGCCATCCTTAGCTACAGAGTAAACTTGAGGTCGGCCTGGGATTGTGCCCCCTTCTCACTTGGGGAGGAAAGTGCCAGAGAGCCTGCATTTGAGGGCTGCAGTCAGGTAGGCATGGCATAGGGAGAATCGTAGAGGCCTAATTATTTTGTTCTGATTTTAATAGAGGTAAGATCTAGGTTGATTCTTCAGGGAAAGGGCTATTTCTGTAGTAAGAGGCTCAGCAGGCACAAGCCACCTTTAGGGGGGAGGAAAGGGTTAGGGCAGAGATTCGACAGAAGGATGACAGTTCTTCCTGTTATCCAACCTGTATCTCTTCTGCTTCATCCTTGCCCTGCCTCAAAGTGCATAGAAAAGAATTCATTCTCTCTTCTCCCAGTCTTTTCTGGCTAAGGCTAAAAATTCACTTGCACTCTTGTGGGCAGCCATCTTAGCTAGGGTAAATCTTTCTCAGAGTGTCCTTGGTCCCTTCAGGAGTCATCTCGTGGGGTGCTTTCTGCTTGTTCATGCCCCACTGTGTCCTGAGTTAATCCCCCACCCACCCTCAGCCAGGAACGTGCCTTTTACGGGTCAATAAAATTAGCGACTGCGGGAGGAGGGGGCGGGGCAAGAAGTGCTAAGCTCAATCGGCCTTGAATGTGGCTGGACTCACGGAGTCTGGACGCCTGTCACTCCAGTGCTAAACAGTGACAGCTGAGGGTTTGGGGTTTGGGGTTTGGAGGAGGACCCTGTGTTGCAAAGAGAGAGGAAAAAGATGGGTGCCTAATATCCCTCTAGAGGCTGAGTCTTTGTATGGCTGACCCTTGGGTTGGGAGTTGACCTTTAGGCAGAGGTTAGGGGAGGATCTTCAATTTTGTGAGAGCCTCCTCTCAGGCAAATCTGTTCTTGTAGCTACTTTGGGCTGGGGGTGTCTTCTGATGGAGCCAGGCTTGTGAACATCTGGACCAGGATGTCAGAATTGTACAAGGTCAGGAGGACTCCAGTTTTCTAAGCCTCAGAGAGTCAAGTTGGTGGTCGCTGCCTGTGGACCTGGCACTTAGGAGGCTGAGAAAAAACATGTTGAGTTCAAGCCTGGACTGAGTGCAACCTTCCTAGCCTTGGGGAAAAAAATGAAGAGGAGGAGGAGGACGAGGACAACGATGAGGAGGAGGAAAGGAAGGAAGAAGGAAGGGAGGGAGAAGGGAGGGAGAGAGGAGGGAGGAAAGAGAGCGTGCACACGCGTGAGCAAGCATGATTGGGTGGCACATGCATGTATGTAATTTTAGCATTTGGAGGGTGGAGGCTGGAGGGCCAAGAGCTCATGGTAAGCCTGGGCTACATAAGACCCTGTTTCAACTGAGAGAGGAGGGAAAGGAAAGAAATAGAAGAAACCGGAACTCCCAGTGGCCCTGTTTCTCTGCCCTACTCACAACCACAAAATGTATACGGACTCCTTACCTCCAGGACTGGGGTGGGACTGGAGACCCCGCCCCTCCAGGCTCGTCCCCGCCCCCAGCCCGCCAGCCCCGACCCGCGAGCCCAGAGCTTTTACGCTGCAAACCAGGCTAGAGCAGGTGGCCTCCGCCGGCTCCATCTCCTCCCTACAGGTAAGACAAGCACCGCTTGCCGGTCCACACTGAGGACCTCGAGGGCAGCTTCGGAAGACAAGGCAGAGCCTTCTCCTGTCCCCTGCCCGTCTCAAACCTAAGAGGGGACGCCCAGAGAAGACTCTGTCCGGGCTCGGTAGGCGGGTGCGATTAAACTCTGAGGAAGTTGGAGGGAGCCTCTGGCTCTATGGGATGATGCTGGGGAAAGCAGCAACGGGCAGCAGATACTACAGTGTCCCGAAGGGCAGCAGATGAGAGGGAGGATTCGTCACTCCAAGTGCCCTTTGTGGGTCCCAGGGCAGTATCTTCGTGATTCGGAGTGGTGGAGTGAACCGAAGGGTTTCTGTTCTGGGGGGTAAGTGAGGTGACAGCTGTTGCCTTTCTGCGTGGGACTTGGGTTTTCTGGTGCCCCTGGGTCTTCTGCATCTTTTGCACTTGGCTATAAGTGGAGAGAGGAGGTGGAGAGGGAGGAAATGCCAGAATCCAGAGGGCTCAGGATCAGCAAGTCCATTTGCCTAGTGTCTCAGAGTCAGGTCCTGAGGATGAAGGCAGGCATGCATGGGATGACTGTGCCGTGCCCTTTACGTGGGATTTAGGCTCTAGGATGTGACTCTACCTCCCAGAACTCCAGAGAAGGATTTCTGGGAGACATGATCTGAGATAACTCTGCTGTGATGCTAGGCTCCCAGAGTCATCAAAGAGAGGCAACTTGGGACCTTGTGATCCACTTAAGAAAAGCAAAGACCCCTGGGGTGTGTGAAACAGAGGGAGGTAAGAATGCTGCTACCTAGTCCCAGTCAAGACTCCAGGAACCTCCCAGAGACATCACAAGTCCTTGGGCGGGCTGAAGAGACAATTAGGGCAGAGGATTTTTTTCATGACCGACTAGATCACTCATTCCATGATCTCTCCCACACACTATCATTGTCAGGAAATTCTTCCTCCTGTATTATGCTCAAGTGTGTGTGTGTGTGTGTGTGTGTGAGACACATCTACATGCCGCAGAATGTGGGTGGAGGTTAGAGGACAACTTGCTAGAGTCAGTGCTTGAGGTCCGCCGTGTGTATGGGCACTGGGGAACTGGACTCAGATCATAAGGCTTGGCAGCAAGCGTCTTTACCTAAGCCATCTCATTGACCCTTGCTCATTTCCGACTGACCATCTTTTCTGTTTTGAGGATCCTTCTTGCTGGGAGGCAGTGAGCTGTAGGACAGGAAAACTTCAGGGTGGATTAGCACTGAGTCCTCAACCTCTGTACTTGCTTCCTTATGTGAAAATGGGGTGAAGGTTAGAACCCACCTCATAGCGTAGCTGCAGGGACTTAACAAGAATACACGCGAAGAGCGTTTAGCACGGTGTCTGGCGCCTGGTGATGGCTCAACAGGTCTAAGTGTCCCCTCTTGGGTAGGACAGCAAAGCCGATCTGCAGGGGGTGGAGGTGGGGTGGAAAATTTTTAAAGCTTGTCCAGAAAGGGAGATGCCCTTCACTCCTCCCCTGCCAGCCCGGGCCCCCTGCTGGTTCCCATCTCTGTGCTGTCCAGAACCCCTCACCTCCTCCTGGCTGTGTCGACTTACATCTGCGGGGTGAGGCAGGATCCGGGGAGCGGCAGGGGCCCACTTGGGGCTGTGCCTAGATGGAACAAACTCTGGCTTGGATACCCAACTGAGCAAAAATTCCCTGTGGGTGTCACCCCCTGCCTTCCTGCCTCTAGAAATCCACAAGTTGGGATCAAACTGGGCTGGATTTTTCCAGGAAGATAAATAATCCTGCCCTGGGGATTGTCCGAGCTGCCCTCCAGTGGAGGGAGGGAGAGCTTCAAGGCCTGGCTCTAGTTCTGGTGACCACCAAAGCCTGCCAATCCATGAGCACCCTTAAAATCTAGGCTAGGGGAGC
This sequence comes from Apodemus sylvaticus, assembly GCF_947179515.1. NCBI lineage: Eukaryota > Metazoa > Chordata > Mammalia > Rodentia > Muridae > Apodemus > Apodemus sylvaticus. The sequence goes on from NC_067481.1 coordinate 22,301,545, forward strand.
AGAGCACAGGCCCTAGGCTGGGTACTTTCAAGTGGTCTTCTCTGGCTGCTTTCTGTCAAGAGTAGAGTCAATGGGACTGAGCATCGGGACCACAGTCTCAGGGTTGGAGATACAGTTCAGTCAATAGAATGCTTGCTTAGGATGCTATTTTACAGGTCTGTGGCTGGAAGCAGGCTGAGGTCAGGTGTCTGGATGGTTGGCCCTTGTGGTGCAGAGACGACCTGGCCAGAGGAATGTAGCAAGGGCAGGGGTGGCTGGACCTGGGGTGGGAATGGAGCCATCTCTCTACACTGATATAATGGTGTGAAACTTACCTCCCCGGAAGCAGAGAAATCTGATTGTCACCCTGGTCTCCCAGGTTGTCACAAAGGCATAATCGTCAAGGCAGGAAGTTAGAAAATAATTTACGGACCATGGGGCTAGGGTTGTAGGTCGGTTGGTAGAGTGCTTGCCAAATATGCACAAGCACACCCCCCCCCCGGCACTGCACAAAACCAGATAAGGTGTATGGTGGAACATGCCTGTAATCCCAGAGCTTGGGAGGTAGAGTCAGGGGCATAGGAAGTTCTTCCTGTGTTATACAGAGTTTGAGGTTGTCCTGGGATACGTGCAACCTTAATGGACATTTCACTAACAAGATCTATAAAATATATATTATTGTTATTTTTCATTACTGGGGATTAAAGCCAGGGTTTTGTCTGTGCTAGGCAAGTGGTCTGCAGCTGAGTCATATCCCAGAGGGGTTTGTTTTGTTTTTTTGGTGGGGGCCAAGGTCTGACAAAGTTTTTCAGGCTGGTCTTAAACTTGAAGCAGTTCTCCTGCCTCAGCTTCTCATGCATCTGGGATGAGAGGCCCATGCCCCCAAACCATTAGAATTTTAAGATACTGAGACCTGTTTCTGTAGTCTACTAGTGGTGCTCTAGTTCCGTACCCCACTTAGGTGACAGGGGACCTTGCTGAGTCTGTGACCATAAGTGCCATTTGGTTAACTCCCTCCCTATACACCTTTGCCCTGTTAGAGTGATCATAAAACTGGGCTTGGGCCACACATGTCTAGACAAGGAAGGAGTTTCAAGGTGAAATGAAAATTGTCAGTTGCCACCAAAAGCAGTCCCCCCTTGGGCTTCCTGACCTCATTCTCTAACTCAAAATTGGGACATTTTTTTTATGTCCTGTGATACTTGAGTGGGAAGGGATGTTGAGGAGAGCTTGTTTTTCTACCCAGCATGGCAAGGGTGTGGCACTTTTTGTTCCCAAGGAGCAAGAACAAAATCAGCTTGCCTGTAGCAGCAAGAGAGATGGAAACTAGATCAGAGGAAGGGGAGGCTGACTATCCATGCGTCCTAGCCCCTTCACCCCATCCCACCATGCCTTTTCACGTCTACAGCCAGGGAGGGGCTTGTTCTTCGTGAGGTTGGGGGCCAATTAGCTGATGTCTGGGGTCATTCCCTATGAGGATGAATGGCATGTCGCTTTAGGCTGCGGTGGGGTGCCCTGTAACACCTGGACATCCTGTCTGCCCAGAAAACAAAGGTTTGCCACCTCTTTTGTTTGTGACCAGCTCTGTTCACTCAGGATGCTTACTGGGGTATTTGGAGACCAACCTACCTGTCACTTTGGTTTCCTTAACACTGCAAAGTTTTTTGTTTGTTTGCTTGTTTTTGAAATAGACATACCCATCCACATGCATATACTTACAGTCACCTGCATGCCACCTGGCTCACAAATCATCCCCGGGCACGAAGTCTCATGTGCCTACCCTTGCACACCTAACCTGATGCCCTACAGTGTGCATCCTCAGCCCCGCCCACACTCACAGCCTCCCTGCCCTCTTCAGTGCCCTTCATTCACCTCGGAGGGCCCACCAGCTCCGGTGGCCAGTGGCTGACTTACTTGACTGTGGTACCTGGGGGCCAGGCACCTGCAGTCCCTCAGTGTTGGGGACAGGAGGCAGTAGTACCACCTTCCTGGGACTCCCCCAAGCCCTGGGGTTTCTCAGGAGTGTCTAGGGGCCCTGAATCTCTAGATCGCCTGTCTGTGTGGTTCTTGACACCTCCTTCAGCCTTAGTCTATGGATGCATTTGCCTTTCTCTGCTGTGTGATCCGTCTTTGTCTCCCCTCTCCCCCTCATGTTTTCTGTTCCTTTCTCTCCACCTCCACACATACACATACACTTTGTTTGTTTGTTTGTTTGTTTTTTCAAGACAGGGTTTCTCCATGTAGCCCTGGCTGTCCTGGAACTCACTCTATAGACCAGGGTGGCCTTGAACTCAGAAATCCGCCTGCCTCTGCCTCCCAAGTGCTGGGATTAAAGGCGTGTGCCACCACTGCCCAGCCACATACACTTTTTTCCTCTGGCTCTGTGGCTCTGTAGTTCTGTAGTTCTGTCTGTTTTCTTTTATTTTCAAGACAGGTTCTCACTCTATAGCCCAGACTGTCCTAGAAATATACATACATACATACATACACACACACACACACCAGGCTGGCGTAGAACTCACTGCTCACTGTATATATAGCCCAGGGTGGCCTCAAACTCACAGCAGTCCTCCTGCATTAGTCTCCTAAGCCCTGGGATGACAGATGTGAGCTGATAGCCCCAGGTCCGTTCTGTCTCTCTCAGCTGAGGTGTGTTGATCTGTGTCTCTGGATTGTATTCTCTTGAGGAAACTCAGGGGAACAGCATGGATGAGTGTCTCAGGGTCATAGAAAGTGGCAAAGCCTCCTGTCACTTCTGGGTGCCTCTTCTCTTCCAAGCGAATAAGGGGTATCAGGACCGACAGACAGTAGGTCAGCGTTGGTGCCTCTGTTCCCCCCTATTGAGTACTCCAGCTCTGGAGGTGGAATATTCTTCAATGGCAAAGCTCAGAGTCATAGGCCTGGAGCAGAACCGGGATTCAGAGTGTTGGAGGGGTTCAGAGCGATGGAGGGACATCCTCTTGTCTGTCTTGCTGGCCAGTCTGACCTTAAATGGAAGGCAAAGACTTAAACCTTCCCTCAGAAGAAGCGTGAACAAGAGCAGGGCTGAATCAACACCTTTCTTTTTACCTCGAAACAGCCAAGTTCAACCTAACCAACCCAGGTCCAGCTTCCTGCTCCAAACCACCACGGTGCCCCCACCCTGCTCCAGCCTTTCCGCCACTGTGGCCACGGGGCCTCTTTAAACAGTTCCCTGGCCTCTCTGCTCCCTGCTGCTGGCCACACCATAGCCACAGCTCCTGCACAGGCCTTGCTGTGTTGGCTGCTTGTTTATTTGCCTAAGGTTTCCTTGGGTGTGGTGAGATTCATACGCACAGACCCTCCCAAACTCCAGATGCCCATGAAGAGAGAGGCCTGGCCAAATCCCAGCTGCTCTACTTCCTGCATGGCCCTCTGGTGCCCAGCACCTCTCCTCCCCATACTCCTGGCCTCGACTTGCTGACTCCACGACAACAGTTCTTCTGGCCGGCTTTGAGAGTTCTGGAAGGGGTGAGGATTGGGGAACAGAAGACGATGTGAAAAGCCAGAACCTTTGTGTTTTCTATGGGTCCCCAAAGAAGAATGCGTCTTCCCAACCTGTTCTTAGCTGAGCCTGAGCTGGCCATTCAGGACCACTTGAGAAAAGAAGACCTCTTCCTTGGGCTTGTGACAATTACTTGTCTCAGAGTGCCTGACAAAGTCAACTTTAGGAAGGAAAGGTTTGTTTTGACTTATAGTCAGAAGGTACAACCACCCAGGGCCAAAGGAGACAGGAACCAGAGGCAGGTAGACACATTGTGTCGGACAGACAGTTGGGTACATCTTCTCAGAAATCAGGAAGGGAAGAGATGAATTCTGGTGTTGGCTTTACCTTTTTGCTTTTCTTTCTCTCCACTCCTCACCCCCTCCGAAACCAGGTTTGTCCATGGAACAGAACCCTGGCTATCCTGGACTGGCTCTGTAGCCCAGGCTGGCCTCTGCCTGCCTCTACTTCTGGACTGCTGGGATTTAAAGGCATGTGCCACCACGCCCTGTGCTGGGTTTCTTATCTGGTCAGGGACCTTCGCCCATAGAATGGTGGTGTCCACCATTCGGGTACCTCTTTCTATCTCAGCCTAATCTAGATAACCCCTCACGATCATGCCTAGAACAGTTGTTTCCATGATGACCCTAAATCCCATCAAACTGACAAGATGAACCATCACGTGGCCCATGACAAATATCTCTGGGACTCAGGGTCTTCCGGGTGCTTATTTTGCACAGAACTTGACTCCCTCTAGAACTGTCTGGTCTTGCCCTGTGAGCACCCGAAGGAGTAAAACACCTTTGTGCAGGTGATAGGGAAGTCAAAGCCACTTGCACAAGGACAGTCTTCCATCAAAGTGCAGCTCTGAACCCAGGTCTCCTTGGACAAAAAGACCCCCAGGCGGCAGTGACCTCTGGCATTTTCTTTTTGCAGTTGTTTTGTTTTGATTAGTTCTTTTTGTTTTTGTTTTTGCTTTCTGAGGCAGGTTTTCTCTGTGTGACCCTAGTTGTCTTGGAACTAGCTCTGTAGATGAGGCTGGCCATTTGTTTGCCCCTACTTCCATTCCTACCTCCCCACCCCCACCCCCCACCCCCTGTGCTGGGACTAAAGGTTGGATTTTTTTTCCCCCGAGACAGGGTTTCTCTGTGTAGCCCTGGCTATCCTGGAACTCACTCTGTAGACCAGGCTGGCCTCGAACTCAGAAATCCTCCTGCCTCTGCCTCCCAGAGTGCTGGGATTACAGGCGTGCGCCACCACTGCCCGGCGTGCTGGGACTAAAGGTATGGGCCTGGCTGCCTTCTAGCTTTTCTGCTGTCATCTTTGACCCACCTCCTGGAGGACCTTCTACCTAGGGCTCCTCCTCCTGGACCTGCGTCTCCATCTGGAAAGGGAGGGTAGGGATAGGTAGTATTCCTGTGACCTGATTCTGAGATAAGATGCCCTAGTTAGCAACTTCCTGTGGGGGGAAAGGGACTCAAAGCGTTTAGAAAAGCTTTTAAGCAGAGGAGTACTAATTGGGAACTTGACTAACCCTTGCTTAAGGCTAAGGGCAACCACTCAGGCTCTTCAGGTTGAGGTGTGTGTTGGGGTGGAGAAGCCAGAGTGGTAATCACAAGATTTTCCTGGACAGTCTTGCCAGCAGCCAAATGTAGGAGCCAGAAATGAAGAGACAGTCCAGATTGAGGCAGCTGTTGGGGTGTGTGTGTGTGTGTGTGTGTGTGTGTGTGTGATCCTTGGGAAGATGGGCCTGGGTGGGGGCGGGGAATAAAGCCACCCAGGAGTGTCTTCTCTCCTTCTGACATGGGCTTCCCTGGAGCTTCCTTGGGAACACCCACCAGGGGACAGGGGATGTGACTACACCCAGTCTCTCTTTTCTCCCAGAGCCCTGAGAGTCCCATCCCACTTCCCCCATTTCTTGTCACATGGGACACGGATTCGCTCAACAAACCTGTGTTGTGTGCCTACCCTGGGCTCTGCCTTGGGAATTCAAGGGAGAACAAAAAATCATAAAGAGAAGCCAGTAAGAGGAGGCAGAGAGGCAGCTAAGGATGTAGCTGGGTTGGCCTGAGGTCCGTTCTCAGCACCCGATACACTGGGCGTAGTACAACATGCACCTGTAGTCCCTGAAGAGGTTGGAAGCAATGGAGTCCATCTTCTGTTACGTGTCCTTTAAACACACACACACACACACACACACACACACACACACACACAGACCCAGACAGACAGAGAGAGAGAGAGAGAGAGAGAGAATGTCAAGAGGACAGCTCAGCAGGGGAAAGTGCTTTCCACTAAGCCCAACAGCCTGAGATCAATTCCTAGGACCCACATGGTAGAAAGAAAGAACTAAACATTGTAAGTTATTTTTTGACCTCCGCAGGAGTGAGCACACAGAAACACACACACACACACACAGAGAGAGAGAGAGAGAGAGAGAAACACATATACATGCATACACACTCTATGTGTATGCACACAAATACACATACTCACACTTGTGCATAGTTGTTTTTAAAGGAGACAAGACAGAGCTGGAGGGATAGCTCAGCAGTTAAGAACACTGGCTGTTCTTCCTGAGGTCCCAAGTTCGATTCCCAATAACCACATAGTGTCTTAAAACCATGCAATGGGATCCAATGCCTTCTTCTGGTGTATCTGAAAAGAGAGAGCAACAGTGTAGTCACATACATAAATAAATAAATAAATAAATAAATAAATAAATAAATAAATAAATCTTTTTTTAAAAAAGGAGAAAAGACAGAAAACCCATTTTAGAAAGGACTATGAAGAAGTTTCTCATGGAGAAGATGCCCAGAACAAGACAGGAGGGGTGGGGAGGTGGCGGGCAGGTAGTGGGGGAGCCCAGAGCTAAAGCTTGTTCAGGATGGAAAGCCCAGGTCTGGGGAAGAGAAGGCTTGATGGGCTCCAGGGACAGAAAGACCCTGGTGTGGTTAGAGCATCTGTCACATGGAAATGAAAGCGGTACAGAAATAGATTGGGTGAGCACTGACTATTTTGACCTGGATATTTTAACCCCCAGGATGTTTTGAATACAAACATTTTAAATCAAAACATGCCAGCACTGGGCATTTTCAGGGAGACATTTTTTCCACTTTGAAGTCTATTTATCCAACTTAATTCAACTTAATTCTCTTGATGAGGTTTTCTTCTTTTTCTTTTTCTTTTCTTTTCTTTTTTTTTAATTTTTAATTGTCCTCCCTATGATACAGTGGGACAAATACCCATGCTTTTCATTCCGTTTTAACTTCAACCAAAACTCTTTTTATCAGCTTCAGTTCCTCATGTCTGCTGGGATTTAATCCAGCCTTTATTTAGTGTGGGAGCCGCGGGCTCTGGGCACCAGGCTGCACCAGTGTGGTGTGAGCATCACCAGGTGACTTTGTCTAGTTCGGGAAGATTGAAGAGTCAAAACAAGACCCGTGGTCAAGATTTCATTGTTTTGTCAGGTTCAGTCAAGAATGAGTTTTCTCCTGGCCGGCGTCTGCTAATCACACTGTCACTTCTACCAGGAATATTTTTAGTAGGCAAGTAGTATTTATATCTTAGTTAATCTGTGGGAGGGGCTGGGTGGGAGGAGTGCTGGGGGGAAGGAAGAAAGATTTGAAAGAGGACAAGAAGGACCCAGTCATCCAACCCAGAGTTTGCCGGCCACATGAAGCTATAGATAGTTATGAATGTGGCCCAGCACAGCACTGCAGACTTACTTATAAACATTATGAGATTAGGGAAAAACGGTTTTAGGGGGGGTTGTTTTTTTTTTTTTTTTTTTTGCAGGTTTTTGTTTTTTGTTTTCTGAGACAGAGTTTCCTTTGTGTATCTCCTGACTGTCCTGGAACTCACTCTGTAGACCAGGCTGGCCTTGAACCTAGAGATCCACCTGCCTCTGCCTCCTGAGTGCTGGGATTAAAGGTGTGCACCACCACCACCTGGCTTGAGGGTTATTTTAATTTATTTGTGTGTGTGTGTTATGGTGTTATGTGTCTATGTGGGTTTCTGCCGTGTGTGTGCAGATGCCTGGAGAGGCCAGAAGAGGACATTGGATTCCCTGGAGCTGGAGTGACAGGTGGCTGTGAGCCATTTGATGTAGGTGCTAGAAACCAAACAATGCTTGCTCTTAACTGCTGAGCCACCTCTCCAGCTCCTTGGCTTGCTTGCTGGCTGGCTTTCCTCCTCCTCCTCCTCTACCTCCTTCTCCTCCTCCTCCTCTTCCTCCTCTACCTCCTCCTTCCTCCTCCCTCCTCCTCCTCCTTTTTTTGTAATTCATTTGCAAGTTTCTTTAGCGTGACCTTTGTAAATGACAATGTTGCAATATTGAAAGACAGGGCAGGCTGGTATCATTATACACCTTGGAGCTAGGGTGAGGATTTTCCCCCAAAGGAAGTGAACTTCAGAGCTTTTGTCTGTGGCACTGCTTTTACCTCAGGCTAACCTGCCATCACTCAATAGCCCAGCTGGACTTGAACTCACAGTGACCCAACTGTTTTACCTTTAAAACATACATTCTAAGGCTTTACCCTTTAAAAACATTCATTCATTCATTTCATTTGTTTGTGCATGTGCACAAGCACTACCTTGGCCTCATAAGGACTTTACCTTTTAAAACTATTTATTTGTTTATTTATGTGCACAAGCACATGCCCATGGCTGTGTGTACACGTGGAGGTCTGAATACTCCTGGTAGATGACGGTCTCCTTACATCATGTGGATTCCAGGGATCAAATTCAGGTCATCAGGTAAGGTAGAAAGAGCCTTTATTCCCTGAGTTACCTCATTGGCCTCCTGGGTACTTTTAAATAGACAGATGACATGCTCAGAGCTTGCTTTATTTATTTGTTTGTTTGTTTGTTAATGGTGCTGAGGATGGAAACAAGGGCCTTGCCCATGCTAGGATCTACCCCCTAGCTTCCCTCTGTGTGTAGAGAATATTTTGGAAGAAGAGGTGTGTGTGTGTGTGTGTGTGTGAGAGAGAGAGAGAGAGAGAGAGAGAGACAGACAGACAGACAGACAGATAGACAGAGAGAGAGATCAGGTGAGGTGGCTATCACTCCCCATTCAGGAGGATTAGAGATTTAGCAAGACAGAAAAGGAGGAACCCATTCCACCCCTTGGGACCCTCTCATGACCTATCACACCTCCCTTGCTCTCGATATTAAAAATAACTTAGACGCTAGAGTCTGGCCCCAGGGTCTGTGCAGGGCAGGAACCAATGCCCGGAGTGTATGCCTCCTGAATGCCAGCTGGGGAGGGGCTGCGTGGCCCCACCCACCCAGAGTCACGTGTCTGGAGCTAGCCCTGGCCACAGACCTGGCCCTGAAACAGACCCAGACACAGGGTACTTGTCCTGCTGTGGCTGGGAGCTCAGGGTGTGACCCTGGGCAAGGGTATAAAGGGGCCTCTGTCGGTGTGGGGCATGGTGCCCACCTGGACCAGGCCAGGAGCCAGAAGAGTGAGGAAGCAGCCTGAGAATACAGAAGGGGAGAGACTTTGAGGTGACACACCTGAGGTGCGAGTGTCCTATGGGCTAAGTTCACTTCCTCATCTGGAAGGTGGGGATCTAGACCCTAGCTTCCCCGACTGGCACCAAGTCAGCACTATTTGTTGACTGACTGATCCATCGTTAAGTATTATTTAACCCTGACGCATAACATTACCATGTGCATGTTTGCTGAGCCCTTTATAGGTGTAGATTCATTTGATCCCCATAAGGCCCACCAAGTGAGTACTGTTAATATTTGTCCTTATACATGGGGAAACTGAGGCTCAGAGGCACAATCTGAACCCATGTCCTATAGCTATATACTCTTGTTTCTGGAAAGCAAAGTGGGCATTCCTTAGGTCAGGTGCCTCTGTGGGCATGTGGGTTCTCCAGAGGGAGGATGGTTCCCAGACCATGTGTACCTTGAAGACTATAACTACACATTGTCCCCAGGTCGAGAGAAGTAAGAGGATGGACTTCACACTTCTTAGGAGCAGTAGAGGCCTAACGTAGGATAGAGCAGGAGTCCTGAGGAATTCTATCATAGCCCCTGCTGCCCGGGGACCCACATTGAGGCTGAGCTAGATCTACATTCCTTCAACCAGGTTGAGTTATACCCTGAGAGGTGACCAGCTGGAGCCATGTTCTGGGGACAAGTTGACACCATTCCTTGGAGGCTAATGTCCCTGTGAACACAAAGCATTAGCATGAGGGCCACAGCCCAGGTCTGGAGATGGAGGCCAGCAGAGGAGTGTCATGAGTAGGTCTTCCCAGGCTGAGATGGCAGCCAGGTAGGGGTAGGAAGGTGGGAGCTGGGGGTGGGTGGGTAGGGATAGCACAGGAAATGACAAGCACTGTCACTGGACGAAGACTCCAAGAGCCAAGTTTTCCTACCAGAATCTCTATGTCTAGATGCTCCTCAGAACCACCTGAGTACAGTTAAAAAAGCAGCCACGGATAGGCATGGTGGCACAGGACTGTAATCCCAGGACTCAGGAGGCCGAGGTAGGAGAATCTTGCATTTGAGACTCAGAGCTCTGTGTTCAGATCCTGTCTCAAAAAACAAAACAAAACCCAAATAGAGCATTTGGGCACATACTTGGAGTGGTGGATCAGAAACGCACAGTTAACTCACTTGGCCACAGGGCACCCTGTCTCAAAAAAGGAGAGGCGAGTGGCCGAGAGATGGCTGAGCAGTTGAGAGCAATTGCTGCTCTTCCAGGGGACCTGGGTTCAGTTTACTGCCTGTAACTCCAGGGGATCCAACATCCACTGACCTCCTCCGTGGTGCACACAAACTCACACAGGCATGCGTACATACTCATAAATGAAAAGCAAAGTTGTCTTAGTCATTGAGACACCATGACCATAGCGCAACTGTTGTAAAGGAAAGAACTTCACTGGGGCTTGCTCGCAGTTTCAGGGGCTTAGCACATGGCTGGGAGCACAGCAGCAGACACGTCAGGTCAGGCGTGGTGCTGGAGAAGTAGCTGAGGGCTACATCCTATATGCCTAGATTCACAGGCAGAGAGAGACACAGGCAGAGAGAGACACAGGCAGAGAGAGGGAAAGAGACTGGACCTGGCATGGACTTTTGAAACTTCCAAGCGCCCTACCCACTTACCACTACCCCCAACTGCCCCCCTAACCCTCCCCCACTTCCTCCACCAAGGCCACACCCCCTAATCCTTCTGATCCTATCAAATTTTGCCACTCCTGGGTAACTAAGTATTCAAAGGATAGGAGCCTATGGGGGCCATTCTTATTCAAACCACCACACAAGGAAATCTTAAAACAAACTAACAAACAAACAACAAAAAGTCTTTACTCCCAAGTGAATCTGAGGCCCAGGGGTGGGAGCTGAGAAAGAATCCTGCCAAATTCCCCAGGAAATACTTCCAAGGCCAGTCATGTCTTGGATGACTGCTGAACACAAGATTCTGTCTTTGGACGGCTGCTGAACCCCCTAACTGCACATCAGAATCACTCGGGCAGAAGTTCAAACTTCTCGGGCCACAGCACCAGCCAAGCCCATTAGAGCCCACATGGGGCTTGGGCAGTAGACGTTTTCAAAGCTGTTTGTGGTTCTGGTTTTGGTTCAGGTAAGTAAACAGAGTCAGGGACTTCTCCAGTGGACCTGGCCTGCTTGCCCGTCAGATCTAGACTGGGACTTAGATCACCTCTCGATTGTCCCGGGGATCTTATGAGGTGCGTTTGACCAAGCGTAGAGGTGAGCCATTGCTTCACAGACAGACTGTGTCCTGGGCCCTCACAATCTATAGCTGAGGCCTTTGGGTAGCTCAGCTAGGGGAAGCCTCTGGGGGTTGAACAGAGGGGACAGGGGCCCAAGATACAATGATGTAATGATGCACTCTGTTTCAACAGGGTGTTTCTCAGAATTGTGATAGTGTACACTTTGAATTCCAGGCAGAGGCAGTTCAAGGCCAGCTAGCACTAGAAAGAGAGACAGAGAGACAGAGGACTCTTAGTGATCTATGCCAGAGGAGGGTACCAGGATATGGTCAGCTATTCTCTGGTTGACAAGATATGTGCCCTGGCCACCTCATAATACTGGCTTCTTTGGCCAGTTGGCTTGGAGAGCCAGGCTTCCTCCAAGCCCCAGGGTCATCCCCAGTTCCTCTTCTTCTGGACAGGTTAGGTTGTGTCTCACACCAAGGACCAACTGTGGGTTCTTGGGCTGGACTGGGGTGGAGGATCCTGCTGGACTAACTCATTAAAAGGTTCAGGAAATGAAGGGTGGGGCCGGAGCCACGAGCTCTTAATTTCCATAGCATTGGCCTTGGGCTCCTGTGGGCATCTTCTGAATGCCTCTCTTGAAGTAAGGGGGAAGGGAGCCAAGGCTGTCCCAGAGGGACCCCAGCTCTTGGTCATGTTTCCTTCCAGGCAGTGATTCCCCGGGAAGTCCTCCCAGAAGCTGACTGCTTTCTAGACTGCAGTGAGCACCACTCTGCTGGGGAGCGGCTGCCCCTGATGTTAGCTACCCCAACTCTCCATCCTCCTCTCTAGCTTTAGCCTCTATACAAGCCAGACTCTGCAAAGCCGGGTGAGGAGGCCCAAATCATTTCCATTGCTTTGATATTAAGTGCAAGGAGGAATCGGCTCTGGTCTGGGAAAGACTGCGGTTAGGCTGGCAGCTTTGGGGTGCAAGAAGATGGACAAGTGGGGGACAGGATGGGATGGGCACCCATAGCTTGGGAGAGGATACCCTGAGGGTCTTTTTTTCCCTACCCTTTTTGTCTTCCTACTACTTTGAGCCTTGATTTCTAAAGCACAGCTGTGGGGAAGTTCTTTCTGAGGTCTAATCCTGGTCTGCTGTAATTAATGTTTTCGTCCTTCTCATGGACAGGACTTTACAGTTTGGAGGGTGCTTGGTGTTGTTATCCCCATTGCCGAGAAGGGAGATATTCCAACCTCATGGCTAATAAACGACCGAGTTGTAACACAAACATATCTGCCTAATTCAGTCACACCTGTCCTCATGTGAATCCTTCAGATTACACCCAGAGACTCACAAGTGTCCCTCCCCCATCTCACCAACTCCAAAGCACTTAGTCCTAAAGAGATCATACTGTCCATCCCCCTGCCTCTATTCCTGCTGACGTATATATGCACCTCCTGTAGCCAAGGACCAGGGGAGGGGGTTGGTAGAGCAGGGGAGTCAGGGTGTCAGCTGCTGTGTTCCTTCGTGGGCAAAGCCTTTGAACGAATAATGTGATAATCTCTGCCCGATTGCTGCACACCCAGGGCCTCCCTGGGTTCATCCAAGAATCCATTAGGGACCTCACAGGAGGAGCAAGTTCAGTATCTGTGCTGGGCTCTCTGCCTCCTTGCCCCGATGCATGGTGGGAAGGATCTGCTTGTTCTTTAACTGCAAGACACAATTACCAGACACTGCTAGAAATGAGTCAGGCTTCCCGCTTTGAGACTTGGATGGGGTGGGGTGGGGGCTGGGCTTCTTGCCTCTACTGAGCTATAGAATATTCCAGATCAGTACTGCTGCCTCACCTGGCCAGGAGGCTGAAGGTAGAGCTTAGAAACAGCCCCACCAGGGCCTCAAAGGCCCTTCTACTCCCCCATCTCAACGCCCTGGCTGGGAAACTGAGGCCAGCTGTTGTCCCCACAGCATTCCTGCTCAGAAGCCACCCAATTAGCACCCTGTCTAACTCTGTGTTCCCAGCGCCTGTCTCATTATTTAGGGATTTATGGTCGTCCCGGTCATTGTGAAGGACAACTGTCTGGGTTTCCATGGGGGGAGCCCGGCCAGCACTGAGCCCAGCAATGGCAGGAGGTGGTGCCATCCTGCTTCGGGCAGGATGGGGATTTGATTTCAGGGGGATTTGCGGCTGGTGGGGAGCCGCCCTGGCCACATGGTGGCTCAGAGCTATTTTAGGAAGAGGTGGGTGGAGGAGGGGCTGTGACTCTGTCCCTACAGTAGGAGCATAAAGAACCCAGGATGGATAGGGTGGGATGCTGACCCAAGATTGGGGTTCCCTTTGGAACCCATGGACCCAGAACTAAGGCAGTTCAGTTGGCTTCAGTGTGGGTAATGGGTAAGACTGAGAAACAGCTGGGTGGGAACGAGGGTCCTGGCCTGACCCCTATGGCATGGATGGACTTTGCTCCCACTATTCTTACTGCTATTATACTGGATAGTTATTAAAAGCAGTTTTATATGTGTGTGTGTGTGTGTAATAATGGTTTATTTAATAATTAATATTAATAATATTATTAATTAATAATAATTAAATAATTAATATATTTATATTTTATAATATGTGAATATATATATATATATATATATCCAAAATAACATTTGTCGAGGGCCTAGAGATATGGTTGAGTTGGTAGAGTGCCTGCCAAACCCTGGGTTTCATCTCCAACAGGAGTAAAACTGGGCATGTCGGCACATGCCTGTAATCCCAGCACTAGGGACGCAGAGGCAGGAGGATCAGAAATTCAAAGTCATCTTCTTGCTATAAAGTGAGCTTAGGGCCAGGCTGGGCTGCATGAGACCCTGACTCAAAAGGAAGCAAAACAGGAAATCACACCTATTGTGCTCTCAGGGAAGGTCCCTGGGGAGGGGCAAGGGACAGGCATAAAGCTAGGCTCTCCAGCCCCATTCTCCAGGATCATAGCATAAACCCTTCCAGCCTCAGCATCCTCATCTCCAGGGCAGATACCTAATGAATGGCGCCCATGCTGTCAGCCAGGCATCTCTTTTGTCCGGGACACAGCAAAGATGATCTCACAACACAACACCTAACACTGCCTTTGCTCATTGCCTTGTTCTACAAGCTCAGAGAGGGGAGGTAACCAGCCCAGGCTCACACAGCCAGAGCACCATGTCGGGTCTGCTTTTGTCAAATTCACTGTGAGCCATTTGTTCATTCTGTGAATCTAGTGATGTGTGCTGAGCCGTGCCTGAGGATGCTGCAGAGAGGAAGAGGAGGCGATGGGATGAGACCGGCAGGAGTGAGTTCCAGGATGGGCAGGCTGGAGTCTTGGCGGCTTTATTTAGATCATGGGTCATTTTCTCTGGCTGGAGAGGAACAAGAACTAGGGGACTGGATCCCTCACCAGGCAAATGGAAGGCGGACAGGGGAGGGCAAGTACCAGCTGGGACCACAGTCACACAGAGGGATGCTTTCTCTTTCTTCCTTACCCCACCCTTTTTGTTTGGCTTTGCTTTTCCTGTTTAAGACAGGATGTCACAATGTAGCCCAGGCTAGACTAAAACTGGCTCTGTAGCCTAGGCTGGCCTCAGATTCATGATCCTCCTTTTTCAGCCTCTGGAGTGAAGGTTCCCAGACATTTCCCCATTATGCCTGATCCCGGCACACTTTATAAGGCAAAACTCAGCACATTGGAATGGACTCTTAGAAGCATCTTGGCATGGTGGGAAAAATAGCCTAGACTCTGGAGCCAGCCAGATGGGTTCAGATCCCAGCTCTACTTCTCTTTTGATGTGTGACATGGGACAGGTAAGTTAACCTTTCAGAGTCCATTCATCCATATGACATCCATGGATGTCAGCAATATGAGAGTCTCACTGATCTTTTGGAAATCATCAGAGTCAATGGCTTGCTAACGCTATGGGAAGGGTCTGGAAGACAGAGCCAGACTCAGACGGCAAATTTTTGTCAGTGGGCAGAATTGCCTTTAGGAATGTCTTTTATTCCTGAGTATCCCTAGGTGAAGTCACATCTTTGTGATGGCCCAGAGCTGGCACCTGTGACCCAGCTGAGTGATGCTGGTGGCCCAGCAGATGCCCCAGATCTTTCTAGATGGTAGAAGAATTAAGGGATGGTATCATTACTCAAGTACAGGGTTGAGGCAGGAGGATGTGTTCCTCAATCTCTTCTGAAAGGGAAAAGCCCAAGTCAGAGGGAGGAGATTGGAACTGGGATACTGGGTCAGATACTGGGCAGAACATAAAGTTTCAGGATTACCTTGGTTGGGAAGAGAGGCTCAGAGTAATGGGGAGGCAGTGTGGGGTCTCTGAAGCCAAAGATAATGGGTGATAGGTTCAGTGGGCTCTGGAGGGGGAGGAGGAGGAAGAGGAGGAGGAAGAGGACCATATCAAGGGCAGCATACAGAGAGACGTTTCCAGCCGGGATAAGAGATCTCTTTGGAAGAGGCTGTAGCTGGATCTCTATATAAAGCAGAATGGCTTGCTCCATGTCAGCTGGAAGAGACAGAGGACCAGTATGTGGATGTCACAGGAAAATGGCTGTCTGCCCCAGAGATGAGCTAGCCAACAGTGGGATGGGGCTGATCTATGGGGTCATGGGGTCTCTGCCATAGGCATGCTGAAGTTTAGGATGGAGGGAAGGTAACTGGTCAGAGATAGTGTAAAAGGGATAGGGTGACCTCTATCCCTTGGAAGTCCCTTCCAAGTCTGAGCAACTGCATTTGCCACTGACAGACGTGGCGTGTGGACTGCAGTATGCCCGTGTCTGGAGGGAGGATGTATGTCCTCTGGGGTGTTGCGTATCCAGTGTAGATCGTGGCTGCTGTTTCTTGCCTGGGTTTACTTTTCAAAATACTAGAGATTGCTTTATTGAGATGCAATCCGTGTACTGCGCCATCAGCCTCTCTAAGGAGTATGAACTTCAAAATGAACACGAGTTTGTCCTCTCACAGCTCTTTGTGGAGAATCTCCTAAGTATTCATCAAGCCTGTGTGAGTGAGTGTCTCGGGGACCTGGGAAGTACAGGCCCTGCCACCATGGGGGAGACAGGTAGTTCAGCCAGAAGTGCAATCACCTGGGAGATGCAAGAGATGACCGAGACACAACAGAAAAGAGCCAGAGAACAGGCTAGGGGAGGTGACATCTGAGCTGAGGAGGCCAATGACAGTAGATACCTCTGCGAAGGTCAAAGGACTATTCCGGGCTAATGAACACAAAGGGCAAAGGCCCTGGGGTAGGAGTCTGTTGGTTGCTTGGAAGGCCAGAGCCTGGGTGGCAGTCCAGTGCCCTGTCTGGTGGTAAGGCAGGCAACGCCAGGGTTCTGAGGTACTTCCTCTCTAGGTGGCCTGTTCACTTAAGGTTCACCTCAGGTCAAGAAGGGGTGGGGAGCATGCAGAAGCCCTGTGACCCTTTTCTAAGGTTTGTGATTGATTCTCTGATGCCTAGTGATATGGGTGCCGTCAGGTCACGACACCAGCCCCCACCTCTGCAAATCCCTCTCTGGCTGTCTCCTCCCCAACAGTATCCCTTCCTTCCCCTCACCTCTGGACAGTCCTGGGCCAGTCTGAAGTTTGGTGCTCACTTCCTGAGTTACTTTGGACCAGGATCTTTTGTGCTCTGTGAAGCAGGGACTAAGCCAGTCTGGGCAAGGCAAAGTGGATGTCTCCTGGCATCTAGGAGTGTGCCTTGAACAGCAGTCTCTGCAGCTTCCCAAAACAAGAGGTCCAAGAGGAGGGTGGGCCCACTGCGATGGCCTAGCTCTTCAGACAGGGGAAGGAGTCTCTCTCTGGTTCTCCAGAGCAGGGCTGGAGAGGCTCCTGGCAGCTACTTGGGCGCGCAGGGGCGGGCTCGGAGGAGGCGTGGGACAGGAACCGGCCAGCTGCAGCTGCAATTGCAATCGCCCTGGTGCCGGCTCGCTGACTTGCTTGCTCGCTGGGCTGGCGTGGCCGGCGGGCGCGTCCTTGGCCCTATTCAGGTAGGCGGGGGCAGAGGGTGGGGGTACAAGTTTAGCAAGGTGGCTTGGACGGGTTGGGGGCAGCAGTGAGGTCCCTGCCTGCTCCGCCTTGTGACCTAGGGATATCCAACTTAACCTGAAGCTGAGCTTGGGAAGGAGACAGCCTGCATACCGATGGCAAGAAAACCTTGCTGGGAGAACTGATGGCCAGGGAGGTCTTTGGGAATGGGGGTTCGTGAAACGGCCCAATCCTTTTTCTCGGGAATTTAGAAGATCCCAGAGTCCAGCTATCCCATGAGCCCCTGGGTGGACTCTAAAGGAGAGAGGGGATGTCTTGGGTCTTTTGGGGGTGCAAAGCACATCCCCACCACTTGCTCCAACCTGTGACCTTCTCAGACATCAAAGGCCTTCTTGACCTAACCCCTCCACCTAAGGCCTTCCTTATTTTCTGCAAAGAGGGTGCCTCCTAACTTGATCCACCCCCACCCCCTCTCTAAAGCTATCCCTGGACCCTCCAGCCCTCCTCCCCTGGACCCCCAGGACCCTCTTGCTTTGGGGTACTGGTTGGTGGGCTGTAGACAGGGTGTGTTTGGGGGTGCTACTCTTCTCAGCACTTCTAGGAGAGGGGCTAGGAGAGGAGGGGGATCAAGTCAAGCTCAGCCAAGATGCCTGGGAGAGGGCAAAGGGCACAGAGCACCCACTCCCATAAGTTGGGGTTCTTAGGTTTTTCCAGGCAGTGGAGAGAAAAGGAGTCCTGAGGGTAATCTTCCATCCCCACACCATAGAAGTAGTTACTCTGAATTGCTATTGAGGACCATGTAAGGAGAGATGCAGGTTAGATAGTAAGAAGGGCTTCCATACTTCCTAGAACTGGATTGTGGGTCTTTCAGAGGAGTCTTAAGGCTCAGGAGAGGGAGCCCCTGTCTTTAGGGCTTTGGTAGAGGAGAGAGGTCCCTGGAGCACCCAGACACCAAGGAGTGCATGGAGGGCAGGGCATGGAGAGACAGAGGCTGTGCTCTTACCCTGTACCACCACACCCCCTCACCTCCTCTGCCCTCTCACTCTTCCTTGGAGCTGGATGGAATCTTGACTTTCCAAAGCTCTTGGCCAGCTCACTCCCAATCCTAAGTACTCAAAAGTCCCCAGGGAGGAAACAGGTTTCTGTTGTCACTACTTGAGATAGGAGACAGACATGGCTATCTGGCATTTGTCCCGTAGAGCCTCGGGCCTGGCTTCTGCTTCCTGGGCCCAGGCCCAAGCATCCTGTTGTATGGGGCTGGGACTCCGGCAGGGCTGTTGTTGTTCAGATCACCCATCTGAGTACTCTAGGTGGGGGCCTCTGACTCCTGTGGGGTCCGAGTGATGAGATGACCCCCTGCCCTGCAGGTTCTTGGTCCCTTTCCAGTCTGTCCTCTGCATTCTTCATGGGGGCACAGTAGCTGAGAACTCCATTAAAATCCAGGATTCTGAAATGCGTTGTCATCTGTCCAGAGTGGTGGAGCACAGAAAGCTGTGCTTGAGTCTTCCCTCCACCCAATCCTGAGTGCTCCCTCCACCCAACCCTGAGTCCTCCCTCCACCCAACCCCGAGTGCTCCCTCCACTTAATCCTGAGTGCTCCCTCCACCCCACCCCTCAGCAACCTGTGAACAGATACTGGCTAGACAAGAGCCTTCATCAGCTCCCTGGGTCCCCGCCGGCTTGGCTAGGTGTCATTGATCGCGTGTAGTAAAGAGCTGTTTCCTTTGCTCACCCTGGGAGACGACAGTAAGGAGGTGGCCGAGGTGACAGAGAGGCCACCAAGCTTGGTGGCAGTTCCCCCAGCTCACTGAAAGGGCATCTGGCTCCACCAGGACAGGAACATTATGAGGCTTCTCCTCTTCCAGAAACTTCCTTGTGTAACTGGGTCCCCAGTCTGGTGGGCTCCTCCCACTTTGCTCCTAGCCATGTGAGTGACAGACAGGGGCTGCTTGGGTCCTCATCCTGTCCCTGTGTGACAGCTCTGGATGTGTAGGGGAGGGGAACCTAGCCCAATCCACTTGCCTCTTCTACTCTGAGCCTGTGAAACTTCCCGAGCATCCTGAGGACCTGGTGGGCTGGTGGTAGGTGGCTTTTCTGCTGTAGCTTGAGGTGATGGACAGTCACCTACCCAGTAGCAGCCAAGGCAGGGTCACAGCCTGTCCCGGACTCTCCTCCACACACCACACACAGCTGCTCTCGCTGATTTACCATTGTAGCTCTGCCTGTAAAGATCCCAAGAGATCATGTTCAACCCAGTCCCGTCTCCTTAAAGACCAGGAAACCAAAGCCCAGATGGGCAGGGGCCAGCTGAGGTTGGCCTGCTAGCCAGGCCCCCTTCTCAGGGCCAGGGCCTGGGGCCTGACTGGGAGAGATGCAGGGTGGCTGTTGGCAGACGTGGGGGAAAATGTCAGAGTGTAATTGGGCTCATTAAGTGTTTGCTGAGGGAGTCTCTGTGCCCGGTTAATGTTGGGAAGAGGCCTAGAAACGTCTCCTCCAGTAACCCCTTTGGAAGAAGACCTCTTCCCTAGCCTGCTGGGAGACAACCCTCTACTCTGCATGCTATGGCCTTTGGTCTTTTTCTATCTCATCCTTCACATAGACAGGCAGAGGACCTCACTGGAGAGCAGTGGCTGAGGCGTCCACTAAAACCCAGGGTTCTAAAGTGCATCCATCATCCATCCAGAGTGGTGGAGAGGAGACCCTGGTAGTTGTGCTTGAGTGCTCCCTCCACTCAATCCTGAGTACTCCCCCACACAATCCTGAGTGCTTCCTCCACTCAATCCTGAGTGCTCCCCCACACAATCCTGAGTGCTCCCTCCACTCAATCATGAGTGCTCCTGCTGCGCTACCCCTCAGCTCCAAATGAACAGATACAGGCCAAACAGAAGCCTCTATCAGCTCTTTCATAGACTGGCCCTTTATCATGCTTGTGTCCTTTCTGTCTGCTTCAGTCTTTGGCACTCTCTGAGGGAAGATGGGAAGTAGAAAGTTATAGCCCAATTCCTGGGTAAACTGGACAGATGGGCCCATAGATGCTCTTTCTCTCTTTCGCCTTGTCCTCCCACCTGGCCTTCTTGACTCTGGCCCTATCTCTTCTCACCCAGAGTGTGACACCTCCCTGCCTGCCCTCTGACCCTAATAGAAGGCACACAGCTGTATTCTCCATCATTCCCTTTTGAGCCTGTGAGCCCTCCTCACCCTACCCCAAGGCAGCTCAGTCAAGATGGGCGAGCCAAGTCAGTGGTTAAGGGGTCTGAGTCAGACAAGTGCAGTTCAGGGCCAGCTGGGGAACCCAGAAGGTCTCTAATCTGTGGGGTATATAGCAGGTTAATAATAGAGGCCACCTCATGATGCTATTGTGGAGTTTAAAAAAGATCTTATGTGCAAGATGTCTGGCACACAGGGTGCCCTTGCTAAATGAACTTTACCACTAGAGAGACAGGATGTGGGAGTGGAGAGATGGCTCAGCAGTTAGGAGCACTACCTGCTCTTCCAGAGGACCCAGGTTCGGTTCCTAGAACCCACAGAGCAAGTCATGCCAGTTCTAAGTGATCTGATGCCCTCTTCTGGCCTCTCTGGGCCACACGTGTCATATGCTTACACACACACACACACACACATGAATTAAAAAATAATTATAACTCATTTTAATTTATTTTTATTTATTGGTGTTTTGTACCATTTGCAGACATGTGTGTATGTCTGAGTGAGGGGATAAGATCCTCTGGGACTGGAATTACAGACACTTGTGAGCTGCCATGTGGTTCCTCTGGAAGAGCAGCCCGTGCTCTTAACCATTAAACCATCTCTTTACCCCACCCCTCCAAATAATAATACTTTAAAAAAAAAAACGAAAAAAGGCCAGGTGGTGGTGGCACACGCCTTTAATTCCAGCACTTGGGAGGCAGAGGCAGGAGGATTTCTGAGTTTGAGGCTGGCCTGATCTACAGAGTGAATTCCAGGACAGCCGGAGCTACACAGAGAAACCCTGTGAAAAAACAAAACAAACAAACAAACAAAAAACAACAACAACAAAAAGAAAGAAAGAAAGAAAGAAAGAAAGAAAGAAAGAAAGAAAGAAAGAAAGAAAGAAAGAAAGAAAGAAAAAGGAAAACAGAGCCAGGTGGTAGTGGCACATGGCTTTTGTCCCTGTGCTCAGGATCTCTTGTGAGCTAGAGGTCAGCCTGGTCTATGGAGTGAGTTCCAGGACAGCCAGAGCTATACAGAGAAAGCCTGTCTCGGAAAAAAAAAAGACCAGGAAGGGGAGGGGGGGAGGGGGAGGGGAGGAAGAGTAAGAGGAGGAGGAGGAGAAGAAGAAAGAAGAGGAGGAGGAGGAGAAGAGGAGGAAGAAGAAGAGGAGGAAGAAGAGGAGGAGGAGGGGGAGGAGGAGGAGGAAGAAGAGGAGGAGGAGGGGGAGGAGGAGGAGGAGGAGGAGGAGGAGGAGGAGGAGAGGAGAAGGAGAAGGAGAAGGAGAAGGAGAAGGAGAAGGAGAAGGAGAAGAAGAAGAAGAAGAAGAAGAAGAAGAAGAAGAAGAAGAAGAAGAAGAAGAAGAAGAAGAAGAAGAAGAAGAAGAAGAAGAAGGGACTTTGAACTTCTAATTTCTTTGCCTCTTCCAAATGCTGGCATCATAGGCATTTGCTGCCACATTGGGTTTTATTTGCCGCTAGGGATCAAATCCAGAAGTTCATACATTCTAGGCAAGCAACAATCCAACAGCTATAGTTCCTGACCCGGAGAAGCTTCTAGGATTTTTTTTTCCAGTTTTTAGCCTGGCTTTCCACGGTCTTTGAAGTATGCCCACTGCCTTGGTCTTGGACTCAATTTTCTCCTCTCAGAATGTCACTAAGACTCAAGTGGAGATCTCAGGAGAGTGATGATTGTTGTATATGCTTGTGTGTGTGTGTGTGTGTGTGTGTACTAGCCTGGGATGTTTATAGTTGGGGTTAGATAAGCCATGTGCAGCCCCACTCTTGCCCATGCCTCCATATAACTAACTCAGAGTCCTGGCTTAGCTGGTTACAGTGTAGCTCAGCAGGGGACAGCTGGGAAGGCTGGGTCAAGCAGGACAGGCCACAGCAGGCCCAGCATCCTGGCTGGGGACACACGTTAGCCAGGAATCCCAGCAGTCCGAGATCCCAGAGGCTGTATATCACCAAGGTTTAACCAGCAGTGTGGCACATACTTGTCTGCTCTCTTGAGCCATGTCCCCGTCCAGTCTGTCATAAATTGCACTGAGATTTTAAAATATCCCTGTCCCCTTGAGCTCTTCCTGGACAGCTAAGAAAGTCTCATTCCTTTGAGGTCTCCACCTGGCCCCTGACACCTGGGCCACCTCCTCGAACTCTGGCATCTGTGACCTCCTTCCTGTCTCCTACCAGAGTGTGGAGGAGGGGTTGGAGGAGGCAGAAGAGCTATAGGGTCTGCCTTCTAGAGGTGAGACGGGATTAAATATCAGTGGAGGAACTAGGAACCTCACAAAATGATAGGAGTGACCTCCAGTGTCTTCTGTGGGGAGGGCAGTGTTCTGGGTCCCTGGCTTATCTACCAGGGGCAGCTTAGATGCCTCCTGCATTTGGAAGGGTGGTGTAGCCCTGCTCGGAGTAGCTGCCTCTTAACTACCAAATAAATGCCCACCGTGCCACTTGGAAGGGATGCTAGTACCACATCTCAGCAGCACCACCCTGCATCCAGGACAGGAGCTTCAAATTCTCAGGCACCTGTAGCTATACAAGGGTCAAACCCAGCTGTGCATGGTGGCGCATGCCTGTAATCCCAGCACTTGGGAGGCAGAGGCAGGTGGATTTCTGAATTTGAGGCCAGCCTGGTCTACAGAGTAAGTTCCAGGACAGCCAGGGCTACACAGAGGAACCCTGTCTCGAAAAACAAACAAACAAACAAACAAAAAAAGGTCAAACCCACAGTATATTAGCTTAATTGGGTAGGGATGACAGAACAACACAAAATAGACAATAGAAATGGGTTGTCTCACAGATCTGGGTTCTCAAGGCTGGTTCCATTAAGGGCTGTAAAGGGGAATCTGTCCCATGTCACTCCCCTACATTGCAGTGGATGTCTGGTAATCTTGGGGATCCCACAGCTTGCCGGTGCATTAGCTGATCTGTGTATCCATCCTCTCATGAACCTGTGTGCACGTGTGTGACATGATCCTCTTCATATACTGGACTCACCTGCTCCTAGGGAGACATCAACAAATGTCTGTCCACCTTAGATAGGGCACAAATCAAAGACAGATGAAAGACATTATTCCACCCAAGTGTAGCCGAGAGAACCAGTGAAGTTATTGGAGTTACATATAGATAGATGTATCGGCAGCTGCATCACTGAGAAGCCGTTCCCAGCATGGACAGTGGCTCAGGAAAACAGCATCGCTGGGACAGAGACGCCATTTAACATACAGCAAGTCTCAGCCACTCAACCATAGTTCGAGGTTTGAGCACAGTGACACTTGCACAGGGTCGGAGCTCTGCTGTGACATATGCATGGGGTGAATGAGACAGATCACATTAGCCACCCACAGTGAACAGAGACCTGAAGTGCGAATCATCAGTGAGAACCTATTAAGCTAGGTCACTTCTCCACCCACCCACAGCCCCCACATGAGTGATGACAGACACATTTCATAGGGACCACCGTCTGCTAAAACCACAACAGCTCAAGGATAACGTTCAGGGAAGGCATGCAGGTTCACGGCCATGGGCTTGGGTAATACACGTCCTCTTCAGATGGACTCCATGGATAGATACATGCTCCTGTGAGAACTTTATAACATTGCTTGACTGAACTGGTGTGCTGAATGAACCTGAGACTAACTAAGGACTTGGGAAATGACCTTGAGGGAGAAGTATTAGCTTTCTCCAGCTGCCGTTGTAAGCGCTGCAAGACAGAGGCTTAAACAACGGAAATGTATTGTATCTTAGTTCTGGAGCTAAAGGGCTGAGCGATCACAGTGTCACAGGACTGGCAGTGGCAATAGTAGCTTCTCTTCTTACTTATTATTTTCTTTAATTAATTAACCCAATAGACAGGGTCAGATGTACCCTACACTTATCCTCAAACTCTCTATGTAGCTAAAAATAACCTTGAACTTCTCACCCTTCGAGGGCTGGGATTATAGACATGCGCCACCATGCTTGGTCCATGTGGTGTTGGGGATCGAACCCAGGACTTTCCTCATGCTAGGTAAGCAACTCCGTCAGTTTAGCTACATTCAAACCTTATACTCTTTTTTTAAGTAATTTATTTATTCTTATTTTATGGACGTTGCTGATTTGACTGCATGCATGTCTGTGTGAGGGTGTCAGATCCCCCTGGAACAGGAGGTACAGACAGTTGTGAGCTACCATGTGGGTGCTGGGAATTGGACCTGGGTCTTCTGGAAGAGCAGACAGAGCTCTTAACTACAGAGCCATCCCTCTAGCCCCTCTACTCTTTTCTTTTCTTTCTTTTTTTTTTTTATTAAGATTTATTTATTATATGTAAGTACAGTGTAGCTGTCTTCAGACACTCCAGAAGGGAGCACCAGATCTCATTACGGATGGTTGTGAGCCACCATGTGGTTGCTGGTATTTGAACTCAGGACCTTTGGAAGAGCAGTCAGTGCTCTTAACTGCTGAGCCATCTCTCCACCCCTTCCTTTTTTTTTTTTTTTTTTTTTTAAAGACATCGTTTTGCTATGTAGCCCAGGCTGGCTTCCAAACCTCCCGCTTAAACCTCCATTAAAGCTGGATTAACAGGTGTGTGTTATAGCCAGGCTCAGGGACAATTTCTTCAGAAACAGCCTTGTTCAAATTCTTTGTCTTATAAAGACAGCATTTGGGTTTGCAGCCAACTACTACACTGTCATTTTAACTTAGTTGCCTCTTTAAAGGTCTTTTATCCAAATACAGTCACGCTGTGGTATACTTAAGGGTTAGAACTTGACCATGGATGGAACAGTTCATCTGTAAGTAGAGAGATGGGCTCAGTCATGCTTCCCCCAAATCTTGGGGTTGTTGAAGTCTGAGGGAAGCAGACACTGCCCTCAGGAAGTTTCTTAGTAACGTGAGCCAGGAAACACAAACATGCATACACAGACACACATATGCACATGTTGATACATGTGTGAATGCAAAATGTACACACATGCAGACACAGGCACACATACATTTGCACACAAACACACATATATACATACATGTATTGTACACATGCACTCTCTCTCTTTCACACATACACAAGTGTGTGCGAGTGTGTATGCGAGGACACACACACACAACACACACAACACACACAACACACCAGGAAGAACTGAATACAGGTTCTGTCTGAGAAAGAGATTTAGCAGCCAACTCCAGAGGAGGAACAGAAACAGAAATGTGAGAGAAGTACCAGAGAAATGAGTTAGTGGGAGAAAGATGACCTACAAAGGTGACAGCCGCCTGTAAGAAGGACATGAGTGTCCAGATTGGGGCGATGTGTGCTTGCTGTGTTCAGCAGACCCAGGTCTCAACCAAGCTGCCAGCTGTGACCAGGGCTCACCCAACCAAGACAGTAGGGCCATCTCAAGCCATGTGGGATGGGGTTGAGGTAGCTTGGCAGGCTGTCTTCATTGGTGAATGTCACCCTGCTGGGTATAGGGCACAGGATGGTTGGGCTTTTGGCCAGAGGGCTGTTGTGTCTCCAGTAAGTGCCACATGCCTGTCTGTCATAGTACTGTCAGCTCCTGCCTGGAGGCTTGAGAACAGGACTCAGCTTCCCAAAGTGCGACTCCACTGGCCTGCTGCTGTGTTTCCCCAGTGTCACCTTGTCTCCAAGGTCCCATCTCCGTCTCTTAGATTTGCTTTCAGGCCCTGGGACCCTGTATTCAACCAGCTTTCCAGCGTGCAGTCATTTCTGACACTCTTCCTAGTGAGTCCATATTTTAACGCTACTCTGCCTGAACCGGGCCACCCCCATCATGTTTCCTGTTGATATTTTGGCTGAGGGGTATTCAAGCTGGGTCACCTGGCATACACATCAGCACCAGATTTCAAACCTCTCCTGTTTTTCTTCTCTCTGTGTTCACAACCACTCCAGCCACTGTATATCTGTCTCCCTCTCCATCTACTCAGGTATGAAGCGGCCCCTGAGCCCAGCCCCCTCAGGTGAGAAGGAGCCCCCGACCACTGCACCATCTGAGTGCCCCCCTCACTCTCCAGAATCTTCGAAGCCTAAGCGGGAGAGAAAACGACCCTCCTACACGCTCTGCGATGTCTGCAACATCCAGCTGAACTCTGCAGCCCAGGCCCAGGTGCATTGTGGGGGACGTGCCCACCAGCGAAGGCTTCGGCAGCTCAGCCTGGGCAAGACCTCCACGGGGCCAGGTCAGTGTGGAGTGGCACTGAGCTTAGGGCCCCTACTATAAACTGGCTTTGGGTCCCTTTAAGGTCTGTGGCTTCCCTCTGTGGTGCTGTCAGGTTTTATTTTAAAACCCGGTAATGTAGCACAGTGGTATGGTGCCTGCCTGGCATGTCCTCTGGATTCCCCAAAAAAAGCAACGAAAGTTTTGTTTTGCTTCTGGACCGCTTTCCATGGGATCTCTTGGCTTGTGAGAGTCTCGAGGTCTCCTCTGGAGGTCTCTTCAGTTCTAGCAGTTCTCCCTGGGGAGGTGTTTGTGATGAGGACATTTATAACATCTCTCCAGCCTGCGGGGGGGGGGGGGGGGGGTTAGGCTGGAGTCAGAATGCTAGCATAGCACTCCAACCAAGGAACAACAGGAGGTCCCTCTTCCTGTGGCAGCTGGACTCTCCACCAGGATTTCTGCCTCTCCCTGCCTTGGGTGACTTTGCACAGGAGAATAGGGGCTGGGGAGGGCAGGCGTGGGGCACAGGGAGGGGTGGTGGATTGGCTGCCAGTGCTGTAGGGGCATCTGGCTATAGCGCAGTGTTCTGAGGAAAATGGGTGAATGCGTCTGTGAAGGTGATGTCTGTTGACAGACACGTGGGGGTCACGAGCTGCAGGCTGGCAAGGAAGGCCAAGCCACAGAAGCCTGGGAGGGAGAAACAGGGGGCATTTAGTTCCCCAGATTCTGGGGGTGGGGGGGTTGACTTCAAGAAACCCACCATGCAGCATGGCAGGGCAGTTTTGCCAGAGGCTACCCTGAATCTTGAGAGTGCCTAATCTTTGGGTGACATTTATACAGTGCCCCCTGAGCATGATGGAAGTTGAGACACGCCCTCAGGGACACAAGGGCCTCGGGAGAGTGATGACCATAACAGGTGAGGGACATTTCAGGCAGAGGTCACGTCCCTAGAAAACTACACGAAGACTCACTTATCAGCATTAACTCCTCCAAGGAGCCACTTGGAGATGAATTCTCAGGGTTGTGACTGAACAAATCGTATGTATGACTATTTCTGGAGCACGTAGGATGGGGAGGTGTGTGCATCTGGGGGGGATGGGTTAAAAAGTCTTCCATTTAAGCTGGGTGGGTGGTGCATCCTTGTAATCAGGAGACTGAGGCAGGGTGGCTATAAATTCAAGACCAGCCTGGTTTACATTGCAAGATTGTTTTGTTTTAAGTCATACATTTATTCATCAACTATTATTCATTAGATATATATTTTTTTTGTTTTTGGGGTTTTTTTTTTTTTGGATTTGGTTTTTTCGAGACAGGGTTTCTCTGTATAGCCCTGGCTGTCCTGGAACTCACTCTGTAGACCAGGCTAGCCTCGAACTCAGAAATCCGCCTGTCTCTGCCTTTCAGAGTGCTGGGTTTACAGGCGTGCGCCACCACCGCCCAGCTAAATATAATTTTTTTTTTTGCATTTGTTTTTTTTTTTCAAGACAGGGTTTCTCTGTATAGTCCTGGCTGTCCTGGAGCTCACTCTGTAGACCAGGCTGGCCTCGAACTCAGAAATCCGCCTGCCTCTACCTCCCAGAGTGCTGGGATTACAGGTGTGTGCCACCACCGCCCGGCAATTTTTTTTCATCTACAAGGTTCATGCTGCTGTTCAGGGGGGCTCACATTTTTAAGGCTTTCAAATATGCCCTCCCTCCAAAAAAAAGCTATCTAAGTAATTGTGTAGAGATACGTTTATTCTCAGGTAATGAAAGTAAAAGGAACACCAAGAACTCAGAAGACACCTGAGCCTATTGGCAAAGGCTAGTAACCCCAGTTATACTAAAGGCTGAGGCGAGAGGGTCTCAAATTCAAGGCCAGCCTGGGTGAGAAAGAGGGTTCAAACACAACCTAGGCACCTTAGTGAATCCTGTCTCCATAATAAAAGTGGCAAAGATTAGGAATTTGATTCAGAGGTAGAGCCCTTGCCCAGTGTGCGTGTGTGTGTGAAGTTCCAAGTTCAATCCCTAATACAGTGGGAAAGAGTATGGGGGAAGAATATCAGAAGAAGGAAGGGTGAACTGATAGGAGATCCGCCCCCCCCCCCCGGGGGGCTGGAGAGATGGCTCAGCCGTTAAGAGTACTGGCTGCTCTTCTGAAGGACCTGAGTTCAAATCCCAGCAACCACATGGTGGCTCATAACCATCCCTAACGAGATCTGATGCCCTCTTCTGGTGTGCCCGAAGACAGCTACAGTGTACTTACATATAATAATAAATAAATCTTTAAAAAGAAAAGTCACTATGTATCCAGGGTGTGTCAAGAAATCAGAGGCCTTAGGCAGGCCCATCATCTTACCATCCCATTACAGGTGGGAGAGGGTGACTGCTGTGCTTAGAGCCAGAACACAAAGCCACAGATTTCTAGGAACTGTGTGGTTCAGAAGCGCTAGTCAGGGAAATTGCCATCTTCACTGCTCTAAAGGTTAATTCTGGACCTTCACTGGGCCCTGGGCCCCAGGTACAGCCCTCCTGGATAGAGAGATGCTAGCAGCCTTCCAAGGGGGACATCAGTTGGGAAAAGAAAACCTGTAGGGCTTTGAGTCCTGCTAAAAACTGGTGTGAGACTGGGCTGGGGCCACCGGAGCAACATAGGGAAATGGAGAGAAGTTTTGGGGGTTTATGGTGTGTGTGTGTGTGTGTGTAAGGAACCCTCAATGAGCTACTTAATTCCTCAACTTTCCGGGTCTGAGATGCCACACCACACATGGAGACCTGAGGCCTTTGTCTCTTGGAGCCAGGAGCTTGTTCCGTGGGAGCTGTCACTTTGATTAGGGCCCTGTGGGGCTAGAGGCTTCCACAGTGACAGGCCGTCACAGGCAGTGAAGCCAGGCCCCTCTCTCTCCTGTTCTCCTTCCTGATGTGCTATGTAGGAGGAGCTACAGAGGTAGGGCGCTTCCCTCCCTGAGCTTTCTCTCTTAGCTTAGGTCAGAGGCCTCCTCCCTCAGCTACACCCAGCTTCTGAAGTTCTCACAGCCAAACCTGGGCTACTCTTCTTCATCTTCACCTCTTGGAACTTCCCCAAGACTCCTGCCACACAGGAGGCCCTGTCAGACTGTAGGAATATATCTTGGGCCATTCTTTACTTCTTTACCCTGTTCTCTGGGAAGGGGCTGTGGTCACTGGGAACCCCCAGCTATGTAGTTAAAGCCAGTGACCCTACTCACCACACCCTAAACTACTTGAATCCATTCCTCAACATCTGCAGACACAAAAGTGTAGGCACATCTTCCTGGCTCTAATCCAGATGTTGGGGGCAGCACAGGGATGTGGGACACCTGCATGAGGAGCTGTGGCCTCCTGCTGTCCTATACTGAGCACTGCTCTAGAGCCAAACTGCTCACTAAGTTCTTAGACACCCAGCAGTAAGTCCCCCACATTACCACCCACCGACCCACTGACCCACTGACCCACCGACCCACCCACCGGGCAGGTGATGATGTTCAGCCCCTACTTTACACACTGGACTGTGGGGCTCAGAGAGAAGAGCAGCCCCAAAGTCAGATAGCTGGGTTCTGACTCCTTGTGTCTGCCTCAATCCCATCTCACCCCTCCTCCCCCGACTAAAGAAGCAGCCAGTATATAGAGAGGTTGGTATATGCCTTTTATCCCAACGCGTGGGGGACAAGAGCAAGAGGATTACTAAAAGTTCAAGGCCTGCTATATGTAGAGAGGTTCAGGGTAGCCACATCTATATAGCAAAACCATATGTGTATATATATATATATATATATATATATATATATATATATATATATAGAGAGAGAGAGAGAGAGAGAGAGAGAGAGAGAGAAAGAGAGAGAGAGAAAGAGAGATAGACAGACAGACAGACACAGAGAGAACAAGGTCCATAGTGTTTATGAATGGAAAAGGGGGTTGACCTGAGAAAGCAGGCTCAGCAAGATGATTATACAGATGCTCGTGACCTCTGGCCACATCTCTGTTCTGTGTTATTTCAACTTAAAATGGGGAACCAGGCCCAGCATGGTGGTCATGCCTGCCTTTAATCCCAGCACTCAGGGGGCAGAGGCAGGCAGATCTCTGTGAGTTTGAGGCCAGCATGGTCTATCTATATACTGAGTTCTCCAGAGAGCTGCATAGTGAAACCTTGGATCGAAATAAATAAATAAGGGGCTGGAGAGATGGCTAAGCAGTTAAGAGCACTGACTGTTCTTCCAGAGGACCTGAGTTCAATTCCCATCACCCACATGGTGGCTCACTACCATCTGTAATGGGATGCGATGCCTCTTCTGGTGTGTCTGAAGACAGCTACAGTGTACTCACATACATAAGTAAATCTTTAAAAATCAATGAAAGAAAGAAAGAAAAGAAAAGGAAGAAAGGAGGGGCCCCACCAGTTGTCTTCTGCCCCTAGTTGGTTAAAGAAGGGGAACTTCGTAAAGCCACCCACCTCCTCAGACTCCAGGCACTTTCTCACTTAGAGTGAGCCAAGGCCCTCTCTCTCCCTCATCCTCTGCTGTGCACACTGCAGCAGACACCTGACGGGTCAGGAAGGGACTTCAGGAATGACTTCAGCTCTGTCTTACTGAAATGTCTAGAGGAACCATGGGTAAAGAATGAAAGGTAGACCCTGGGAAGGACTGGTAAACAGAGATGGGTTGGAATTACAAAGACTTCCAAGGAAAAAGATGGCTGTAGTTGTGGCAGTCAGACTTGAGTCTTCCGCACTCTCCACTAACACGCTAGAGATTCCCCAGCCCTCTCTATCTCTTCTCCAAATGTTGAAGCCTCTGGCTGTACCCTGGGCCCTGGAAATGAAGGACGTGGGTCGTGCATGAGTCACTGGCTTGATGAGTGCCCTTTGTCCACTGCTCCCTGCAGATGGATTAATTTCAGTCGCTCCAGGAGGCTCCGGAAGCTCTCCTCACGTCCTTCCCATCAGCATCTTTCTGGGCTGCTGATTCCTCCTCACCAAACCCTCCCCCACCCCTCACCCCACCCCATCATCCTGAGGCCTTCAGGTACAAGCTTCAAAGAAGCTGTATCCTCCCCCTGCGCCCCCCCCCCAAGCCTAGCCCTTGCCTCCTACTGCCTCCTCCTTTGGTGACAGGAGACAGAAGTGCCCTACAGTCTCCCAAGACTGCCAGACATCCTCTTCCCCCAGGTGAGATCTGCCTTCCCCCACCCAGACCACCCAGAGAGGCGAGGCTGTCTGGGTAGAGAATTAGGGGGCTTAGCTTAGGTGTCTGCCTGGAAGAAGACAGAGCTTCCGTGTCTCTGGGCGGGTTCATTAACTCTAGGCTTGAGTTTCTTTTCTTTCTCCACACAAACAACTCTTTCCCCTCAGAGCCCCTTCCAAGCAAGAAGCAGCCGCCGCTATGGGCTCCTCGCTTGCTAGACTTGCTCTGTGGTGCAGGTATTGGTTGTCCTGAGATTACTGGTTATTACCTGGTGGAGACAGAATGCTGAAGGGGTGGGGCCTGCATTGGGCACAGACAGGGTTTGGAATTCGAGACTAGATCTCAGCTGTGGCCTGACTGCTTCCCCTTTCCCGACGACCCCCCTGCGCAGCCACCAGGTGCTCAGGTGAGTGGCGAGCCAACTTTTCAGCACCAGGAAGGGGAGGAAGAAGTAACAGTGGAGAGAAGAAGTGGGGACCCTGGACCCCAGACAGGTATCTAGCTAATCTAGCAGAGCCTTCCCACTTCCTTCTTGGCACTGCAGGCAGTAACAGGTCTAAGGGGCTAACCTGGGCTCCCTCCCTACCTCAGTGGCAACCCTCGGTGATACTTCTCTGAGCCTGTGTCCCCTTCAGTAAAAGCAGGTGACTATAAGGTGATGTCCAGGAAAGGAAGAAGACTGGTGGTCTTTAAATAGGGACTTGGGCAAGTCCCAAGCAGGGGAGCATTCAGGCACGCACGCAGCGCGGAGGTGAGGGGTCTGTGTGAGGGTAGTGCTTATCCCTGGAGGACTTTGTGGACAAAGTCAGTCTTTTGTTTCAGCAGAAGAGACAGGAGACAGGGAGCCTGGGGCACAGGAGGGGGGGGGGGGTGAGCGGCTCTCAGTCCACTCTCTGCCCCTGCTTTCCACAGTCCCTCACTCCCGCAGCCTGGCGAAGTTCCCACACGGCTCCATTCCCCCTCTGGTTGGGGCTCAGAAATCAGAGAGATCGGGCACCCCTTTTTCTGGCAAACGGGAACAGAGCTTTCCAGTCTAGCTGGAGTCCCCCACTCAGGCCCTTCCCTCCTGTCCCTCACATCCCCCTTCCCTCTGTCACTCTGGCTGGGTTTGCTCCTGCTCTGCGCTCTGCTCTGTGCTGTCTCCAAAGGCTGAGAATGCTCTTGGGTGAGTACTGAGGTCGCCTGAGCTGGCGAGTGGGGAACGGGTCTCAGAGGCTTCCCGGAAAGGGTCACCATCTCCCCAACCTACTCTTTCCCTCTTATTAGTGCTCCCCAGAGGCTGTCTGCTGGGGTCCCAAGGTCAGTAGACTCCCTACCTTACCCCAGTCCTATGTAGCCTGGTCTGCCGCTGAGAACAAAGGATAAGGAGGGGGAGGACATCTGGAGAGTCTGCCCCGAGGACTCTGGATGACCATGCTGTACATCTGGGTGAATGTGCGGTGGGAAGCTGAGCTAAAGACTTCTTACAGGAGATCTTACCTTCGCTTCCTCTAAGGGCAAAGGAGGGGAGGCATTGGATGGAGCTGAAGAGCTCTTACCTCCTTGGTGGAGAGAAGGTAGACAGGGCCAGAAGACTCCCAGCGGGTGCCGCAGACTAGACACTGGGGCCAGACCAGCACCCCACGTCTTGCTCTTACCTGTGTCCCTCCCTCCTACTCTCCTCATCACATAGGGTCTTGTCCGGCCTTTTGTTTTAGTTTCTCTCCTCCTTCCCCACCTCAGTTCCTTCAAAGCCTTGCTGTATCTCAGACTGGCTTTGATTGAACTTACTCTGTGGCCTAGGATAGCCTCAAATTAGCCATCTTGTCTCGGCCACAGAAGTCTTAGGATTATAGTCATGCACCACCACACCTGGCTCACCTGGTCGTTTTTTGTTTTGTTGTTTTGGGAGGCAGCTTTCAAAGGTTTCTGGAAACCTCTTCCAGGGACAAGGGTCTGGGGGTTGAAGGGGCGGGGGTGTAGTGAAGCTTTCTCAATATTGGGCTTTGAGGTTTCTCTAGGTTGGACAGGATCTGAAACATAGCATAGCTCCAGACATCCCAGGAGTGTGGGAGAGGTTCCAGTGATGGAGAGAACTTAGAATCCTCTTGGGGAGTGGAATGGGCAGAGGCAGATGTTGAGTCTCAGTTCAATCTCCTCCCTGCCCACCCCCACTGCTACTTTCCAGCCCCACCCCACCGGAGGCCTTCCCTCTGCATTTTCTTTTTTTCTCTGCCGGTTAAAGAAATGCCTAGCAAATATTAATTATGCACATGAATGGTTTTGTGACATTCATACTTGCGGTATTCCCCCATCCTCCTCCTGGGTCCCCTCCTGCTGATCCTCTTCCTCTTCCCAAATAATCCTCCCACCCCGAACTACTTCCGCGTTTTGTTGCTCTTTTCTTCAGTGGTTCTTCAGTGAGTTTCATTAAGGTTTCTTGCAGGAGCATGCATTCAGGAGAAGTTATTGATGGGGCTGTGGGCACCTTACCCATGGCCACATCACTAAAGAAAATGCCTTCCCCTCCCTTAGAACACACTAACTGCTTATAGACAACCCAGGGAGGTTTAGGGCCTCATGAGCCCCTCCCTCTGAGTTTTTATTTTATCTGTGATAGAAATAGCATTGTTCTGTTGATGTGTGTGTTGGAGGGGGGCACATGCATGTGCCTCTGGGAGGTCTCTACTCTCTGCCCTGGGACTGTTTGGTCATGTGATCTCAAGAGTCAGATGCATCTCGTTTTGGGAGGAAGCATGCGCATGCACTGGTCTCAGGGTGTTCGCTTCATTCTTCTTATGGTATGCGACATCCAGCTGTGCGTACCGTTTCTAATGTTTCAGAGACATCTGTAAGGCTGTGTGTCCACTGTCCTGTTGATTGAGTCCGTCCATGTGTATTATGCTGGCTCACACCAGGACCCTGAGGGCTGTGTGTCACTGCATGGGCATCATGCACTAGACTCTAGACATGCTTTCACCATGGGGAGATGTGTGGGCACACACGCCTTGGCATCTCTGCCTAGCACTATTGGTGCGGGTGCCTGTGAATCTCGGGGTGGGCGTCAGTCTTTTCTAATTACGGCACAACTACAAAATGTGGTTTCCTTGAACCCTCGCTGTCGGGTAGCAGCTAGGATGATGTTATTTCATAAGATGCCTGCTCTGCACTCCCGCCCGGACCTGGGCTGGAGGCACAGGCTTAGCTGCTTCTTGATGCAGTCAGACTGACTTGCTCTCTGTGTGCCCAGGGCCAACAGCTTGTGTCTTTTCTTGAGACAACTATTCAGTGAGTTGGGTCAGGCAATGGATTTAGGCTAGGGCTGGGACTTCTCCCAGACACCTGGAGAAGGGAGAGGGGGCCATCCTTTAAAATCTTTCCAAAGAAAATACCCACCCTACATGTTTGAGAAGAGAGAACCTTGACCTGTCACCCCTCCTGGGGCAGCAGGGGTGACTGTTTGACCTGAATATAGTTAGAGAGCAGGCGGTCACCCGGGCATGTGTGCATGTGTGCTTGTGTGCACATGTGTGCACATGTGTGCACATGTGCACGTGCCAAGGCTCATGCTTCACCCCCAAAGCTCAAGTTGAATGTCAGAGGCAGACAGTGAATCACCCAGAAGGTGGGGGGATTGCCATCAAAATCACCATATTCCCTAGCCCTTGTGTGGAGATTGCTGCACTTAATTGTGAGGGGACTGGAAGGCATGTCAGGGTGACTGTGTTCTGACAGGAGAGACGGGGCCACCAAATGCCATGGCATCTCCTGGCTATACAGAAGCAGACCCACCCCTTCTTCACTATGGTCCTCAGTTCCATTTCTATACTGACCTTCCCCCCCCTAATTACAAACCCATTTCTCAGATGCAGAGAATGAGATTCCTAATAAATCTCCAGGGCAGGATTAAATCTAGAACTTCATCTCTCCCAGGTGTCTCTGAACTCCAGTCCCCAAGGTCTGGGTGACAGCCAGACGTTTCTGAATCTGGATCCCCGTTCCCTATACCCTATCAGCTTCCAGATAGGTTAACAGATTCTTGTTGGCAAGGTACAGATGCACTTCACCATGTAAAACTTCATTACAAAATCTGCCCCTCACTGCTGGCATTCGGCTTCCCATCTGCTTCTCACACCCCAGAGTCCTGTTAGGGTCCAATGGTCAGAACTCTGGGAAACCTGCACCTGCTGTGTTCTACTTGTTGGTCTTATCCCTGTGAGATCTCCCCAGAACCTGTCCATATTTGCAATAATTGAATGGACTCCTATACCTTTTGCTTCAGTGCCTCCTGCTGCGTGCAGGTATTGAACTGGAGTCCCAGGCAGTGGGCTTGCCTGGGGCTCTGGGGCTCGACCTGAGATCCAGGTGGCGCCCTCTGCTGGTGCCATTTTGCTCTTGTTGTCAGTGACTGCTGTCATTCAGCAGAGCTCTAGGAGACCATGGCCAGAGTGTCTGCCACCCAAGATGGTGTCTCCATGAGTGTGTGGGAGTGGTTCGGGGACACCCAGGCTAGTAATGTTCAATCCTAGAGCTTCTGGGAAAGGGGTGAGAGTGGGGGGCTGTGTAGGTGTGTTGGGGAACCCACTCATGGGCTCAGAGGAAGTCTCCAACCTTTCCTGTCCCAGTGCTCTGGGAATACATACAGGGTACAAAGAAACCCTGCCCTGCTGAGAGCTTGAAGGACTCTTAGTGAGGTCCCAAGGACAGGAACTATGTGAGCCTGGGCAAGAGACAAGGTTTACATGATCTGTGGATAGGAGGTTGGGGAGACCAGCACACACAGCCACACAGGACCCTTCAGATCATACAGGCTGCAGTGGATCCCACTAGCTGTGGCGGTCTATAGGAGCCAGCGCTGCTCACACTTGGTCACCCCTGGTTAGCACTGATTCTACTGACCCACTCCCACCCCGCACCCCGCACCCTGCACCACCACTCCCAGGCTGGCTCCTACAAGGCGACCTAGGGTCTTGTAGATTTAGAAAAACTTGTTTGCTGAAACTTTCTGGGATGCTGCACATGTTTTCTATGTTACCCAGGCCATGTGGCTATACTGAGTACTTAAATGTGGCTAGTGTCCACTGATAGGCTTTTGGTTAGTTTTGGACTGGGTTCTAATGGGTCTACTGACTGCTGTCTGAAACAGTGTCAAATTGGCCTTCTCATCTTCCCAGGTTCCTTCATTGAAAACATCTTCATGGCCTTATTTGATCCTGCTACTGGGTGGGGTGGGACTGAGGTTCTGGGAATATGGGAAGGGGTTGACAAACTTCCAGGAGGGCACCTGTCACCTTGATCTTGGTCTTCCACTTGTCTCCCACTCTCACATCCTTTGGGCAGTGGCAGGATAAAATCTTGGCATCGCAGGCTGTTGGGAAGAAAAGATGAGGAAGGAAGTGATTTCTACCCCCTAACAAGTGTCCGAGGTCCATCTGCTGCACAACACACACACACACACACACACACACACACACACACACACACACGCTCAGCTTGCTTTTTAAAATTCTTTCTCCAAATTTTGTGATATACATTTTAGAAGGCAGGCCTTATCTGGGGTTCACACAGGAAGCCATTATTGGCCTGGGGATGTAACTTGACTGGTAGAGAGCACTCACCTTGCATGTTTGCCCTGGGTTTGAGCTCCAGCATGAATAGAGCTGGATGTGGTGGGTCATGGCTGTAATCAGGAGCTAGGGGCAGGCGGATAAGAAGTTCACGGCCACCCTCTTTGTAGCACTTTGAGGCCAGCCTGGTCTACACCCTGCCCTTGGGGAATGTATGGGAGAGAGGAAAGACAGGAGGGAAGAGATGTGAAGGAACAGAACCAGAAACAGATCTGCAACATGTAAGGGGGTGGCTGGAGGGGACGGCAGGGGCAGTGATGAAAAATGGTGGGGCTTCCTGGGTAAAGACATACAGTTGCAAATACACAGAGAACTGCACCTAGAGAATTGCCTCAGACTGGAGGCCAGGTACCAGCTCAGCTGTGGGGATCGGGGTAGCAGAGGGGATGTCTGAGATGTTGTCAAGGGATGCAGGGAGCTGACCAAGGAGAGAGGGAGAGTAGGAATTCTAGACTCAGGGGAAAGTTACAGGTGATGAGGGTATGCTTGGCGTGTTCAGGGTCCTGGGTTTGATTTCCAGACAGGCAGGCAGGCAAACGGACAGACAAACACAGTAACAACTTCAGTAGCTTTATAAAATAGCCTCTTTGGGGATGGCTGGCCGGGATACATGGGAGTGCGAAGAATACAGAGATCTTTGGAGGTTGGGGAGGTTCTTGGCCAGGGCCTGACTTAAGCAGTCCAGTCCATTGAAGAGGCCAAGTCAAGGGAGCCCCACCGCTGAATAGGACTGAACAGGTCCGAGCTGGCTGTTCTCAGGTTGTAGGGGAACCTTGCAGAATCAGAAAGACTTCCTGCTATGATCGAAACAAAAGCCTGAGAGCCTGACCTGGGCTGCGGCAGGCTGGGAGGGGAGAGGTTTTGGCTGCAGAAGGACTGCTGTCCTGATTGTACACCAGCTGCCTGCGGCGTGAGAAACCTCAGGCAAATGATTTAGCCCAGTGCCTCGGTTTTCCCGCCCACTGTCAGTAATAATCTTGGTCTCCTTGGAGAATCGGTCTTAACCCAAGGCCTGGCTGGCTCAGTTTCTACTGACTGGATAAACCAGATAAATAATAGATCCTGCTGGTCCTGCTGCTGCTG
The DNA here is from genome assembly GCF_947179515.1 of Apodemus sylvaticus. Lineage (NCBI taxonomy): Eukaryota > Metazoa > Chordata > Mammalia > Rodentia > Muridae > Apodemus > Apodemus sylvaticus. The sequence continues at coordinate 22,339,919 of NC_067481.1, forward strand.
GGCACAAGAGGAGAGGACAGACTTCACATCACTAGGAGGTACGGTTGGCAGGTCTGACCCATCGGGACCTAACCTTCCGATCTCAGAGACTCATCCTGGGGATGCAGAGACAACCAGCTAGTTGGACTCGCTGCAGCCCTGCCCAAAGCCTGTCCTCACTCTGTCCAGAACCTTTGCCAGGATCACATGCCAGTGTTCATGAATATGAGTCAGCACCTGTGTGTGCACATGCAGCAATAGATGTGCCAGGGAAAAGCAGACGGCTCAGCTCTGCCTTGGTGATTCAGGTGTCTGTGGGCTTTGAGGACAGCATCCTGTGAGTTAGGAATCCGGGTGTCGTAGCCCTGCATCAGCCACAAAATACTCAGGAGCCCTGAGCATCACATCTGTCTTCGGGACTCAATTTGGCTAAAAGTCACTACTGTGTTCTGAGATACTATGGCAGTCTTAGCCATCCAGTACCTTCCTTGTTCTGGAGGGAGGGAGGCCCTTGGAAGGAGGCTGGGGGTTCCTTAGCTCCTCCCAGTGTGTCTCACTGCTTGGCTCTATATTGAGTCCAGCCCATCCCTGTGGACAGCATAAGTCCCCATCCCCCACACCCCTCCCTTATCTCCTCCATGTCTAGTCTCCTACAGCAGAGCTGGAATAAACTTTCCTGGCTAAGTTGGATGGATGGTTCCCCCTTAGCTTGTCAGGCTGTCTCTCTCTTGCCTCCCCACCAGCTTTCCTAGCTATGGAGTTGCTGTGAGTAAGAGAAGTGGGGACAGGGGCAATGTGAGCATTTGGAGGGCATCTTCGGTCCTGTCCTGAGAGCAAGCATGGCGCTCCCAGGGAAGAAATCGGCTGGAGAGGCCTCCAACTCCACCAAGTGCAAGCAGACCTTCAATGAGCAATGGAAGGAGGTGTTTCCCTGTTTGGATGTTGACTATAAGCAGAAGCTGATGTTCTTCTCTCTAGAGAAGGCTCTGGTGCACAACAAGCACGCCAAAGACACAAACGCCTTCATGGTGGGCACCAACGACTTCCAGGCTTTGGTAGTCAACCAGCGCCAGCCCACTTTCCACAGGGCTCCCTGTGGCTTTGTGTGTGTGTGTGTGTGTGTGTGTATACATATATATGTGTGTGTATGTGTGTTTGTGTGTATGTATATATATATATATATATATATATATATATATACTGCGTGGCTAAAGAGGATGTGCCTGATAACTGCTGTTCAGCCCCGCTAGAGCTGCAGAGGTTCAACCTGTGTCAGATACTGATGGGCACAGAGCATGGTGACTACTACAGCCCCAGGAAGGTGAGGGACATGCAGGTGGGTGTCAGCCAGAGAGAGGTAAGGGGAGGACAAAGAACAGGGGAGACACTGAGCGACCTTGGAAAAGCCTATGTAGGCTAGGCCCTTGCGTAGTAACCAGCATACGTCAATCATATCTCCACTCTGCCAGACCTTCACCAAGTACTGCCTACGAGCCCGGCTCTGGGCCAGCCGTATTGAGTACAACAGCGAGGAAGCCAGGCCTGGCCCTTATCACTGCGTGAACACAGGCATGCGTCTCACTCCCTGGGCCAGATGTTGCAAACTGGTCTTGGGCCGTGGCTGACTTACCATTGTGTTTGATGAGTTTTTACTGTGCTTTTGAAAAACTCAAATTAGTTTCAGTTAAAAAATTCAACTGGGTGCGGTAGCACACCCTTTTAATCTCAGCCCAGAGGAGGCAGAAGCAGGAAGGGTCTCCAGGAGTTCGAGGTCAGCATGGTGTACAATCCAGCTGGGGCCACACGGTGAGACCTTGTCTCAAAACCAAAGCTGAAAACAAACAAAAATTCAGAATTAAGCTGGGTCTGGTGGACATACCCCTGGTGGCACACAGGTTTAATCCCAGCACTTGGGAGGCAGAGACAAGCGAATCTCTGAGTTCAAGGCCAGCCTGGCCTACAAAGTGAGTTCCAGGACAGCCAGGGCTGTTACACAGAGAAACAAAACAGAAAAATCAGAAACAGAGGCGCACACCTGTAATCACAGTGCTTAGGAGAATAAGGCAAGAGGATCAGAAGGTCAAGATTATCTTTAGCTACATAGCTAAAGCCTAGCCCTGGCATACATTAACAAAAAATCAGGAGTGGTAAGCCTCTGGCTTTGTGTTATCTGCTGGAAAAGGAAGTCTCTCCAATTTTAGGAACAGGCATTGTATAGTCCAGAGCCTGTATTTTCTAATTTCCCATTTTTTGAACACATTTTTTTAGGTTTATTTGTTTATTTCATGTATGTGGGTACAGTGTTGCTGTCTTAAGACACATCAGAAGAGGGCCTCAGATCTCCATTTCAGGTGGTTGTGATTCTCCATGTGGTTGCTGGGATTTGAACTCAGGACCTCTGGAAGAGCAGTCAGTGCTCTTACCTGCTGAACCATCTCTCCAGCCCCCCCCCCTTTTTTATCTCTGATCCCCTTCAAGTTCTAAATCACCCTTGTGACTGCTGGAGTTGTGTCTGCTACAGCTCTGCCTGGGTTCAACTGTGTGAGTCCTGGGGTGTGTGGCTGGAGGGGAGGAAGTCTGATTGATTCTGTAGAGACAAACAGCACATAATTGGGACCCTTAATGACCAGGAATTGCTAGTGAATATGTCTGTTGCTGAGTCCCTGAGCTGTCGGGTAAACCCCTCTGCCCCTGCCCCTGAAGGAATAAAGCGGCAGGGAATAGAGCTGAGAAAAAACTGAAGTTTGACAGGGAAAGTGACTTGCCCACGGTAGCACAGTCAGTAAGTGGCCCCAAGCTTGCTACCTGCCTCCCTCAAGCCCCTACCTAGCCTGTAGGACAAGCCTAACTCTTTCTTTTTCTCCCTGGCTGTCCCAGGTAGCCATTACCAGTGCCTTGCACACAGAGGCCAGCCAGCTCCGGAAGCCATCCCCACGTGCGGCTTGTGTTAAATGAGAGCAGGGACTGGGTAGTGTCCTAGAGTCTGGCCCTGTTTGCCTTTTCAGTGTCCCCATGTGATAGCCAGCCTGCTACTATTTTCATGGGCAGAGTGAAGCTACGGGAGTGTGAGGCTACTGATTGCCAACTCCTGAACATCCTATGGGTCTTTGGCATATCTGCACCCAAACTGGCTTGGCGCAGTTCAAGCCTCCCCAGTGACCGCCTGGAGAGTGTCAACCTGCAGCTCAGAGTCACTTGCCCACTGCTTATGAATCTGCACTGTTTCCCTGCCTGGAAAGACCCAAATCCCCATGAATGTAAGAGCAAATTAGATGCCTTGATCCGTCTGCATGGTGGCCTCAGTTCCCACATGGTCCCCAAGTTCCCTGCAGTCCTGGACTTTGCAGCTATTGATTTGACAGGTCCCCTGCCAATACCTTGGGGCTCCCTGTGGCTTGTTGTAAAAGCAGTCAGTGACTGAGGCCTGGCCTTGCTCAGTGTGCTCTTTGGGAGCCACACCCCTAGCCTTATCGGCCTTGTACCAGTTCACCGTTGTACGAAGCCTTCCCCACTGTTGCTAGACGCTTCGGTGCAGAAGCTTGCCCGGTCCTGCAGCACGAAGAGCTGGACCTAGTCTTGCTGCAGTTGGCGGTGATGGCAGTCACACAAGCTTAGTGTGACTCCATGGCTTCCGGAAGGAAGGAACGCTGCACCTACTATAGTGTGGAGCTGCTTGGGCTGAGCTGCGAGCGCCACTGAAAGGCTTTCCTGGACCCCGTGTGAAGAGGGCTACCGGACTCCTTCCCCGGACCCTCACTGGATGCGATGGCCACGTTGGAGGCTATCTTCGATCCCCGCCGTTACTTACAGGCACCTGAGGGGACTTGGCGCTCTTTGAGCCTCCGGGGCCACTGCCGGCGCGCATCCCCGGCGCGCATCCCCGGCGCGCATCCCGCATCCCGGGCTACAGGAGCTCTTTCCCCGACTTTCGCTGCGTCCTAGCTGCCCTGACCTCGGTGCTGCCCGTACAGAGCTGCTGGTCAAGGTGGGCTGCAGCCACAAGCTGCGGTCATGGGGACAAAGAGGAGGCGGTGGCGGGGCGCGCAGCGGCCAGGTGGTGAAGATCGCGGTGGATGCCTCCCGTCTCGCCCCAGCTGCATGAGTTTGATTCTGCAGTGGCCGTGGAATTCTCAGAGAGTGGGTGTGGGAGGGACCTGTGGGATGGCACTGCGCCTGAGAGTGCCACCCGCTCCCCTTGCCTTAGCTAGCTGGGAGGACCGTGGAAATTGAAGGGTGCAGACACGCAGCCTTAATCACACTACAGCCAGGCTGAACTACTACTACTGTCTTCTCCCCTACTCAGTACCAAATCAAACCACTGGTCTATGAGGACAGAGCCTGGGCAAGTAGGTTGAGGTGCTAGCTAAGATGGGGGCAGCGCTGCTGCCCATTCCATCCCCCACCTCCACCTCCTCGGCCCCCTAACCCCCAACCCCTGCGTGCAATTACCCTATCTGCCCATCTGGTCTTTCAGAGTTTTCCCTTCTCCTTCTGGATCCTTTCCCCGGGTTTCCATTAAAGACAGAAGGTTGGGCCTTAGGAGCTGGGAAGAGATGAAGGAGAAGAGATTCCTTGAGAATTTCCTTGCCTTGTACTTGGCAGTGTCTTTTTCCCTAGGAGATAGAAAACCAAACGACAGTGCTTGCGTCTGACACAGCACAGTGCTTTCTGTGCACAAACTGATAGGTCAGAGCGCACAGTGATTCCAGGGAGGGAGTGGTGCCCCCCGTCCCATGCTCCCCCTCTCATCTGCTGCCTGCCAGCTTTTCTGTATCTGACTGTGTTTATAGGCATACATCTACAGGTGCTAAATAAACCCATCTGAGGTTTCAGGGGATTAACACCCAAGAGTTGAAAGGCACTTCTTTTGGTTTTGCAGTTACAGAACCCAAGTAAGTCTCCAGTAACCTGGATTGCTTCTGTTTTTATTTTTCCTTGAAATCTGGTTTGTTGGTTTCCAGCCCTTTTCTACCTTTACTTCACACTCTTAAGGCCAGATTACAGAACCATAGTGCTGTTCCTGTGGGTCCGGAGGCCTGGCTTGGGGTCTCACCCTGGATGCTGGATAGGGTACCTCCTCTGGGAAGCAGCAGGTATCTCACCAGCCCTGGAGACCCAAACGTTCAGAATGCTGTGGGCTTCTTTCTTTTTAATTTTGTGGGACGTTTTAGATTTATTTGATATGTATGAATGCTTTGTCTGCATACATGTATGGGCACCACGTGTGTGCCTGACGCCAGTAGAGGCCAGAAGCAGACCCCGGGTCCCCTGTAACTGGAGTTACAGTTGTGAGCTGCCAGGAATCAAACCCGGGTCCTATAGAATGACCAGTGCTCTGACCACTGCGCCATCTCTCCATCCTATGCTTTGGGTTTCTTTCCGTCCTTTCCGTGAGTGGCATGGAACCAGAAGTGAGAAAGGGACCCTTAGTGAGATGGAAAAGAGTTGGCCTTTCCCTGCCCTCCCTGAGTTTGGTGCTTTGGGATCAAGCGGGACAAGTAGAGTGTCATGGTGTCACCATGGTTTTGTGTATGCCAACCCTGACTCCTCTGACCCCCTCTCTTGGCTGGACTTCCTTTGGTGTCTATTCGGGCCACTGTGCTGACCCTGTCAGTGAGCAAGGGTCACCCTTCTGTTTAGGAGACTTGAGCTGTGGACTCCCTGACGCTGCTTCCACAACGGAGTTGGGTTGGTGTGGTTATGAAGAGGCAGCCGGGAGTTCCTGTCTCGGCAGGACAACAGCCTTGTGTTCTGGCAGCAGAGGTGGGAGAGGGCCTGCTGCTCCTGTTTCAGACCTCGCCCTTCTTCCTTCTGCAGCAGGCCCGGCCTCCAGCGCCCCCAGCCCCCTGCTGGCCTCCCTGACCTTGCCCGCCCGGCCCCTGCAGCCCCAGCTGGACTTGAAGCACATGCTCGCCTTCCACCTCAATGGCGCCGCCCCGCTCAGTCTCTTCCCCAACTTCAGCACGGTATGGGCTGGGCAGGAGGGTGGGGGCCATGCGCAGGTTTTGGGGGTGGGCAAGGAAGGTGACTCGGCTGGCTGTAGGTGCTACCAGATAGGGACCCAGAACCCAGCTGTCTCCTGCCTAGAGATGGAGATGATGATGTCACCCCTGCCCCACCATCACAGCTGTGCAGAGACAGGTTTTTATGGTTGACCCATGTGTGTCTCGGTGCACTTGGGTTGGAGGTTAAAGATTATTTTATTATTGCTGTATTTAGTTGTGTGTGAGTCGGCAGTGTTCACACGTGTGGGGGCAGCTGCCTGTGCATGCGCAGTAGCCAGAGGCGGCCTCTGCGGCCTCTTCCTGAACCTGGAGCGCCTGTTCCCTCAGCAAAGCTAGAGACCAGTGTTGAGATTTAGTTTGTTGCTATGTGTTGTCAGGCTAAATGCTGACCCTGGTTGCCCTCAGGGATGAAAAAAGAATCCTCACATACACCAGGTGATGCTATGTGACCTTCCTCCTTAATTTAAAACTATTGGTTGAATAAAGATGCCGACAGACTATATCTGGGCAGAAGAGAGGTCTCAGTTCTGGTTGGAGAGGTGTTGAAGTCCGAGGAGGACCATGAGAGAGGAAGAGGAAGGTAGAGAAGGAAGAACAAGGAGGAGAGAGGAGAGGACCCAGGAGAGGGGATGAACCATGAGCACATGGCCAGGAGAAACAGCAAGTATTTGGGGAGCACCACTCGGGAGGTAGCCAGGCCAGCAGTTAGGAAAGTAGATTAGGGGTTAGCCCCCAGCAATTGACAAGCTCAATAAAACAGGCAGAGTCTGAGTCTCTATTTGAAAATGAGTCTGGGATATGCTTAAATTGGTTCTGCACAGACCAGCACAACCCAGCAATCCTCCTGCCGTCATCCCCAGGGGGCTGAGATTACAGATTTGCATAAGGGTACCTGGGTTGTTATGTGGGTGCCGGGATTCGAACTCTGGTCCTCATGATTACATGGCAAGTGCCCTTAACTGCTGAGCTACGGCTCCAGACCCTGAGTTAGATCTTTGTCTTGGAGCTTGTGTACCTACCTGGAGGTATCTATTATGTGTGTGTGTGTGTGAATCTGAGGGCTTTAAGTGTCTTTGTACCTTCTCTTATGTGCTGGGTATGGATGTATTTTAGGTGAGAGTCCATCTGTGGTTCACTCTCTGTGTGTTTGAGAGTGTCTTTCTACTTGACTGTGAATCTATGACTGCTGCTAAGCATATGTGCTTGTGTCTGTATAGTTCTCTCCTGTGCTTGGACTCAATCATGGTGTGTGTGTGGTGTGTGTGTGGTGTGTATGTGGTGTGTGTGTGTATGGTATCTGTGTGGTGTATGTGTGGTGTGTGTGTGTGGTGTGTATGGTATGTGTGTGTGGTGTATGTGTGGTGTGTGTGTATGGTGTGTATGGTATGTGTGTGTGGTGTGTGTGTGGTGTGTGTGTGGTGTGTATGGTATGTGTGTGTGGTGTGTGTATGTGGTGTGTGTGTGTGTGGTGTGTATGGTGTGTATGGTGTGTATGGTGTGTGCGTGTGTGGTGTGTGTGTATGTGGTATGTGTGTGGTGTGTGCAGTGTGTGTGTGGTGTGTGTGGTGTGTGTGGTATGTGTGTATGTGGTGTGTGTGTGGTATGTGTGTGTGGTATATGTGTGAGGTGTGTGTGTGTGGTGTGTGTATATGTGGTGTGTGTGTGTTTGTGGTGTGTGTATGTGTGGTGTATGTGGTGTGTGTGTGTTTGTGGTGTGTGTATGTGTGGTGTATGTGGTGTGTGTATGTGTGTGGTGTGGTGTGTATGGTGTGTGTGTGTGTGTGTATGTGGTGTGTATGTTTGAGCAAATGTTAGGAGTACTCCATGAGGTGTGAGGAACAGCTTCCCTTTAAAATTCTCAAAAATCAAATGAAATCCTGGATGAACTCCACTCTATCCTCAGGAGACTATGTCACATGCCTTCCCAGTAACCCGGAAAGGTCTCCCTTCCTTTTGTCCCCTCCAGGGTTGTACAGAAGAGTATGAGACATTTGGGCATAGGCCTATGAGCTTCTGCCCCTACTGTCATTTACAGATGTGTTTTCTGCCCAAAGGTTTGCTGTCTCTCAAAGGCAGGTGACAGTGTCGAGGCCTCCCTCTGAAATCCTGATGCAGGGGGCTGTCCCTTGGACACTGTCCAGCTTGTAACCTCTGCCCTCAGGGGAGTCTTCTACTGTGCTCTCCTCTCTGCCTTCCCATGGGAAGGTTTGGAAAGTTCCTTTTGACTAAACCACACAACTTCTCCTTTGAATCCAACAACTTAGGCTTCTAGCACACAGCATGGTGGCCCTGCCTGTAATGACAGCATTCTGGAGACAAGGAATTTGTATTAATGACAACCTGGGCTACACAGTGTCTTAAAGGCCAGCCTGAGCTACATGGTGAGACTCTGTTTCCAAAGAAAACAAAATAAACCTCCAAAACTTAGGCCCCTGAGAAAAGACAACAGAAGAAAGGAAGGAAAGAAGGAAAGAAGGAAGGAAGGAAGGAAGGAGAAAAAGGAAAACTCTAAAGTGGCTTGGGATATAGTGAAGTTGGAAGAGAGTTTGCCTAGCACGCACAAAGCTCTTCCTTGCTGTGGTCTGTGCTCAACCTTTGGTTCCGATAGAAAACAAAACCCCAAAACTAAGACCAGAAGGGCAGCAAGAGACACCAAGGTGATTCTTTGCCAGGCCATGGCCCTAATCATATAGGTCATCCTGTTTGTCCCCCCGTTACCTGACAGCTCAAGCCTGCCGGGAAAAGGCTGTACCAAGTCAGGGTTATCTCCTAAGACAGGGGTTTCTGGGAGGATGACCACAGTTTCTGGGAGGCTAAGCATAGTTTGAACTGCATCTTTCTTGAGCGTGTAAGAGGAACTAAGTCCTATCATTCCCCTCTCACAGATGGACCCAGTCCAGAAAGCTGTCATCAGCCACACGTTTGGGGTCCCGTCCCCTCTGAAGAAGAAGCTGTTCATCTCCTGTAACATCTGTCATCTGCGGTTCAACTCGGCGGTGAGAGGGAATCATGGGATGGGGTTTGGAGGGAGCAGGGCCTCCTTTGGGGCTGCTGTCATGGGGCTGTTGTTCTGACCGCCATCCTCTCCTGACTCCTGCTCCTTCTCATACTTCTTGCCTACCTGTAGCCCACTAGAATTCCACTCTCCTCCCCTCTGCTTCACACCTATCTTCTGGGTGTCCCAGAGGCCATGGTGTGAACTCCTGGTCTTGACTTAAGATGTTTACAGCATGTATTCACCCCAGCATCTTTTGAGGGGGGCTGGAATTTACCATAGAGATCACACGATCCTAAAACTTACAGAGACCTGCCTGCCTCCCAAGTGCTGGGATTAAAGGCATGCCCTACCATGCCCAGCTTGATGGAATTTTGTTGTAGTTGTTGAGACGGGTTCTATGTAGCTCTAGCTGGAACTCACTCTGTAGACTAGGCTGGCCTCAAACTCACAGAACTCTGCCTGTCTCTGCCTTCCTGCTGCGGGGATTAAAGGTGTGCTCCACTACACTTCATCACCTTAATGGACTCCCATGATGCATCTGTGAGAGGTACAGAGGCACAGTTACCCTCTGCACTTTTCTGAGGACACAGTCTCACAGTATTGCTGGGGCGCACAGCTGGTCAATAGCGTTTCTAGGATTTGAACCCAGCCCTGGCTGACCCTGATGGAGCCTGTCCTGGAGGGTGGGAGGGAGCAGAGGGGAGGAGCCTCATTGTGTGGTTTGGGTGAGAGGTCAGAACCACAGTGTAGTCAAAGAGCCAAAGGAAGGCTGGGGAGGCTTGTCTTTCCCACTTTGGGGAAATAGTTGAGAAACAAGTAGATTCTCCTGGCTGAACTAAAGCGGATGCTGACACCCCAGCTGTGGCATTCTCTCCAGATGTTTAAGTCACATCATTCTACAAAATGTAGACAAAGAGATTTGCTGGAAAGGACATGTCTCCCTCCATTCCTAGGCCCTTGCAAATGGCTAGGCCAATAGCAAATGCTCAAAAATTATTTTTAAAAAATGAACAATAGCCGGGCAGTGGTGACACATGCCTTTAATCCCAGCAGTTGGGAGGCAGAGGCAGGTGGATTTCTGAGTTTGAAGCCAGCCTAGTCTACAGAGTAAGTTCCAGGACAGCCAGGACTATACAGAGAAACCCTGTCTTGGAAAAAACAAAAAAAAAAAAAATAATAAAAATAAAAAAGGGATGCTTTTGGTGTTCATAAACTCAAAACATGGGTGGACTCCTTAACATTCAGGAGACCCTACTTTATAAACTAGACCCTTACAATTCATATCCCATTTAACGTGAACATCCACAGAGCTTTAAGCGGGGCACGGTGGGGCGCACCTGTGGTCCTCTTACTCGGGAGGCTGAGGCAGGAGGATCATGAGTTTAAAGCCAGTCTGGGCCACAAAGTAGTCCATTTCCAGAATATTCTGTACATATATAGGCAGACACCCAAGGACATCACTTGGTGAATGTTCCTGGGTTCAACACTTCTGGATCTGGGAACACAGAAACAAACAGGGCTGGAGAACTGGCTTAGTGGAGAGTATTTGCCCAGTAGTCACAAGGCTCTGTGTTCAACTCTAAGTTCAACACACACACACACACACACACACACACACACACTGCCTTTGAGTGAGGTGCTGCGACTTGCCTAAAAGATGCATAGCTTATAAATGGCCAAGTTTGATTCTGAAGGCAGGCTGCCTGCATTGGAGCACCTGTGTGAGAGGACTGTATACACGTAGCAATGGTGGTGACACTGACTTCACCCCTTGGTGGCCAAGCCTTGTGTCCCTTTGACCCCATGCTCCTCTGGCCTATCCCTCTGCTCAGCCTCATTCCTAGATGAGGCATGTGACCCAAGGGAAGGTGACCCCCTCCCCTCCCCTCCCTCTTCCAGAACCAGGCTGAAGCTCATTACAAGGGCCACAGACACGCCAGAAAACTCAAGGCTGTGGAAGCTGCCAAGAGCAAGCAGAGGCCTCGAAACTTGACCACAAATGGGACAGTGCTGTCGTCGGCCTCACCTCCAGCCACTGGAAGAAGCCCTGAAACCCCGCAGAGCAAAGGTCAGTCTTGGGTTCAAGTCCACACCGTGAGGCTGGCTTCTGACCGCGGCTTGAGTGACTCTGGCTCGTCAACCATCTCTCTCCCCTTTTTTTTTGGTTTTTCGAGACAGGGTTTCTCTGTGTAGCTTCAGCTGTTCTGAACTTGCTCTATCCATCAGGCTGGCCGTGAGTTTAGATTCACCTGTCTCTGCCTCCTGACAGTACTGGGATTAAAGGCGTGCACCACTACTGCCTGGCTTTTTTAAAAACTTGGGCTTTTTTTTTTTTTGCGCGTGCGTGCGTGTGTGTGTGTGTGTGTGTGTGTGTGTGTGTGTGTGTGTGTGTCTGAGATCCCCTGGGGCTGGAGTACAAGTGGTTATGGCACTGGGGGTTGCACGCCATCGGCTGTGAGAACAGTACATGCTCGTGACTGCTGAGCCATCTCTGTAGCCTTTCACCATCCTTCTTGCTTAAAAGGCGATCCCGTAGATACAGACGTCAGCAGACACCTACTGTGCCTCCTTCCTCGGGCTCACTCGAGGACCAGGCAACATGCTGCCCGCACACCTAGCCTGGGCTATGATCCAGCTACTCCCAGTGTTGGTTCCCGAAGCCTGGCAGAACAAAGTAGGTTGCCGGAACAATAGAAATGTATTTTCTCCACAATTGAGAAGTCAGAGGTCTGCATTCAGATGTGGGTAGCCGGGCGGTGGTGGTGCACGCCTGTAATCCCAGCACTCTGGGAGGCAGAGGAAGGCGGATTTCTGAGTTCGAGGCCAGCCTGGTCTACAGAGTGAGTTCCAGGACAGCCAGAGCTGTGCAGAGAAACCCTGTCTCAAAACAACAACAACAAAAAAAAACCAAACAAACAGATGTGGGTAGGTTTGTTTTTTTCCCTGGGGGCTGGAGGGAGAAGCCTGTGTCTCAGCTCATGGGTACCACTGTCCCCCACACTCCTTATAGACTGAGGAAGGAGAATTCAGAGTTTCAGGTCAGTCTGGACTACACATCAATTTTAAGGCTAGCCTTGGTTCTATAAGACCCTGGCTCAGAAAACAAAAGACAGGGGGCTGGGGGCATAACTCAGTGGGTACAGTACTTGCATACCACTTGGAAACTGGGAATGGTTGCACAGACCTATAATCACAGCACTTGGGAGGTGGAGGCAGGAAGACTAGAAGTTCAAGGGTATTCTCAGCTATATAGTGAGTTCGTGGCCAGCCTGGCATACATAAGACCCACAAAATAACCACACTCCCCCTAAAACCTCCACTAACACCCATCATGTCTGAGTTTACACGTGGTCATTTTCACTTCCCGTACTGTGCTCTCTGCTGCGTGAATAGAGCACCGTTCGCCTGGGTGATGGACCTCTCTAATTTCCAGTTTAATGCTATTATAATAGTCTGTAAACATTCTAGCACCTCTTTCTGGTGATTTCTACTTACTCAATACTGAAGACTTAGAATGTCAGGCTGAAAGTGTGACCTACTCTGTCTGATTTTATGATTTTTTTTCCTGGTTTTTTTCGAGACAGGGTTTCTCTGTGTAGCCCTGGCTGTCCTGGAACTCACTGTGTAGATCAGGTTGGCCTCAAACTCTGAAATCCTCTTACCTCTGCCTCCCAAGTGCTGGGATTAAAGGCGTGCGCCACCACTGCTCAGCGATTTTATGACTTTTATACAGGGAAACTTAAGTTGGTGGCAGGATGAACCCAGAATTTAGAACTAGCTGTCCTTTACCAGGAAGCCTTTCAGCCCCCCATTCTCTCACCATGTCAGTGCTGTGCCTCAGAGGTGCAAACCTCCCCATATGTCCCTTGTCCCTGCAGATTCTGCATCCCCTTCGCTTCAGCTACCACCGACCCTGGACCCATCACCCGGAGACCCCGCCCACTCAGAACTTTCCGATGCCGCTGCCTCCTCTTCCTCCTCTTCTTCTTCTTGCCCACCCTGCTCCCCGGATCCTAGCAGGGAAGCCCCAGGGCCTGAGCCAGCAGAAGTGGCCGTGGGAAGTGGAGGGAATGGGGAAGGCAGGGGTGAGAAGGGACGCCTCTACTGTTCTACCTGTAAAGTGACGGTGAACTCTGCCTCTCAGCTCCAGGCTCACAACACAGGTCAGTGCTTCCTGGGTGCGCGCCAGTGTCATTCACGTCACTGTCACCTACCCACTGTTACTACAAAGACATTTCTGGGTCCTCCTCTTCATCTCAAGGGAGGGCCATTGGGAAGAGAAGTCGTCTGCAGCAACCAGAACTGAGGGTCACTAAGGGACTGGAGTACCCTCCTCCATACTCCTTAGATTAAAAGGAAGGGACTTTTTGTCCTGTCTATTTTAAAAGGCTGTCTTCCTTAAGGGATGCCGACAGGAAGCCATAGACAGCCAGAGATGGAGGAAAGAGAGAAGCCTGTGGCTGGAGGGCCGCATGTGTGAAGGGGCAGCCGAGCTAACTTAGTGTGGTGCTGCGGCTTCCCTTCCGTACCGAGAGACTGAGAGACTGTCGTCTTTTCTTCCAGGAGCTAAGCACAGATGGATGGTGGAAGGTCATCAAGGTGCTCCCCGAAGGGGCCGGGGCCGTCCTGTGTCCCGAGGAGGGACTGGACACAAGACAAAAAGAGTGATGGGAAATCGTGGGGGCCGGCAGGGCCCCAGCCCTCCTTTCCATTGTGCCCTCTGTCAGCTCCACGTCAATTCAGAGACCCAGCTCAAGCAGGTACGAGAAGGGAGGCCAGGAAAAGGTGGGTATCGGAGCAAGGGAGGAAGGACTGATGCTCACTGAGGCACAGATGTGGCAAGGTTGCCCAGAACTGCCCCACTCTGAGAGCCCCTTGTATGTATTGAGCGTGAGAACTGTGGGTAAGAAGAAGTCTGAGATAGTCTGGGCAAAAGAATGGTTTGGGTTCTGTGGGCTTCCTCATCTCATTCCCTGTCTGTCTGTCTGTCTGTCTGTCTGCCTGCCAGCACATGAACAGCCGGAGGCACAAAGACCGGCTGGCTGGGAAGCCCCCCAAGCCCTCCAGCCAGCACAGCAAGCTACAGAAGCACACAGCACTGGCTGTGAGTGTTCTCAAGGTACCTGTCTCTAGGGGACCACTATCTGCACGGGAGAGGAGGAGGAGGAAGGGCCAGCTGAAAGGCTTGGGGTGCGGCAGGAGGGAGGCTGCTGGCCCTGCAGCTGCCCGAGCAGGGAGAGGGTTAGGGGTCAGGTTGGGCTATACCCAGAGGAATTTCCTGCAGGTGGGCTGGGCCTAAGGGCAAAAGCCAAGGGTGGGTGTGCTTATCCTAGAGACTGTCTCTTCCCACCCCTCACAGTGCTGCTTGTCCCCAGGCTGTCCATCTGCTGGGCAGGAAGACAGCTGGCACAGCAAGGTCCCTGGCATGGCTGTTTGGGGGCGGGAGGGGAGGAGGTCAGATTTAGAACTCCAAAAGGCACGTCCCCAGGCAAAAAAGCTCCTGGATGTGTCCCAGGGAGGGGGCGTGCTTCTCTGGTATCAGAGACCCTGTCCATTTCTGTTTTTATTGTAGTCTAAATTGGCCTTGCAGAAGCAACTCACCAAGACGCTGGCAGCCCGCTTCCTGCCTGGTGCACTGCCCACCACAGCTGCTGCCATCTGTGCCCTGCCAGGGCCCCTGACCCTCCGTCCTGCCGCAACAGCAGCTGCTACCCTCTTCCCAGCTCCCGTCCTGGGCCCCGCTCTGTTTCGTTCTCCAGCAGGGGCTGTCCGCCCTGCTACAGGACCCATCCTCTTTGCTCCCTATTAGCAGACTCGGAATGGCCACATCCTATCTCTTCCAGCCAGACACTCGTCTCCACATCCCATAGAGACCCGCCTTTTGCAGTTTCCGGGTTCCCACGCAACCTGGGTAGCTGCTCTTCACTCAGACTGGGGTTTCCCAGTCCCCTGGCTCTGAGGACCACCACTTCCCTCCTTTCCTGGGCCAGCCCTAGGCTGCCCTGCATCTATGACTCAACAAATCCCAAAGATCTATGCAAAAACCACAGTCCCAGTCTCATGGTGCTCTCGTACCCTGACCCCCAACCAGAGACGTACACAGAGCTGACAGCATCTTAGCTCCCAAGAGCCAGGCTCTCCTGCCATGTTCTGGAGCTGTCTGGACAATCACTAGAGAGAGGGATCTCAAACTGAAGTAGGCTGGAACCTATGACATATTTACCATGGGGTAGCCAGATATGGTGGTGCATTCCTGCAATCCTAGGACCTGGATTAGGAGTTCAAAGTCAGTTTGGGCCATATAGCTAGACACTGTCTCAAACAACAAAACAACCACAAGTTGACTACAGGGTACGTATGGCAGAGGGCCATAGAGATAAGAGACCCCCAAAGTTCCTCAAAAATGTACTGTGAAAGTGAGGCAGAGTGGAAATGAAGCTCTGTCCACTGTGGGGTGGGGCTCGAAGGTAAGAGTGGCATTTAGGCTGGGCCTGACTGTAGAACTGGCTGGTCTGGAACTATGTACACAGGCTGGCAAATTCAAGAAATCCACCTGCCTCTGCCTCTTGAGTAATGGAACTGAAGGCATGCACCACCCCGCCTGGCCCGGCTTTAATGATGTGACCTGTCTTACCACAGCTGTTCTTAGCCTTTCAGTGGTTTCTTTTGAACCCCAACTCTAAGGGGGCTCTCTGGGTCTCCCTCAGCTTAGGGACTCTCCACTCCACACTGGGGTCTGGCCATCCCAAGTGTGGCGTTTCTAGCTGGTACACAGTCCAGTATACCCTCCAGATCAACTTTTCATGTCTGTCAAAGCCAGTGCCATTCCCCCCATTCAACATGGGATTTTGCCAGTATCTGCCTAGGTTCTTTTTTTTTTTGAAAGATATTTCCAATGGGACAAGAAAAGGGGTAGGGGACGGGAAACTTTTTGATAACAGCAGTTGTGGTTTTATTGTGTCACACACCAATAAATGAACTTCAAGCTTGAGCCTGTAGGTGCCCTGACTCTCCTTGCCCAGGCCTGGGCACCAGTCCCTTCTCGCCTGTTCTGAGGAGCAGGAGTGGGTACTGGAGGTGGCCTGGCTGTAGTGTTTAATCATGTGAGGTGTGCACATCAGGAGCACGAAGTGGGCACCGGAAGTTGTGGGTTATGAGCTCACTTGATAGCACAAGGCTCTGACGGAAGGCCTGTCAGCTCCTAGGAAGCTGCTACTGGTTTGCCTGGGTCTGTTCAGGCATCTGAGGTAAAAAGGGCTAGAGGCGTGTCTTATCCCACCTTCACCAGGGCAGCAGGCGTATAAATACAGAGAGAGTATAAATATAAGTCCAGCTACTAGCCAAAAAAAAAATAATAATAATAATAATAACCGACCAGGAGGGATGGATACTAGCCCTGTGAGCGGCCAGACTGTGCCACTGAGCAGAGTGCACTCCTGCCCCCTGGTGGTTAGGAGAGGCTGCCCAGCCTCCAGGGCTGGTTGTGGTAGCACCTTGAAGAGGGTGGGACAGGGGCATACTGGAGGCCCAAGCCTCCAGCTTTAGGAAAATCACAGAGCTACCGGTGGCTCTAGGTGGTCATCGTGAGAAGACTGATGCTAGGAGAACAACCTTGCTAAGCCACAGGGCAAGTGGCAGCCCAGTCATCATTCTATTACCTCGGCCAATAAGACCTCTGCTCCTGGAACAGGAAGAGGAAGTCAAACAACTAAGAGCCGGGGTAGAGGTCAAACAGAAAATGCCACTCCCAGGAGCCTGGCTTTACCCAGCCATGGACAGTCCATGGGAACGATCAGGGTGAAGGATGAGGAACCAACCCTAAGGCAGCACACACAAATGGACGCTCACAGTACCGGGTTACTCTTGCCCTGGGGCTGGTACTGTGCATAGGTTACTGGCAGGAAATTCAGAGAGCCGGGATTCCCGATAGGAGCCAGATCCTGGACTGGGCACTTTGGCATGACAGCCCTGCTTCCTGTGCCAGGCAGATGGAAGGGACACTAACCCATACGTGTCCAGGTAACAACAGCAAAGAGAATATGACCAGCTGGGGGTGGGGTGGGGTGGGGTGGGGTGGGGTGGGGTGGGGTGGGGTGGGGTGGAGCTGTCACGGAAGGTCACGGGGAGGGCCAGCGGTCACGTTCACTTGCACTTCTTAGAGTTAAGAGAGGACAAAAGTGGCCCTGGCCTGGGCCAGCCCAGCTCCCTGGCCTCGTGGTCGCTCCCCTGCTGACTGGGAAGGACAGCTTGCTTATGCACCCTGCGCTCTCCCCCGCCGCCCCTGCTGGAAAGGGGCTGGAATGGTGAAGCGAGAAGGGCGGCTACTCAGCCATCCAAGGAGCCGCTGCCCTTGTTCTTGCGGCTGAGGGGGAAGGCAGACTTGCTCTGGGGCTGGGTCATCTTGCTGGCCAGGTAGATGAAAGGCTCCAGGAGGGAGCGGCGGTCAGCCACCGACACCTCCCACAGCCTCACCTTCTCGGACTTGGCCCAGTGCTGGGCCACGTCAGGGTCTACACGACGCTGCTCCTGCAGGTCACACTTGTTGCCGAGGACCACGATGGTGACCTGGAGAGGACAGAAGAGAACAAAGGCTGTAGGCATGCAGTGGCTCAGGATCAGGAGGCGCTATCAGCTGTTTCTGGCCAGCAACTGGGGAGGATGCAGTTCCCAGAGGAATTCGGGAGGACTAGCAGGAGCACAGAACCACAGAGAAGAAAACCTAGGCCGAGCTTCATGTGTTAGGAGGGAGCCTATTGAACCAAGGAGAAGACTCTGGTTGAACTTTCCTATCATATGACTGGCTACCTCTGGTGTGGGTTGAAGATCCTCTCCAATGACCTTCCGGCCTTAGCTCCTAAGCTACCTCTTGGCAAATGAGCACAACGGGAATCACGCCAGCATCCCAAAGCCTACTAAGGACCCATGTTCTCCTGCCACTGGGCTGCCAGCAGAAGTCCAGGCCACACACCTCCTTCTTGTCCTTCGACTTGTCGATCTCCTTCTTGAGCAGCTCGACTCGCTGGAATGATTCCCGGCTGTCTGTGCTGTAGACCAGGACGTAGCCATCAGTGCAGGAGAAGCAGTGCTTGGGCAACTCGGCCCCATCCCGGAGACCCCGCGTATCATAGAAGCGCACCTGCTCCCGCACCCCTCGGTCTGTCTCGATGGAGCCGACATAGATGTCCTCCTGGGTCTCCATCATCTCAGAACCTGGGTTAAAAGGAGACTTGAGCATGAGTCAAGAGAGACGGGAACCGTGAGCGAGACCAGACACAAGGAGTGTGGGGGCTCGGGAGAAACTTGAGAGTGAGACAGGAATGGCGTGGGGAACGAGTGTCGTGTCTTTATCACACTAAGCAAAAGGACAACACAGAACTGCGTGTGGGAATACACACCTTGAATTGAAGCTCTTAGAGGCAGGGAGGCAGGAGCAGAGGCTGGTTGATCTCTGTGAATTCATGGCCTGCCTGGCCTGTACATTGAGGCCCTCTCACAGGCAATAACAACAACAAGGTGGATATTGATAGAAGCAGACACCCTACATCCACCTCTGGCCAAGTGCTATGGGAATGGGGTTCTTCCTATCTTGGCCTTGGGTTTCTTCTAGATTTGTTCAATGTCATAGAACTTGGGGGTACAATGTATTATTTTCACCCTCCATTGCTGGGGTTCAAAACCAAGGCCTAGTACATGTTAGACCAGTGCTCTGGCAGTCAGCCATGCCTCTAGCCCTAACTGGAAGGGTGTGAAAGCAACTGATGATTCCCTTTTAGCTTTTGGGTTCAGGGCGTGACCAAACCCTACTGCTCCATTCAAGGTCTTCCACCAGTCTGCTGGACTGGCAACACTCACCCACAACATGGTTCCCGTACAGAAGCTGCTCAAGAATCGAAGTCTTGCCCACAGATGCCTGGCCACACACGACCACCTTGCAGCTTTTCCCCATGCTTAGCTTTCAACCTAAAAGGACAGAAGCCAGGTGCTGAGGGGAGACAGAATCCAAACAGCAGTTCGGGAAGCATCCGGGGTTTAGCACCACCCTGATGTGTTTACAGAACTACTGAGCAGTGAGCTGTAATAACCTTATCCCAGGAGTGGCCAGTATTTGGCACACAGCAGGTGCAGGGTTAATGGCACCATAAAGGGAGGGGCCTAGATGGGGGGGGGGGATATAAAAAAAAAAAGCTGGCCAGATTCGTTCCTGTGCACAAGATGTATAGGGCACCAAGTACTGAAGGAAGTCCCACAAATACTCTTGCTCTTTTTATTTTTGGGGTGTTTTGTTTTGAAACAGGGTCTCATGTACCCCAAGCTGGCTTCCAGCTGATGGAATAATTGAGGTATTTACACACCAGGCTGTTTTCTCCCTTTAACCATGACTCCCGTGAAGAAAGCAGGAATTTAAGACTCTTGTCA
This sequence comes from Apodemus sylvaticus, assembly GCF_947179515.1. Lineage (NCBI taxonomy): Eukaryota > Metazoa > Chordata > Mammalia > Rodentia > Muridae > Apodemus > Apodemus sylvaticus. The sequence continues at coordinate 22,359,317 of NC_067481.1, forward strand.
TCTTCTCCTCAGGGAGAGCATGCAAATACAAAGAATAACTTGCTTTCTTGAATGACAATAAATTCCATTTAATCATTCCCAGTTGAATCCACGGGCAAAATAAAGATCTGACAAGAAACGGAATAAAGAATAAAGTGCTTCCGAAAGATGGATTTTACATCCCTTGGACTGACAGGCACAGAGAATGCTCAGATTTATAAACTCTCTAGTCTCCAGAGAGAGGTCCTCCTAAAGGGAAACTTCCAGACACAGGCACCTGGGGAGCGCCAGGAATCTCCCCTTCCTCCTTCCCCCAGAAAGCAGAGGTCAGCCTCCAAAGGGGTCCCAAGTAGAAACCTCTCCAGGAGAGTTTCTTCTCACTGATCTCCACGGCGTGGTCTGAGCGTTTTAGTAAGCGACAGAGAGGCTGCCGCCACACAGTACCCCTGAAGGGCAGCCCTCAGAATCTCAGAGGCAGAGACCGAGGCCGCTCTGAGCCCCGCCTTCCGGCTCCATACCTCCGGGTCTCCGCAGCACTCCCGCGGAGGTGCCCCCCAGAGTGGGCCGGACCATGGGAGGGGCAGCTAGACTGTAAAGACGGCCCTCTTCCTCCGGGTGGAAGAACTTGCCCTGAGGTCCCGCCCCGCAACGTCCAGCCTTCAAGACAACTTCCAGCGACGCAAAGTGAGCGCTGATCGCACAGCGCCCCCAGAGGCCGGCGGGGAAATGCCCACCAGAATTTGTGTCTGGGTACAAAGGGGATTCTCTCTCTAAAAGAGAGTATGCTTCGTTAATTCTATCATCTATTCCACAAGTTTTTTCTTTTCTTGGCGGTGCTATGCTATGAATAGGACCCAGGGTCGTGCACATACTAAGCAAATGCTCTTTGAATCTCTATTTGTTTTTCTCTTTTCATTTTTCAAGACAGGATTTCACTGTGTAGCTTTGGCTGTCCTTGAAATCACTCTGAGAACCATGATGATCTCAGACTCAGAGATCCACCTGCCTCTGCCTCCTGAGTGCTGAGATTAAAGGCGCATGCCACCACACTCGACTAAATGTGGACTTTTTTTTGAACTTGGAATGGAGGCTCACATTTGAATCCCAGCACTTGGAGGATGAAGTAGGGAGATTTTCTGAAGACAACATAATCTACACAGAGACCCTGTTTCAGAAACAAACAAACAAACAAACAAATCAAACACCTCAGGACCTACTTTGTCTTGTTTGAACCTTATGTAGGGCCTTTTACAAAGGAAAAGCTATGAGTTAGAGTGATTGGCAATAAATTCACTGTCTAGGATAATTAGACATCCAAACTAACAATCACAACAAACCATAATGAATGTTGTTATTGAAATGGGGTGCTATGGGCACAGCAGAGGGGCATTTTACTTAGAGGTAACAGATACCAAAGAGAAGGGTGGAAAGGGGCGTGTCTGTGTTCAGGGTGGAAGGGCTGAAGAGGACAGAGATATCTGAAGCAGAGGAAATACAAGAACCATGACATGTCTTGTATCAGTCTGGGTTCTCTAGAGTCACAGAACTTATGGAATGTCTCTATAAATTAAGGGGGTTTATTGTAATGACTTACAGTTGGTATTCTAACTAATCCAACAACAGGCTGACTGGGAAATCCAAGAATCTAATAGTTGCTCAGTCCCTCAAGGCTAGTTGTTCCCGCTGGAATCCTGAAGTGGTGGGAATCCACAACAGGTGTGCTGGCAGGTAAGTGTAAGCAAGGAAAGAGCTAATCTCCCTTCTTCCAAGGTCCTTATTAAGGCCTCTCACAGGTGTGGCCTAGATTAAAGGTGAGTGCCACCCAGCTGAATCTGGAACTTGCTTTGTCCCAGGCTGACCTTGAATTTAGAGATCTGCTTGTACTACCTTAGCGTGGGCTTAAGCTTTTCCTGGTCCCTAAGCCTCAAGATCTCCATGCAAATATCCATGTCAGAAACCTGTGTTCCAACCTCAAGACCCGGATCACAGGTGTGCCCTCCATTTCTGGATTGTAGTTCATTCCAGATGTAGTCAGGTTGACAGGCAGGGATAGCTATAACATAGAGGAAATACAAGATTCATGACAGTTCTGAAGCCACAAATCCCTAGGGGCTCAGTATGGATTGCAAAGACTAGCCAAATAATGAAGATGTGTGGGAGGCTGGGACCAAACACCCCAATAGCAAGCTATTGGCAAGTTTATTGCAGGGAAATGACATGCTCTTTTGTAAGGAAGATCATTCTCTTGGAAGAGTTAAGACTTGACAAAGATGAAACTGAGGATCGGTTAGGGGACTATTAGCAGTCTCTGAGTTTATTTATTTGCTTTTAATGTCAAGACTTTGGGATGAGATGATTTGGGGATGTGTGGCATGAGGACAAAAGGCATTTGACAAGGTTTGCAATTCTGAGGACTGTATGATTTACCCCACGTTTCATGTTTTCTAGAACATTCAGTTGAACAGATGAACAGAAGGAATCCAACATAAGGAATTCAGCAAGGAATAAAAATTTGCTCTTTTTTTTCTGTTGTTGAGAAATGGGTGAAAACAAATTCAATCGATTTACTAATTAAGGCAGTGGTTCTCAACTTATGGGTGATGACCTTTTTGGCAAACCTATCTCCAAAAATATTTACATTATGATTCGCAACAGTAGAAAATTTACAGTTATGAAGTAGCAACAAAAAATAATTTTATGGCTGGGGATTACCATGACATGAGGAACCGTATTAAAGGGTCACAGCATTTCAATCCACTGAGGTCCAGCTATCAATCTCTAACCAGTGGCCCCTATCGTTTACGCTCCTAAAGTTACGGACTTTGACACACAGCTTTCCTTTAGGGAAGGGGCATAGACCCTGTTTGCTTTCCATTGTCTTATTTTTGTTCCTTTTGGCTTTAAATTACAATCTCAAGGTCGTCTCCTCCGCACATTTAACCCCAGAAGGCCTCAATTTAATACAACTAAACACTGTTGTGTGTGGTAGTGGTACTACAAAGGTAATTAAGCTGTCTTCCCAGTCCAGACAACAATTGGCCAGACAAGCGTGCTGGGTAGAGTTTATGAGCAGTAGGAGGACAGGGGACATTAAGGAAAAGGGACCTCACCCCATGAGCTGCCTTATAAACTCCGGGGCAGGGGCAGGGGCTGGGGCGCCATGTCATCCTTTCTAGGCTTAACGCTGAGATGGCACTCCCAAGCGGCTGACATGAAAGCAGCCTCATAAAAGGGTCCGCGTCATTGGGGTGATGAACCAGTTGGTGCTCAGAGATCCGTGGAGGATGAAAGGCGCAGGGTGAAGACGCCCTGCGTTCCCCTGGCTTGGTGGGGCAGGGCTTCCAGGAACTGATGAAAGCTGGGGACTGGGCTCAAAGTGGCTCTTCATGCCTTTCCTGGGAGGAAGCTGTGGACACACTGCAAAATCGGGAAGGTAGTCTTGGGGGGCTTTTTATCCTCAAGTGCCTTTGGGGACCGGGTCTCCACCCACCCGGGACTCACAAGCCATACCCGAGACTCTAGGATTGCTAGTTGTTATGGCAACCGGGCAGTAGGGCTACTGAGGCAAGCTTAGGTCTAGAGAGGCAACATCCTTCTGTACCCTCCTCTTACCCACGGGTAAAGTGGCGCCCCCTACGCACAGGAACCGTCCCTGGGCTCCCGCCCCAGCGCGGAGACCACCGTGGACCTCCAGGGATGGGAGGCCGCTCTGGCCCCAAGCGGAGCCTCTCGTTGGTAGAAGAGCTCGAGGGAGTCCCTCTGGGCGCGCTGCAGCCGAGCGGCTCGATGCTCCAACCGGAAGTGCTCTTCACCGCCTGCCTCCCACCCGGCTCTCTGGTCCCGGCGGTAAGATGGCGGCTACCGCGGAGTGCGATGTGGTAATGGCGGCGACCGAGCCTGAACTGCAGGAGGACGAAGAAGCAAAGAGGTAACCAGGTGGTAGAGTCATGGAGGAGACGAGCTTGCAGCTCGTGGCTTGGGGAAGGTCGGCACGCCACCGAGGCAGCCCCCAAATGTTGAGACGATGCCTCTCCTGCAGGCACCCCCCCATCTGAGCTGGAGTCCACATAGACCCTCCTGAAGAGGCACCCTTAGGGGGTCTGTTACCCCCTTCTGCTTCTGCCTAGTAGGGAGCTTGAGGCATGGTCTTGTTCTGCCGTGGGGAGGAAGATCGTTCTAATCGTAGAGGCCGGGTCTCCGAGGCGGGGTGGGGGTAGGAATCTCAGAGGTCGGCTGCAGAGTGGGGGAGGCGTCGCGGCGTCAATGACGACTTCCTTAACATAGCCCCGACCGACCTCCGCCCGCTCTGGCTAACTTGTGTGCATTGTTGTCTGTCCTTACTGGACGCCTCCAAAGCCAGAGCATTCTCATCCTCACTTCCTTTTCCTCACTGCTTACACTCAGTGGTCTTTAAATGTGAATCTGAGGAGATCAGATGCCTGCTGTATGGACCTGGTCGCCCCCTGATAACCGTAGAAGTTAAAAATGGGTAGACAGAGGGTGAATGAGGAGCTCGTCTCTTGCAGCACGGGTCAGGCGTTTCTTCGCCATTCCTCCCGGTGAGCGTTCTTAAGCTCTAGGACAGCTGTTTAGATGCAGTTGGCACTGCTGGGCAGCTGCAGTAGCCCGAGATTGCCAGTCTGGCCTAGCCTAGGGAGCTGCTGAGTGAGTGGTTTTTCTAGAACACTCGGTGAATTCTGACACCGGCTTAAGAACTGGTTTTTGAAGCAGGCTTGGAACAGCAGGCGGACTTCTTCTGATACCAAAGGTGAACCGATTCCTTTATCAGTTACAGATTAATTTGATCCTTTGTTCAGGGTGAACTACAGTGCCCTTAGGCCCCCTCCCCTGTTGTTTCATGTGTTCATACCAAGCCTGTAGGGTATGTCTTCAGTCTGAATAATTTCTGGTGGCAAACAGAGTCAGGTGAGGAGAACTAGAAATCAAGATTCTGAGGGTTTTACTGTCCAAGTTAGACGTATAAGCGGCTACTCGGAGAGCTACAATGAATATTGTAGTTATCTGGTGTATGGGTAGTACCTGACTTGAAAGCTGAGAGACCAGACAAAATGTAGTTGATTCCTTGAGCTATCAGTTTAGCCTCGTCTCCTCCTCCTATTTGAGTTTCCGCATCATTACAGTGTCTAGAGTTAAGCATCAGTTCCTGCATAGCTTAAAGATTTATTTATTTACTTATTTTATGTATGCGAGTACACTGTAGCTGTACAGATGGTTGTGAGCAATCATGTGGTTGCTGGGAATTTGAATTCAGGTCCTCTGCTCCCTCTGTTTGGCCCCACTCCCTCCAGCTTATTTATTTATTGTTGTATCTAAGTACACTGTAGCTGTCTTCAGATGCACCAGAAGAGGGCGTCAGATCTCATTATGGATGGTTGTGAGCCACCATGTGGTTGCTGGGGTTTGAACTCAGGAATTTTTGGAAAAGCAATCAGTGCTCTTAACAGCTGAGCCATCTCTCCAGCCCCCTCCTACGTAACTTAAGGCATTGCAAAATGAGAGAGAAAGCCTATTGCTAACACAAACAGAGCTTAAATTTATTTTACTTATATTTGGAAAGAATTTAGTGCTTCTTACTGCTATAAATAAATGGTCATATGTCATTTAAGGAATCTATCCTCTTACTGTAACTCTCCTGTAGAGTGTCTCTGATTTGGACTTTAAACAGGTCTTTCTATGTAGACCGACCAGCCTTGAACTCCTGGAGATCCATTCATCTGTCTCTGCCAACCAAGTGCTGGGATTAAAGGTGTACACCACTATGCTTGACTAGACTTGGCTTCTGTGTCCTCTTTCTAAAGCACCTCCTCCTTAAAAAACCAAACAGATTAGCTTTAGAGGGTATTTTGTCATATATGGTGATAAATGATTATGAAGCGATAGATATATTAAGAAACAAAGGCTGGCTATGGTAATGGAAGCACACACCTGTGGTCCCTGCATTGTGGACCCATCAGTCCTTGTTTTACAATGAGAAGCTAGACGAGGGTGCTCACTATAGCCCAGCACCTAGATGGGGGTGCTCACTATAGCCCAGCACCTGGGGGGGGGTGCTCACTATAGCCCAGCACCTGGGGGGGGGTGCTCACTATAGCCCAGCACCTGGGGGGGGTGCTCACTGTAGCCCAGCCCCTAGACGGGGGTGCTTACTATAGCCCAGCACCTGGGGGGGGTGCTCACTGTAGCCCAGCCCCTAGATGGGGGTGCTCACTGTAGCCCAGAACCTGGGAGGCAGAGGCAAGCAGACAAGTTCAAGGGCAGCCAGACCTCCACAGTTTTAGGCTAGCCAGGGCTGTGTGTGTGTGTGTGTGTGTGTGTGTGTGTGTGTGTGTGTGTGTGTGTGAGAGAGAGAGAGAGAGAACATGAAACAGTAAAACAAGTAGTGTTATACTACAACCACATCATGTAAATCATGGTGTTTGGTTAACTGACTTTTTTGTGGAACTGAATATGTTATTGATTACAAAACAGTTATTGACTGGAGAGGTGGCTCAGTGGTTAAGAGCATTGGCAGCTTTTCCAGAGGACCTGGGTTCAATTCCCAGTACCCACATGGCAGCTCACAACTGTTCGTTACTTTAGTTCCAGAGGCTATGTCACCTTCTCATAGACATACATGTGTAAGCAAAGCATCTAGACAAACAAGCAGTTATCTACCACCAAGTCAGTGCAACTGTAAATAAAAGTGAAAAATGCTTTCTTTTTTTCTTTTTTCTTTTTTTCTTTCTTTCTTTTCTTTTCTTTTCTTTTTTTTTTCTTTTTTTTTTTTTTTTTTGAGACAGGGTTTCTCTGTGTAGCCCTAGCTGTCCTGGAACTCACTTTGTAGACCAGGCTGGTCTCAGACTCAGAAATCTGCTTGCCTCTGCCTCCCAAGTGCTGGGATTAAAGGTGTGCGCCACCAACCCCTGGAGAAAAATGCTTTCTTAACAGACGTGTAATATATATTTATAGAGTTCATTTTTTTAGACATACTAAAGCTAATTAGATTTGTATGTTCATTATAGTCCAGTTCTGTATATAAAATAAAAAGAAAATACCTTAAATCACTTTGACCTCTACTGTGTCAGACATCCTTAGAAGGGTGGGCATTAGGATCTATTGGTATGATGGCATCTATTGCTGTAGAGTCTTTCCATTGTTGAAGCTAGAGTAGGGAACTAGCAGGGGATGGGGAGGGGCATGCCCGGAACTTACATCCTTCTACTGTCTCTTAGAATGTCTTAATGAGGCCCAGTAGGAATCCTTCCTTATATCTTGGGATATTATAATGGATCTTGCTGCTGCTAAGTTGTCACAGTCCCACAGAGGGGTAAGATGAGAGGGACATCAAGACATCAGACATCATGGTTGCAACCTTTCCTGTGGCTACATCTTATTTCTTTAGTTTCAGTGTGTCCAAAAAGACCTTCTGTGTTAGTTTGTCACAAGTCCCATAGCAGCTACAAAAGCAGAGTAAAGGATGCATTGAAACAGTGTAGAGCAGTGCAGAAAAGAGAAGCCTCCACCCATGTGCATGCCCATGGACATGCTGCACCCAAGTCCCACTGAGGCTCCCTTTGTACCTTATTTCACTATGTGTTCTCTTTCTTTAGTGTCAAATATGGAAGCCACATCTACTTCCTTTCAGGTAGTCTAAGTTGAGTGTTAGCACACCCCAAAATGGAATTCTGTGTGTGTGTGTCTGTCTGTCTGTCTGTGTCTGTGTGTCTGACAACTTTGGAGGCCAGAGAACAACTTTTGGGAATTGATTTTCTACCATTTGAGTTCCACATTGAACTCAAGTTGTCAGGCTTGGTGGTAACCACCCTAGGCCATTTTACTGCTCTCAAATTGTTTTTCTTTGTCTGCTACTTTGTAGATAAGGGGTTAAGATTCAGACAGTTCAACAGTTGACCTAACTTGATACCTTTGATATTCCTGGGAAGCTGCTGGACAGTTTTTCTAATATACAATGCCTGTCTTGAATTAAAGTTCTCTGGTTATTGGTCTCTGTAGATAGTTTTTATTATGACATATGGGTGGATTTTCAAGCAGGTCACCAAAGAGGAAGTGTGTCTGTCATCATTCTATATCTGGTGTGACTGGACGGAGAAATCCCAAAGAATCGGGAGCCACAGCTGGGGAAATAGCGCATCCTCGCTGGCTTCCCTAAGCTGATATTTCTTTTCTTTAGATTTAATTATTGTATATGTATGGGTTTTTGCCTGCGTGTACATGTGTCCATGGAGGCCAGATGAGGGCATTGGGTCCTTTGGAACTATAGCTACAGGTGGTTGTGATCCACCATGTGGGTGCTAGGAAGTGGACCTAGGTCCTCTGTAATTCAGACCAGCAAGTACTGTGAATCACTGAGCCATCTCTCCAGCCCCAACAATCTGTTCTTTACACATATTTTTATTTTCACTAATGTGTATTTTGCCTGCATATGCGGCTGTGTGCCAGATGTGTGTAGTGCCTGCAGAGGTCAGAAGAGGGCCTTGAATGCCCTGAAACTACAGATAGTTGTGAGCTTTGGGTGTTAGGCATTGAACCTGGGTCTTTCCTTGTAGGAGCCAGTGCTCCTAACCACTGAACCATCTCTCCAGCCCCTGAGATAATGTTTCTATATCAGTTCTAAAGCACACAAGCACCATTATTCTCTTCTTTTTTTACATTCTGTGTGTGTGTGTGTGTGTGTGTGTGTGTGTGTGTGTGTGTGTGTTTGTGTTCAGTTCTCTCCTTCTACCATAGGGGTTCCTAACCTTTTTTAACCAAAGAGTTGGTAGGAATACTCCTCCCCTTCCAACCTGATTAACATTAGGAATTTGTTCACCTCATAGAGTTCTAGGGCAAGCAGCTAGACATTTCATTGTCTGAAAGCTGAATGGGAATTTATCTTTGACTTTGAAATCATATTAATGAGAAAAACTTCAAGTTGATATGCTTTAAGTGTGGCTCAGAGGTAAAGAAAGATGGAAGAAATGAGTTATGTCTAATGAAGGGATAAATTTAGAAATATAGCAAATTATTTTAATCCTGATATTAACATGTAGAATTGTTAAATAGTCATTAGTGGAACAAAGGTAGAATATAGGCGGTCTCTTTTCCTGAATGGAATTTAGATTCATATATTAACCTGTGTTGAATAAACTGAGCAATTTTAGGGAAATATTGGGCCAGGTGAGTGGCAGTTGCTGTAGTGCTTAGTAACTTGCCAACAACAGGAATTCTGATTGGCCTGAAGCCTAGCCTTATTGTACATTCCAGCCAATCAGGGCTTGGCTTAGTCATTGGAGCTAGTTTTTAAATTTTTGAGTACTGGACTCCTGCCTTTACTTTCTTGCTCTAGGACTTTAGAAGACTGGAGAACAATGGTGGGCTGCTGTGTGGGCGCCTTGTCGCCTGTCACAGAGTCCTGCTGAGGATTCACTGTCTCTTCTTACACCAGTGCTTTCTCCTCGTTCTCCAGTGTTGAGTGATGTGGAAGCTCTGTAGGCGGCGGTCCAGGTATCCCTCGAAGCGGAGGCTCATGAGTAGGAACTGGGTGCAGAGAGGCTTTCCGGCCACTGTTTGGATTGGCGCGGCAGTGCTCTCTCTCCCTAGCTGGCCAGAAGCCGTAGTTCTAATTGTACACTGTGATGGGTAAAAGTGTGTGCATAAGCTGAGAGTGTTGCTGTGTAGAGGGTATGACTTTTTTTTAAGTATTTCTTTTTTATGATTTGTTTATTTTTTATTTCATGTGCATTGGTGTTTGCCTGCATGTATATCAGTGTAAGGATAATCAGATCCCTTGGAACTGGAGTTAACAGAAAGACCTTTTCTGTTGGTGTTTGATGTGAGGGGAAGCTTGGTGGTCAAATAAACAGTGTTGGCCATCTCTTCTGCATCTATTGCCTTTTGACAACAGTGTGAGCAGGATGCTGCTGTTTTCTGCCTGAAAGTTCCTGCTTGGGCGGCTTGCTCTGAGAGAGTTGGCACCTATTGAAATGAGGACCCAAGAGAATTCTGTACAAGTGCTACTGGAGAGTCCATACTTCCCGCCCTCTGGTTTCCATGAGTATATTCTGTATCCTCCCAAACATCAGTGCTTGAGTGTGTGTGTGTGTGTGTGTGTGTGTCCAATCCAGGAGACCATGTTTCAACAAATAGTCTGATAGCTGGGGAGTGGGGATCAAGTATCTCTTTAGAAAATGCACATTCCTGTGAAGATGTCATAGAAGAACCAAAAGATGGAAGGTAGGTTCCATATGAACATCAGTCTAAGGCTAACACTGAGAAGTGGGTGCTGTGCTCTCAGAATGGCTTCAGAGAGGCTCAGTACTCTGAAGTTCTCCTTCCCAAGAGTAAGTTAAAGGAGAAGTAGATGCCAGAACCCTGTGGTGCCTGTTGGTTATTGAGGTGGCTGCTTTTGTGACTGTCCTTTTGTCTTTGGTGATGGGATTTCTGTCAAGATTAGGATTGGAGGCGTTGGTGTGCACAACCCTGCTTCCTCTAAGACATAGCCAGCTCCAGCCAGTGCCTGGTGTCTTTCTCTCCTCCAGCAGTAGAGAGTGCTGCTGCCTTGTGTACACTTCACCACAGCTCCCTGTAATGTACTTGGCCCTCTGGTTCTGCCTCTGTTGAGGATTCTCCTTGAATGTCCAGAGTCCATTTTGACTCATCTCTTCAGGAGTTTTCATCTTTGTCTTCCAACGTTCCTCTTTGGGAATAAGATTGTTTTGGGTTTGCTTTTTTTAAATTATTTTTTATTTTATGTATATTGGTGATTTGCCTGCACATGTCTGTGTAAGGGTATCAGATCCCCTGGAACTGGAGTTACAGTTGTGAGCTACCATGTGGTTACTGGGAATTGAATCTGGAGCCTCTGCAAGAACAGCTAGTGCTCTTAACTGCTGAGCCATCAAATTTTTAATTTTTGAGACAGGGCTGTACAGCATAGCCTAGGCTGGCCTAGAACTCGATATATAGTCCAGACTGGCCTTGAACTTGAAGCAGTAGCATACTGTCTGCTTCAGTATCCTAAGTGCTAGATTTTATGGCTATAAGCCACCTTATCTAACTGAACAGTTTTAGTTGTGCTTTAAAGTGAAAATGGCGTTGCTGTTGGATCTATCCCAACTTCCCACACTGCCAGTTGCCTGACGCTCCATCTCAGTGCATCTCTACTGACCCTGAAAAAAAAGTATGACTCTGGAATAAAAAGAAAGCACAATAAAGAATCTTGGGATTTAAAAAAGGGGGTGGTGGTGGAGATAGACAGCTAGTTACTGGGTAAAAGACCCTGGATAACAGGTCGCTTTCTAGTGGCTAGCGCTCACCCTGTCTCTCTGGCTGGTACCTCACAGGCACCCCAGTATTTATAATTTTTTTTATTTGGTTTTTTGTTTTGTTTTGGTTTTTGTTTTGTTTGTTTGTTTGTTTGTTTTGTTTTTTTCTGAGACAGGGTTTCTCTGTGTAGCCCTGGCTGTCCTGGAACTCACTCTGTAGACCAGGCTGGCCTCGAACTCAGAAATCCACCTGCCTCTGCTTCCCAGATAAATTTTTTCACAAGTCATATGACATTCACTTACATATATGAATGTTAAATTGAAATTTTATTTGTAGGTTAGAATTGATTTAATTTTTAAATATTTTTTAGAAAAATAAAGTGTCTTGTTTGTTGTTGGCATGGAGTAAATATGAGGCTATTGGGCTCGTTTACTTTATTTTCATGAAGGTCAGAGGGAGTACAACATGAAATAGCCCTTGTGACATGCCATTGGGGACAAGAGGTCTGGGGAAGGGGGAGGAGGAAAGAATTTCTACTCTGACTGGCCACGATCCCGTAAATTCTGTAGGGTGGGGGATGTTTCTAGATCAACAAACAGCTAGTAAGTTTGATTGACTAAAAGAATGGAGGTGTCACAATTTAGAGCAAGGTAACATTGTAGAGGACAGTGAAGGATTCTTGATTTCTTGGTATGCGCTATTCATTGCAGTCCCAGCAACCACGAGGAGAAGGGAAATAGTCCTCCCCCACTAAGTTTTTATCTGAAATCAGGCTCCTGAACATTTTTTTTACTCTCAGAAAATTAGAACATTTTGTTCTTAGCTGTAATTTTAGCAAAACTAGATGTTTTGCTACGAATGTTACCTGAGAATTGGGGTTCCCTTTTATTGATTTTTAGCTTCATAGATAAAAGATTTAAAAAACAGAGTAGAAGGACTGGTGAGGTGGCTCAGCGGTTAAGCACTGACTGCTCTTCCATAGGTCATGAGTTCAATTCCCAGCAACCACATAGTGGCTCACAACCATCTATAATTAGAAACAAACAAACAAAAAACTCTATAGCCCGAAGCAAGAGGGAGAAGGGAAGGGGGAAAAACATTTAAAAAAGAAACCAGAGTAGAGTTAGAAGCTTTAAATTTGAGAGAGAAATCATAGGTTAGGCAGAAAACACAAGCTTAGCAGGATCAGAAATCTAAATCTCTGAAGCAGTGTGGGTGTGGAGTGCACACGTTTAGTCCCAGGTCTCTGGAGGCGGAGTCAGCCTGCTGTATGTTGTTCAGTGTGGCCAGGGCTGTGTTAGAGACCCCATCTCAAAAAGGCCAAAGCAACAACGAGAGATCTCTGGAGCTGCCAGAAAAGAGGGGTGCAGAAGAGCAAGATAGAAAGCCTTGCCTTCTGAGCTAGGGTCCAAAGCAAGCCAGCGTGTGAGTGGCTGGCGGCAAGCCGTCACATGGCATTTTGTGGGAGGGTCTTCGTAAATGAGTGACCATGTCCAGAGTGACAGGGCCAGCATACTCAACCAGTATCCAAAAGAAGAGATAAAAGAAGAAGAAAAGGAAAAGTTACACCTTTAAAGTTAGAACTCAGAAAACCAGACAGACTTAGCAGTAAAGACCCACAGGTGCACCGGACAAGGGGCCTCTGTGGGTATAAATATACTATTTAAAAGGCAATTATTCAACCTCCTTTATCCTGTCAGGTGAGTCAGCTTTTTTGAGGTGTGGTCTCTTGGCAGTCCCCGTTGGATTGACTCCTAAGAGAAGGTACAGCAGTGTCATGTCCTGAGATAGAACTCAAATTCTGTTTTGACCTGTGGGAAGTAGTTTTCCTGAGTGGGTCTCATCTGAGCCCTGACACCTTCACCTTCCGTATGGTATTTAAATTTAAGAGGAGGCAGAGCTGATCCTGAGGGAGGGTCCATCTTCAGTGACCTCTCACTTGCTAACATCTGTCTAGTACTTAACAAGAATAAAAAGGATACCGAGCAGTGCAAAAGCCCAGCAGGTCAGAAAACTCTGGAGTGTGCCTATTTAAAGAGAGTGTATCTCTCTTGATCTGAATCATTATTAATGTGATTGGAGAAGCTCAACTTGATTAAAAAATGTTTATCCCAGTTTATTTCCTGTTGATGTCATAAGTGCCTGGCCAAAAGCAACTTGGGAAGGAAAGAGGCCATACTCCCAGGTCACAGTCTGTCACTGAGGGAAGTAAAGACAGAAACTTGAACAGAGCCGTGGGGTGCTGCTTCCTGCCTTGCTCAGCCTGCTTTTTATACAACCCAAGACCACCAGCCACAGTACCATTCAGAACCTTGCCTTGTCACAGCACTGTCCTATGAAGGCATTTTCTCAGTTCAGGCTCCCTCTTCCCAGATGACACTAGCTTGTATCAAGTTGGCAAAAACAGAAAGAGCCCAACCCATCCAGTATTCTAGCAAACACTTGAAGTAAGAGTGAAGCTGCAGTGCTTGCCATGTAAAAATCTAATCAGTGTTTGCTGGGTCGCAGATGTTACGCAGTAGTTTCCAAGCAGTGGCTGAAGGAATTTTTCCCTTCCTTCCTCCATATGATACAGCTGATGAAGAGTCTTACCCCTAGAGGCCGGACAGATGGTTCACTGGTTAAAAGCACTGGCTGCTTTTCCTGAGGACACAAGTTCTGTTGCCAGCATTCAGATGGCAGCTGACAACTGCCCATAACTCCAGTTACAAGGGGTCAGAACTCTCCTCAGGCCTCAGAGCACTAGGCACACAAGTGTTGCACAGGTGTTTGCAGATAAAAACACCTTTACACATTAAAAGATGAATTTTAAAAAGATTTTTACCTGCAGGGTAGATGTGACTATGTGTAAACACTTTGGTGTATGTACACAGTCTGTGGCACACATGTGGAATTCACAGGACAACTTTGGGGAGTCAGTTGTTTCTTTCCACTGTGTGGGTCCCAGGGACCAAAATCAGGCTTAGTGGTGTTTACCCCAAACCACCCTGCCAGCCAAAGGAGCTTTTAAAAACTGCCACCCAGTGAGTCTAGGATCTGACGGAGGCTGACTGAACGTTTTGAATGTCTTTGTAATTGCTAAAAGTTAAGTTGACCTAAGGCAGAATTGCTTAAGTGTTTATCTTGGAGGTGTTTAGAGAGAAAACGGACATTTTTATAGGGCATCTCTGTTAGGATACGTTGCAGTGTCAACCATGTATTTTTTTTAAACTTTTTTTTTTTTTGGATTTGGTTTTTTCCGAGACAGGGTTTCTCTGTATAGTCCTGGAGCTCACTCTGTAGACCAGGCTGGCCTCAAACTCAGAAATCTGCCTGCCTCTGCCTCCCAGAGTGCTGGGATTACAGGCATGCGCCACCACTGCCGGGCCCAGCCATGTATTTTTAATTAATGTATTTTTAATTCATCGATCTGTAAATGTGCAAAGTTGGATGGGGTCATAAGCCTACGTTGTCTGATTTAATCACATGATCCTGCTAAGAACTTTGTAATGTCAAATGATTCTTTGGCAGTACTTGTGAGTTATTAGCAGCAGTGAATGAACAGCAGATTCAGAGTATACCTACAAACTCAGGCACTCAGATTGTAACAGATGCAGTGTGGATGCCATGGGTTTTCAACTGCATCTGACTGGTGAAAAAATACATTTTAAAACAGCAATGCGGCTGGGTGGTGGTGGCGCACACCTTTAATCCCAGCCCTTGGGAGGCAGAGGCAGGCGGATTTCTTAGTTCAAGGCCAGCCTGGTCTACAGAGTGAGTTCCAGAACAGCCGGAGCTACACAGAGAAACCATGTCTTGAAAAACCAAACCAAACCAAAACAATGTATACGAAGAGAAAACTATTGAGTTTGCCCACCTTTGTGAAGAAGGGTGCTGATCTGGGGGTGACCATTTGATTGCATGCCAAGAGAATCTGTTTGCAGCCAGGCATTGTGGCCCACACCTATAATCCCAGCACTAGGGAAGCACAGTCAGATGAATCTCTGAGTTTAAGGTTAGCCCAGTCTACATATTGAGTTCCAGGCCAGCCAAGGCTACATAATGAGGCCATATCTCAAAAAAAAAGTCTGCTCAAGTGTGTGTGTGTGTGTGTGTGTGTGTGTGTGTGTGTGTGTGGTGTGACGGATGCCATACATCAGTATAGATGTCACAGGACAACTTTTAGGAATCTCTTCTCTGCTTCCATGTATTGAACTTGGTGGTCAAGCTTTCAAGCTCGGTGGTAAGCAGCGTACCAGATAAGCCGTCCCACTGGCCCCATGTTCTGGTTCTGTAGCTATTTTCAACAGAAGTGGTTGTTAGTGATTCACATCAGAATCATTTCTAGCATTCTTAAATCAGCTGTTGTGCTTATAATGTTTGGAATTGACCCAAGGATTGGATTGGAAATTGGATAAGCTAATTTTATGAAGCCAGGCCTGGTGTTGAAGGCCTATAACCTCAAGCTATTTAAGTGGCTGAGTTGGGGGTTCAAGGTCAACCTGGGCAATTAGTGAGATCCTGACTCTGACAAGTATAAAGAAAAGTGTGACATAGCTCAGTGGTACTTTTGGTTTTTTGGAGACAGGGTTTCTCTGTGTAGCCCTGGCTGTCCTGGAACTCAGTCTGTAGACCAGGCTGGCCTTGAATTCAGAAATCTGCCTGCCTCTGCCTCCCAGAGTGCTGGGATTACAGGCGTGCCCCACCACCGCCCGGCTAGTGGTACAATATTTTGTTCCCAGTTTTAAAAATATAACCTATGGTCATTGCAATGGTATGTACATACTAGTATAGACCCTAAAATATTAAAGCCAAAGATCCACATCCAGAACTGGCCTGCTAGCACATCTCTTGTGCTTTTAATACTTTCAATCTAGATGTGCATGGGCCTTCTGAAGCAATGCTGTGGCAAGCCTTCCTCTTGTCTTCCAACAAAGAAAGCAGCAGTCATGCACCACATGGAATAAAACATATACAATGTTTTACCTAATACGTAGTTATCTTGGGAAAAAAGTAAAATGTTTAAAAAGTAAAAGTTAAAAAGACAGACCAAACGAAACAAGGGAACCAAGAACAGAGACTGGGCTCTGCATGCATACGAGGCTCTGAGTTCCATCCAGCACAGATTCAGATGGGTACAGTGGCACAACTTAGGAGGTTGAGTTAGAAGGACCAAAAATTCAGGGTCATTCTTGGCTTTGCAGTGAATTTGAGGTCAGCCTGGGCAAAGCAGATAAAGTAATGAACAAGGAACCTGCAAAGGCTTCTAGAAGTTATGAGAGCTATGGAGTTACTGAGGTACCTCCTGTATCACTGCGGTGCATGACTGCTGCTTTCTTTGTTGGAAGACAAGAGGAAGGCTTGCCACACATTGCTTCAGAAGGCCCATGCACATCTAGATTGAAAGTATTAAAAGCACAAGAGATGTGGTAGCAGTTGCTAACACCATCAGGCCAGTTCTGGGTGTGGATCTTTTGCTTTAATATTTTAGGGTCTAATTCTGAACTTAATTTTGGGTTTTTGTTGGTTTTTTTGTTGTTTGCTTTATTTGGTCTTTGTCCCCCAAGATTTTACTAGCTATCCCTGACTGGTCTGAAACTCTATGTGTAGATCAGGCTACTCTCAAATTCACAGAGATCCACGTACTTTTTCCTGCTGAGCACTGCAAATTTAATATCATGCCCATAGAAAACAATCTCAAGTCTTCCTCTCTCAGTACTGGTGTGTTTTAGCAGGTTCATATTGAAACCTCATTTAGTTATCAACGAATTAATAGCTCTGGCAGCAGTGACGGATGCCACCTCCAGGTTGTCCTTAGTCCCAGGGTTAACTAGCTCTTCTTTGCCAGACCTCCGTTGGCCCCACCCCCCTTCAGCCGCTTTGCTGTTAGGGCGGTGTGAACAGCTTCATCCTTTCTCAGGACTTGAACTGTTTAGCTCTGGAATTGTTCCTGATGTCCCAAAGACCCCCTTTTCCTCCTGGTCTCAAAGGGTCAGGCCCATTGGTCTTGTGTGCTTGGGGAGGTCCAAAATGAAGATGCACTTCTCTCTAGACATAGGACCTAGATACAAAAAATAAGCATTTGGCCTAAAGTACCAAGTGTCCAAGCCTGTTGTGTAGGCAGCTGCTAATCAGCCACGTTTCTATGAAAATAAGTCCTTTTCATGAAACTGTGGGAATAGCTAATTCTGGCCCAATGCGCAATGTGAGGTTAAAAACATGGCAACTTGTCACAACACAATTCTTGTTCTTTTGGCTGTGGGCTGACTCTACATTACTTGCTTTGTTTGCTCTAGAATGGAATCTACTCACCATTTACTAAAATGAAATGCGTTTTTTGGGGGAGGCAAAGTCCATCCATGGGTCTCGCATCTTAAAGAGAAAGGCGCCCCATTCCTCAGTGGCTGATTGCTGTGGACCTCATTGTGCTTGAGTAGATCCAGATTTCAACCCTAGGACAGATTTTTCACACCAGAGCTGTTTTGTGTCTTAGTTTAAAGAATGTTTTTTATTGTCTTTGCCTCACTTCCAGTAGTACAGATCAGTCTCTCAATATCACAGAAGTGAGCATTAGAAAGCTTAGATATTATATGACTTTGGATTCTTACAAACATGGTCACTCCCTCACCTTGGGCAAGTTATTTAAACTCAAGACTAACTCTAGGGAGGTGGAGCACCTGACAGTGAAACTTTTTTTTTTTAAGATTTTATTTTATTTATATGAGTACACTGTAGCTGTCTTCAGACACACTAGAAGAGGGCATCATCAGATCTCATTACAAATGGTTGTGAGCCACCATTTGGTTGCTAGAATTTGAACTCGGGACCTCTGGAAGAGCAGTCGGTGCTCTTAACCGCTGAGCCATCATCTCTCTAGCCCACAGTGAAACTTACTAACTTGGCTGGTTGTCCATGAAAACGCTCGCATGCCTGCTCGTGACTTGCACTGGAATCATTCCACTTACATTAGAGGCCAGCAGTGCTCCAGGCACCATGGGAGCAGCGCTGAGGAAGGACCACTAACCAGTAGCTCTGGGTCTGCTTCCTGTTAGTACTAAGCTTTGTGCTGCTGGCACAGTGGCTGGGCGCTGTGGGTTTCCTCAAGGATCTGGCTGTTCTTAGTCACTGTTGACTGAAGAAGCAGCTGGATTTTAGTTGGGTTAACCCATAGATGGGTTAGTATCTATGCCAGAGTTTACTACATTTCTTACACATTTCAGCTTCTAGAATCCAGTGTAGAGGAAGCCCATGGAATCGCTTGGCATGTCTGCTCTTAAAACATAAACTTTTCCTAGAGTTTTTATAACACTTTGCTTAATTTATGTTTAGAAGAGTTTTGTACATTGCATTGAAAGATTGAGACTCTTTAAGTCTTGCAGGTGAGGGAGGCTGTTCCTGGGTTTTTTTTTAGTAGCAGATGGCCTTTTTATAGCATTGTGACAGTTAGTCTAATGAGATTTTTTAGCCCGATTTCTACCCAGCAGAGTTTAAATCTGTCAACATTAGTAGGTCACCCCATTTTCCTCCTCCTTTCTTCCAGCAGTCTTTTCATGTCAGTGGGGCTTACTAGAACAGCGTTGGGAAAGGATGAAAATGGAGGGAGCTTTGCCAGGTTAAAATATATAAGAAACGACCCACAGGGGTTGGGGATTTAGCTCAGTGGTAGAGCGCTTGCCCACTGAGTGGTAGAGGCCCTGGGTTCGGTCCTCAGCTCTGTTTAAAAAAAAAAAAAAGAAAAGAAAAAGAAACGACCCACAGAGCTCTCCTCTGCTGTGTCATAGGATCTAGCTGCAATCTCCTGGATCATTGCCAGTGAGCTGTTGCTGCTGGGGATGGAGTCAGGGACGCAGTGCTGTCCTGGCAGGTTCAGATCCCCAGGTTTGAGCCCCAGTACTAGAGTGGGACACCAAACACCTGTGTTTCTCCTTTAGGCAGCCCTGGCCCGACTTTCCTTTTGCATATGGCTATGGCAAGCAGGAAAGGAAACAAAAATCTGTAAAAGAAACATGCTTAAATACTTAGTTTGGTTGCAGTAAAGAACCCGTCTACCATTCAGTTTGGGAAATAAGATGCTTTGAGCACTTCTTGTTTTCCCCTCTGAGTACTGTCTGGTCTGGAGCATACTGTGTGCTATATAGACCAGGCTGGCCTCAAGGTCACAGAGATCCACCTGCCTCTGCCTCCACACCCAGCTGCTTTGGGTTTTCTAGTTTGCTCTTTTCAGATGCTGTTTGTCATGTCCTGGCTTGAGCTGGTGGGTGGATGGTGAAAAGGTCCACAAGCACCACACGGACACGGTGAGGGAAGAGGGAGGGCGGGAGAGACTCCCTGTTGTCAGCTTCGTTCTGTTTTCCATCTTACACAGTACAGTGTCACTTCTTGGTTACACACTTCCAACTGTTCTTCCAGTGACAAATGGGGAAATCACTTTCAGGAAATTAAATTATTAAGCGGCTTTTTGTTTTGTTTTTGTTTTTTGAGACAGGGTTTCTCTGTGTAGCCCTGACTGTCCTGGAACTCACTCTGTAGACCAGGCTGGCCTTGAACTCAGAGATTCACCTGCCTCTGCCCCCCAAGTGCTGGGATTAAAGGCGTGTGCCTCCACTGCCTGGCAATTAAGATTCTTAAGGCTGTGTCCTGTTTCATACAGAGAAGTCAGTTGTCCCCAGTGGAAATTACCTATAAAGGTTTTTCCTACAAGTTTGCAAATATTGAAGTATCACAAGTTTATAATCCTAGCACTTGGTAAACTACAGCAGAATTGCCACAAATTCAAGGCCAGCCTGGTCTACATGTTAGGACACTGTCTCGAACCTAGCCCTTAAAAAAAAAAAAACAAAAAAAAGGCGGTAGTTGTGTCATACTGGAAAATTAGGTGCTGTCTTTCAGTGGCTCACTTACTAAACATATGTGTTTGTTTGTTTGTGAAAGATTTATTATTTATATGAGTACAAGGTTGCTGTCTTTAGACACACCAGAAGAGGGCATCAGATCCCATTATAGGTGGTTGCGAGCCACCATGTGGGTGCTTGGAACGGAACCTAGATTCTCTACGAGAGGACCATCTCTCCAGCCCCTGGTTTTGTTTTTTGAGACTAGTTCTCAGGTAATGCAGATGTCTTCATACTTGATGTGTAACCAGGGCTGGCTTTGAAATCCTGATCTTCTGACTCTACATCCTAAGTGCTAGGATTGTAGGCATTTGATACCATACCTGGTGGGGTTTGTTTTGTCATAATTGTGTTGTTTTTTAACACAGTCTTGCTCTGTAGCACAGGCTGGCCCCAAAAATCACAGCAGTTTTTTGTCTCGGCCTCTCCAAACTAAGGGATTTCAGGTGTGAACTACCATGCCCAGCTGAAAGTAGTTTTTCTGATTTTGTTTGAATGTCTCTGAATAGATTGTGAATGGATTGAATTATTTCGTTGGCCTTTTGGGTCTTTTGGCCTGTTGGACAGTATTACAGTAACTAACGTGAAACTAGGCTCTCTGAGCCTCATCCCTGAGGTATAGTGATGTGACTCTCCTTTTCCTTTTCAGGGAAGCAGAATCCTTCAAGGAACAAGGGAATGCATACTATGCTAAGAAGGACTACAACGAAGCTTATAACTATTACACAAAAGCCATAGGTAAGAAGGATTACAGCAGGTGAACTTGCCAGGCGTTGTACTGGTTCCTGCCTAAGAAGCCGCTCTTAGCTCTAAGTGCGAGATCCCCTCATTCCCAGCAGCAGGGTTTCTGGCTATGATGCCCAACGTGCATCTGGTGATTGGCACTTCCTTCTCCATTTTAGTAAATAGAAATGAGTCTTATCTCCATGTTCTTAACATGCCAGCATATTTTATTTTCCTTTAAGACAGTTTCATGTAGACCAGCATTGAATTTGCTTATAGTTGAAGATGGCCGTGAACATAGACAGCATTGAGCTCATCACGTACATGTCACAAACACGCCATAGTTCACTAAACACATTGGCCCTCTCTACCCCCAAAAAGCCAGTTCAAAGTCATAACTTTTCTCTTGTATTGTGTTGTGGTGCTGGGGATGAAATCAGACCTTTCTGAATGCCATGTAAAAGGACTCTACCTTTGTACTACAGGCCAGCCCCTAAAGCTGCAATTAAAAAAAGGCATTATCCTTGCTCGGCTAGTTTGCCTGCGGGTGACCTTTAAAGAGAGGGTCAGAATCGGAGGGCGTTTGTGCAGTGCTGGGCTGCACTTGTTCTGGACTCCCTGTTCACCCTTCAACCCTTTATCATTTTGTGTGCCTGAGTGAGTGAGTGTGTGTATGAACATAATACGTGCTGGCAATGGCGTGGTTATGGAACTCAGGATGACTTGCTGCAGCTGGTTTTTTCTTTAGCCATGAGGACCATATGAAATCTCAGGTCATAAGGCTTGATGACAAGTGCCTGTACCTGCTGAGGCTGGCCCTGTTTTTTAAAATTAACTTTTTTTTTTTAAACAAAAACCAAAAAACCTTGGAAGTAAAAAACATAACATGCTGAAATTAATGAGACCCTATAGTTACTATAGGCATTCTGAAGCTGCAGAGCTTCACATTAGAGTTTTACACTTTTGCTGTCAAGTACATTTTTAATAAACTTACCCACTACCAAAACCAAATAATTCTGTGATACAATTAGAACTAAAAAAAAGTGAAGCTCTTTTATAGCTCGTGCCAGTACCTATATTTGGTTTCTACTTGGGCCAGAGAGTCAGTTACCCTTTCTTGTTCTCTTTCTGCATGTTACACTGTACCTACGTGCACATTTGTTTGTGTGTGTATATAAGTTATAGATTAGGATCTGCATGTGAGGGAGCCCATAGTTTTTTTCTTTCTGAGACTGACAGAGTATTAAACATTTTGAGATTTTCCATTTTTGTGACTGCATTTTTCTTAAGAGTAGAACAGGGTCCTAATTCATTCATTCTTTCTTTCTTTCTTTCTTTTTTAAATATATTTTTAAAGTTTATTTATTTATTTTGTTTTTTTGGATTTGGTTTTTTCAAGACAGGGTTTCTCTGTGTAGCCCTGGCTGTCCTGGAACTCACTCTATAGACCAGGCTAGCCTCGAACTCAGAAATCCGCCTGCCCCTGCCTCCCAAGTGCTGGGATTATAGGCATCCCCCACCACGCCCGGCTCTTTTTTTGAGACAGAATTTCTCTGCATAATATCCCTGACTGTCCTGGAACTCTCAGAGATTTTCCTGCCTCTGCCTCTGCCTCTGCCTCTGAGTGCTGGGATTAAAGGTCTGCTCCTGGCTCTGATATTTCATTTGAGACAGGCTAGCCTTGAACTAGCAGAAATCCTGCTTTAGGGTCCTATGCCCTGTTCCCTTCAACATGTTTATGTTTATTTGTTTTTTGACATAATTTTCTTATTCTCTCCCCCCCCCCCCTTTTTTGGTTTGGTTTGTGTGTGAACATGTGGAGGCCCAAAGTTGATGTTGGGGATCATCCTTGATTGCTTTTCTGTGTATTCATGGAGGCAATGAGTGTCTCAGTAGAGTCTGGAGCTAATTACTAAGGTTAGTCTTGATAACTAGTTTGTTTGGAGGTCCCTTTTCTCCCTTCAAGGCTGGAGTTCCAGGCGGGTCCCCATGCTTACCCAGGATTTATTTGGCTTCTGGAGCCCTAGACATAGATACTCGCACTATATGACAAGTTTAGCTACTGAAACATCTCTCTAGGCCTCCCTTAAAATGGTCCCTTGAGAGGTAGCCTGTACTTATTATGATCAGTAGTAGCCTATGCTGAACTTTGTTTTGTCTCACTATGTAGCCTTGGCTGCCTAGGAACTGGCTTTGTGGACCAGGCTGGTCTAAAGTGTGAACCACTATATCCACATGAACTTTCTTTTTACAAATTTTATGTTTTTGATTTTGTTATGTGTTTTGCATGTATGTTTGTGCACCTTGTGCGTGTTTGGTACCAATTAAAATCAAGAGGGCCCGGCGTTGGTGGTGCACGCCTTTAATCCCAGCACTTGGGAGGCAGAGGCAGGTGGATTTCTGAGTTTGAGGCTGGTCTGGTCTACAGAGTGAGTTCCAGGATAGCCAGAGCTACACAGAGAAACCCTGTCTCGAAACAAAACAAAACAAAACAAAACAAAAACAAAAAACAAAAAACAAAAAAAAAAGAAAATCAAGAGTATATTGTATTTCATAGAACTGGCATTATAGATGCTTGTGAGCTGCCATGCAGGTCCCAGGAATCAGACCCAAAATCTCTATAAGAACAACAAGTGCTCTTAACTGCTGAGCCATCATCTCTCCAGCCTCTGTGCTAAACTGTTTCTGTCCTACGTCTGTCCTGTAGATACGTGTCCTAACAATGCCAGCTATTACGGTAATCGAGCGGCCACACTGATGATGCTTGGGCGGTTCCGGGAAGCCCTTGGAGATGCGCAGCAGTCAGTGAGGTTGGATGACAGTTTCGTCCGGGTATGTAATGGAGCTCTGCTGAGGAGTGTGGTATATAGTACCTCTGCCTTACAACTGCTAACCACCAGGGGCATTCCTCTTCTCACTGTGACAGCCACAACCATCTCCTGATTGTGTCGATGTCCCCTGGAAATCGAGTGCTCCCTCTGAGAACCTCTGCCCTGCCTTTTCACTGCGTGTTGGTGTCTAGACTGTGTGCTGTTGTGTTGACTTCTTCCTGCCTGTGCAGTCATGTTCCTTTTCTTCCTCTACGCTCTTTTTTCTAGGGACACCTCCGAGAAGGCAAGTGCCACCTCTCTCTTGGGAATGCAATGGCAGCCTGCCGTAGTTTCCAGAGAGCCCTAGAACTGGATCATAAAAATACGCAGGCACAGCAGGAGGTAGGTCTGCTCTGTTCCTATGAGAGGCAGGGGTGGGAGGTGGGCAGTGGGTCCTGGGAAGAACAGTGACCCATAAGGCAGGCCTGACAGTCCCACTCACCAGAGCCACACCTAGCCGACTCTAGACGAACCTCATAATCCCTGGGGCTCTGTTTCCTTAACTGTTGAGTTCTCAGTCTAAAGGAGAAAGCTTTGGAGATGACTGGGCAAATAGACATTATGCTTCAAGGGACCAAGACACGTAAAACGTAAAGCATTTGAATCAAGTCAAGGCTGGAATAGCTCAGGTACAGAACACTCTAGCATGTTCTGAGTCTGGCTTTCAGACCTTGGTTTTGTCAGAAAGAACTTGAGCTAGTAGCTCACGTCTTTCAGTTCTACCTTCATAGTAGGTGCCTGGCTGCATTTGAGTGAGCATCGCAGACTGCCCAACCTCTGGCTTACGTTGTCCATACTTTATGTAACTAGTTCTCTGTCTCCTATCTTCCTGATGGGAAGTCCACGTCAAACAAAAAATTTGGGTCTTGCCCTTTTCTGTTTTCTTTTGAAAGCTAGGGTCTCAGGGCTGGAAGTATGCCTCACTGGACAGCGTGCTCCCGAGGGGTCGCTACAAGAATATCAGACCTTCTGGAGCTGGAGTTACAGTCATAATTCCCTGTGCTGGGAATTGAATCCAGATCTTCTGGAAGAGCAGCCAGTGCTCTTAACTGCTGAGCCATCTCCAGCCCCTGTCACCAGCTTTTTAAAGAAATGTTTCTTATTTTCTTTGGAGTTGGGGTTTGGTTTTTTGAAGCAGGGTTTCTCAGTATATCCCTGGCTGTTCTGGAATTTGTACTGTACACCTGTACACCAGGCTAGCCTCGAATTCACAAAGATCTGCCTGCCTCTGCCACCCGACTGCTGGGATTTAAGGGCTGCACCACAACTGCAGCTCCTTTTTTAAAGTTTATGTGTATATGTGTTCTGTGCTCTTATGTGTGTGAGGGCAAGCTTGTCCTGGCTGTGGCAGTCATGTTGGAGGTCAGGGTTATTGCCTAAAAGGTCATTTCTCATGTTCTACCTTGAAACAGTATCTCTAGTTTTTTTGTCTTGAGACAAGAGTCTCACTATGTGTCTATGAATGACCTGGTGCTGGATGTATAGACCAGGCTGCCCTTTGCCTCTCAAGGCTTGGGATTAAAGTGAACACTACAGTGACCAGCAAGATAGGGTCTCTTGCTTGCTTGCTCCATACTCCCTCTCAGCTAACTGACACTACAGCGGCTGGAGATTCTGTTAGTCCCAGCCCATCTTGCCTTAGCAGCACTGGGTGTATATATACACACTGCTATGTCTTGTTTAACATGGGTTATGGGATTTGATCTCTTGTATGGCAAGTGTGTACACACTGAGTTATCTCCCTAACCTTTATTTTGTTTATAGTTGTATATATGCATGCATGCCACCTGTGTACCTGTGTCCACAGAAGCCAGAAAAGGCTATCAAATCCCCCTGGGGCTAGAGTTACAAGTTACAAGCTGTCCAGCTTGGATGCTGGGACTAAACTCAGTACTGTGGAAGAGCAGCAAGAGGCCTTAAACACTGAGCTATCTCCTGTGTCCTGCCCATGCTCCCAGTGCCCCCCACTCACACATTCCCTTTACTGGGTTTTTAGACCAGGTCTCTCTGTATCTGTATCTGTGATTCACTGTATAATCCAGGTTAACCTCGAACTTGCTATTCCCCTAATGCTGGCATTACAGACATGTAGCACCATGCCTGGCTCTTTGATTAAATTCTTTTTTTCCTTCTTTCCTTTTTCAGGATAGGGTTTCATTATGTAGCTGTGTGTCTATGGCTGGCCCTAACGCACAGAAATGTACCTGTGTCTGTCTTTCAAGTGTTAGGATTGAAGATGCTTGCCACCATGCCCAGCTTCTGTGGTTTTAAAAAGTTGCGTTGTTGAGACATTCTTATATATAGCTCTGGCTGTTCTTGATCTCACTATGTAGACCAGGCTGGCCTCAGACTCAAGAAATTTGCCTGCTTCTACCTCTTGAGTGCTAGGATTACAGGTGTGTACCACCACACCTGACCTCAATAGTGTTCATTCTCTCTCTCTCTCTCTCTCTGTCTCTCTCTCTCTCTCTCTCTCTCCCCTCCCTCCCTTCCCCTCCCCTCCCCTCCTTCTCTTGGCTTATCAAGACAGGGTTTCTCAGTGTAGCCCTGGCTGTCCTAGACTTGCTTTGTAGACCAAGCTGGCCTCGAACTCAGAGATCTACCTCCTGAGTGCTGGGATTAAAGGTGTGCACCACCACACCCTGCTTCAGTGATATTCTTGAAAGAAGGAATTCATCAGGGTCTTAGTGACTCTTATTTTATTTTATTTTTCTGAGACAGGGTTTCTCTGTGTAGCCCTGGCTGTTCTAGAACTTACTCTGTAGACCAGACTGGCCTCGAACTCAGAAATCTGCCTGCCTCTGCCTCCCAAGCGCTGGGATTAAAGGCGTGCGCCACCACCTCCCAGCCTTAGTGACGGTTATGATTGTTCAACCTAAACTTTTTTTTTCCTGGTGTAGTTCAAGAACGCCAACTCAGTCATGGAGTATGAGAAAATAGCAGAAGTGGATTTTGAAAAGCGAGATTTCCGGAAGGTAAGGTGGAAGTGACTAGAGCCTCCTCTTGTCTGGGCTGTGATAATGCAGAACAATCTAGACTAGTACATTGTCATTAGAATTTGGCTCTGACTTTTTCTTTCTTAAAAGTATTTTTTGCTAAGTTGCTTTATTTCTTAATTTTATTTGGCTTTTTAATAAGGAGCAAAAATAAGGAGCAAAGGTAGCTCTGAGATACTAATTAAGGGAAATCCTGCTGAAAATAAATGCCGGGGTTGAATAATCCATTTTATATAATTAACTTGCTTCTAATGGAGTAGGTACTATAAATAAGAGTGGGGAGAAACCCTTGTTACACTTTTGGAGTGTGTGTAATTTGTTACTATCACCTTTCTCTGCAGTCTGTCAACCTCAGCTTCAAAGTGTTAGGGTTACAGCATGAGCCCCTGCTACCTTTTTGATGTTATTTTAGGTCTTCTGTGTAGCTCAAGCTGGCCTGAAAGTTGGCAGTCCTCTGCTGCCACTATATCCAACTTGGTGTTAGACTTTAATAAACTTCACAGCATGTGGTAGGTTTTAACAGTCTATGTGTTAAAGGGATTGATGTATCTGAAATGGGGAACAAGTGTGAAAATTCCAGGATTTTTCTAGACCTTGGAGTTAAGCGTGAAGTATAGATCTCCCTGTTTCTTAGATAGTCGTGAGTACTAACTTTCACTAAAGAATCAAAGTAGGAAGCAGAAGATTGGCAGAGGTCAGAAATCCACATCAGGAGATTTATGGACTCCTTCAACAAGGTGATTTTAGTCCAAGAGTAGTTGTATCATGTGTAGGAATTTGCATAGGACTTTCAGTAGCAGCTGTCCAGGAAATGTTTTTGGGGAACAAGTAAGCATCCTTTTTGACTCTCATACTTTGAGGGCTTTTATTTGGGACTAAATATATCTGATTAGTTTATGCAGATTTCAAACATTAACTTAGTTTCTTCTGCCCATTGGTTTTAATAATCATGTCTTTGTAGAGTGTGTGTGTGTGTGTGTGTACACGTACACAACTGTTTGGAAAGTGGTTCTAACTACTGTCACGTTTTTTTTTTTCTGGTCACATAGGCAAAAGCTTTGTCCTAAAAGGCCGTCTTTTGGGTTTCTTTTCTCTCTTGCTCACTCTGGAGCCAGAATCCTGAGTTTGTGACAGAATCCTCTGTTTGTGACATCCCAGCCCCCCCACTCTAGCTCATGGTGATGTCACAAATGAAGAATTATGATCCTGGCAGGGGAAACAGATGAACTTGGAAGAAACAAAGATCTTCTTTGCCTGCAGCTGTCCCTACTGGGGACGTACGTGGTGGGGGGTGGCAATAAGCATTGCTGGGCCTCAACTGATGCTCCTCACGCCGAGCAGAGCCAGCTCTGCATAGAACGGTGTGCTTGTGAGGCCTGGGTGTGGCTGCTCGGCTCTCACTGGCTTTTCCTCTCTGTACCTCAATTGTCATCACTGTCCTTAGAACTTCCAGTGGCCTGCACCACTAAAGGAGCACCTTCTTGTCATTGCTGCATTGGCAGGACAGAAAATGTCAATGAATGGCTCCGTGTTTTTCTTTTTTGAAATGACTCTATAGCACCGGCTGTCCTGGAACTCGCTGTGTAGACCAGGCTAGCCTCGAACTTACAGAGGTCTGCTTGCCATTGCACCCTGCTTGTGTTTTTACCCCGCAGTTTTTGAATAGGGCCTCTTGGTGCAAATAAAAAGCATGAGAAGATAGTTAATGAGTGTTCCTTCAAACAGGTCCTCTGGCCTGCTTCTCCTCTCTCTGCTCTCTGTCCCCAAGTGCTGGGGTAGAGCTCCGTGTCGAGTTGTTCCTCCACTAAACTGTGTCTCCAGCTGTTTCCCTGTACCATGTTGTTGTACATACATCAGATACACATTTTTAGATTTGTTTGCATGAAAGGTAGTGTGCTGTTGATATTATATACCTTTTTTCCTCCTCTGAATAGGTCTTTCTACAGTGGTACATGGAGTATTCGTGCATTCTTTTAGAGTTATGGAATATGTCATTATATCAGTTTACAACAATGAAAGTTACCTTTCCTTGCTTTTAGAATTCATACTCAGAGTCTTAGAGGTAATGGTGTCCCTTAATTGCAGATTTCTCCTTTGGTCCGTTATTCTTAGGGAGAATGTGATCTAGTGAGGATATCCCAGGAATAGCAGCTAAGTAAGAAATGAGAGCTCAGAGAACAAAGTTGTGGAGAAAAGAATGAATTCCTGGAGAGCTGTGTGACTGACAGGGAGCTCGCTATAGCTTTGGTAGGTATGAGAGAGACTGACTTGGGATGTACACAGAGCAGCCTGGTGATAGGAATGTGACGTCCATTAGAACCCTTATGGATGGCTAGTTCACTGGACCTTCCATACTGAAATGAGTGTAACGGGCGAACCAGAAGTAAGATGTGCTTTAATTCCAGCACCCAGGAGGCAGGAGCAGCTAGATCTCTGTGAGTTCAAGGCCAGTCTGCACTATGCGGTGAGTTGCAGGCCACCTAGAGCTACACACTAAAACTGTCTTTTTTAAATGTTTCCAAAATTTTGTTGATTTATTTGTATGACTATTTTGGCTGCATGTGTGTCTGTGCACTCTGTGCATACCTAGTACCCTAAGTGGCTAGGGGACGGCGTTGAAGGCCTTTTGTTTAGATCCCTTGGGACTGAAGTTACAGACAGTGTGAGCCACCATGTGGAAGAACAGCCAGTCCTCTTAACATCTAAGCCATCTCTCCAGGCTCATCCACCCCCACCCCATCCCCACCCCCACCCCCACACACCCTGTCTTTTAAATGTCTGAAGCTGTTGTCACAGTGCAGCAGCTTCTGTTATGTGTGCAGTACTGATTCTATGCCAGGTTATTTTTGCTCTTCTTGTCTCACTTGCCCGCTAAAACCTGACAGATAATGAAAATAGTAAATGGTGTTGATGAGAAGAATGTGAGCTTTGATCATAGTCACTGTGGGCTCACCATGGAGGCTGCTTTCTTGGTTAAGATGAGAGGCTCTGGCTGGGCGGTGGTGGCGCACGCCTGTAATCCCAGCACTCTGGGAGGCAGAGGCAGGCGGATTTCTGAGTTCGAGGCCAGCCTGATCTACAGAGTGAGTTCCAGGACAGCCAGGGCTATACAGAGAAACCCTGTCTCGGAAAAAAACAAATCAAAACAAAACAAAAAAAAAGGTGAGAGGCTCTGGCATCCTACTGTATTTAAGATGGAACTTGGGTGACCTAGAGCCTTGCTTTGTTCTCTATTTGTTGGTCTTCTCATCATCAAAATAAAGGTAATGATACCACTTCTTAACTCCATGGGGTAATAGCATAGTGTTAGCTGTCATCCTGTGTGACTCCACCGTTTTCATTGAATGAATGTGTAGAAGCTTTGATACTATTATACCAATAAGCAGTGATGTCTTTCAGCAAACTCAAGTGAAGCCATTTCAGGAGTCCAAGTTGAAGAGCTTACTTTCCTCTTCCCTTAGGTTGTTTTCTGCATGGACCGTGCCCTAGAATTTGCCCCTGCCTGCCATCGATTCAAAATTCTCAAAGCAGAGTGTTTAGCAATGCTCGGTCGATACCCAGAAGCACAGTTTGTGGCCAGGTATGCAGTCTGGCCAGTTCATTACTCAGATGCAGACTGGGCTGCTGGCTGGCTGGCTGCTCACCACATGGGGGATGGGTGTCGGCTGGGGCTGTTCATGCCTTCCTGGAGCTTAAAGCTGAAGAAGGGTAAAGCAGGTTAAGTCCAAGACTCACAAGGTATGTCGGATGCAGCTGCGGTACGGTTGCTCGAGCCATGTGTGAAAGAACTTAATGAGTCTGAGTTTGTTTAAGCTCTCTTTTCATATATCTGTGGGAGTTGGTTCTCTCCTTCCCTTCTATGAAAGGTTTAGGGGACTGAATTTAGGTCATCAGACTTGGCAGCAGTCTCTCTGTCCTGGGCTTGTTTGAATGCAGTTCTTTCTACTCCAGGAAACTCTTTTATCTGTCCAGTCCATATTGTAACTCTTGTATCCTTTCTCGGTCCCTGGTCTCTACTGCAACTGCTTACTCTGCCCTATGCCAACATAGTGCAGAAGCAGCTGCAGATAACAGCTGGGCTAGAGTAAGTCACATTCTATGGACATGACCAGAAGTTGGGATGTGGCTTGATTGGAAGATGCTTGTGTAGCCTGGTTTCAAGCCTCAGTACCATGGGGTGCTAGAGAGGCAATGGCACAAGTTATAGCATACTGTGTGCCTCATTGGTAGAATTTGTGCTTATCTTGTACTAAGCCTTTAGTTCGTTCCCTATTACAAATCACCTAGCACCAAAATATGAGGGAAAAAATGGAATACAAAATAATAACAGAAAGGACTTAGCCCTGTGGGCAGTAGTTTGTTCACCCCTACTCTAGTCCAATAAAGATCGTGAGACACAAGCAGTATATTAGGTGGGGGTGGGGGGTAGAGGGGAAGGTGGGAGGTGGGCTCATTGGTTAGTGGGGGAGGGAGGCTTATCAATAAAGTGCCTGCCTCTCAGGTTACAGGTCCTGGGTTTAATCCCTGGCACAGTAAAGATAAATACAGGTAGTCTATTTTAACAAGGTTTGTTCTTGGGAAGCTAGTCTCCTATGGATGAACTTTGAATACTAGAGCCATGATGGAGAAACAGTCTGATCACAGACAGTGGGGATGGCCAAGACTTTGTACACCACAGCTGAAGGTGTCCTTTTTGTTACAGTGACATTTTACGAATGGACTCCACCAATGCCGATGCTCTGTATGTCCGCGGTCTTTGCCTTTATTATGAAGATTGTATCGAGAAGGCAGTGCAGTTTTTTGTACAGGCTCTCAGGATGGCTCCTGACCATGAGAAGGCTTGTGTTGCTTGTAGAGTAAGTTTCAAGCCTGATGTTCTGAAAGTGGGGATCAAAATTCTTTCATATCTCATGATGAGCGAGATTAGGGCTATTAGTGGTGAGGTGAGGGCAGGTGTCACACTCCATGCCTGGGGCCCTGGATTCCATCCCTCCCAGCAAAGTGGGAGGGGAAGAGAGTAAAGAGCTGGCTAGAGTGGAGGACGGAGACAGCCCCACTTGTCAGTGTGTTAAACCTTCCCTTCGGGCCTGCGGGCAAGGGCTGTGTCCCGCCCGGCAGCTGGGATGGAGGAGAACCCTGAGGAGGAGTGAGCTGAGGCTCTCTGGACTCAACTGACCTTCCCTTGCTTTTCTCCAGAATGCCAAAGCCCTTAAAGCCAAGAAGGAAGATGGGAATAAAGCCTTCAAGGACGGCAATTACAAGCTAGCACATGAACTGTACACAGAAGCCTTGGGGATAGATCCCAACAACATAAAAACAAACGCCAAACTCTACTGTAATCGGGGTACGGTTAATTCCAAGGTAAGCACTTGATCGGGTGTCAGAGGTCTTCAGAGATCTGCTCAGCAAGTGTAAGCCAGATAAAAGAATGGTGCCCCTCGTCCTGTAAGGAACTGCCTTCTGAGAAACGAACTTGCCTTTTTGTGTGAGGTGTCGAGAACTGGAGAGGCAGCTTAGCCAGCCATTCCCTCCTATTCTTCCCCAGTTGTCTCTTTGCTCTTTTGAGAGCAGCTAGCAGGTCTGTGCCATTTGATGAACAAGTGTTGTCATTCCTCATTTGAGCAAGAATTTGTTTATTCTTCAGGAAAGAGGAAATTGACAGTGTTAATTAGGCTTTTATAAATTACTGAATACATGGAGCTGAGAATGACCACGGTCATCCTATGGCCCTGTGTGCCATAAAAGAGACTGGGTCCTATGGAATTCTAGTAGTTAAAAATTGTAGTCTTTCTGGTCTTTGTAGTTGGTCCATGGAAGAGTGGAGGGCAGGAACCACCCTTCTGTTCGTTGTTTTGGTTAGGCACTAGCATGGCACACTAGAGGCACTTTAATCAGTAATGGTGTGGCCTTTATCAGTAGTAAAGAAACCAGTTGGAAATTTGCTCTCTTTAGCCCTCTGACTTTCCCAGGAACCAAGACCATAGTAGGACAGGGTCTAGCCATGGTCACATGGTCTGGGCTCCCTCGGTCAGTGGCGATATGAAGCATGATTGCTGTCTCTCTCTCTCTCTGTCCTGAAGCTTAGGAAACTAGAAGATGCCATAGAAGACTGTACAAATGCCGTGAAGCTCGATGACACCTACATCAAAGCCTACCTGAGAAGAGCTCAGTGGTGAGTGCGCTGGAGGCTTGCAGGGACGGACGGGGCTGCCACTGGCTACCTAGGGGAATTGTGTTGTGATTGAGAAAGCAGACCCAGGGATGTTGTGAGGTCATTTGGTCCTTCCCCCTGCCTCTAGGTGGGATTGTTCCAGTCCTAGACTATCTTTATAGACCTCCAGCGGAGGAGATTGCACACGCTCCCTCAGTCTCCCATGCCTGTGTCTAACGCCCCTCACGGTCAGTAAGTTTCCTCTGATGCCTGACCCGAATTCCTTTCATTAACATGTGAATCCATTTCCTTTGAGATTTTGTGTTGTTCACTTCTGCTCTAACTTGGCACAGTGCTTGGCACATCAGTGCTCACCCAGTAAGTGTTTTCTTGGATGGATGTGTGGTGCTTGGGAGAGGAGAGAAGGAAGGCTCTTACAGTTGAGGTGCGCCTACCTGCAATTTGTCACGAGCAGGGAAAGTACAGTTGAAAGCAATTTCTCAGCCGGGTGGTGCTGGTGCACACCCGTGATCCCAGCACTCTGGGAGGCAGAAGCAGGTGGATTTCTGAGTTCAAGGCCAGCCTGGTCTACAGAGTGAGTTCCAGGACAGCCAGGGCTATAGTGAAACCCTGTCTCGAAAAACCAAATCCAAAAAACAAAAAAAAGTTTAAAAAAAAAAAAGAAGCAATTTCTCTTGGCTCAGCGGTGCAGATTATGTATGTATATATATATGTATGTATGTGTGTGTGTATGTATGTATGTGTGTATGTGTGTGTGTATGTATGTATGTATGTGTGTATGTATGTGTGTATGTATGTATGTATTCTCTTTTTGATAGACCCAGGATAAATAGTTCACGCCAAGTATTCAGAGCCAAGAGAGCTCTGTGAAAACCATCGTGCCTGCCCATATTTTTCCCAGATTCTCACCAACCTTTTTGCTTATTTTACTCTTTACTACATCCTCTAGAGAATTTTCTTCAGACAGAATAGTACCAAGGTCTAGAATGAACCTCTCCAAAAGCGTGTTTTCTGACCTAGATGTAGGGACATAGCCTGTAACGCTAGCACTTGTAAGGTTGTGGCAGAAGTCACCATTAATACAAGGCCAGTGTGGGCTATAGAATGAATTCCAAACCAGTCTGAACTGGTGGGGAGATGCCAGCCCAGTGGGGCCTGAGATCAGATCTCCAGAATCCACATAGTCTGGTGTCTATAACCCCATCTCACTGTAGAGGAGTCAAGCAGCTCTGTGGTGAGATGGAGGACCGGAGAGTGCCAGCAGCTCACAGGCCGACTAGCCTAGCGTATTATACAGTGCTAAAAAGACACCCTGTCTCAGTGAGATGAAGGCCAGCAGGCAAGGTGACCCTCCGCCTTCATTAGGTGTCCTTGGTGAGTGTGAGCATATGTTCCCACAGACACACACACACACACCACGGCTCTGCTCTTAACACCTGGCACAGTGGACAGAAAAGGTCATTTCATTGCCTCCTACTCTCTTAGCAATGAGGTTCCTGATTTGGATTTTGTTGGGGTTTTGTTGTTGTTGTTTTGTTTGTTTTTTGTTTTTTGAGGCAGGGTTTCTCTGTATAGCCCTGGCTGTCCTGGAACTCACTCTGTAGACCAGGCTGGCCTCGAACTCAGAAATCCTCCTGCCTCTGCCTCCCAAGTGCTGGGATTAAAGGCGTGCGCCACCACCGCCTGGCCTGGTTTGGATTTGGGTGTTTCCTTTTTTTAAAAGTGGCTAAGCTGGCCTCAGACTCTCTGTATATACTGAAGATGGCGTTGGACTTGTGGTCCTCCTTCTCTAGTGGACACTAGCATCGGTACAGCTTTATTGTATTTTTATACATGCTAGGAAAGCACTCTACATGACAAGCTATGCCCAGCCCTATGGGATTGTGTGTCCTACCCCCACCTGTCTCAGCCTGGGGCAGTAGCCTGGTTTTAAAGATCCTAAAGGAAAAGGAAGTTCTTGGGTGTCTGTCATTTTTCCAATGTGTATTTTATTTCTAACTAAACTGTAAAGTCCAGAGGACAAGCACTGCTTACTAATGCTTGAGCTAGAAACTCCCTGCTCAGTGGGACAGAACCCCTTAGATCCTCAACATTAAGATATAAAAACTGATATATGCGATTTTTTTTTTAATAAAATTAAGTGGATCACTAAGTCTGTCCAGGGAAAACATAAATGAATTGTATTATCAATTCTGAAGGACTAACTCTTATTCATTCCAAAAATCATACCCACTGTCACATAGAAATAGAAGGCTAGAGGTATAGCTTAACTGTATAGACCCTGCCTAGCATGTCTGAGGCCCAGGTTTACTGTCTCCCTGTCCCTTACCCCACAGAAGAGAATGAAAATTGGTGGGGTGCTTGCCTAGCATGCACAGATGCGGTCGCTGGCACTCTGTAAATGGGCTTGCTGTCCCGTGTCTATATCCCCACACTAAAGAGGGAAATAAGAGGATCCGAAGTCCAAGGCTGGGCTAGAGAGATGGCCCATTGGGTAAAGGGGCCTACTACCACCATCAAGCTAGACAACCTCAACTCCAGCCACAGGACCAATATGGTAGAAAGAAAGAATTGACTCCCAAGGGTTAATGAGCTCTGACCTACATACATACAGTAGTCAAGCACTCGAGTACATGTGAAGACACACACACAGTAAATGTTTGTTTATGTTTTTGAGAGCAGGTTTCTCTGTGTAGTCCTGGAACTTACTGTGTAGACAGAGACCCACCTGCCTTTGCCTCCCAAGTGCTGGGATTACAGGTATATGCTGCAACTGCCTGATCAGTAAATGATTTTAAAAATTCATAAGTTCAGCCAGGCATAATGGCCTATACTTTTAATCCCTGCACTTAGATGCCAGAGGCAAAGCAAGTGTCTGAATTTGAAGCCAGCCTGGTCTACAAGGTCCAGGACAGTTAGGACTACACAGAGAAACCTTATCTCAAAAAAAAAAAAAAAAAGGTCAAGGCTAGTCTGAACTACATGAAACTATGTCTCAAAAAATTAATTTAAAAAGAAACCCTTTGACCCAACTGAAGGCTTTAAGCAACACAAAATGCACAAAATTCCTTGCAATTTTTTTCTAACAGCAAAAGAGCAGAATCCTCTGGGGCCTACTACCCTGATTCTCTGGGAATGGGAAATATGAAGAGTTATGCATTCTTAGTTTGCTAGGAAACAGTAGAACAGATGAGTGTGTGTGTGTTTTCAGCCAACAAAAATCAGAGGTTGTTTTATTAATTCCTTGTTTTGTGTCTGAGTGGCTTTCCTCTGAAACTCCACCCCAGTGTGGGGCAGTGGGGCACTGTGGCATAGTAGGTTGAGAATGTAGCAGCAGTCCCAGCAGCGCTGGACTCTGAAGACACGCCAGCTGTTAGTTTTAGCCTTACTAGAGAGGCTCGATCACCATACAGCTGCTCTCAGCTTAGCCTTAAAGGTGGACCGATGAGCCAGGCACTGATGGTGCACGCCTTTAATCCCAGCACTTGGGAGGTAGGAGCAGGCGGATTTCTCAGTTCGAGGACAGCTACACAGAGAAACCCTGTCTTGAAAAACCAAAAAAAAAAAAAAAAAAAAAAAGTTGGACAGATGAGAGCTGTGTGCTAGCTCTCTTGGCACAAGCTAGAGTTCCTCCTCTCTCCCTTAAAGCCTTATTTTCTCTACCTTTTCTTCATTATTTAAGAGATGTGGAAAGATTTTTTTTCTTTTTTTTTTTTTTCTTTTTTTTCTTTTTTTTGAGTTTAAGTGAAATAATGCAGATCCTCCTGGCAATTCACAAATGTAATTCCAGGCTTGGGAAGCTAAGGAGGAATATTGGCAGTTCAGGGCCAGCTTGGGCTACATAGTAAGTTCTAGTACAGCCTTGGCTACAGAATGAAAAAGAACTCACCTCAGGAAAAAAAATAATAATGCAATAGTAGAATGCAAGTCAGTGTCAAGGCACGTTCAGTGCATTGTGTATAGGCCTAGTGATCATGAAGGTCACTCAGGTGTCGGCCTTGTTGTTTGTGTTGAGACAGAGTTTCTCCATATAGCCCTGGCTGTCCTGGAACTCACTATGTAGACCAGGCTGGCCACAAACAGAGATCCACTCTACTTCCCTAGTGCAGGATTAAAGGTGGACTACCACCACCTGGCAGTGTGTGTTACATTACTATACTTCATTTATCTGACACTTCGACTTGTGAATTAGTTCTCTATGCTCCTAGTTACACTGTGTCTGTAGGGCATTGTGGTTTTGGCTTTTGTTTTTATTTGGTGTGGTTTTATTGAGACAGTCTCACCATGTCAAACAAGCTGGCGTGAACTCAGATCCTCCTCCTGCCTCTGCCTCCACCTCCAGACTCTGTGATTAAAGGCATTGTGCCACCATGCCTGGGCTCGATGCTGTTTTGGGGGTTTTGGGTGTGTGTGTGTGTGTGTGTGTGTGTGTGTGTTGTTTTTTTATAAGTCATAGATGAATGTGTTTTTAGGAATTCAGAGAGCCTCTTTGGCCAGCCACATTGGTATCAGTCTTCCTGCCCTGGCCTCCAAAGCTGATGTGCATTAGATGGTCTAGTGTGGTAGAAGTGTGGACTGACTCAGGGGTGTAACAGCTAGCTGCACTGTGTGGACTCTGTCCATTCTTTGCAGATATTGTGTCTGTTAGATGGAGAAACTTGGTGCCATCAAATGTTAGAATACCTCTAGGTTCTGTAAGAAACAGCGCTTTCAAAGTCTGGTGCTCTGCCTC
This sequence comes from Apodemus sylvaticus, assembly GCF_947179515.1. Taxonomy (NCBI): domain Eukaryota; kingdom Metazoa; phylum Chordata; class Mammalia; order Rodentia; family Muridae; genus Apodemus; species Apodemus sylvaticus. Next base: position 22,396,924 of record NC_067481.1, read on the forward strand.
TTCCTATAATTCCTCCCATTTTGGCTCAGGTCCCTCTTTGCATTTGTGCTGCGGAAATAGAAGCAAGACTGTGCTGGGGTCCCTTCTGTCTCACCTCTACCTCTGAGATTGATCGATCTTAGTGGAAGCATTTGCCAGCAGCTTCCAGGCCGACCTCGATCCTTCTACTGGCTTAATTAACACACTTGTAGCCTTGGTTGGTGCTGGCCCTGCATGTGTAGTACTGAAGATGTCAAAGCTCTTTCACAGCAATGTGTCTCCTGTGGTCATTTCCTCTTGTGTTTCAGTCCAGAGCAGTCAAGTGGGTGCTATCACATTGCCTGTCCTGGTGGGCAATGCTATGACACCAAGAACTTTTCCCCTAGCCCTTGTCTACTTAGAACAGGATTGCTGCTGGGTACATGTGCCAGGGGACTCTTCTCCCTTGAGGAACTAAGAGTTAATTCATTTTTTCGATAAGGGATTCTACTGTTGGATGAAACATCCTACCAAAAGTGTGTATCTCTTGCATGAGCCATACCTTCTCCCTAGAAGGTCCCACAGGCCATTACTATTTATGTCTAAGTTCAGTATTACCCTGTACTTCCTTCTCAGTTACATGGACACTGAGCAGTTTGAAGAAGCTGTGCGGGACTATGAAAAAGTCTATCAGACGGAGAAAACAAAAGGTATGAGGACAAAGGGGCTGTGGTTTTCTTGACCCTAAATCAAATTTGGGTTAGTGGAGGTAGCACTTATTTGTCACTAGCCTGGGTGGGGCTCAGGCACCTGTGTTCTGCCTCTGGCTCCTCCCTGTTATTCTCACTTCTGTGTATTCAGAAGAAAACACCGAAAGAGCCCCAGTTGTGGTTGCCAAAGTTCCTATGGTAGAGGCAGCTGGGCTCTCTGTTGATGCCACCTGTCTCCTCCAGAGCACAAACAGCTCCTTAAGAATGCACAGCTGGAGCTGAAGAAGAGCAAGAGGAAAGATTACTACAAGATACTGGGAGTTGACAAGAACGCCTCCGAGGATGAGATCAAGAAAGCCTACCGGAAACGGGCCTTGATGCACCACCCAGGTGAGTGCTGAGGAGGCGCGGCAGACCCACTGTGCAGATGCACTGGGCACCCGGGAGGCCCACTCTGCAGTGGGAAGAAGGGGATGCTGGGCTCCCCGTCCTGCAGTCTGTGGGAGGTGCCACATTCCAACCTCGGACAATACTAGACTTTGTTTTCCTGTGTCCCTGGTTTCACTGAATCCTCCTCTAGATCGGCACAGTGGGGCCAGTGCTGAAGTTCAGAAGGAGGAGGAGAAGAAGTTTAAGGAAGTAGGAGAGGCCTTTACCATCCTCTCTGACCCCAAGAAAAAGACTCGCTACGACAGTGGACAGGACCTGGATGAGGAAGGCATGAATATGGGAGGTGAGGTGGTTTTGGCATCTGGAATGAAAATGGTCTCCATAAAATGTTTTTTCTAAAGCACCAAAAAAGCCCCCATTACCAAGGCTTCTGCCCTCTGGGCAGCTGGGCTGGGACACTCCAGAGAGGAGGTCTATTACTGGTCAGCCAGTGACATAAGCCAATAAGCTGTCATAAAATATGAGCTAGGGCAGGAGCCATCAGAACTGTTGTGACCTGGACTCCCAGTCCTGTGCTCCAGGACTGGCATGGGGATTTTGGAAACCCTGAATTTGAGCCTTCCCAGTACAGCCCCAGCATTCTAGGAAGGCACGATGCAGATGCCAGTCGTAGGTAAGAAGATCATTCAGAGCAGGTTAAAACGGAAGCTTTCCTTTAGACTGTACTTGGAGGGGATATATCCCAGGAGCAGGAGCAGCAGGTCCTGCCCGGGCTGACGGTCGGTGGTAGTGGTAGTGGTGGTGGGGTTGCTGGCATCTAGGCTGAGATAGAAAGGGGAAGTGAGCCACAGACGGAACTCTCTGTGTCTGGTTCCTCAGATCTTTCTGATTTTCCCCTTTTTTGCCCCTTCTGTGCTTCTCACCAGATTTTGATGCAAACAACATCTTTAAGGCATTCTTCGGTGGTCCTGGGGGCTTCAGCTTTGAAGGTAGGTATGCCTGCTGCTCTTGAGAGCTCTCAGGTGACAGACCAGCACTGGCCCTCCTCACCCAGGCAGTACCTGGGAGATCCAAGTGGGGACAGCTGGATCCTTGTTCAGTAGGCCTCACATCTGTTCTAGTGTGGCTAATGAGGCTCCTGGGTTTATTTTGCCTGGGACCATTCTCAGTGCAGTTGGCAAGGTGAGAGTGGCATCACCAAGCCCCTTAAGATCATGCCTTCTCCATAAGAGCGAGCCAGGGCGCGCAGAAGCTGCACACAAAGTGCACTCCGGCCCAGTGGTAGGGTGGCCCAGTGGTAGGGCGGGCACGGCCTTGCGTGCTGGCCTGTGCTCCAGGCTTAGGCTGATGGATACCTCAGAGTCTCTGGGTTAACTGCTCTTGAAGACTTTGGTATCACAATAGTGGTTTTCCTTAGAAAACCAGAGCCAACTAATAAGCCTTTCTTTTCCCTTTCAGCATCTGGCCCAGGGAATTTCTACTTTCAGTTTGGCTAATGAAGGTCAACTCCTTAGAACCCAGAAAATGCAGACTTGCTTGGTTTGACCATGAGTGTGGACACTTCACCTCCTCCATCATGTCCCTGTGTACTTAGAGCAGTTTCGTTTTCTCAGTCGGGTGCCCTGTGTCTGTATGAGGGGTGAAGGAAAGGAAGCCAGTGCTGAGGACTAGGGAGGGAGGGAAGCCAGGGGTAGACAGGGAGGCAGCTTGTGAATTTTTGTTGTATTGTTTAACTTTATTAAAAAAGAAAAAGAATAAAATGGTTTGACCGTTCTTTGGTCCTTAGCTTTGGTGGCTGCTCTGTACCTGAGGTTCATCCGGGAGCACAGGTACCAGGGAGGGGGGGGGTGTGTGTGCTCACTGTATAGGCTCAGGCTAGAGCAATCCTCCTGCCTCAGCCTCATATAGTAGGACACGGGAGGCTGGAGGCATAGGCCTGAGGCCCAGCTCTGCTCCTGGCCTCGGCTCTTTCAGAGCGTGACAGGCCTCGCCCAGCCTTTGCTGGCTTAGGGCTCAAACTGTTGGAAACTCTTCTCTGCAAATGCATGACTGGTCTCTTCCTGCTTACATGAGGCAACATGGAGACGGGCTCTGCAGCCCCATGACACTGCTCAGTCAAGTTGCTGTTCTGAGCAGACACACGAGACTCTAAAGCTAGACTGCAGGTGCCGATAGCACGGATAGCCAGGGAGAGAGAGGCCTTGAGCCAGAGCAGCAGAACAGTTAGGCCCGGGCAGTTCTGAGCTGTCAGGGCTCTGTGAGCCTGGAGGGGCTGCTAAAGGCCTTCCTGTGGGCATGAGGAACACTGGCAAGGCTGCCTTCCCCGAGTACCCTGCAGAGCCCATGCTGGGAACTCGGGGCCTTGCTGAGGTCTTTGGGGCGTGGTCACCTTAGCTGTCAGATAAAGGCTTTGTGCTCTAAGGGCCTGGCTCCCAGCCAACCCCACCTTCTGTATGAGTCCGAAGCCAGCCTCTCCTTTCTGCTTCATGAAAGCCAACACTGTTGCGCTGCCCAGCCTCATCACAGCTGTGCCCAGCCAGCAGAAGGGAGACAGGACCGATGGCCCCAAGCTGTGGGACAAAGCTAGTCTTAATGTCCACAGCCCTAGCCCCAGGGCAGACTGAGCTGGACATAGAAGGCCAAGAGTGACAGCACACAGCTGGGATTAACATGATTTATTTCAGTATCAGTCTTAGTTGTTGCTGAGGCGGGCAACACAGAGGGTAGGAACATAAATCCCAGATTCTTGGGTGACAACCCAATTAGCAAGGTCCTGTTACTGAATAGAAGGCAGAGTGAGGTATTGCAGGAACCACAGCACACAAGCATGTTCAGACATCCCCAGAGCAGGAGATGGGGCTTCCTCTGGCCAGCTCAGGGTCTCCTCCATTGGCTCTTGGTACCCATTACCCTCCTCTAGAGGAGGCCCAGAGGCACCATGGAGGCAAGATGGGCTGGGCAGAAAAAGCTGGAGCTTCTCAGGGCCTCTCACCTTGGCCTCCATCCACACAGCAGACGTGCTGTTGTGAGGGCTAGATAGCCAGACCGAAACCAGAGATTGGCTTCTGGTAATTCCACTTTCTCCCCTAGTGATCACACCATTACCTAGTTACAGTGTGAAGGAGACAGGGACTTAGGAATGGCCAAAGGTGAGAGGTAAACCCCCTTTTACAGCCCAGTAAATAGCGCAAGCCTTCCCGGGGCCTATAGTGATTATAGAGAGGGGAGTCGACCCCTCTCTAAACTACTGCTGTTTTCCTGTGGCAGTAGCATTTGTTCCTAGCATGATGTGAGGCAGCTCTGGGGTGCGTGTGTGCAGCTCTGAATGGGCAGGGGCTAAGGGAGGGTTAACAAGTTCCCGGATGCATCTGAGCAGATGCCGCCCCAGGCCCAGTGACCCAGCCCTTTTATGATGGCTGCTGGTCCAGGTTTCTGAATGGTGTCTTCCTCTGCCCACCTGCCTGTGTTGAGAGCTTGAGTGTTAAAGGGATCAGGGTGGGCACAAGGAACTGGTGGTTATTTTACAGACTCCTCAAAAGTTATATAGGTAGGTTAGCTTTGAGTAAAAAACAAAAATAAAAATCAAGTGGAAGGCTTGGAAGGTTGTTCCACAACCGTGGAACAGTGGTGTGACCCCCTCAGATGATGGTACAGATCTGCATGGCACCTCCCTTCCGGCCACCGTGTGTGGGCACAGGTTTGCCCTTCCCATAGTACCCCGTGAAGATGGCCTTGACCTCCATCTTCTTAGCCAAGCTCAGCATCCAGCGCCCTTTGCCCAAGGAACGGAGCTTGCCCCGGGAGAGCTCCCCCACCTCCTCACCTTGGCTGCCCCCCTTCACCTGCTGCAAAATCTCTAAGAGGTCAAGGCCTGTCTGCACCGGCTGCACATCAGCTGCGCAGCCTAGGGTGACGTGAGCTCTGCTCCCTGGGGGCAGGCCCTCTGAGGAAGATGGCTTGTCCAGATCACTTGGCCACAACAGCAGCTCCTGCTCATTCAGTACCACCTGGGCCCCGGCTGTCTTGGGTGTCACAAAAAGAGCAGAGATGGACAGTTTGAAGGCCTTGCCATAAGATCTCTTCACCACCTGGGGAAAGAGAGGGGGCCCATGTTAGAGGGACAGCTGGCAAAGCTGACAAGCGTGGTCCATTCCCAGGGGAGAAAATGAGTGTGGTTGTGCAGAGGTCTTGTTTTGTGTTGTGTTGTTTTGAGACAGGGATTCTCTGTAGCCCTGGCTGTCCTAGAACTCACTCTGTAGACCAAGCTGGCTCAGAAATCTGCCTGCCTCTGCCTCCCGAGTGCTGGGGTTAAAGGTCTGCACCACCACTGCCCAGCTGTACAGCAGGCGTTGGGGAGTGTCTCTTTCAAAGGCAGACCAAACAAACACACAGCACAAGCCACTCAAGCTAAGGTTGGAAAAAGGCTTTCAGAGAGGTACCAGATACAAACCCCATTTACTAAGCCCTAGGCTCTGAGTGTGTTGCTAGCCTTTCTGCCTTGGCTATTCACTTGTCAGAGAGAGGGAACACTAGAGCCTACCTCCAAGCAAACAGGATTGATAGTGGTGAAGAGCCTGCATCAGGATCAGCGCTAATGTTGCTCCACGGCTCGGCCCCCCTCCGCCCCCCAGCGCTCTGTGACCTGTGTCTGATTACCTCCGGGCACACCTGATCCCCTTCCCGGAGTTCCTGTGACCCAGCTGTAAAATCTTTTTGTTCATGGGCTTCTGTTCCAACAGCAGTGTGTAGCAGGTACTTAGAGCATTATTAAACTAGACAATAGGAAGGAGCAACGGGATATATATTCAGCCATTCCACTGGAGTAGGCTTTGAGGACATGGGTGGACAAGGCTTTGAACACCTGGCTCTTAGCTGCCACTTCCCTGGGGACGACAGGAAGCAAGCAGGTGAATGGCTGCTGGGAAGGCAGTAGTAAAGGAGGCTAGGAACCAGGCTATGTGCCTGGAGATGGCTGTATCTGGCCATGGGCTGCGTGCTATGGGGCAGCAGGACTGGGTGGCTCAGTATCCTGAGCCACTCCTGCCCTCTAGAGCAAGGCCAGGCCTCAGAGGTAAACTAGAGCCCCAGAAAAACCGGGCTCTCTGGAACACAGGACTCAGTATTTGAGACTCTGAGACTTAACATGGGTTTGAGAGGCCAGAGCAAGAACCTGCGGCTGCCTGGCATTCTCCATAAATCTACGTAAGGGAAAAGGCCCTTTGGCAGGCCCTGGGGAGAGATGGGACTAGTAAGTCCCTAAGAAAGGATAGCCAAGTGCAGACTACACCGAAGGCTGAAGGCTGCACGTCTCCACCACCCTGTGATGTCTCTGCTCTACACTGCAGTTCCAAGATGACTCCAGCCCACTTCCCCTCCTCCCCCACCCCCACCCCCGGGGTGTCCCCGGGGAGAACTCACATCCTGCTGGGCGTATTCTTCTGCCCCAGTGGCCTTCCCGTAGTCACAGAATTTGGTTGTACAGTGCAGCACACCTGGAGGTCTCTTTCCAAAGTAGCTGACCAGCTCCAGCTTCTCCTTGGGTTCATCCCCAGAAATAACTGCAGAAGAGAAAATGTCCCGTCAGGATGGGTAGCTGCGCTTACCAACACCTATCTCGGAAACTGCAGGCCAAAAAAACAGAGCCATCGATCACTAAGACGGTCTTGAGCCGCTCTGCTGTGCTTCACTTAACCTGCCAGCAGGAGACTCAGCTCACTTAGCAGAATGCTGGCCTGGTCTGAGCAACGCCCCAGGTTGAGTCCCCGGCACTGGCACCACAGTAAAGCAAGCATGGTGACATACCAGGAAAATATATGCAGGAGGATCTGGAGTTCTTGGAGTGGGGGAGTGGCAGCTGGGATCCTTGCCCAACGTGTATAGGGTCCTGGGTTTAATGCTGGACAGGGAAGAAACTAAACCATGCTGGCTTTACAGATCTTTACATCTCAGGCTGAGTTCTAAGGCATGTGTAACATAGGGCTGGGCCATACAAGCCAACGGCCAACATCGGACCTGGAAAGGGAGGCAGGGTGAGAAGGTGGCAGTGGGAAAGCAAAACCCCTCTTGCCACTTTCTGGCCATATGGGACACATGGGTGACCTGTCAGTCCACTGTGACGATTCCAGTTGCCATACCTCCAAACTCCTCAGGACCTCTGAGATTTACAGCAACCATTTCACCCAGGGGTGACTGCACATGCCCTGCAGGAAGGGTCCTGGGTACTGTGGGACAGGATGTCAAAGCTGGCCTTCCAGAGGCCAAGCTTGGTGGCTGACTTCAGTCTCTAGCTTTTCCATTCCTTCCCAAAGGCTAACACTTCAAGGGATCCTCTATTCTGACTGAGCACACCTTGTTATTGTCTCTGATGTCCCCTGTCACACTCTAAACAGAAAAGCGTTCTGGTGTTTGTAGCCAAAGCCAGCATCAAGCAGTAACCATGCCTGAGCCAGCACCAGGTCTGGCCAAGAAGCCCTGGGCTCTTAGGGTTACCCTTCGCTCTATACAAGAAGTGGGCTGGCTCCTGACCAACATCTTCCCTGTAGGTAGAGTTTGAGGCTTAGGAGCCCAGAAACAGGTTTTCTGAGAACTCACATGGACATGAAGACCTGTTTGCCTTTGAGCAATCGAACAACACAATGAAGAGGTTTCTTTGCAGACCAGCTAAAATCGAGAGTGCCTGTCTCTTCAGTACTGGGGAGGTAAAGGCAGGAGAAAGAACTGCAAGTCAGAGACCAGTCTGGCGGATGGAGTGAGTTCCAGGCTAGCTGTGGAAGACTACATAGACTCCGTCTCAAACAAACAAAATAAAACACCCCAAAAGACTCAACCTGTGGGACACTCTGGGGGAACAGGACCATTGACTACCCTTCCCTACCCCAGACTATCCACTCACTGGAGCCAACAGCCTTTACCAGGAAAGAATCCTCTTGGCTCCTACCCAGGTACAGGTGGCAACTCCTTTTTGTTGTTGTTTGTTTGTTTTGTTTTGTTTTTGTTTTTGTTTTTTCGAGACAGGGTTTCTCGGTGTAGTCCTGGCTATCCTGGAACTCACTCTGTAGACCAGGCTGGCCTCCAACTCAAGAAATCCACCTGCCTCTGCCTCCCAAGTGCTGGGATAAAAGGCGTGCGCCACCACCGCCTGGCCGGTGGCAACTCCTAACATCCTTTCTGGGCATGTCTCTTATGTGGAGAGAATGTTCTAGAAGGCATTAAGCCAGGTTCTCTACAGCTTGAGATGCCATGGAGGGGCCCAAGACCCATCCTCCGGAAAGTCACACGTGCCTTGCTACTTTTCTGCAATTTAGGTTATAGGACATGGCGACAAGAATTACAGGTTTCCCACCTCCAAGACTCAGATGGTGGTCTAGAGCCAAAATGGGAGGATGGTGCTGCGGAAAAAGAGGGGGGCAAAAAAGCAGCCACGGACCACGGACGTGCCTTCTCCACTAAAGCCTCGCTTCCGGCTAGTCCTGGAAGCTGCTACCCCTATCCTCCACCCATCAACCCTATCTTTTGAGCTAGCTCAGCTGCCTCAATGGCTGGCAAAGCCAAAGCGAGTGCTCTACACACAGGCAAACAGTACAAGGCTGTAGCTGCCCCTCTCCCTCCCCACAACCACCTACAGTGTCGAAGCTCTTTCTTGAAGGCCTTGTGATTCCCCAGCTCCTCCAGAAAGACCTGGCCGGCTTTTCGAAGGGTCTCAGAACTCTTTTTGGTCAGGAACCAGCCAAAGTAGAGTGGCAGAAAGTCCTTCTCCAAGCCCGGCTTCAGCTTCTTCAGGTCTTCAGCTGTCAGCTGCCATTGGTTCTTCTCCTTGAGCTGGACACAGTCTAGTCGCCACGCTGTCTTGGGCTCCACCAGCACCACCTGGTACTGGTACTGGTCCGCCATTTCAAAAAGCTGGTCCAGCCGCTCCCTCTCATGGTTGGTGTCATCCACCACAAGAACCCTGATGTCCCGGCGGCAGTAGCCAGCCAGGTCCTCGTCCAGACGCTTGTACTCCTCGGGGAAGTCTGCCCGAGAGCCAGGAATGATCTTGTAAGCATCAGCAGACACCATCTTGGTGCCGTTGCGGTACTTCTCCAGGATGAGCCGAGCCAGAGTGGACTTGCCGCTGCCCGGCAGGCCACGCAGGATGAACAGCGTCTTGCACTCGTGCAGAGTAGCCACCGTGTCCTCATCTTGAAGGAAAGGGAACTGCAGCTCTGGCTTGTCCTTAGCTCCTGAGGATGACATTTTTCTGAAGAAGATCTTGGGCAGGAATGTGCGGCTTTTTCGGGTAAAGCTTGTGTTCTGTGTAAGAAGGAAAGGGGAGATGTCAGCCCAGGCTCCTCAAAGCCAGACCACAGGCACCAAACCCTAGTCTTTGGCCTGGTTCTCCCAGAGGGGGACCAGTTGTCAGTTCAGGAGTCCCCAAGCCTAACTTAGAGCACTTGAATGGCCGATGCTTTCCCAGGAGGGGAGTGGTGGTTTTCTTCCTCCCAGTAGGTTCTTCGGTATCTTCCACAGCGGGGTTGAACTGAAGGAAGCTATCGAACCTCTTACTCTCCAGGCTCCAAGAATCACTCTGCTACCCCTCAGAACACCTTGGTGGCAGGGCCTGCGAGGGCAGCAAGTGCCTGTTACTCCCAGTCAGCCCTAACTTATATATTCTTGGCACCTCTTAAGGATGTCCTGTTTGGAGGCCTGAGGCTCTATGTATGGGCAAAGCCTTGGCCAGCTGCCTTGGCTCTCTGAGTGTGCAGAGGAGGGTGACCCAGAGACCGCCTCCCTCCACCCAACAATGGCACCAACAGATAATACTCTCTTGTCTGGGTATCTGGGGACAATGGTTCCACAGAGGGCTGGTGGGGGGCAGGGCAGGGGGGTACTGGACAAAGGGCCTCATTCACAACCACCTCCTCCTCTGCTCTCTCTGTGCCCCCCATCCCCCAATCTGTAGGACTAGGGGGCACAGGGCACCTGTATTCAGGGATCTCTAGCCCCCCCCCCCCCACTTTGCCGTGTGGTAGCAGCACCTCTCTGACAAAAGCAACTAAGAATAGCTGTTTCAACTGTCATCTACACTGGCTTCCGCCTTTGGTGTGCACCCTGAGAATTTAGCTGGCTTATGGTTTCTTTGTAGCCTTGAGCAGGCACCCACTCCCAGCGCGGGCTCCACAACAGTCCTGGACTCCCTGGTGCTACCCCTGGCCCAGACCCATTTGCCAGCTGGTGTCGCCAAGGACCATCAACTTTCTCTTCCCTGCTCCGATATTTTTTTGTCCAAAGACACTGAGACTCCCCCCAAACTGTCCTCCCCCGCCCCTCCCCGATCCCCTTGCCTTCGGGCTGCCTTAGAAAGCCCAGAAGTTGGACCTCAACTCCGGAACCTGGTGATTTCATTTGCAAGCAACTTCTTCTGCCCAAGACACTCGTTTTCAGTTAGCCTCTCTCCCGCCCCGGCCCCCACGCGTGCACTGCGCTCACCATGATGAGTGGGCGCACCGCCGTCACCGCCTTTGCAGGCACTATGTCTCCGGGGCCGCCCGCCTGCGCGAGGGACACGGGCGTCTCGGGGGTGTCGGGGCCGGACGCGGGGCTCTCTTCATAGCCCGGGGGCGGGGCGCGCGACGGGGCGGGGTCGGCCCGAGCCTCTGCGCACGCGCTCGCGGGGAATCAAAACCCGGTTGCTAGGAAGCTGCGGTCTGAGCCTTGACAGAAAGCAAAGGCACACCTGGGCTCTCAACGCCATGCCACCTCTTTGTTACTTAAAAGTTAAAGATTAACTCTTTCCCTCCTCTGAGACAGGGACTCGCTATGTAACCCTGGCTGTCCTGGAACTCACTCTGTAGACCAGGCTGGCCTCGAACTCAGAAATCTGCCTGCCTCTGCCTCCCAGAGTGCACCTCCACCGCCTAGCGAGGTAAACTTTTAAAACAGGAGGCAGTTATTTTTCCTGGGTCCCCAGGCAGGCTAGGATGAAATGGGTGAAGCATAGCCGTGCATGTAGCAGGCACATAGCTTAAAATTTTGAAACAGGCCCCTAGACCTTATCACAACTGACGTGTGATAACAGGACCATTCAGGCCATGAAACCAGGCCGACAGGCATCACCGCCTCCTAAAACAAAAACAAAGACCTAATTCATCAAAGTCCATAATTCTGGGAAAGTTCCTAAATGTACTAACCTTGATTTTCAGCTTCTCTAATCTGCTTCTGACTGAAGTGTGTCAACACAGGATGTGGTTTTTAAGCTTAAAAGCCCACCCTGAGCAAAGTGCTGGACTACCCTGGGATGGCAAACATCTGGTGTAGTGGCAGGATGGTTAAGAAAGCCTGCCTGTTGGCTTATGCCTGTGTCTAAGCAGTCTTCTTTGATGGACACCCTCTCGACACCCCCCCCCTAAAAAAACAACGGTTTGTTGTTTTCAAGAGGAGTCTCATGTAGCCCAAGCTAAGTTCAAACATCTCAAGGATGACCTTGAACTTCTGATCCTCTTGCTGGAAATTCATGCTTACAAGAACATGCCCAGGGGGCTGGAGAGATGGCTCAGCGCTTAGGAGCACTGACTGCTCTTCCGAAGGTCCTGAGTTCAAATCCCAGCAACCACATGGTGACTCACAACCATCCGTAATGAGATCTGACGCCCTCTTCTGGTGTGTCTGAAGACAGCTACAGTGTACTTACATATAATAAATAAATCCTTAAAAATAAGGAAGGTTGGATTAAAAAAAAAAGATTATGCCCAGTTTTTTAATATGCTGGGGTTCCTGCAAGCTAGGCAAGTACATCCTAACTTTGAGAATGTGGTCTCGGAACTTTGATCCCAGCACTCAGGAGGCAGAGGCAAGCAGATCTCTGTAAGTTCGAGGCCAGCCTGATCTACAGAGTGAGTTCCAGTACAATCAGGGCTACACAGAGATACCCTGTCTCAACAAAACAAAACAAAAAACCAAACAAATATATATACATATATATATATATATATATATAAATATATAAATTATATATAATTTATATTATAAAATGTATATGTGTTATAAATATATAATATAAATATATATTATGAAATATTTTATATATATATAATTTCTCAGGCGCAGTTAAGATGGTGTTGTTTGGCCATGTTACCCTGAGTTGGACTTCAAGGCCCTGAATGGTAGGAAAGAACCAACTCCCTCAACTTGTTCTACTCTGTCACAAGCATGTCACAGTATATAGTAGGGCCACACACATAAATGCACACAAAAATAAATTAAAATGTCTTGAGACAGATCTCTCTGTCTAGCTCTGTCTATCCTGGAACTCACTGTGTAGACCAGGCTGGCCTCAAACTTGCAGAGATCTGTCTGCCTCTGCCTCCTGGATGCTGGGACTAAGCCACTGACTGGCTTAATGGATGATTTTTGTTTTATATGTATCGATGTTTGCCTGCATATGTGTCTCTGTGGGGTTTTAGAAGCTCCTGGAACCGGAGTTACGGATAGTTGTGAGCTGCCATGTGAATGCTGGGAACTGAACTCAGGTCCTCTTGAATTGTAGCCTGTGTGTGTGTGCTTAGCTTCTGAGCCATCTCTCCGGCCTCATTTAAAATGCAATTCTAAAAAGACATGGTTTAAAATATTTTTATCTAGGGACTGGGGCTATACGCTTGGAGTTAGGACACTTGTCTAACCAGCAAAAGTTCCTGGACTTGACCTGGGAATAAGTTTGGGGCACCAAAGAAATTCTGCCTTTGAATTGCCTCTCACTTGATTGGAATCCTGGCTTCATCCCAGCCTAAGTCATCTCCAGCCCTGCTTCTGGACCACATGACAGAGGCATGTGTGATGGTTTGTATATGCTTGGCCCAGGGTGTGGCACCATTAGAAGGTGTGGTTCTGTTGTGTGAAGTAGGTGTGTCACTGTAGGCATGGTCTTTAAGACCTTTGTCCTAGCTGCTTAGGAGCCAGTCTTCTCCCAGAAGTTTCAGATGAAGATGCAGAACTCTCAGCTCCTCCTGCACCATGCCTGCCTGGATGCTGCCGTGCTCCTACCTTGATGATAATCCACTGAACTTCTGAACCTGTAAGCCACCATCTCCAATTAACTGTTGTCTAAGACTTGCCTTGGTCATGGTGTCTGTTCACAGCAATAAAACCATAAGACAGCCTGATCCTTTTTTTTTCAGATTTATTTATTTTATGTATATGAGCACACTGTCACTGTCTTCAGACACACCAGAAGAAGGCATCAGATCCCATTCCAAATGGCTGTGAGCCACCATATGGTTGCTGGGAATTGACCACAGGACAGCTATTAACCACTGAGCCATCTCTCCAGCCCAGGCCTGATCCTTTTGAGGCCAGATGTTACACATCAACTTTGGGAAGTCACGGTCTTCTCAGAGGGATTTCTGTGGTGTTCTAGAAACTGATATTCCCAGGGCAGCCTAAGGTGGCCCATCCTGGGACATCCCAGACAGTCTGCCCGTAGGCCTAGACTCAGCTCTTACTCCAATCTACTCTGAAGTCTTACAGGCTTTATAAGACGCCCCGTACTAGTCTGACAGCTGATGTCAGCTGAGCTGTGGTTTCTGTATACCTCCACCCCACTCCCCAGCCTGTACATCCTGGGGAAACTGAGTCAAAGGCCGAGAAGCGAGCAGAAACACCTCTGTTCTCAGGGTTTTCCTTCCCTGTTCTTTCAGTGTTCTGCGCTCTCTGGAGCTCACCAGCTTCTCTACCCATCCCCCACCCATCCCCCCACCCCGCTCAGCTCTTCCATTGGCCTCTACTGAGAAGGAGGTGTGGGAGGCGGTGCAGTGACTCACTCAAGATCTGTAAAAATTAAAGACGCACATTTAATGGGGAACCAAGGGCGCATGGAGGTGGTCTGTAGGAGTCAGTCTCCCAGCGTTTCCTACCCAGAGCTTCTCACCTGGACCCACTGTCCGCCTGAGCCTCCTGCCTACTAAGCCGGCTGAGTGTTAAGTTGCTCGGGCTTTTGGTTCCTCTTCTTCTTTTGTTTTCTCCAACTTTTGAACCTCCCCCTTGGCTGCTTCTGCTGATTTCTTCTGGTCCTCTGAGGGTGGGTGGGTGGAGTCGTCCGAGATCCTTCTGTAGATTTCCCTGGACTCTCTCCTCATCCCTTGCACGGACGGCTGACTGTCTCCCAACAGTTTTCTGCCCAGTCCTCCCGAGCCTTTCCTGTCCTGCTCCTCCATCCTCAGCCTCTGCTTTGAGCCCTCGTCCTCGTCCGTGGCGTCTCTCTCACTCTCTAGATCCTTCTCCCACTGTCTCACCACCTTCTCATCGTCTCGGCCTCCTCGCCGAGGCTCCTTCTCCGATGCTCCCTGCAGGTCCATCTGTGAAGTGATGTCCTCTGAAAAACAGAACAGGGTGGTGCAGGATGGAACACTCAGCCTGTGCTTCTCAGAGCAAAGACCTGAGGGTGGCCTTGGTCACGTGGTGTCACATGTCACACTCTTTCCAAGGGAGGGGAACCAGTCACCGCTCGGGTCCTGAAGAAGCTCTGCTTGGCATTGGGTGAGATGCTGCGTGGGTCATACGGCTGGATTACCATGCAATTGTAATTGTAAAGGGGACCCGAGATGGGCACACAAGGAGATCTCACCACCATCTCCCTCCAAGAATGATCGAAGCCAGAATTGGAACCCTGGACCTCCTGACCCAGAAACATACGCTCCTTCCCCTGCAAGGAATGGCATGGGTGGCTTACTCTTTGGTCCACACCACCACATGAGCAGCCACGGCCACAGGTTCCTGCTCTGGCACATCACACTGCAGCAGAACCTCCCACAACCTCGCCTTGACCGCTGTGATGCAAAAGACATCCTTCCTCCCTTGACAAAAATGGCATAGGTGTTGACAAGTGACATGGGGTCTTCTTTCTTTCCCCTCCCACTGGCCCCATCCTGCCACCGTTGGAGTTGTCTCTGGGGAGCAGTCAGTGTTGAGTTCTTTTTGTAAACATGAGAGCAGGCTGTGAGCAAGAGGCTCTGCTGGGGAGCTGCCGTCTGCCGTCTTATGATTCTCGCTCCTTCTCTGATATAGAAAAGTCACCAGCAATCACATCCTGGGTATCCTTCACGACCTTCTTCCTGGAAGCTGCTCACATGGAAGTCCACATTAGTGGTTTAACAGGGTCTCAGCCATCCAGAGATGAAAAAGGTAAACAAACAGTGCCCTCTTCTGTTCAGAGAAGGAAGTGTCCCCACGAGAAGGCCTGAGATCTTTCCTCTGCCTGTGGCCGGCCCAGACAGAGAGGAATCTACTTCGCTGCCCACCCCCTACTCCACAGCCCCTATTCATCACTCCAGTGGCTTTTTAACTGCTCCGTGCAATCGCCAAACAGAAGCCTGACTGCTCTTTGAGGGAATCAGCTACCACGAGGCAGGCACTGGAGAGATGGCGCGATGGATGACCCTGGGTCCCAAGAACAGGAGGCACACAGCTGCAAAGCCAGGACTTGGTGGGTGGAGGCTGAAGGAGGATCAGGAGCTGATGACCATTCCCAGCTACAGAGTAACTCTGAGGCCAGCCGGGGATGCTTGAGACACTGCCTCAAAACAAACAAACAAACAAACAAAAAAAAACAACAACAAACCGGAACGGAAAAAAAAAACAAAACCCTGGGCAGTGGTGGTGGCCTGTAATCCCGGCTCTCAGGAGGTTGAAGCAGGTGATCCCTGGAGCAAATGTGACTAGCCAGACAAGGCTCGAATCGGAGGTCAGCCTCTCTTTTCCACATTCACGGTACACGTGTGTATCAACACACAGATGTGTGCAGTAAGAGCAAGCTGTCATCTGGCTGCTCTGCTGCGGGAGCTGTGGGGACTAGAAAGGACTTGCCCTTGAATCTTGGGGTTACACTGGGCTCTGTCCTTCTGGACCCCCCCCCCCCACACACACACACATCATGGCTGGGAGGTCAGAATCCTACAGATCGAGGCAAGGCCACTGAAATCACAGTGGAATCATGGCTGAGGCCAGGGTCTAAAGCTAGATGGCCAGACTGGAAACCGCTGTGGATTTCTAAGCCCTCTCTCTACCTTCACGCCCTCCTTAGTAACGCTAAGTACTTCAACAGTATTTCCAGTAAGAGGGCGGTAGTGCCTACCACACTCCCAGAATGCCCGGCTGCAGGGCATCAAATGGAGACCAGCTTCTAAACTCTTCTCCAACCAGCTCTTCTGCGCTTGCCCATAATTTGACTCCCTTTCCCTCAGACCTTCCAGGTGGGCGAGCAAAGCCTGCGGGGGTCAAAGACCCCTTTTCTCCTTGAGGGTCTAGAGCACCACTGCTAAGCAGTGCAAAGGGTTCCAGCCCACCAACAGCAGGCGGCCGAGCTGGGGGAGTGGCTAGGTGCCTCCCCCCTCCATCGCATGTGACCTGGGGGCCACTGGTGTCGCTCAGTGGTGGCTCTGGCAGGATGACAGCCCTTTCCTGCTGCGTTCTGCGGGGGAAATGGTTTTGTGGGCTATGGGCCCTGCACAGGGGAGCCCCAGTCTGTCTGAGAATCTAACACCTACCTGGCACACTGAGAGTGATAGAAATGGTAAATGCCCCACGAATAACCTGAAGACAGAACAGAAAGGAGTCACAGGGCAGCTGGGCTGGGGGGAAAGCCGGGCCGAGGTGAGCCGAGTGCCTTCCCCGTCCTGATCCGGGAAGAGATTCAGCTGCTGTTGGCAACTATGTGAGCACACTCAGAGGGCAATGCCAACCTGGCCTTGGGAGGGACTGGTGAGTGAGGCAGGACAGCCGGCAGAGGAGGGTCGGGGAGGGACGGAAGGGCTGGTGACTCACGTTTCTCTGCCTTTTCCCTGAGGATCTCCCTGTAGTTTGTTTTCTTAAGTTCTTCGATGATACCCTTATTGGCGTCGTCCAAGGCCTGTGGAAGGCAGAGGGGCTGGTGAGCCCTTTGGAGACAGGGTATTGCGCTCTATTCCTGGCTGGCCTCGGGCTCCTGCCTCCATTTTCTAGGTGTTGGGATTGCAAGCATGCACCACCAACACCCCATCTGGTTGCTTTGTTTTGAAACGGGGTCTCGTTAGGTATGTAGTACAAGGTGGTCTCAAAAGCATGGTCATCCTGCAGCTCGCAAGCTTCTGCCTCTGATGGGATTACAGGCACCCCACACACACATCCTGCTTTCTGTGGGGTCTTGAAGAGGCTCCATCTTTGTCACAGTCGTCTCAGAGGCTGTCACTGAGCTCAGTAATGGCAGCTTTAGGATATGTGTAACTGGATGCCTGGTGGGTGGGCAACATGGTTCTAGGGCCTGCCCTGTCAGGTTTCATGTCTGGAAATGGCAGTGCAAGTGGGGGTGGGGCAGGTCTCAGAGCTGGTCCCTCGAGGAGCCACTGGGGACCAACTAATGAAGTCACTGCCCAGCCTTCAGGGTAACCTCAGCCCTGCCTCTCAGGAGACCAGGGCTCTCACTCTCAATCCCCTTGGTCCCTTGTGGGTCACAAACAAGGGCTTATGCTTTTGCCTTAGCTTTCCTGCAGATGCCAAGCTTCATATGGGGCCAGGATGACAGCCAGCCATGCATGGACCTTACACACACAGACACACACACACAGACACACACACACAGACACACACACAGACACACACAGACACACACACACACAGAGACACACACACACAGACACACACACAGACACACAGAGAGACACACACAGACACACACACTCACACACACAAAACAGAAAAGGAAGGAAGAACAAATGTCAATCAGCATTAAACAAAGGAAAAACCAGAAAGCAGTGAGGAGTGTAAGAGCCTACACCCAGGATCTAGTAGTCTCAGCTACTTCGGAGCCTGAGGCAGGAAGACCGTTTGAGTCTAGGAGGCTGAGGTCAGCCGGGACAATGGAAAGAGGCCCATTGGATATCTATATAAATAATACATAAATAAGACAGTAGCAAGTGTCAGAGTGCATAGGACATTGAAGAGGTGACTGTTTAAAAGTTTTGTTTCTTTTGTTTGTTTGTTTGTTTCAAGTAAGACCACTACTCAGACTGGCTGCCGCACTTTGCCAGCAGTGGCAAAGGTCAAAGCCAGTGCCCTGCCGGTGGCAGCGTGTGTCCTGTGACAGGTGGGCAGTGAGCAGTTGGGGAAAGGCTAGAGGGAGGGGCTGAGGGCCTAGCCACCCACCCACGCTGCCCCTCCCCAGCCCAGCAGCAGACAGACGCTCACGCTGATGATAGCCTGCTGCGCCTCGTTGTTGTGGACCAGCTTGGCACGCTCCAGGGCCTTCTCAAAGTTATTCACAGCCGACTCGAAGTCTCTCAGCTTCACTGGGGGGGGAGGGGGGGAGAAGGCAGAGAACAAACTGAGACGCACTGTGCCACTGGACAGAACCGCGGTCTGCCGGGTCCCATCGGAAGTCTGCGTCTGCAGGGATCGGCGCCAGATGACCACTGAGGAGCCCGGTCCAGACTTTGGAGGTATTCCCCGTCTGTGCAGCACTGAGGACGGGGACACAAGGACCAGCACTGCATCTCCCAGGCCCTCAGCGAGGGGAGAAACCTTAGGATAGGAACGGTTCACGAGATGTGTGCCTCCAAGGTGGCGACTGTAACCCCATCTGGAAATGGCTCTGGGAGAGGCCATCCACACTTTTAGGTAGCTGTCTGGAAATACTCTGCAGAGCCGGGGGAATGGCTCACTTGGTAGAGGCTATGATGCAGTAAGTCCTGGATTTGACTCCAAGCACTGCAGAAACTGGGAGTGGGGTTACGCACCTGTAACCCCAGAACTTGGGAGGTGGAAACCATGTAAGTGTAAGGTTGGCTATGTGTCAAGTTCAAGACCAGCCTGAGACTCATAAGACCCTGTCTCCTTTTCTTTCTTTCTTTTTTTTTTTAATACAAACAAAACAAAATGGGGAAGAGCCAAGTGGTGGTGACACGTGCCTTTAATCCTAGTGAGGCAGGTGGATCTCTCTGAGTGTGAGACCAGCCTGGTCTACACAGTGAGTTTCAGGACAGAAACCCTGTCTCTGGGAGTGGGGTGGGGGACCCAGCAACCAAAAAAAAAAAAAAAACAAAATAGTGAAAGATAGAGAGATGGTTCAGTGGGCAAAAGCATTTGCTATGTAAGCATGAGGACCTGAGTTCAAATCCTCAGTACCGATGTTAAAGCCAGGGGAGTTAAAGCCTGTAGCTGGAACGCTGGGATCCCAGTTCATTCACCAGCCAACCTGGCTGAAAGATCCTGAGAGGAAGTCACCGTGTGTCTTCCTCAGGTCTCTGCACATGTGTGCATAGGCACATGCACACACATGCGCACAACATATGCTGATCAGCATCATCTTTATCATCATCATCATTATCATCATCATCATCATCACCCCACTGGAGAGCAGGGAAACATGGAGAGATGGGTGTATACCATGGACAGCTACCTGAACCTCCGTTCCCCTCCTCTGATGGGATGGAGAACAAGTGGCTCAGCAGAGCTAGTGCTGGAGCTGAGCTTGGCCCAATTCGCTGAGTGACAGAGTGAACTGTGCCCTTTTAAAAAGGCCCCACGTGGCCCCTGGAGTGACGGCTCGGTGGAGACGCACACCGCCGGAGGAAACGAGTGAGCACCATTTTTACCCGGTTCTGAATCCCAGAAGCAAACACAATGACTGGCCTAGAAAGATATACCCCACGGCTGCGACAGTGGCAGAAGAGATATGGAAATAACCAGCCATTTTTTTTGGAGGGTGCGGGGAGGGGGTGGGTGTTTAAGGCCCCAGTCTACAAGATGGAATCCATAGCTCACACTGTTTCTGGGGCCCAGAACCTGTGGCCAGATAGGTGATAAGTCCCTAGGAGAGAGCACGCGACTGTTACTCTGCTGAATCAATCTAGCATCCACCGGACTCCTAACGACTGAGCACGCCCCTGGGCTCCAAGCCGAGAGCCTCCCTCTCACAGCAGAGGGCAGTGAACGCGGAGACCACGAACTAGACAACATGCAGAGGAGAAGAGGCGGCAGAGTGCCCGGACTGAGTGGGGTGACTACATCATCCCAAGTCTCAGGGATCGTCACAGGGGAGGGAGCAGGAGGATTGCTAAGAGGCAGATGGACAAGTGCAAGAAAATGGTGTTTTCTAAACACAACAGGGTAGCTGTGACACAAACACACAACAGTTAGGGCAGCTTGCGTAAGACTTGGACAAGTCTGAGCCACACAAAATCCCAACATGCGAGGGGAGAGATGGGACAATTTTTTCCCCCGAGACACCACCACCGAGAACACAGCCAGGTGGTGGTGGCGCATGCCTTTAATTCCAGCACTTGGGAGGCTGAGGCAGGCAGGTTTCTGAGTTCAAGGCCAACCTGGTCTACAGAGTGAGTTCCAGGACAGCCAGGGCTATAAAGAGAAACCCTGTCTCGGAAAAAAAAAATCAGTGAGACAGGTAGGTTGCTCACACTTGAAGGCAGGCCCCACACCCAGGAGTAGTTGGGAACCACAAATCGGACTTCATGGGTTAAAAGCAAAAGATAACACAAGGTTTGGGGGGAAGGGAAGTGGTGGTGAACCCGTGAGGAACTGGAGGAGGGGAGGTAAAATACGTTCTGTGAAATCTTTTTGGTTTTTTTTTTTTGTTTTTTGTTTTTTTTTTTTGAGACAGGATTTCTCTGTGTAGCCCTGGCTGTCCTAGAACTCACTCTGTAGACAAGGCTGGCCTTGAACTCAGACATCTGCCTGCCTCTGCCCCCCAGAGTGCTGGGATTACAGGTGTGCGCCACCACCGCCCGGCAAGGGTGAAGGTCAGTATGTGGCACAAGTTAAATTCCAGAAAATACACATTTTCTTTTTTGTTTGTTTTTTGTTTTCTGTTTTTTGTTTTTCGAGATGGGGTTTCTCTCTGTAGCTGTCCTGGAATTCACTCTGTAGACCAGGTTGGCCTCGAACTCAGAAATCTGCCTGCCTCTGCTTCCCAAGTGCTGGGATTAAAGGCGTGCACCACCACCACCTGGCATTTTGTGAAATCTTCAAAGAAAATAATAAAAATATTATTTAAAAATTAAAAAGGTGTGTGTGGGGGGGGCTGCAGAAATGGCTCAGCAGTTAAGAGCACTGACTGCTCTTCCAGAGAATCTGGGTTCAATTCCCAGCAACCACATGGTGGCTCACAACCATCTGTAATGGGATCTGACGCCCTCTTCTGGTGTGTCTGAAGACAGCTATAATTGTACTCATACATAAAATAAATAAATAAATCTTTAAAAAAGATTAAAACAAATCTGGGAGGCAGGGAGGCAGAGGCAGGAGGATCAGTGAGTTCAAGGCCAGCTTGGCCTACAGAGTGAGTTTCAGAACAACTAGGCTCCAGAGAGAAACTCTGTCTCAAAAAAACAAAACTGACCTACCAACTAAATTAATTCATTAATTCATCAAAACAAAGTAAGCAAACAGAGAACCAACCAACCAACCAAACAAACAAACAAAAATGAGTTGCTTGTCTCAAATTCTCAAAATCATAGTAAGATTGGAAGAGCAGAGAGGCTAGTCCAGCCCTCGGGACTGTTGCCTGGGGCAGGCCTGGCCTGGGAGAACGGCAGGACAGACGGACGGATATCTCTGAGCCCCTACCTTGGGCTTGGGCCACCAGAACACTGGCGTTCAGCTGCCACTCGAGGTCCCCTTCCTCCTCGGCGTACTGCTGAGACTTTTCACCGTAACTCTGGGCCTGCCACGCCTGGTCCAGCTCCAAGTAACAGCGGCCAATCTCATGGAAGAGCCAGGTCTTCTCCAGGGTGGTTTTGGCCAGAGGGATCTTCTCCTCCCACCTGGGGAAAAGAAGAACCAACCTGGTCAGCTCCTTCCCAGCTCTGGGCTCAGCGGTGGGAGGCCCAGGCTTCCCGTGGGAGCAGAAGAAAACCCATTCTTCCAATTTGGTCCAGAGCAGAATCGGTAAGTACCAGCATATTGCCAAAATGCCAGAGCTATTTTTGGTGACATCTATGGAGTCAAATTTGACATAACCTCTGAAAATAATGTTTGCAAAGGGCACCTGGGGGGAGGGGGGCTGGATGGATTGCTTAGTGGCAGAGTAATTGCTTTAGTATGCATGAGACCCAAAACTAATTCCAGCACTGCAAAGACCCAACAGTAAGAATGCAACAAAAGCAACTGAAATAACTCAAAAATAACTTTCCAGCATTACTGGGTTAGGCTCAGTGGCGCAGAACTGTGATTCCAAGCACCGGGAAGGCTGAGGCAAGAGAGTGAGTTCAAGTGCAGGCTGGACAACCGGTAGGAACCATATTCCTGTACACAGACACCAAGGGCATCCGACACCAAGTCACGTGACCCAGAAGGATTCATGGTGAACAAGTGTCAGAGGCCTGAAGGACGGTGTCTCTCCAGAAAGGGCAGCTGCATCCAAGGAAGCTGGCTCTCTGGGTCTGGGTTGTCTCTGAGGCTCCCTAGGGCTGTGCCCACCCACCCCACTGAACAGACAACCAACCTCAGGGTTAGACCTCAAACAGACCATCCGGGAAGTCGAGATGCAGTTCCTGTAAACCCGACACAGCCACACAGAGTCACACACACACACACACACACACACACACACACACACACATGGGAGGAACCCCTAAGGAAGTCACAAAGGTCCGTTGGCCTATCAGCTCTAAAACTAAGAGTCCCCTAGAGAAGAGCTCCGGGCTAGTGAGACAGACAGCTCCGTGGGGAAGGAAGGAGCTTGCCGGGCAAGCGTGGTGGCCTGAGCCTGGTCCCAGAGCCAGCGGAAGTGGGGATCTGACTCCACAAAGTCTTCCTCTGGCCATCACATGTAACAGTCAGACCCAAATGCCTGCTCCCCACTCTCACATCACACATATGACACACACAGTAATAATAAATAGTAAATAATAAATAATAATAAATTGAAAGTGAGTTCTTAGTTGGGCAGTGGTGGCGCATGCCTTTGATCCCAGCGGTCAGGAGGCAGAGGCAGGCAGATTTCTGAGAATTCAAGGCCAGTCTGTTTACAGAGTGAGTTCCAGGACAGCCATGCTACATAGAGAAACCCTGTCTAGAAAAACCGAAAAAAGAAAAGAAAAAAAGAGAGAAATTAATTCTTGAATTCTTGAGTCCTGACCTTCACTTTAGAATTTGAATTTCCATGGGTAAGGTCAAGTAATTTTTTGTCTAATTTTAATTGTTTTTATTTTTGGTGTGTGTGTGTGTGTGCACGTGTGTATGTGTGTGTGTATGTGTGTGTGTGTATGTATGTATGTGTATATTGTGTGTGTATATGTGTGTGTATATGTGTGTGCATGTGTGTGTATGTGTGTGTATGTGTGTATGTATGTGTATGTGTGTATGTGTATGTGTGTGTATGTATGTATGTATGTGTGTATGTATGTATGTGTGTGTATGTGTGTGTGTGTGTAGGTCATCTGGCCCTCCTTTCCTTTCCCCCTTTCTTCCTTCCTTCCTTCCTTCCTTCCTTCCTTCCTTCCTTCCTTCCTTCCTTGTCTTCCTCCTCTTCCTCTTCTTCCTTTTCCTCCTCCTCCTTTTCTCCAATAAGCTTTTGTTCTGTAGCTCTATCTGGCCCAGAACTGGCAATGCTCTTTCCTCAACCCCCTAAATAACTAGGATTACTTGCATGATCGGCCACACCCAGTTCTAAGCTCAGTTCATTTACTAATGCCTCTTTGTCTGGCTCTCTGTCCCCAGACAGGAATCCCAATGTGAGGGAAGGAAGTCGCAGTCCCAGGGTGGGAAAGGGGCAGTCTGTGTTACTTACGTGTCAATGGCTTGCTGGAATTTCCCAACTCTGGCAAAAACTCTGCCAATATTGTCAAGGGCTCTCGATTTTGCATCTGGAAGGTCACTGTGGAGAGGCAGCAAAAACAGACATTAAGTTGAAATCAGACACTATGGTGAAAAAGGCGAACACTAGGGCCCAGGCTCCAGGAATTTAGTGTTCCAAGGGGAAGCTGTCCAGGCTGGCAAGGCTGCATCACGCGGACCCATCTGTGCCCTTAGCCTGAGTCGGGCATCATCAGGGTCCTTCCAGGGTTCACAGCTTACAAAGATGTCCCTTTATTCCAGCAATTTTCCTTCTAGGCTTTACCTCAAGATAATGTAACAAGAACATCAATTAAAATGATTCTTATTTTAGAAACAACCCATCAGGGACGACTTAACAGTGGTAATTGGTTGGTGTGAATTGGTTGGTGTGAAAAAAGAGTTTATGATGTATGAAGTGGAAAAGTCATGCAGTGCTTGCTTAGCATCCGCAAGACCCTGAGCTTTCCCCAGCAACACAGGGGAAAATACATCTATGCGGGCCTATGCTTTCAAGATGGCGCAGGAAGGACATAGGGGCCATGAAATAGATGTGCATGCTTACACACACACACACACAGAGAGAGAGAGAGAGAGAGAGAGAGAGAGAGAGAGAGAGAGAGAGAAGAAGGAGGAGGAGGAGGAGGAGGAAGAAGAGGAGAAGGAGGAGGTGGAGACCCTGGTTTAGGAAAAGATACCATCTCAAAGGAATAGGCAGGAGGATGGAGGAGGATGGAGGAGGATGGAGGAGGATGGAGGAGGATAGAGTCCTCAGGACTGAGGAGGATGGAGAAAGATGAGGAGGATGGAGGAGGGTGGAGGAAGATGAAGAGGATGGAGGAAGGTGGAGGAGGATGGAGGGGGTGGAGGGGGTGGAGGAAGAGGGTGGAGGAGGGTGGTCTTTTCCAAGTTACTTACCATTTAAGGCCAAGATAGAGAGACAGAATAATAGAAAAATGAGACTGGCTAGCATCAGGTTACTTCCTGTTACCTTTCCCCTATAAGGATTAAGGCATAAAGAGACTCTTATTATCTTGCCAATTGAAACTGGCCCATTTATAGAACATGGCGGTCATCTCTGTAAGACTCTTTTCTTGGATCAACTGAACAGCAAGTGTAGTTTTAGCTTAGTAATGGGAAATTTAGCATTAGTGACTCCATTTTGATTTTTAACAGTCCTCAGTTACAGATCTGCTCCAATAGCACCTCACTCTTTCCCATCTTGGACTGGCTTCTCCACATCTTCTTTTCAGCACCTTTCTGTGAAGCCAGAGCCTGGCATGGTGGCACGTGGCAGAAGTCCCGACCTACCCAGTGGGCTGCAACAGAAGAATCACTTGAGCTAAGAGTTTGAGGCCAGCCTGGGCTATATAATAAGACTGTCATTTTAAAAACAAAAACAGCTCATCATAGCAGCTCATATATGTAACTCTAGCACTCATGAGGCTGAAGTAGAAGGATCAGGAGGTCAAGGCTAGCTTTGGCTACATTATGAGTTTGAGGTTATCCTGAGCTACATGAGACCCTGTCTCAAAAACAAAACCAAGCCAAACAAAACAAAAGAATATGACCCTTCGGTTGTCTGTCTGCAATGAAAATTAGACCTCATTCTAGCCTATGACTTTAGATCACCGTACTTCAAAGCAGCCCACCTAGCATGGCTAGAAGGTCATTCCTCAGACAGAATTTAACCTGTGACCTCAGCAACAGCCAAATCTAAGTGTGAGACTCCCCAGTGGCAGCTGCTTGCCCTCTGCACCCTTGATCCTCCCAAGCCTCCCTGGATAAAGGCACAGCCCCTGCTCACTCACCTCCCACCGAGGTCTCAGTTTGTAGCCTCAATGATAGAACACCAGGGCAAGCTCAAAGTCTCCCGTGGTGTGCCGCGTCTCAGCCCTTCTGTAAGAGCTCCTGGCATAGGAGACTGTCAAGTCTCTTTCATTCATTTAAAAACACTGAAAGGAGCTCTTGCTTTGAAAATCCTCTGTATGTGTCTAAGCACACATGTACATGTCTGTATGAGCATGCCACAATCCAGAACATACTCCAGGAAGGTCCCAGGGAAATGGGTGGGAGGTGGGGTAAGAGACTTCTGCACAGTTTTGAATCAAACCCAGCGTGGCAGAACCTTCTGTAAAGCCAAACTCCCTTCCAGGCATCAGCTGCCCATAGCCCTGGTCCCTAGCCTAGCGTAAAATCTCCAAATCCTCCATATGCCCATGTCTCTCTGCCAAGAATGGCCCTTACCCTCCTCTCGTCCAGTCCAAGCCTCCGGCCCCGTGTCCCCTCTCTGGCAGTATTCCTGTCTGTGTCTCTGTGGCTCCTCAGCCACAGTTTTCCTCAGCTGCCCTCACAGTCTGCCTAAGATAGGTTTTCCCTTGTAGAGTGGGCCCCCCCCGGGGCTAGGGCGGATGGCCCAGCGGTAGAGCCTGCCTAGCTTACACAAGGCCCTGGGTTGGGATCCCCAACACCACCAAAAATTTAAAAGAGAGAGTGAGTAATCTGCTGTGGTGTGACAGGTAAATCCTGTGGCTTCTTAATTTATTCATAATATTAATAAGAGAGCTGCTGAGAGTGGTGGTATACACCCTTCTGCCTTTAATCCCAGAACTCCAGAGGCAGATGCAGATGGATTTCTGGGAGTGCGGAGCCAGATTGGTCTAGACAATGAGTTCCAGGCAAGGCAGGGCTACATAGTGAGATCTTGTTTAAAAACAAAAGACAAAAATAAATAAATAAATAAATAAATAAATAAATAAATAAACGAAGGCTGAATGTGTGGCTCAGTGTTGAGTACTCGCCTGGCGTGCATGAGGCCAAGGTTCCAGCTCTACCATGTTCATAATGCAAGGACTGGGGAGATACACGAGACCCCATGTTTGATCCCCCAACCACCACACGAACTTAGCACGAAGATGCATGTCTATAATTCCAACAGCTAGGAAGTTAAGGAGTTTTTGATTGCGCTGGTGCACATCTGGCACGGTGGTGTATATCTCTTACGGAGTCTACAACCAGCCTCGGCTACATAGTGAAGTCAAGCCAACCCGGGCTACTTGAAATCCTACCTCAATTAAAACAACAACACACTCAGCGACAGGAAGACACATAAATCAAATCTACATCCACCCAAGAAATAAATAAGCGCTGGCGTACCTAGAAGCTTCTCGAACAAGTCATTGGCTAGTCTCTAAATGGCTGGAGAGAACGAGGGAGGGGTGCGTAGAACTCACTCAGGATGGAGTTTCCAGGTAGGGCCCTGTTTGCAGATGCTGAAAGGGCGGGAACTAGCCAGGCCAAGTGGCCTGAGCTTGTGATCCTAGCTCCCGGGAGAGAGAGGATGGGGAGCTAGAGGCCAGCCTGAAGAGACGTAGTGGAATCATGTCTCAAAACACACAGAAATAAAAAAGGAAGGAAGGTTGTTTAGAATACTGTACCCAGATACAACACTCTTGTTATGTGGCAAGAACTGGTAACAAGAGAGTGACTCTCTTCCCAAAGTCCAGTATCTTAGAGGACTGATAGGATACTGTCGGACGAGGAGGGACAGGGTGGGATTTCTGGGTCCTTTTCCTCCATCCCTACCCTCAAGTCAGGGTCAAAGGCTTTCCTAGCGTGAGACCCTGACCTTCAGGGTCTGATGGATGGGCGGGAGTGGCTTGACTGAGCAAGCTCTGTCGGAGGAGACAAAAGCAGCGCAGAGCTGGGATTCTTTCGATGGCCTCAGGCCGGAACGACCTGCACAGAGCTCTTTGCTGGCTGAGGCCCAAAGGAAGCTGTGCTGGCTGAGAGCAGCCTGCAGCCACTGGGTTTCCACTGGGTTCTTCTTTCATGGGAGAAGCCGAGGAAGCCCAGGGCGGGTGACCAGGACATGAGCAGGACCGCGGGAGGGAGATTCCTAGATGCCGCCCAGTTTTCCTCCAGGGGGTAGATGTTTAAGGTTCAGCGGTTCCTGGGGCAATATGTGTGGGACAGATGTAAGGGACAGACCAGACCGGGACTGGTTTCATGTGGGATTGCTTACAGGATGTTCAAAGAGAAAGAAAGGCCTTGGAGTCTGTTAAACAACAGGGTTGGGGCCTGTGAGAGAAGGGGAAAGATCTCTTGGAGACAGTGGCATCCCAGGGGGCTAGCTTTACATTTTTTTTTTCTTTTTGAGACAGAGTCTGACTATGTAGCCCTGACTGGCCTAGAACTCACAGGGATCTACCCACCTTTGCCTCCCAGGTGCTGTGATGAAGACACTCACAGTGCGCACACCTTTATTTAACCCTCGTGACCCCTGTCAGGTGGTATCATTAGGCCTTCAGTACAGGTGAGGAAACTGAGGGGACGAACAACTTAAATCCACACAGCTCTGAGTGACAGGGCTGGGAATCAAGGGCATGTCTGTCTCCAACTCCAGGTCTGTCCCACCGGCTTGCTCCATTCTAACAGCTGATAACTCGGTCTCCCTCCTTAGCCCTTAGGAGACATACAAGAAATTGTCCAGGAGAGGGTGGGTGGCATTGAGGGGCCTGGTGGCTAAGTGAGGTGAGGCTGGAGACAGTGTGCACAAGGCTGTGAGTGGCACTGCAGGCATGGCCTGGAAAGCATGTTTATTTTGGGAAGCCTTGAGTCTTGGGAAGAGTCCATTTCTGGCAGTGTTGGTAGCAGTATTATGATGGATACTAGGTATTTCCCTGTTAGTCAGCGGGGAAGGGGAGCTGTCAAAGGGCTGTGTGGCTTTGAAGATCTGTGGGAGCAGCGAGAGAGCAAGAGCGAGACAGAGACAGAGACAGACAGGAAGAGCAGCAGTGGTCTGAGGACACTGAGGCAGCGAGTCAAAGTGTAGAGTCTGAACAGGAAGTATCCCCCCAGAGGGCTCATGTGGTAAAGCATGGTCGCCACTTGGTGGCAGTATAGAGTAGCATAGAGAAGCCATTAGCTCAAGGGCAGCCAACAATGCACTGCAAACTGATTGGCTGGAGCCTGAGGAGTTCAGAACTGAGGGTGAGTGGTCACTGTAGCCAAGAAGGACTGACTCCAAAGGACTTAGGATCAGGATGCTCAGGCCTGGGGAGATGGTTCAGTGGGTGAAGGCGCTTGCTGCTAAAGCTCATGGCCTAAGTTGATCCTGGGACCTGCGTGGCAGGAGAAGTGATTCCCACAACTGTTCCTCCGATCACAGGAAAGCTCTGGCATCCATGTGTGCACACACATACAATGAATAAACGCACGAACAAATATATAGTAGATTTTTAAAAAGTTTCAGGACTCCCTGAACGTGATGGATTTCCCTGTCAAGAAGTTTCAAGTTGAGAACAGCTCACTTCAGGGAGATTGAACATCACTGTTTGATGGATACTAGGTACAGTCTTGGGTCTCTGTTTTTCTCGAGTGTGTGTGTATGTGTTGTGTGTACTTTTGTATGGTATGTGGTGTGTGAGTGTGTGTGTGTTGTCTCTGTGGGTATGTATGGTATGCCTATTTGTGTGGTGTATGTCTGTGCATGTGTATGATATGTCTATAAGTGTGTGTGGTTTCTGAGTATGTGTATGGTATGTTTGTGTGTATGTGTATTGTGTGGTGTGTCTGTTCCTTTGTATGGTATATGGTGTGTGAGAGTGTGTGTGGTTTGTGTTTGTGTCTGTGTATGGTATGCCTCTGTGTGTGTGTGTGTTTGTGTGTGTGGTGTGGTGTCTGTACATGTGTGTCTATACCTTTGTATGGTATGTGGTGTGTGAGTGTGTGTATGGTTTGTGTTTGTGTCTGTGCCTGTGTATGGTATATCTCTGTGTGTGTGTTTGTGTGTGTGTGGTGTGGTGTCTGTGCATGTGTATGGTATATCTCTCTGTGTGTCTGTGTGTATAGTATATCTGTATGTATGGAGTATATGTGTGTCTGTGTGTATGGCATTTCTCTGTATGTGTGTGTGAGGTGTGTGGTGTCTGTGCATGTATATGGTATATTGCTGTGTGTATCTGTGGATGGTATGTTTTTGTGTGTGTGGTGTCTGTGTGTGTCTGTGTGTATGGCATGTCTTTGTGTGTGTGTGTGTCTGTGAATGTGTATGGTATGGTATGTCTGTATGTGTGTCTGTTTGTGAACTGGAACTGACTGAGTCCAGGGCCTTGAACATGCTAGGCCATTGCCCTACCACTGAGCGGCATTCCCACCCCTACTGTCTCAAGTGCTTGGCCTGTACCTTTCTATCTAACCTCCCCTCCACCCCAGGGTGGGACGGCTGTACTGAGTGGAAACACTGAGACGGTGGTGAAGTGACCTGTCTCAGATCCTACAGCCTGGCTGCATCTACAGGACCCCAGACCTCATCCTCGGGGTCACCCCACGGTTCACTTAGCTTTGCCTCACTTTGCCCAGCTTCCTCTTGGCCCCTCTGTCACTCCAACCTTAAACTTCCTCCAGCCTCAGGCCTTTCCACAAGGCCAGCGTGCTGTACCCACACCCCCGCCCAGACATCCTCTCCTGAACTTTTTTTGTTTGTTTGTTTGGTTTGGTTTTTCAAGACAGGGTTTCTTTATGTAGCCCCGGCTGCCCTAGAACTCACTCTGTAGACCAGGCTGGCCTCGAACTCAGAAATCCGCCTGCCTCTGCCTCCCAAGTGCTGGGATTACAGGCGTGTGCCACCACCGCCCGGCTGACTTTTTGCTTTTGTAACAGGAGTACAATTGCAATTTAATAACTATGACTATGCCACCTTTTTCCCCCCTAGAAATCCAAACCTATATCTGGACATTGCTATGTTCCTAATGCCAAAAATATCTGGTATGCCTAGGGCCTGAAACAAAAATTAAAAAATAAACAAACACCAAGAGCCAGGCCACTGGGAGCTCACTGGAAATTTTAGCTATTATGATCCTGGTGTGTGATAAAAAAAAAAAAAAAAGCTACCAGCCTAGGTTTGCTTTCTACCCTCAGTCCTGAGTATTCAACCCCTACTTCCACTGGACTCTCCCTCAGGCCTGCCCTGCGGGACAGAAAGTAGGAACGACCTACGAGTAGCCCTGGCAAAGGCTCTCAGAGGCCTAGGGACCTTGGCCACCGCAGGGCACTCACTGTTCCTTGGCGATCTCCAGGTCCTTTCTGTGACTCTGCAAGGCAGCCACCATCTGCCCCATCTCAATCTGGGCGTTGCCTATGCAGCTGTACAAGTTCCCGACCAGTTCATCCTTGTTGGGTACCTCGTCTTGGTTCCATTCTAGAACCTTCTTCAGTACTTTCTCAGCTTTTTGGAGGCTCCCATCGGCACTGCCGCTGGTCAACACTGGGGAGAGAAGGAGTTGACACGGAGGTCAACTCCGTGTTGATGGACTGACTCCTCCCAGATAATTTCCATCCAAAGGTCAGCAGAGGACGAGGCTCGGGCTCCGAGGCTCCGGCTATCATGGTGCCTCTCCCCATTCTCCAACCCCGAGAATACTACCCACACATGTCAATGTCCTCTAGGCTCTTGAGGATGTAGTGGGCTGTCTGCGAGGGGCTGCGTTTCCGGTCCCTCAGCCACTTCTCTTGCATCAGCTTCCGGTCTCGCTCCCGGGCATAGATGGGCTTCTGCTGCCTCCAGAAGTTGCTGCGGGTGTCCAGGTAGTTGATACCAGTCATGATGAGGTCCTCCACGGTCAGGCCACTCTTGATGGTGCCTTTGATGAGATCTGTGGAGAGGCATCAAGGAGGTCACACACGTAGGGGAGTCACCGATTCTCCGTTCTCTAGTTGGAGCCCCTGCTGTAGGGCCCTGTAAGGACCTCTGCCTGAAGATGCCCCAGAAGTGAGGAAATGGGAGTTTGTGGGTGGCGATGGAAAGCCAGGGGGACATTCTTGGTACAAGCCTTGTTGTGGCAAAATAAGAGGGACAAGAAGGGTCTCTTGGACAATTTTCTGAGAAGCCTGTTCTCAAGGGTCCCTCCTTTTAAGCTGTGTCCTCAGGGAATAATAAAAAAGAGTCTGAATATGAACCTTGGTCCTCGTTACCAGTCCTAGTGGAGCAACCGGGTGCCAGGTAAGCTGGTGCATGCTGGGAGCTGTAGGGGTGTGCCTTCATCCTATCTACTGTGTGGCCATGGCCAGAGCTTAGGGCCAACTGAAATGACGCAAGGTCACTTGGGATTACGCTCAGGCCACTCCTGCCCTCCATGCCAGGCCCTCTAGAGACCAGGAAGCCTTTAGGCTCGTTACCAAGGAGATGTGCCAACAGTAAAGTTGTGTGCCAAAACCCTGCAGAGAAGCCTGCAGTTGACCTCAGGAAACCAGCTCTGGAGAGAGGGTGCTTGTTTCCAGGGTGTCCCCTGTTCAGGCTTATCAGTTCAGAGCAATACTCCCATGCCAGGTTAGTGGGAGGCCTGAGTTTGAGGGTTCTGTCAGCGTGGTGTGATGGACTGGATTCTGTAGGTGACGCCACCACGGACTTGCTTGTCACCTTGGACATTCGGTGAATTCTATTTCCTTGTCTATGAAATGAGGGATGAACCAGACGATGTCTCAGAACATGTAGTCCTGACGTGTTCAGATCCCACCACCTGTCCGTCAGGTTCTTTTACCCACCGTACAGACTACAGTGATGTTTGTGATTTGCCTCTTGAATGTCCTTCCCTTAATGGCCTTATATGTTAAGGCTTGGTTCCTAGCCAGTGTACTACTGGAATATGGTGGAAGAACATTTAGGAAGAAGAATCTATTGTCAGGAAGTTACGCTCTCTGGGGGCATGCCTTCCAATGCGGGCTATCGGAATCTCTGCTCCTTCCTCTTTTGCTATACTTTCTGGCCTACTGGGTGCTCCCTGTACAATGTTCTGTCTCACCGACAGGCCCTGAAACCTGAATACCTATGAAATTTCTGAAACTTTAAGCCAAAAAAAAATTTTTTTTTGAAAAAGGGTCACACTATATAGCCCTGGCTGTCTTGGAACTTGCTACATTGACTAGACTGGCCTTGAACTCACAGAGACCCACCTGCTTCTTTTGGGATGAAAGGTATGGGTCACTGTATCAGACCGGCATCTTTCCTTCTTACAAGCTGATTATCTCAGGTGTTCCGTCACAGTGACGTAAGCTTGACAAAGGAGCCTACATACTGAAAAGTGGGGATCCCGAGTGTGGACTTCTTGGGTTCAGATACAAGCAGAAGCATGTTGCCTAGCCTCCTGTGACCTCAGTCGGGTGAGAACGCTCTATGACCCTTCTATAGGTCTGGGTTGGCTGCGTTCCGAGACAGGCTGTCCCTTAAGCTCCCACCCACTGCCCCAGCCCTGCCAGCAACAGGTCTGAAACCTTCATCCAGAAGAAGCTTCTCTAGATACTCCTTGTCCACATACAGTTCCCCGAGCAGCTGCCGAACTGTCTTCTCGCTCTTGAGCGAGCCCTTCCGCTTGATTTCATGCTTGGTGTTGTAAGAGAGGTGCTTTACAGGTAGATGCTTCTGTTGGGCTTTCTTACTCTGGAAAATGGAGGGACATCCAAGGGAGCCTCAGTAAGGAGGAGCTCAGAGAAAGCAGTGTGGATTGAGAGCCTGAGACTCCAAGGTCCTGTTCCTGCAAGACCCTCTGCGGCCGGAGAACCATGAAATACGCTTGGTCGGGTCTGGCTGGATTCCCAAGATACCTCAGGAGCTGCGGCGGAATCTCATGGTGGCCCATGATGGGCAGAAGTGACATGTCCCCAGTGGTATGTTACTAGGGTTTTGAAGGTACAAGTGGTCTCAGAACCAGGCACCTTACCTCTGCTTGCTTGCTTAAGAAGGAGAGGTCTCCTTTGTTCTCCAGCTTAATTGAAGAAGGACCTGCAGGACAGAGGCTGGGACTGAGCAGGGCCAAGCCTCTCAGGCGTGACCGATCACATACTTTTATGTGGAAATGGCTACCTTTGGCAGGGAGATGGCAGAGGCCTTGGCCTCAAGCCACCCTAAAACAGGAATGGTGCAGGGTGGTTGGTAAAACACTGTCCTAGACACTAGATGATCTCCACTAGCCCAAGGCCACAGCAGCCAGATTTCCAAATACAGAGAGATCTGGGATTAAGGGAGACTCTGTTACATGCTATTTCCACAGTTTGCTATCCACAGAGACGAGTTCTCACTCACCTCCTTGTTCACTCTGCTGTGGAGCTGACAGATAAAATTAGCCCTTAGTATGGTGAGGGAGGAGCCAGCCTCAGAAAGGCTGGACTCAGAACCCAACTCTAGTCTATGTATGTCTTCAGAAAGGACAACTTCAAAGCAGCCCATCTAGTGTGCCTAGCGGATCACTCCTCAGACAGAATTTAACCTGTGACCTCAGCAACAGCCAAATCTAAGCGTGAGACTCCCCGGTGGTAACCGCTTGCACTCTGCACTTTGACCCTCCCAGGCCTACCAGGATAAAGACAGAACCCCAGTGCTCACTCACTTCCCACGGAGTTGTTGATGGCTTCCTGGGCTTTCTGAATTCCTACTTTGAATTCCCGATCAGGTCTCAGTTTGTAGCCTCGATGATAGAACACGAGGGCAAACTCAAAGTCTCCCATGGTGTACAGCGTCTCAGCCTTCTGTAAGATCCCCTGGAATGAAAGACAGTCAAACCCAGATGGAGAGACAAGACCTTAAAGGACTTGTATGGTGGGATGGGTGGGGTCTCAGGTCGGAGGTCAAGGTTGGAACAGGAGAGGCAGGGAGGCAGGCCAGGCGAGCACTGAAGAGGAAAGGGCACCAGACACCAAGTGATCCAGCTGGTTCTTCAACCCCCAGTAACCAGAATCTGCTGTGATGGAAATGTCGAAAGCCACACTGAGCTCTCCCATCCGGCAGTCACCTTGCAGAAAGTCGGGTCATTCTGAAGTGAGGCTTCAGCGTCATTCAAGGATTTCTCTAAGTCTCCCATCTTCAGGTAGCACTTGGAGCGGGCAACCAGGCAATTCTTATCTCCGCTTTGAAGGTGAAGAGCCTGCCAAAGGGAAGCGCTCTGATGGGCAGACGCCAGGAAGAGCAGGGCGGGAGCCTGACCCGGAAGGGTGGTCTGCCACCTACGGCAGTTTCCAGGGGACCCTCCAGGTCAGTACACAGACTCCTGCCTCCGAGTCTCATCAGATGCAAACAGCCCCACCCACTGACTCAGCGAACATGAACATCTGTATGTGACTGATCGCAGAGAAGGCTCTATCTCGGCTCCTGAGGAAGCCACTCACCGGTTAAGACAGAGGAATTGGCTGGGCTGAGGATCCATGACTTTCTGCCCAATCCTTCCAGCAGTACAACTTCAAGATGGTTTATGTCTACCAAGTTCAACAAACTTCAGTTGGCTGCATACGTTTGCAATGTAAATGTCAAAGGCTGATATAAACCGAATAGATTTTAGGACCGTCTAAAACTCGGGTTACTCATCCCCTGGCCTCTGTGTGCAAGGATTAGAACGCAGGGCTTTATGAATGTCGGAGCAAGTTCTCTACCTTTGGATTGGACCCAGCCCACATCTTCCCTTGCTCTCCTTCCCTTCTTCCCTCTCTGTCTTTCTGGTTTGTTGGAATTTCGTTGTTGTTCGGTTTGGTTTAGAGAGATAATTTCAAACTGTAGCCTTGACTGGCCTGGAGCTTGCTATGTAGATAGACCAACTGGGCCATGCTCCTGCTTCTACCTCATGGATGCTGGGAGTACAGGCATGTACCCCCATACCCAGTCCTCCTCTGATTTCTTCAGTCTTTGGAGTAGTTATAGATGGATTATAGATGTACGCTGTCACACCTGGCTTGAGCCTCCTCCTTCCTCCTCCTCTACTTCTTTATGTAGTAAACTGAGAATTATCGCTATTTTGGGGAACTAAGAAGCCTAACCCTAACCTTAACCCTAACCCTAATCCCTGAGGAAGACAAAAGCCATCTGGAGGTCCTAGTATAAGATGGGCACTTCTCTTGCCCCCATGTCCTGCCATGCCATCTTTCTTTCTTTCTTTCTTTCTTTCTTTCTTTCTTTCTTTCTTTCTTTCTTTCTTTCTTTCTTTCTTTCTTTCCTTCCTTTCTTCCTTCCTTCCTTCCTTCCTTTTTTTTTTTTTTTGGTTTTTTGGATTTGTTTGTTTGTTTTGAGACAGGGTTTCTCTGTATAGCCCTGGCTGCCCTGGAACTCACTCTGTAGATCAGGCTGGTCTCGAACTCAGAAATCTGCCTGCCTCTGCCTCCCAAGTGCTGGGATCACAGGCGTGTGCCACCAATGCCTGGCTCCTCTCTTTTTTTAAAAAAAAAATTAATTTTGCAGCCAGGCAGTGGTGGCATACACCTTTAATCCCAGAACTTGGGAGGTAAAGGCAGGCAGATTTCTGAGTTTGAGGCCAGCCTGGTCTACAGAGTGAGTTCTAGGACAGCCAGGGCTACACAGAGAAACCCTGTCTCAAAAACAAAAACAAAAACAAAAACAAAAATGTGTACGTGTTGGCCCATGTGATTCTATGCATGCAACAGTACAGCTCAGAGAACAACCTAGAAGACGTTGTTCCCTCCCACTATGTGGGTATGGGCATCAAATTCAGCTCATCAAGCTTGGCCAAATGTAGCCGTATCCTCTGAGCCATCGTTGCCAGCCCTGCCAGCCCTGTCTGTATATGTCTTGAGACAGGGCTTCACATGATCCATGATGGCCTCAGCCTCATCATGTAGCTGAGGCTGCCCCTGTCCTCCTGATCATCTGACTTAGCCTCCTTAAGTGCTACAGTGACAAGCAGAGGAGTCGTCACACCCAGCTGTGCCCTGTCACCTTCCTACTGAGATCGGTACAGTTGTGGTAAATGTCTGTCCCTGTCCTGGAGTAACCAAGACAGAAGAGAACATGCCCCCAAGGGAAGGTGGCTCCGCACTAGAAAAGGTGTGTGTGTGTGTGGGGGGGGGGAGGCAGGCAGGAGACCCTGGTCCCCTAGGCGTCAGACAAGGGCCGCCCTCTTTAAGACCTTCCTCCTTTTCTAGGAAGAGGAAGCAGTTGCTATCTTTCCTAGAATGGGAGGACTTCTAACCTGCCCTTAGGGTCATCTCTGCCTTCTGTCTCAGCTGCTCTGGGACCAGACAACTCCAGGGGAGAGGGGAATGCAGAAGCAACAGGGCTCCTAACTCCATCTGCCCACCAGGCCAGCATTTCTTTAGGAGGCTGTGACTAGGGAAAGAGATGGAAGACTGGGGGGACGGCAGAGAAAGTCTACTTGAGGGAAGTCTTGGGATTGGTTTAGCGGGCTGACACTCCATTTAAGGGTTTGCTTTAATTTGGTTCTTTTGAAACAGTTTTGCCAGTTTAGCTCAGGTGTGTCTTGAGCTCGCTATGCAGCCCAGGCTGGCCCCAAACTCAAAATCCTCCTGTCTCAGCACCATGAATATGGGATTACAAGTACCACCATGCCTTCGGAAATAAGTGGAGCTGGGTGTGGTGGTGCACACCTTCAGTTCTCTGGTGCATACTGAGGAGGCAGAGGGAAGCGGATCCCTGAGTTCAGGATAGGGCGGTTTACAGAGCAAATTCCAGGCTGGCCAGGGCTATTACAGAGAAATTCTGTCTTGAAAAAAGAAAAGAAAGAAAGAAGAAAAAAAGGGAAGGAAGGGGAAGGGAAGGAAGGAAGGAAGAAGTAGGCTACGGGCTCTTCATGTTACTCAGTAGAAGAGCAATTGGCAAGCACGCGGGGTTGGAGCCTCAGTACCCAAAAAGAAAAATCCAGTTTCTAGTGACGGAAATGGTTCTTTTGTCCTGGAGGCAGACTCTCCAGTATCCCACACTGGCCCTGGACTTGCTAAGTAGCCATAGATGATCTTACATCTCTGTTCCTCCTGCCTCTACCTGCCAGCTGCTGGGACTGAAGGTGTGGGACAACACACTCAAAAGCAGGATCAAACCAGAGCTCCGTGCGCACTAGGCCAACACTCTGTACCCAACTCAGCAGCGCTGTCTCCAGCCCTGCAAAGGACATGGTTATCAGAACACCTTGCAGTATGAAGGTTGGGCACCTCAGGCAAATAGAATCTGAATGCTCGGCTCCGACGATCCTTCCTTCACTACTCCATCTAGTTCAGTGTACTGACCTTGGGCGTGTTACCTAACTTCTATATCCACTTCCTCATCTATACAAAGAAAAGACAAGAGTATCCTGCTCCACTCCCCACCCCCCAGAAGTGCACTGTGCTTAGAGCTGTGAGTCTAGTATCCTAAAACAACTCCCAATCCCCTTAGGGTACAATGGTGTCATTTTCAATACGTTTGCTACAATACATGCTAACTTTGCCAACCGCTTTCTTACCGGAAGCCTGTGCCAGAGACTTCTACATTTAGCCTCTCCCGCAATCTGCAGCACAGGATGGGAGACTGAGTTTATCAAGAGAAAGGCAATCACGAAACTAAAGAAAGGGGGGGTGGGGAGGAGCCTGGAGAGATGGCTCAGTGGTTAAGAACACCGACTGCTCTTCCAAAGGTCCTGAGTTCAAATCCCAGCAACCACACGGTGGCTCACAACCATCTGTAATGAGATCTGACTCCCTCTTCTGGGGTGTCTGAAGGCAGCTACAGTGTGCTTACATATAATAAATAAATAAACTTAAAGAAAAAAGAAACTAAAGAACGGTAATGATTGGTCACTTTTTATCACAAACTGGCAGATGTTAGTGAGAAACAAGAGAAAAAGGCAGGAGTCCGGGCTTATCTGTGACAGTGGTGTATCACGGGAACCAGGAGTATTAGACACAAAATGGATCTCAGGGCACGGTGGTAAAAAAAAATTGACTGACTGCTCTTCCAGAGGACCCAGGTTCAAGTCCCAGCACCTACATGGCCGCTCAAATCCCTCAGTAACTCCTCCACTTCTAGAGGATCTGATGTCCACTTCTGCACTCTATGGGGGA
This sequence comes from Apodemus sylvaticus, assembly GCF_947179515.1. Lineage (NCBI taxonomy): Eukaryota > Metazoa > Chordata > Mammalia > Rodentia > Muridae > Apodemus > Apodemus sylvaticus. The sequence continues at coordinate 22,435,605 of NC_067481.1, forward strand.
AAGTATGCATGCGGTGCACGCATAAACATGCAGGCAAAACATCCATCACATACAAATATTTTTCTTTAAGTGGCGAAGTGTGTGTGGGGGTGGGGTGCGTGGCGCTATAGTGTTGGTTTATTGGTTGACAGCACTTACTACTCTTGCAGAGGACTCGGGTCTGGATCCCAGCACCCACTTCGTGCTCCAACTCCAGTTCCAAGGGATCCAATTCCTTCTTGTGTCTTCTAAAGGTACCAGGCATGCATGTGGCATACATACACATACGCGCACGCGTGTGCACACACACACACACACACCTTTCATCAACAACAAAATGGTGGTGGGTCCAGGTAGCGAGTGGAGTTCCAGCACTCCAGAGGTCAACTGAAAGATTGGGAGCTGGACTCCGGAATCCATAAGGAGGGCAACTTCCTTTCAAAACGGAAGTTGGGAATGAGGGCGCACATCTGAAGTCATCTCTCAGGAAGTAGAGGTAGTTCGAAACCACCCTGGTCTACAGAACAAGTGTCTATCTCACTCAAAGAGGAGTGGAGGTGGGGAAGAGAGAGAGAGAGGAAAGAAGAGAAAAAAGAAGAGGGAAGAGGAGGAGGGAGGGAAAAGGAAAAAGGGGGAGGAGGAAGAGAGGGAAAGGAGAGGAGAAAAGGAACAAGGAAAAGAGGAAGGCGAAGCAGTGATAGGTTCAAGGCGCGACTCACGTTGGTAAAGCTTTGAATGGCCTTAGAGAACTCCCCGCATAGATAAAGCCTCTCGCCCTCTGCCATGTAAGAGGGAAAGGTGCTTCTCAAGGTATCAGCTTCGCCGTCTGACATGGTCACCCGACTTTTGGATATTTTGAAGCAGATCCAGAAAGGGAAAGAAGCTGGAGAATCACTGGCTTGGTTTGTGGCAGCCCGGTCTCTTAGCAACCCAGAGAGATAGTCTGACTTCCGGTTTCTCCCCTCCCCTGGCGGTGTTAGGATCCCGGGCGAGCCTGCCCAGTGTGCTCATGCGCCTGTGTGGCCACGCTGCGCACACCGGTCAGACAAGTGCCGAGCGCGTGGCGGGCGGCTGCAGGGCGGTGGCGCTCCAGAGTGATCGCTGTTGCTCATAGGTTGCTACCCCCACCCCCCACCCCCCGTTGCCACGTGGAAAGCCTCTCAGACAAAGCAAGCCAAGAAAATGAGAATTGAAGGCAAAATTCCAAGTAGGATTAAGGCTTAAGCTCCCCAGGTCCCATCAGGAAGGAGAGAGAATTTTGAACTTGGAGTCAGAGGGCTTGGGCAGCCTTCTCTCTTGTCATTTCCTAGCTGCGTGATCCTTGACCGAGCACATTAGGGAACTGAAAAGGACGTGCTCTACCTGCCAAATGAACATGAAAATAATAGAGTCCCCAGGGACGTGAGGATTTGCATGAGAATGCAATGGAAAGTGTGATGGGTTTAGCTTTCAATTTCACATATTTATTGAACATTTTAATAGCAAGACTGAACTAAGGTCTAGCCTGACATCGGTTTCCAGAGATTCGGGACTAATGGCAGTGGAGATAACTCAGTTGGTAAAGTGTTTGCCAAGCACGCGGCTCTCTGTTTCAATTTCCTCAAACCTGGTGCAGTCCAGTGTGATGACGCTGTATTAGCCAGCTCTGGAGAGACAGAAACAGGCACATTCCTGAAGTGTCTCCAAGCATCCACACTCACATGTGCACAAGCACACACATGTTCACACACATTTTAAAAAGTAGTATCTCCAAGTTACCATAATACCTCGAATAGCTAGCTCAACTATACTGTTTTGTTTTGTTTTTTTTAAAAAAAAAAAAAAACAAAAAAACAAGGTTTAGTCCCTAAAGGTGACTGTGAGTTAATCAGGAACGTTGTCTTTTGTTTTTTAATTTGCTGGTGGGGATCTCTCTTTTTTTTTTTACATGTGTTTTGGCTGCATATATACCATATGCATGCCTATGGAGATCAGAAGAGGGTATTAGATTCCCTGGAACTGGAGTTACATGAGATTTTGAGCCACCATTTTGGTGCCAGGAGTCGAACACGGGTCTTCTGCAAGAGCAGCCAGTGCTCTTAACCCCTGAGCCATTTCTTCAGCCCAGAATCTTTTTTTTTCTTTTTTCTTTTTTTTGGTTTTTTTTCAAGACAGGGTTTCTCTGTATAGCCCTGGCTGTTCTAGAACTCACCCTGTAGACCAGGCTGGCCTCAACCTCAGAAATCCTCCTGCCTCTGCCTCCCAGAATGCTTGGATTACAGGCGTGCGCCACTACCGCCCGGCTTCAGCCCAGAATCTTGTCTTAAATTGTCTTTCCAGAATTCAGTTGAGCCTGTCTTTTTTTGGTTTTTGGTTTTTGGTTTTTGGTTTTTTGGATTTGATTTTTTTTCAAGACAGGGTTTCTCTGTATAGCCCTGGCTGTCCTAGAACTCACTCTGTAGACCAGAGCCAGTCTTTTTGACCTGGGTCTTTAATTTTCTTACTCCAGAGACAGAGGTAGGAGGTTGTTTTATGAGATCCAGGCTTCCTGGACTCCATAACAAGTTCCAGGCCAGCCCTGGCTACAGAGTGAGTCTCAAACACAAAAACAGAAACAGAATCCAGTTTAATGGCATATATATTAGGAACAGAACCCTGCTGATCGGCACACAGCAGGAGCGCAGCAAGCCGTTTTCAGTCTTTAAAAAGGATGTCCTTGCTGACAAATGTATAAACACAAATGAGCACAACAGCTGTAATCCCAGCACTTGAGACACAGAAGCAGGAGGATTGCCACGAGTTCAAGGCTGCCTCAGGTTACATAGTGAGGCGAAGGCTAGCCCAAGTAATAGGGGAGTCTCGGTCTCAAACCACCATAACTGATTATTTGGGAAAATGTGGTAAAATCAGAGAATTCCATTAGTGTCAATTCCCTTGTTGTAGTTTTTATAAGTTTTCAAGATTACCATTGGGGGAAATGATAAAGGAGCACCTAACCTGGGCATGGTTCTGGTGGTGCACACAGACTGTCCCAGGCCAGAGAAAGACGGTGTTCTGGGGCTTGAGGATAGCCAGGGCTACTTGGCAAGGCTTTAAATCAAAAGCAAAACGAAACCAAGCAAACTAGAATACGCAAGATAGCTGGGTGGTGGTGGTACACGCCTTTAATCCCAGCACTCTGGGAGGCAGAAGCAGGCGGATTTCTGAGTTCGAGGCCAGCCTGGTCTACAGAGTGAGTTCCAGGACAGCCAAGACTACACAGAAAAACCCTGTTTCGGAAAAAACAAACAAACAAACAAACAAAAACAAAAACAAAAAAAAACAAAAGAAAAAAGTGATAATAAGTAGGATACCTTTATATTAGTTCTTAGAACTGCACACTAATCTGCAGTTTGATTTAGAAGATGGCTGTCTTTTGGGGGGCTAGAGAAATGGCTCAGTGATTAAAAGTGTGTGCTGCTAGCCAGGCGGTGGTGGCGCATGCCTGTAATCCCAGCACTCTGGGAGGCAGAAGCAGGCAGATTTCTGAGTTCGAGACCAGCCTGGTCTACAGAGTGAGTTCCAGGACAGCCAAGACTACACAGAAAAACCCTGTCTTGAAAAAACTAAATCCAAAAAACAAAAAAAAAAAACAAAAGTGTGTGCTGCTCATGGACTGGATCAGTGTTTGGTTCCCAGCATCCATGTCTGGGGGTTCACAGGCCCCTGCATCTCTGGTCCTCCTGAGATCTGATGTCACGGGCCTCCAGCACATCTGCACTTGGGTCTTCAGGAATCCAGAGACGGTAAAGCTGCTCTTTTCTGAAGCTATGCTGTATGTGTGTATATGTGTGTTTGTGTGTGTGTGTGTGTGTGTGTGTGTGTGTACTACCATGTTGGTGCTGGGATTTGAACCTGGGTCCTGTAGAAGAGCAGCCAGTATTCTTTTGTTTGTTTGTTTGTTTATTTAATGTATATGAGTACACTGTAGCTGTCTTCAGACACACCAGAAGAGGGTATCGGATCCCATTACAGATGGTCGTGAGCCACCATGTGGTTGCTGGGAATTGAACTCAGGACATCCAGAAGCACAGTCAGTGCTCTTAACCTCTGAGCCATCTCTCCAGCCCAGCAGCCAGTATTCTTAACTGCTGAGCTGCTGAACTATCCCTCCAGCCCTGAGAGAGAGAGAAAGGAAGAGAGAGAGAGAGAGAGAGAGAAAGAGAGAGAGAGAGAGAGAGAGAAACATGTATAGAAGCTTTATTTGTAGTAGGCACAAACAAACCAGAAATATTTCCATGCTATGTGAATGGTTTGTCTGGATGGACTACTGCTCAGAATGAAAACAATGCTCTGACACGTGTTTAATATAGGTGACCCTTCGAAGACACAAAACAAAAACAAACAGAAAAAGCAATTGCATGAGCTCTGTATTGTAGCGCTCTGCTGTAAAGCCAACCATTGGAAGACCAAGGAAGAAGAACTGATAGACTGAACCTAGTCTGGGCTATATTGAGAGATCTTCTGATCCCTTGACATAAAATATCACAATGATAGTAAAATATGACTTGCAATAGATATAAAATTCTAGAAAATGTAAACTAATCTATATTTTCCTGAATGCAAATAGCAGTTGCCTAGGAAGTCACCTGGTGACAGGTTAGGGAGGGGTAAGCTACAGAGAAGTCATTAGGGAAGTGTTTAGAGATGAAAATGATGTGTGTAGCCTGGTGGTGCTAATGGCCACATGTGGTAAAACTCATAGAATTACTCAAATGACATCTGTGCAGGTCAGTTTGGGTTTTGCTCTCTTGTTAGCCCCGCCCCTTTTCTTTTAGTGCTAGAGATCACACCTAGGGCAGAGTGCATGCCGTGAAGCGCTCTACCATCATCTATCTGTCCCTAGTGCTGTTTTCTCTTTTTATTTTGTATCATGGGCTGATTGATGATTGACTGGATGACAGACTGTATCATATGTCCCCATCTGCTCTTGAAGTCCTTGAGTAACTGCGGATGACCTTGTGCTTCTCATCCTGGTTCTCAGCTTTGGAATGCTGGGATTGCAGGTATGTACTGCAACATCAGGTTTATGTATTGTTAGAGAGCAAATCCAGGATTTGGGGCGCGCTAGGCAAGCAGTATATCAGCTGAGCTACATGTACAGCCTTTTTCTTTGTATTTTTGAAACAGGGTGCTAAATTTCCCCAGGCTGGCCTTGTAACTCTCTCTCTCTCTCTCTCTCTCTCTCTCTCTCTCTCTCTCTCTCCTCTCCTCTCCTCTCCTCTTTCCCCCCCCCCCTCTGCCCCAGATAGGCTTTGAGCTGGCAAATCCACTGCCTCTGTCTCCAGAGTAGCTGGGATTACTGTATCACCAAGCCCAACTCCCAAGTGCAGTTTACCATACATTAATTACATTTCAATGAAGCTATTTTATTGTATGTGAATAGGGGTTTTGCTTGCATGTGTATCTGTGCACCATTTGCATGCCTGGTACCCACAGGGGCCAGAAAAGGCTATCAGACGCCCTGGTACTGGAGTTACAGATAGTTGTAGCTGCCATGTGGGTGCTGGGTATTGAATCCATGTCCTCTGCAAGAGCAGCCAGTGCTTCAGCAGGTTAAAACCTCTGAGCCATTTCTGCAACCTGGAGTTAGCAACTTTACCTGTTATATTCACTATTGTTGAGATTTTCCTTCCTTCCTTCCTTCCTTCCTTCCTTCCTTCCTTCCTTCCTTCCTTCCTTCCTTCTTCTTTCCTTCCTTCTTTCTGTTCTTTCTCTCTCTTTCTCTCTCTCTTTCTCTCTTTCTTTCTTTCTGTCTTTCTTTCTTTCTTTCTTTCTTTCTTTCTTTCTTTCTTTCTTTCTTTCTTTCCTTCTTTCTTTCTTTTCTTTCTTTCTTTCTTTCTTTCAACATTGAGAAAAGTTTTATTACAGTTTCAAAGGAAATCCCCAGGCCAGACAATGTGAGCAGCTGCCAGGAAGAGGGAGACAGAGAAGGAAAGGAGAAAAGGCCTTTGAGTTCAACCGGCATGGAGGTCAGACACATGGTGGACAAACATCTGCATGTCAGAGATGGGTGCTTTAGAGAAAGAAGGAGCCGGGAGTTGATGGCGCACGCCTTTAATCCCAGCACTTGGGAGGCAGAGGCAGGCGGATTTCTAAGTTTGAGGCCAGCCTGGTCTACAGAGTGAGTTCCAGGATAGCCAGGGGGTACACAGAGAAACCCTGTCTTGAAACAAACAAACAAACAAACAAACAAACAAAAAAGAAAGAAAGAAAGAAGGAAAAGGTACAAAGTATCAGAGGAGTCATTCTTGGACTTTAGCTAGACCCTAAAAGGAAAAGGTAGAAGCTATGGGGGTGGGTGGGGGGTGCATGCCCTTAATCCCAGCACTGAGGAAGCAGAGGCAGGAGAATCTCTATGAGTTTGAGAACAGCCAGATCTACATAGCAAACTCCAGGACACCCAAGAATACATAGAGAAATCCTGTCTCAAATAACAACATCAAAGAAAGAAAAGAAAGGGAAAGAAAAGAAGGAAGGATGGAAGGAAAGAAGGAAGGAAGGAAGGAAGGAAGGAAGGAAGGAAGGAAGGAAGGAAGGAAGGAAGGAAGGAGCAGAGGAGAAGAAATAAAAGTCTTGTCTTTCTGACTTAGAAAGTCTAGGTCAGGGCAGACCCTGCACAGCCTTATGGTGGCTCCAGGGGACTGCCATTTATTTGTCTTTTGAAACAGGACTTGTCTAGAGAGCCCAAGGTATTAGAATTCACAACTCTTCTGCCTCAATCTCCTGAATACTGGGATCACAGGCAGGTACCATCATGCCTGGCTCTGCTGTTGCTGGCTCTTTATTTGTTTCTCCTAATGAGTAGAGAGAGATGTTGGGCATCTTCTCATGTGCTAATTAACATCCTCTGTATACCTTCCTTGAGCAAGTAAATAGTCTCATCTTTCAGCCATTTCTCATTTGGGCTATCAGTTTATGAATTGTGGATGAATTGCCTACACATCAGTATAAATGTGTCTCTTTTTGTGATGGAGCCTGGTACATTGAGACAGGCTCTTATACTGTTGTCTAGACGGGCCTGGAACTCAAGACAATCCTTCTGCCTCACTCTCCTGAGTGCTGAAATTACAGGGATGAAACAGAACCTTGTTTTCTACGGCCCTCTGCTGTCCACTTGGCCTTTGCGAGTCAGCCATGTTGGTGCACACAAGCTGTTTACCTAGCTTGCTATAGTCCATCCATCCATCCTTTGCAGAAGAAGAGCTGGGCTCTAGTTTGGGGTCACGTTAAATTGTGCTGTAGGGACAACTTCACAAGTGTTTCCTGGCACATGGGTGTGTGAGATTCTCAAGAATGTATAACTAGGAGTGGACCTTGGGGTTCTTTGAGATTGTGATTTTTACCAGGTAGTGACAGTTTCCAAAAGACTTGCACCTACTCTCCATCTGCAGTCAGGATCCTTCCTTAGGTCTCAGTTTCTCTTTGGAAAATAAGAGTTCAGATGGTTGGATTTCTTTTTCTTTTTTATCTTTCCTTCCTTCCTTTTTTTCTTGCATGTGTATGCATGTTAGTTTACATGCATGTATATGTGTATGTGCGCCCAGGCTAGAGGAGTACATTGGGTCTTCTGCTTTGTCAGTTTAGTCCCTTGAGATTGGATCTGGAATCAGGCTGGCAGTCAGTAAAGCCCCAGTGATCTTGTCTCTGTCCCCTGATCATGCTAGGGTTACAGATATATGTGGCCACACCCAACTTTTTAGGTGGGTGCTGGGGATTCCAACTCTTCTCTCATGATAGCACCTCAAGTGTTTTATCTGTTGAGTCATCTCCCAAATGAGCCATCTCCTCATCCCTCAGTGGTTGGATTTCTGACTCTTTTGGTTCTGATATTCTTGGAATACGTGGGTCAAGGAGCTCTGAAGAAGAGGCAGCGTAAGGGTGGAAGCATCCTTAAGGAAGGAAGTTAAGAGTGTGGATATGCAGTATACCCTATAAGCTTATGTGTCGGAGGAGGCATGGTACCCAGTTGCTGGTGATCTTTTGTGAGGAGTTTGGGCCTAGCTGGAGGAGGTAGATCTGTGGCGGTGAGCTATAGGATATATTACACATCTTTCTTCACCTGGTCCTCTTTAGGCTTTGGTTTCACCATGGTCTCTTCTTGGCTTCCTAGAGGTGAATAGCTTCTGCCTTGTGTTTTCTGCTACCATGATATTTTGCCTCACCTCACCTTGGGCCCAAAGCAATGGGTTCAGCAGGCCTTGGATTGACACCTTGGAAACCGTGAACCAAAATAAACCTTTCTTTCTTTTAGCTGCTTTAGATATTTGTCTCAGGAACAAAGAGAGGAGAAACAGCTAGGATGCGGCTGCCAGACATTCTTGCGGAACACATTGTCTTAAACTCTTCTTTTTTAATTAATTAATTCATTCATTCATTCATTTGAGCGTGTGTGTGTGTGTGTTTGTGTGTGTGTGTGTGTGTGTGTTCATGCTCACCACTTGTTAGAGTAAAATTTGTAGGAGTCAGTTCTCTCAGCCTTCGTGAGGGTTCCAGTGTTCAAATTCAGATTATCAGGGCTTGTAGCAAGCAGCTTTATATGCTGGGCTGTCTCAACACTATTTTTTTAATTAAAACATATAAGCATTTTATTTACGATTATAGTGTGTAAGCATGATGGGGCTGTATCTTGCTGACTGTGCATGCTGCATCTGTGGCGGTTAGAGGACAGCATTGTGGAACAGTTTTTCTCTGCCTACACGGATTCTGGGGATCAAAGGCAGATGGTCAGTCATGCTAGGCAAGTGCTTTTACTCACTGGGCCCTAAACTTCTTTTTCTTTTTTTAAAATATCTTATTTATTTATTTATTTATTTATTTATTTATTTATTTATTGTATATGAGTACACTGTAGCTGTCTTCAGACACAACAGAAGAGGGCATCGGATCCCATTACAGATGGTTGTGAGCCACCATGTGGTTGCTGGGAATTGAACTCAGGACCTCTGGAAGAGCAGTCAGTGCTCTTAACCACTGAGCCATCTCTCCAGCCCGGGTCCTAAACTTCTAAGAGTAAGTACTGAGTAGCAACATTGGCCTTGACACCAAGGCTTCTGCCTACCCTTAAGATAATTTCTAACCAGGGAACACAGGGAAGGGAGACAAATAGCAAAAATGATAATGTTTTTCTGAGATAAGGTTTAGTGCATTATCTGTAAGTCAAGAGTAAGTTATCCGTGTGAATAGGCGTGGTTAGGCAGGCTCTTCTGAAAGCGAAGACAGGGACATATCTGGTGAGGAGAAGGTAATGGCAGACAGGGAGATGGGGAGGGGTGGGGCAGACATGGGGTGACTCTGGAAAGGAACACTGTTCCCTGAGTACTGATGTGGCATCCTGGAGGGACAGTTGCTGCTCAATGAACTGGGAAGATTGTCACTTTAGCTCCCTAGTGGACAGCCATTGTCAGACAAGGAAGAGGGACTCTAGCTATACTTCGGGGGGGGGGGGGGAAGGGGGCTTCTCCAGGATACACTCACTTGGCTACAATGGCAGTCTGCTCAGTACTGGGGGGACATGAGCAGTGACTATTATCCTGGCACTGCATGGGGTGGAGCTCAATATATCTGCAGAAGTCTTGACTCCAGCTTTCCCAAGAGGTGCCTTAGACCCAGATGCGCTCAGGAAGGCCCTGTTGACTGCCTCCTGTTCTTATTGTTTCCCCTTCAATTGCTGCCTTCCCATCCCCAATTTCTAGCCAAGGATGACTTTGAAAGCCTGATCTCCTGCCTCTACTGGGGATTACAGCCATGTTTTACCATATCTCATGGTTTAGTTGGTGCTCTGTCCATGACAGGCAAGCACTTTTTGTTTTTTAAATATATTAGCCTTGGACTGGTTTGTATGTTTCTACTTCCCAAATTCTGGAATTAAACGTGTGTGGTACCAACTCTAGCTCTTCTTGCTTTATTTATTTATTTATTTATTTATTTGTTTATTTATTTATTGTTTTTTCGAGACAGGGTTTCTCTGTGTAGCCCTGGCTGTCCTGGAACTAACTCTGTAGACCAGGCTGGCCTCGAACTCAGAAATCTGCCTGCCTCTGCCTCCCAGAGTGCTGGGATTACAGGCGTGCGCCACTACCACCCAGCTGAAAAAATATTTTTTGTGTTGGTTTTTACAGACAGGGTTTCTCTGTGTAGCCCTGGCTGTCCTGGAACTCACTCTGTAGACCAGGCTGACCTTTCTTCCTTCCTTAAAATAGTATATAGTCCAGGCTAAACTGGAACTCGCTATGTAGATCAGGCTGGCCCTAAGTTTGAGGTGCTCCTGCCTCTGACTCTTGAGTATCGGAGTACCACGGGCCCACATGATCCTTATGTCCCAATCGCTTTATTGGCACATCCATTTCAGTGTTGATCCAGTGATGTGGCCAGTGAGTCACTAACATGTGCCTAGGCACTGGGGATAAATAGTGAGATGAGGAAGCCCCACCCGACAGGATCTCACTTCCCTCCTTCAGCTACTGCAGGTTGTAGGGCCAAGGACAGGAACTTAGTGATGAGATCATGACAAAGGCATTGTGGTGGTTTGAATAAGAATGGACTCTTTTGGCTCATATATTTTGATTGTTAGTCATCTGCAGGCATATACCTTTCTCAACCTACTTTTTTTTTAAACTTTATTTATTTAATGTATGAGTGCTCTGCTGCATATACCTTTGCCTCCCTGAAGAGGGCGTCAGATTCCCCTATAGATGGTTGTGAGCCACCATGTGATTGCTAGGAATTGAACTCAGGACCTCTGGAAGAACAACCAGTGCTCTCAACCGCTGAGCCATCTCTCCAGCCCTCAACCTACTTTAATAAGGGTTCAACCTCCTCTCTAGCCTACCACTCACCAGAAGGAGTGAAAAAGAAACATTATTAGGATTTGGGGGAAGTGGACCTGTTTAGAAATAGTTCCTTGGGGCGATTCCAATCTTCATTGTTTTCAGTCCAGTCCACTGGCAAACACCACACATGAATCAGCAAAGGCAGTTCAATCCAGAAGAAACTGACAGGCTCGCCAACTGGTTTAAGTCTGAGGAAGTGGAAAGAAGCCACAGGAACCTCATGAGAAGTTTTTTGATGAGTTTCTCTCTATGAACATAGTCACCACAAGCCAAACTCAGCAACGTCATGTAGTATAAGGCAAACCAATACATTAGTGTTGTCAGTGAAGACTCAAGTGGTGGAGCAAAGCAAACCAATGTTAGAGCTCCCGCTGTTTGCGGGGTCGTATTTATATTATTTCTAAATATCACTAGCCCTTTCCACGTGTCTTCTATAACAAAACATCCTTTCACCTGAGTCTGCTTCAGTGAAACATTCTTTCATCTGTTTGACATGAAAAACATCATTTGACATGACTCTCCAAAGAAACCAGAAGCCTCCACTTCAGTAGGCAAGGAGTGGCACTACTTTAGAAGGATAGAAGGTGTGGCCTTAGAAGCCGGCCGTGGTGGTGCACACCGTAATCCCAGCACTCTGGGAGGCAGAGGTAGGCAGATTTCTGAGTTTGAGGCCAGCCTGGTCTACAGAGTGAGTTCCAGGATAGCCAGGACTTCACAGAGAAACCCTGTCTCGAAAAAACAAAAAGACAAAATAAATAAATACATAAATAATACATAAATAAATAAATGTTGTCCTTGGTTTAGTCGGGCAGTGGTGGCGCACGCCTGTAATCCCAGCACTCTGGGAGGCAGAGGCAGGCGGATTTTTGAGTTCGAGGCCAGCCTGGTCTACAGAGTGAGTTCCAGGACAGCCAGCTCTCTCTCTCTCTCTCTCTCTCTCTCTCTCTCTCTCTCTCTCTCTCTCTCTCTCTCTCTGAAAAAAAAAAAAAAAAACAAACCAAATCCAAAAAACCAAAAAAAAAAAAAAAAAAAAAAGAGTTGCCTTGGTCATGGTGTCTCTTCACAGCAGTAAAACCCTAACTAAGACACAGATCTCTAATGAAAAGGAGTAGTCTGAACAAGGAAAATTAAAAACTGTAGTTTGAAGAGAAAAGAAGCATCAGGAAATGTAAATGGAGTTAAGTTCAGTGCTCATGGAGATACAGAGTTTAAAGAACAGTCTGGTGCTAAATGGAATAAAGGAAGCGGTGACCTCAGGGCAAGACCCTGCCCAGCTAAGCTTCCAACTTGTGAAAAGGATTTAAAGAAAAGCTTAAGTGAAGGAAATCACTAATTACAGAAAGCCAATGCAGATGCAACTGAACAATGGAGGCTCGTTCCAGCTACTGCAAGCAGCAGAATTTGGCAGCTTTGTCCACAGGGTTCTGGATTTAGAGTCAAAGACACAAGAAAGGCATTGTAGAATGTTCCTCTGCAGCTAAGGAAAGCTGCTGAGGCTAGGCATACACCAAGGGTGTCCCTGTATAGAGGCCCAGACAGGCCATTGTGTGAAGCTAAAGCCTCAATTGCTTTGGAAACCCCAAAATGGTGGAGATGCCAGAGCCATGAGGTAATCTGCCAAGGAGAGCTGCTAACAGGGAGAGGATCCAGCCCAAGAGAAAAGTGTGTTGCAGTCAACAAAGCTGAAAGGAGTTGGGGATCTAAAGAGCGCTTTGACATGAGACACAGGGATGCAGAATTTGTAGTCTTGCTTTGGTCCAGTATTTCCTCGCTAGGCTCCCTTTTTTCCCTTTCGGAATTGTAATGTATATTCTGTGCCATTGTATGTTGGAAGTATGTGATTTGCTTTTTAATTTTAATTTTACAGGGGTTACAGTTAAGATTGTGTTGGGTCTCCAAAGAAACTTGGATCTTTGAACTTCTAAATATTGTTGAGACTCTGATAGGCAATTGAGACTTTTGAAGTTAGACTGAATGCATGTTTTGCATTGTTGTGGCCATGGAGTGGTTTTGATGGTTTAATAAGATTGGCCTCCATTGGCTCATATATTTGAATTCTTTTTGTTTGTTTGTTTGTTTTGTTTTTGTTTTTTGAGACAGGGTTTTTCTGTGTAGCTCTGGCTGTCCTGGAACTCACTCTGTAGACCAGGCTGGCTTCGAACTCAGAGATCTGCCTGCCTCTGCCTCCCAAGTGCCGGGATTAAAGGCGTGTGCCACCACTTCCCGGCTTGAATTCTTAATCATCAGGGAGAGGCACTGCTTGAGAAGGATAGGAGTTGAGGCCTTGTTGGAGTAGGTGTGGCCTTGTTGGAGGAAGTGTGTCACTAGGGGTGGGCTTTGAGAGTTCAAAACCCCAAGCCAGACCCAGTGACTCTCTCCCCTCCCTGTGGATCCAGATGTAGAACTCTCAGCTACTGCTCCAGCACCATGTCTGCCTGCATGCTGCCATGCCTCCCGCCATGACAGTAATGGACGAAACCTCTAAAACTGCAGCAAGCCCCAACCAAATGCTCTCTTTTCTAAGAGCTGGTTGTGGTGTCTCTTCACAACAATAGAACACTAAGACAGGTAGATTGTTTATCTGCAAACTGACATTAATGCTCAGCTCAAGCTGTGGCCATGAGGAACATCTGCTAGAACCCTTGTCTTCTGTTGCGTTGCTGCTCAATAAATTAGTTGAAGTGAGCCGGGTCATGCCTTTAACTACAGTACTAAAAGCAGACAGGCAGGTATCTGTGACTTACAGGCCATAGTGAGCCCAAGCCAGCCAGGGCTGCACAACGAATACAAACAAAACCGAAAAATAATTAGCTGAAGATGATTAAAATCTAGGAGGGAGCCACTTGCCAGTCTAAGACCTTTGGAATGGAAGAGTTCCCAAAACCTGAGCATGGGAATTAGTGCTTATAACCTTCTATAATGCCGTAGACCTGCCCGGAAGAGGCTGAGGGTGATTATAATGGGGAAAAGCAAAAGATTTGAAGCTTTTGAATAAGATACCAGAACAGTTAGACGATGGTGCCTGGCTTGATTAGCACAGATCAAGGAACCTCTCTGGTATCTCACATAGCTATTTTTCCTTCCTCTCTGTTTCCCTTTCTTTTTTTGGAGACAGAGCCACTAAACAACCATGTATCCAAGGATAGATCTTTGCCTCTGTTTCCCAAGTGCTAGAATTAAATATAGACTTGTGCCACCATGCCTAGCTTCCACCAGATACTTTCTTTTTTCTCTTAACTTATTGTGATGGTTTGTCTATGCTCAGAATGGGGAGTGGCACTATTAGAAGGTTTGGCCCTGTTCAAGTAGGTACGGCCTTTTTAGAGTAGGTGTGAGCTGTGGGTGTGGGCTTTAATACTCTCATCCTAGCTGCCTGGAAGTTAGTCTTCCACTTGCAGCCTTCAGATGGAGATGTAGAACTCTCAGCTCCTCTTGCACCATGCCTGCCTGGATGCTGCAGTGCTCTTGCTCTGACTATAATGGACTGAACCTCTGAACCTGTAAGCCAGCTCCAATTAAATATTGTCCTTGTAAGAGTTGCCTTGTTCATGGTTCACAGCAGTAAAACCCTAACTAAGACACTTAGTTTCCTTTCTCTTTTCTAAAACCAGCCCAGCCCATGCCTAATAGGGCTTTGATGAGGTGGGTGGGTAGGGGTGCTCGATCCTTCAGCAAATATTTGTTGAGTACTTCGTAAGTGCCAAGGCCTTATTCAAAGTGCTCTAAGGTCAGCAAAGAAGGAAATGTCAGGATTCCATCATCAGGTACAAAATATAGCCCTGAAGAATAACTTAATAAAAATGGAATTGAAGGAGCCAAGGGCAAGTGCAGTTTGACACTTTAAAAAACTTTGTGTTGATTCTTTTCGAATTTCACATCAGGCACTCCAATCCCATCCATCTTCCTGTCCCCCTTAGTGTCAACCATTGGAATGCTCCATCAAAAAGAAAATTAAAACAAATCAAAGCATCTCACTGTGGAAGCTGTCGTGTGTCACATAGTATACCCTTTCATCCACACTTCTTTACCTGCACATGTTCATTGCAATGTGTCATTGGTTTGGTTAGAGGCCTTTGGCTTCTGCTACACTATCAATACTGGAGATTCCTTGGAAAATCCTCCCAGAGATCTTGATGTTGGCCTGTAGAGATCCTGCAGCTTTGGATCTGCAGGACCAACTCCAGTTGTTCCAGTGGTGCAAACATTGGGTTGATGTTGGGGTGGGCCAACTCAAAGCCCTGGATTCGGACCTGGGTGGTAGCTGAGTTGGTTAGGTCACCAGCTCTTCTGTACCACATCACCAGGGCGAGCTTCAGGCAATTTGCAAATTTTATTGATTTTGCCAAATCGACATTAAAAAAAAAGCTTATAGTTGTTTCTTACCTGGATACTTGTTTGTTTAGGAGTGTTATTTATTTGATTTTTTTTGTTTCTTTTTTTCCCCTTTTTTGCTTGTTTGTTTTTCAAGACAGGGTTTCTCTGTGTAGCCTTTGCTATCCTGGAACTCACTCTGTAGACCAGGCTGGCCTTGAACTCAAAGATTCTCCTGCCTTTGCCTCCCAAGTGCTGGGATTACAGGCGTGCACCACCACTGCCTGGCCATCAAAAGCTCTTAACAGCTGAGACATCTCTCTAGCTCCAATGTTTTGTTTTGCTTGGACAAAATCTTACTGTATAGCTAAGGCTTTCGTCAAACTCCTCATCATCCTTCCTGGGACTCCTGAATGCTGAGAGTATTGGGTTACCTTCCCAAGGCCGCTGTTCTCCACCATTGAGTGGGGACCCTTTAGAAGGGCTTTGAATGACAAAGGAGTTGCATATCAGATATTCTGCATATAAGATATTTAAATTATGATTCATAACAGTAGCAATATTACAGTTATGAAGTAGCAACAAAATAATTTTATGGTTGGGGGTCACTACAACATGAGGAACTGTATTAAAGGGTCACAACATTAGAAAGTTTGAGAACACTGCCCCACCACATTCTGTTGGAAATTCCTTTTTCTTTTCTTCTTTTTTTGTTTGTTTGGTGTTGTGTTGTTTTTTTTCTGTGTATAGACCAGGCTATCCTGGAACAGGCTATCCTGGCCTCGAACTCACAGAGATCTACCTGCCTCTGCCTCTCAAGTGCTGGGACTAAAGGTGTGTGCCATCATGCTGGACTGAAGGTTATTTTTTCTAACCAAAGGGATAGTTGTGTCGTAGACCAGGCTGCCTGAAACTGATAGAGATCCACCTGGGGGCACAGACACTACAGTGTGTGTATGTGGAGGTCAGAGGACAACTTTGTGGAACCGTTCTTCAGTTGTCTTTATGCGGGTTTGGCCATGGAACTCACATCACCCTTGCATAGCAAGTCTTTTACCTGCTGAGCCATTTTTCTGGGACACGCCACAGGTGATCCACATTAACTACAGTCTTCTGGCTAGCCTGTGACGACTAGCTAGTCCCAAGGGTCCACATAGTTATTCCAGCATTTGGGAAGCAGAGGCAGGAGGATGGGCGTTCTAAGTTATTCTCTATATTTATACAACAAGTTTAAGAACAACCTGGGCTACAAGTTACCCTGTCTCAAACAGCAAACAAACAAATGGCACTAAAAAAAAATCTGAATTGCAGTCCTCCGGGGCTTGAATTTGAGTAATTTCAGAGAAGATATTTACTTAGGGAGAAGTGATCCCTCACAAAGATCTGGGTAGGCTCTAGGCTCCTCCCTCAATTTCAGGAGCAAGGGGCACTATAAACTGTTATTTCTAAAGAATGAGTATGAGGGAAGGGACCAAAAAAATGACATCATCAAGAAGCACACGCTGGTCAAGCATGGGTATAAGTTCAGCTAGCCACAGGCTGGCTGAAAAGGGCCTGGGAGTGGGGGGAATGAGTTCGCCCAGGAGAGTGTTGCAACATTGTTGCAGGGAGCTTTTGACCCAGGGTTTTTGCCAGGGGCACAGCCATGCTGATTCTCTGCACCCTGGGCTGACGCATCACCTGAGCTGATTAGAGGATGATTCTGGCCTCCTTCCTAGAGCTGGAAAATTGTTAGTTTCTGGGACCGTGTCCGGGAAGACATACTGGGACTAAGGGAAAAGCAAGAGAAGCTTCCGTCTGATTTCAAATGTTCTGCCCCACAAGTTCTAGGGTACCTGTTAGACTGGGCGCTCCAGTTTTGGTTTTAGAAAATATGTTCTATCTCTCACAAGTAACAAAAAAGAGGAGGCTGTTCATTGCTTTCGGTGTCTTAGTTTGAGGTTGGGGGTGGGAGAAAGAGGTTGGGCAGGTATGGCCCCAGTCCTAGGTTTTAATCTCAGATAAATGATCAGCTCCGCCCAGATCTGCGCTCAGGTGAGCCTGTAAGAGGACTCGCATTGGGACTGGCGTCCTTCTGGCCTCACTAGTTTACCCCTTCGTCCAATCTATGGACAAAGTCTGATTGTGCAGCGTGGTCATGTAATCTGGCTCTAGTAAATTCCATGGGGAGAGTTCCAGGAGCGGAGAGGTGACACGTGTGCAAGGAAAGCAGACTTAGCTTTCAAAAGCAGGTCTAACGCACTGGGTTTGGTGTGGCAGCTCACAAGAGTCTGGGATAAGAATGTCAGTTGCTCCCATGGGAGGGAGGAAGGGGACGCCAGGTCCTGCAATAAGTGCTACAGCCTTTTGGGCCAACAACCCCCTCCCTCAGCTACCCAACCCAGCGGCTGGCCGGCCCAGCCCCTGAAGCGATCAGGCCACAGCCCCCAGCCTCGTAGGTTCTCCTCCTAGAGCCGCCCGGCCCATCTCCCCATCCCAGGCCCCGCCCACGGTCCCGCCCACTTCCAGGACTACAAGTCCCATCGGCCCCGGGTCAGGCCTGAGGGCGGGGCCACCTCAGCAGCGAATGGGGAGGAGCCTAGAGCTCAGGCTACGGAACGCGTGTGCCCAATCGCCGGGCTGCTTGGCCTGTGAGCTGATGGGGGGCGGGGAGGAGCCCGCTTGGGCCGGGACAAAAGCCGGATCCCGGGCAGCTCCAGGCGGCTGGAGCGATCCAGAGAGTTGGGGTGAGCTGGTGCTTACGGACAGAGAGCCGCACTCGGGCTTTCTCGAAGAGGTGAGTACCGCAATCGTAGGCGCGGGTGCGACCACCCAGTACCCACTGAGCTTCCTGCTTCCCTCCCCCAACCCGGAACCACCTCCGGGCTCGCTGGCTGGGCGCTCCCGCGCGCTCCCTGCACCTGCTCGGAAGTTTTGTGCGGATCTCAGCTTTATAGTAGTCTTCGCCCCAGCCGCGGGCCGCGTGTCTACACCCTCCCAATCATTTTCTAGTTCCTGGGAGTTTGTACATTGCTTGCCACCGACCTTGCTTCTCCTCCCTCCTCCGGATTTGCCTTTGAGCGGTCCTGCTTCTCAGCTCCACCCAGGACCAGCTCTCGAGTCTTCTCGGGCTTTTTTGGGACACTTTTTTGGGCCCCATTCGGGTTCCCCACCGGATGCCGGGGCAGGCAGAAGAGATGGCGGTGGCTATTCTCCCCACGCCGGCCGCTCGCAGGCCGGACCCAAGCAGGCCCGTCCTGTTAGTTCTGTGGTGAATCCTTTAAGCTCTATGTCGAAGTGGAGGGAGCGGGCCCTGGCCACGCGGGGTTGTGCTGTTTCAGAGTGCCTGAGGCCTTGCTGCGAGGACTTGGCACCGGAGCGGCGGCGCTGGATGGGCTCTCCCTGCTAAGGAGCTCCCTACTGGTGCAGCCCCCAAACAACAGATGGTCGGAGTGCCCAGGAGTCTGGATGAGACAAGCTCCTAGGGTGTGTGTATAAGTGTGCGTGTGTGCGCGCGCGCGTGTATGCAAAGGATGCTACCTCTGCCTCCTGTCAGGCCTGGCAGAGGTCTGGTCCCCAAAGCCTGCTGCTTTCACCAGTCTTGAAGTTCTGCCATGAGGAATCCCTCCTGATATAATTTTGGAAAGGACAGCATAAGGCACTTTAGTCTGCCAGTCCACCCTGTCTGTCCCCGCATTAACTTTGAGCAGTATTTTGGGTTTCTTTAATATGGAGAGATAACTTCCCCGGAAGGATCATTTCCACCTCTTAGAAAGCTGCTTAAACGTACCCCCCATCCAGGAGGGGGGGAAGCAGGCGGTAAAAGGAGGCCTTGAAGACAGAGTAGCTGCTGTTTTTAATCTCCATTTAGACACTGTCTGCTACAGCAGCGAAATACTCAAGAGAATTCTGCCCCGTTCTTTGCTAAGGGTTTGCTTGCTTGTCGCCCCCTCCTCCTCCAGTCCTTAAAGTGAGAGTGTTTTGTGGATCCTAAGAACCATCCTCATGGGTTCCCGAGGAGCCTTCATAAAAGGCAGGCTTCATTCATTCCTCCTTCTCTCTGGGCTGCTCCTGGAGCCTGTGTGAGTGAATTTAGTCCTGGGTTACTCAGGAAAATAGCCCATTCAACTCAAAAGCCCCCTTTCTCGGAAAGACAGAGAGACAGACAAAGACAGAGACAATGTGAATGTGTGTTTATATATGTACATGTGCATTTGGATTCTTGGGCATCGTTTCCCATGAAGAGTTTGCAGGGTATTGTCACCAGGTAACAGTTTGTTGGGGGGAGTGGGAGCTCAGCTCTGCTGTGAAACCATCCATCACAAATTTGACAGCATGATCAGCGGCTGAGAAAGGGTTTGGGGTGTGTTGGGGGGGTCCCCAATCCCTGGTTTGGATGCACTTTGTCTCACTGTTCCTAATAACAGAAGTTTTCACATGTTTGAGTATGGGCAAACTTCCCTCGGGTTTTTCAGGCTTTTTAGATTCTGGAAGAACCTCAAAGATCTGTTGCTCTTGAGAGCAAGGAATCGATGATGAGTGAAGTTTTGATTGATCTCTAGCAGGCCTCCCTGGATGTATGAGCTGCCCTGCAGAGAAGCCAGGCCCTTCGTCCAGTTATTCTATGAGTCCTTTGTCTCAGCCTTTCCAGCTAAGTCACACAGCTCTGGTGGCCCATCTTGTTTTTGTAAACTGGCAAACCGTTCCTATATTATCTGCCTGTTATTTTTTTTTTTTCCTCCTGACCGGAGATGTCCCTCCACCCCACCTGGCACCATCTCATGCAGATGGACTCTTAAGATCTGAGACGTAAAACAATTGTCATTTCCTTCAGTTGCCTGAGGTTGTACTTTTTCCTTCATTCTTCCCTTAGTTAGGTCTTGGGTCTGTTTTGGGAGGTACTACATTCTGGGGACTGTGGTCAGTCTTCTGTCAACTGGCTTATGAGGAGGCCTAGCTGAGGGGCTTCCTTTCTCCTGAAGTGTGTTATCCTATTTGTTGAAGGTGCATGAATGGCAGGAAGTGGTTAGCGCTGCCCCCTCCTCTTTCTGACAAAGGTGCCCTGGGCTGCATTCTGTCTGGGAGGTGGGTAGGGGTGGGTGTGCCCATTCGATTTCAGGACCTGTTTTTCTGGTCTGAGTCAAGAAGGTTGGGAAATGGAACTGGAGTGGGTGGGGGTGGAGGACTCTGGGGCAGTGGGGCTGGTTGGGGCGCCTCCTTCAGAAACAGAGAGTTCCAAGCCATCCCAGAAGCCCCTTTCTGGCTACCCACTTTGAGCCAGAGCCCAAGCTGAGTGTGCCCATTGTGGTGAGTTAAGAAAGAGAGAGGCAGCCTAGCCAGGCCTAGCATCTGAAGCCTCTCCAGCGTGGCCTGTTGGCAGGGGACTGAGTTCACTGTAGCCCTGTGACACTTGCCTTCCCCAGGCTTGGAGAGAACCCTCACCTTCTGGGATGTATCAGCCAACCAGCTCCTTAACTCCCCCTCCTCACAAGTACTTGACTTTCTCCCTTGAGCAAATTTAACAGCTTCCATTCTGGCCCTTTGGGAGAGCCAGGGGCAGCTTGGCTTGATCTAGGCAGGCACTTGGCATGACTGTGTTTCCTTTCTCCATCTCTTCTCAGTGTTCTCCACAAGCTGCTCTGGAGGAGTATGGGTGTGTCTGGCAAGGTAGTGGGGCAGGAAGGATGAGAGAATTTTCCTTGTAGACTCTCCTGAGTTGAAGGGGGCCAATCTTGGGAGAAATGGTCTTTCTGTTGGGCTACAGTAGCTGTTTCCTAGAGAATTAGTTGTAAGAGTGTTAAGAATCAAATCCTAACTGGTGAATCGGGTTTCTTGGGCAAGTTCACCCGCTCCCTCTGGATTTTGATTCTTCATCGAAGAAATGGAATTACGAATCTTAGTGGACTTGATGCACTCCCATGATAAGTTATTTTTTGTAGTACTGGGGAGCAGTCCCAGGGCCGTATGCGTGCTGGGCAAATACTGCCAATGAGTTTTCTCTGCACGTCACCAAAGATAGCTTCTGCCTTCTCCCCAGTCCTGGCTCAGTTAAGGAATGACTAGGACAGGGTGGTCCCCAGAGAGACCTCTGTTTTGCTTAGAGGGTTTTGCTCCAAGCTCACAGCTGAGATGACTCAGTGGGGTGGATGGGATGATCTGTAGGTCACACATCCCTCCCTTGTGACTGCTATGTACTTGGAGGTGGGAGTCTGGAGTCCCAGTAGGTAACTCCTTCCTTCCACCCCACCAGGGCCTGTACTCTATCAGGGGACAGGGGATATATGTGAGTCAGGCTGGGGGTGGGGTGGGGGGAATGAAACCTGGGGAGAAATAAGGCCAGCAGTGTTCTTCACAGGTCATAGGACATAAAGACCGGTGTGTCTGGGCCCACCTCAGAGAACAGTATTCACATTTGGATCTGACTCTTGGTGTTCCTAGCTTCCCCTTTGATCTGCCTTTGGCCTTTTACTGAAGGTGGTTGTGGCCAGCTAGTTTGCCCAGAGGGAGTAGAGACAAGGTTAAGGTCAAGCCAAGAGTTCCAGAAGAATTGCACTTTTTTGTTGTTGTTTATTCTCCCTTCCTCTTTCCTTCCCTCCTTCCCTCTCTCCCTCTCTCCTTCCCCCTTCTCTCCTTCCATCCCTCCTTCTCTTTCTCTTTTTGAGACTGGATCTCTTATGGCCCAGGCTGGTCTTGACCTTGTGAGCCTTCCCCCTCTACCTCCCAGGTGAGGGGAATTATGAGAAGATAATACTGTATCTGGAACTACCTTCATGCTTTTTATAATTTCCTCACCTCAGGTCTAGATCTGTGCAGCTGACAGTGATGCTGCTTCGGTGACGCCGTCCATCCCCTCCTGCCAGGGCGGCCCTTTTTCTTTCTCTCGAGAAAAGCCAAGATCTTGTTTTACTGTTTAGGGGCAACTAGGAGTAGATCCAGCCTGTTGGAGAAGATAGTGCTTTAACCTTCCTGTGCAAACTGACCAGCCAGTTTCTCTTCCCCTTGTAGGTAAACCGGGTCCCTCTGCAGCCATGTCAGCGAAGGCAATTTCAGAGCAGACTGGCAAAGAACTCCTGTACAAGTACATCTGTACCACCTCAGCCATCCAGAACCGCTTCAAGTATGCCCGGGTTACTCCTGACACAGACTGGGCCCATCTGCTGCAGGACCACCCGTGGCTGCTCAGCCAGGTAACTGTGTACCCCGAGCCCTTCTTTCCAGCTCAGGCTCTGAGGAGGGGAAACATTTGATTTGTTGGAGGGGTCCCAAGGAGTTCCACAGTTGCAGATTGTCCGCAGCAGGCTGAACAGGGTCTTGAGTTTGCTCTGGGCCCTTCATATGGAACCAGACAGACTGGTATCCAAATCACACCTCTCCATTTATGAACCGTGTGGCCTGGGGCAAACCATTTCACTTCTCTTGAGTTAAGTTCCCCATCTGTCAAATAGGGATAACAATTTATGAGCTATAAGGATTAGCAGGAATATCCAGGATGCATTTAGTGTGCTGTCCAGCAGTTGGTAGAGAGAGGCTCAGTTAAACAAAAATCGATGATGTCTACCATGGTGGAACCTTTAATCCTAACACTTGGGAGGCAGAGGCAGGAGGATCTCTGTGTGTTTGAGGCAAGCCTGGTCTACAAAGTGAGTTTTATGACAGCCAGGAATATTACACAGAGAACCCCTTCCTTCAAAACAAAACAAACAAACAAACAAACAAAGGCTTATACTTCCTGTCCCCAAAGTGGAACCTGTCAGGACATTTAAGAAGTGGGTCGTTGAGGCTAGAGAGATGGCTCAGTGGTTATGATCCAGTACTCTTCTTGTAGAGAACCTGGGTTTAGCGGCTCAGTGGTTAAGATCCGGGACTCTTCTTGTAGAGCACGTGGGTTTAGCTCCAGCATCCACTTGGCAGCACACAACCATCTGTGACTCTTGTTTCCGGGTGTTCTGATGTCTTCTGCATACGTGTAGGCAGAGCACACCTACACATAGGAATGAGTAAATAAAGAAGTGGGGCCTTGTACTTTGTGAAAATAACTGATGGCTGAGCATGATCAACCTGGCAGAGATGCTCTTAAGATCCCTTTATAGCATCTTTGGGGTGGTTCGGGAAGCCCTTAGACTTCTTTGGCCAAGACAAGGCCTTATAATGGTTCGTTTTTTCCCTTTCCGGGGCAGCTGAGATGGCAGTGCATTTCCTGTACTGGAGCTAGGGGCTGGTTTGCCTGGCCTGTTGTGGTTAAGGTTTAAAACTGGGATGGGGTCGATCAGATTATCTCCAGAGGGCCTAAGTCTTCGAACACAAGAACTGGTCCATGTTTTAAACGTGGTTGGATGATGCGGCTAATTCCTACATGGAGAAAGCACGAGATTGCTCATTCAGCAGATGTCTACTGAGTGTCTACTCCGCCAAGCTCATCCTGACTGTCTCCTGGTGGTCAAAAGATTTGGCTGGGGTAGTCAAGGAAAACTTCCAGGCAGGAGAGTGGCCCTGATTGATAAATGTGAGCTAGATCTGGAAGCAGGGCGATCAAAGCCATATAGCTTCACTCCCTTCAGTCCCTTTTCCTTCCCCAACCCTTTTCATTCCAGAGCTTGGTTGTCAAGCCAGACCAGCTGATCAAACGTCGAGGAAAGCTTGGCCTAGTCGGGGTCAACCTCTCTCTGGACGGAGTCAAGTCCTGGCTAAAACCTCGACTGGGACATGAGGCCACCGTGAGTCTTGGTGTAGGGGGTGGTCAGGGTGGTAACAAACAATCTGGTGACCTCCAGATCAACCGACCCATGGCTCATAACCTAACCAGTTACATAGCAACAGAGAAAAAGATGGAGTGTGGACTGCCTTGGCTGTAGCCCAGTCTCGCTGGTCATTCCCAGTTTGTCAGAAGATCAGTCCATTGATACTGCTTCAGATAAGATGCACTACAGTTGTAACCCCAGAACAATTAGGAAGCTAGAAGCTGTGACCACCAACATGGAGATAGGACTCGTATTTATTCTGAGAACTGCTTGCTCTCCGAGTGACATACTTATCAGGAGGGTGGATTAAACCAACATGAAAAAGGGGAGCTGAATAATTATTAGGCAAGAAAGATACATCGGTTGGAGAGCCATGGGTGGAGACAGTTATTAATGCCGAAGATTAAATTCTGTTCTCCCAGTTCCGTGATTACTCTCAGCTATGAGGATGAGAGCTAAGATGAAATGTGGCTTAGGAAGGCTAAGCTGTGCTCTGAGGTGGAACTGTTTCTTCTCTTTCTCACTCTCCAAGGGAAGTGGAGAAGAGGTAGGGTTGGTGGGTCTGAAGCTTAGCCTAGCCTGGGAAGGATGTGTTTCTATCTGCTACAGATTCTACAGTATTCTACAGATACTGGTGCTTGTCTGCGATAGGCTTGGGTGAGAGATGAGCTGTTCTTTTCTGTGGCCACCCTGGGAGGTGGCATTATCCAATTTCCTCCATGTTGGGCTTCCTCAAAGCATCTCCTACTGTTTGTGTCCTAGTCTCCGGTCCTTGTGGGTAAAGACAGATCTTTGAAGCTGTGAGTCCGGGGATGGAGAGATCTGACCTTTCGGATCCCAGGCCCCTGGGGAGAGGGTGGTAGGGCTGGGTACTGAACAGTGTCCCCAGGGAGCACATCATGCTCTCCTCCCAGCAAAGTGGTGGGAGCGAGCTGTCCCGGACATCTGAGCTCCGCAGCAGGGTCAGACCTGGCTGGAGCGGCTCATTACCTCTGATGGATCACTGTCTGGTCCCTGACTCAGCAATGACGCACGGCAGGCCAGGCGGGGGGCTCGGATGAGGGCTGTCTCGCCTTTGCTGCCGCCAGGGACCCACTCAAGCTGATTAGCTCTGCAGGCCTGTTGTCTTCAGCCAGGAAACACAGGAGGAAAATTTTTTTACCTAATCAGCCTTTGGCTCTCTTCTCCCCTACCCCCTCAGGCCTAGAGTCATGTCCTCGGGCTGAGTCACTGTGTCTACCTCACCTCAGGGCAAAGGAGTGTGCCATCACCATCAAACCCAAGTTCCCATCTCCCTGCTTGATTGCCTGGCCAGTGAGATTGATCACTGGGCAAGGTGCTTGCCACCAGGCCTGCTGACCTGTGTTTGATCCTTGAGGTGGATCCACAAGGTGGAGGGGGAGAACCATCTTGAGTTACCCACAGATCTCCACTCCTAGACGTGGCACGCATACATTCCTGTCCCCCTCCCCAAACATAAGTAAAAGAATTTATGTAAAGAGGGAATCTCCTGAGAACTCCTCAAGTTCATCTGCGACCCCATTGTCCTGACCTCTGTGACGTCACTTCGCCAGATATGGCGGTAGTGCTTGGGCCTTGCCTTCGTGAAGAATGTGCCACACATCTAAGCAGCATCTCCCTCAACTTCTCCTTAGGTCGGCAAGGCCAAAGGCTTCCTCAAGAACTTTCTGATTGAACCCTTCGTCCCTCACAGTCAGGTATGTGAGGCAGTGCCAACCTGGATTGATCTTCTTTCTCCAACTTTCTGACTGTCCTCCAGCAATGTTGAGAGGTTAAAGTGCCCAGGGGAGAAGCCAAGGGGACCAGGGTCTCCAAAGCTCCGGCGAAGGCCTGGAGGAAATTATGAGCAAGGAGTCCAGAAATGAAGGAGAGGCTTAGTTTGCAGCAAAATGGCTAGATTAGGTAACACAGGGACCGCCTGTTGTTGGAATGAGGCCTTGAAGGCAGGACCCCTTCCCAAGATGGGGCCCGCACTGACCCAGCTAAGGAGGTTGACGCCTGTCTTTGCCTGTCGCCTAGCAGAAGGTAGCACACAGATCTCCTTGAGGTGAATACCTGTGTTAGGGTTTAGAAATGAGACCATAGGGCTTGGGTGGTTCCGCTCCTGGGTGAGGCCTTCTGACCCCCTGCCCAGTTGAGCACCCTTACCCATGTCACACTGCCTTTCTTTGCAAGGAGGAGGAGTTCTACGTGTGCATCTACGCTACCCGGGAAGGAGACTACGTCCTATTCCACCACGAAGGGGGTGTGGATGTGGGTGATGTGGATGCCAAGGCCCAGAAGTTGCTTGTGGGTGTGGACGAGAAGCTGAACACTGAGGACATTAAGAGACACCTGTTGGTCCATGCCCCTGAAGACAAGAAAGAGTTGAGTTCTGAGAGGGACAGCGTGGGCACAGATGGGGACAAGGAGTCCAGTGTGACCCAGGAGACCAGTGCACTGGGCTCTGGGTACAGGGGAGAGAAAGCAGAGTGGGCCTTCCTGCGTGGGAGCAGCCGGCGGGCACAACTGTGTCCTGAGGAAGGGAGTCACACGTGTGGGGAGGGCACTGGCTTGCCGTCAGTCTGCAGTATGCCAGCCTCATCCCTCACCTCCTTGCCCCTGTCTGTCTGGTGCCTCCTCTGGCTCTGAGCTTGACAGCTTCTTTCCGCCTCAGTGTTTGAAGAGTGACAGCCAGGGAGCAGGGTTGGCAGAGGACAGCGAGGGGGGGGGGAGGCAAAGGGTCAGGAATAGAGAAGTGAGGCTAGGCTGACAGCAGCAGTGAGCCTGCTGTAGGTGGGGGTGGGGGTGGGGGCAGGAGCCCAGGCCTGCGCTGATGAGGTAACTGCCTTCCTCCCCTCTCCCCTCTAGAATCCTGGCTAGCTTCATCTCCGGTCTGTTCAATTTCTATGAGGACCTGTACTTCACCTACCTTGAGATCAACCCCCTTGGTAACAAGCATGGGATGGGGTGGGGTGGGGTGGGGTGGGCCCCATGCCTACAGTGTTCAGAGAGCCTGAGCTCTGGTGCCAGAAGGCGGTACAAAACAGGGTGTCCCATAAGGAGTGGTCTCCAGTGTCACCCTCTGTTTCTGAGCACCCAGACTGTAATTTATTCATATCTTAACCAACCCTAGCTTCTTTCTTTAGCCTTAATTTTCCTTGCTTTCTGGGGAAGGCCTGGCTCTGGTCTGTCTGCTGTGTTGTCCCTGCCGTCGGGTGAGGCTTCCCAGGCTCTGGTCTGATCTTCCTGGTACCTGGAGGCCTCTCTCGGGTGTTGGTCAATCATTTACTACCCCTAACACCAAGAGGAGCTGGTTGCAGGCTCTCAAGCTGTGAAGGAGGCAGATGGTCTGGCAGATTCTGGCTAGGCCTCTCAGGGCAAAGTCCAGGAAGAAAGGAATGACCAAATTTCAGCTGAGAACGTAGCCACTGGAATGGGCCAGATGGCTGTGTGCTAACTTAATTAGCTAAATGGCCTGGGGAGAAATATGTATGCTCAGTGAGGTATTGCAGATGAATATGCTGGCCTGGGGCCAGAGTGCTCTGGGATGGGTACCGTGTACCGAACTCTGAGACTTCCTTAGCTGGACCACCAAAGCCAAGATGCGTACAACTTGGGCTTCTGATAGTAGAGGTTCATGAGGAGGTGTGAGGTGGTGTGGTGCTACTTGAGTTTGAACCCCAAACCTAGACCAACAGGCTTTTTTATTGTTGCTTTGGGTTTTGTTGTTGTTTAGAGGTAGGGTCAAGTTTAGTCCACTCTAGCCTCAAACTTACTCACTATATAGCTGAGGATGACCTTGAACTTCTGTCTTCCCGAGTCTCCTGGGCTTCCATACCCACTTCTACAGTTAGTATTATTTATTTAAATTAATTTTAAATGTTTAAAAAAATTTTTTATTTATGTCTATGTATCTGTGTATACCATGTGTGCCTGTGGTGGCCAGAAAAGTCTGTCTGACAGCTGCAGTTACAAACAGTTGTGAGCTGCCCCAGTGGGTTCTCGTCCTCTAGAAGGGCAGCAAGCTCTGTTAACTGCCGAGCCATATCTCACCCCCATTTAGGTTTTTTTTTTTATGTATTTGTTTATTTACCCTCTGTGGGTGTGTATTGCACATGCCTGTGGAGCTGTGCACAGCCTATGAGAGGCCAGCCTCTGCTCCTACCTACGGGTCTTCAGCCTTTGAGGCTGGTGCCTTTATGCACTGATGAATCTCATCAGCCCTTTACTTATACTTTAATATATTATTTGGTAGAAGGGATTGAACCCATGGCCTCTCCCGTGTACACCTAACTCCAGAAAACAGGGGTGGTTTTGGTTTTAATGTCAGGGCTGTGGGTAGGCTAGTGCGTGAGTATTTAAAGCAGGGAGTAAGGCATTTTATGACGTTGTCTAAAACTTGCTACAGCAACTTGACCTGTTACCAGAAGGTCAGTGAGTGAATGGGCAGTGTTCTGAGAGGCTTTTCCTTGTGCTAGGGCCGTATTGTGATTTATGGTTGCTCGGGGTGTGTAAGAGAGCACCTGGCGGAGTCTGCAGGCATGGTTGGGAGGCTGATGGTTGCCTCACCTTAGAGTTAGTACCTGACACTCTTGACTTTTCTCCTAGTGGTGACCAGAGATGGCGTCTACATCCTTGACTTGGCGGCCAAGGTGGATGCCACGGCTGACTACATCTGCAAAGTCAAGTGGGGCGACATAGAGTTCCCTCCCCCCTTTGGGCGTGAGGCGTACCCCGAGGTAAGGCGGTGTTGGGGAGGGGATGGAGGGAGGGTGATGGGACCTAGGAGACAGTGACTAATCCTGGATGATCATTTGGTCCCCTTCTTGGCTCTGTATTTGGCAGGAAATGAAAGACGGAGAACCATTTAATTTTCTTAAAACCCCAGTGAGGTTGGGGGTCGGGGTGGAAATCAGCCAAGTCTCTGAATCCTGGCCAGAAACCCTTTTAGACAGAGCTCTCCATCAGCCTCCCTGGGCTTCTGACTTGATTTGCTGCTTCTTGATCATTCCAAGAGGCTCTTCCCGGCCCTGATGGGAAGCTTCTTCGCTTGGCCACTGCAGGAGAATTTTAATTGCTGCTTCCCGCCCTGTCCTCTGAGAGGTCCTCCCAGCAGGTTCAGGCTGTGTGAGATCATCTAGTCAGGCTGAGGAAGGACGAGGGCTGGGGAGAGGACAAGGGTGTGGGTGGGCTGGTGTGGAGAGTGAGGGAAGCAGTAGGACCTAGTGAGATCTGGATTTGGACAGGACCGAGGACTTTGATGTCAGGAACTGGAGCAAGAAATTTGTTTCCAGGGTGTGGGTGGTTTTGGTATTTTAGAGGTACTATCAGATTCTGTCCCAGGCCTGGGGCTTGCACCGTCTTTACCCCACTATACTGATTAAAAAACCTTAAAGGCCCCTTCTGAGAGAGAGCTGTGGTCTTGGGTTTGGGGCCTTGTGGCCAGGGTGTTCAAAAGGCCACCCGTGGCTCTTTGGTTTCCCAGGAAGCCTACATTGCAGACCTGGATGCCAAGAGTGGGGCAAGCTTGAAGCTGACCTTGCTGAACCCTAAGGGGCGGATCTGGACCATGGTCGCTGGGGGCGGTGCCTCCGTCGTGTACAGGTGACAAGAAGGAAGGGTGCAGGTGGTTGCCAGCCGGGTTACCCACTCAGTTCCATGTGCCGATCACTGGCGTCCCAGTTTCTCACCTGTCTGTCTGTGGTCCAGGAACATACTGGACAGTGAAAGCAGCCACACCCCGGAGGGCTTCATATGACTCTAAGGCCACCTGCCCTGGACTCAGCATCTTCTGTAACCTCCTTATGTAGCTAAAAGGGATCTCATTGTAGGGTTTTAGTTCTTGTAATTATGATGTGTGCCTCATAGAAATGTAACACACACAAAAGCACACTAGGAAGTAAAAGCTACTCACCCATTCCTCAGAAGGTCAGAGAACACCTTACTCTTGCATTTTTTTCTCAAAAGATTTATTTATTTATTATATATAAGTACACTGTAGCTGTCTTCCAGATACCCCAGAAGTGGTTGCTGGGCTTTGAACTCAGGACCTTCGGAAGAGCAGCCAGTACTCTTAATGGCTGAGCCATCTCTCCAACCCCCTCCTCTGGCATCTTAATATCTAGATAAATATTTGCACTTTTTCAGTTTATAGAGATATCGGGATCATGTTTTATGCCCTTTCGAACAGCAGGCCGTGTTTTCTCTGAAATTATGATAGATGTGTGATGGCCCAGCCCTCCTGCTGCCCTGGCCGCGGCAGCTTGCAGCATCCTAGTTCATGCATCCTCTTGTTTCTGTCTTTGGGCTGTGTCAGGGAGCTGCTTATTGTTCCTTTTACCTACCCTGTCTGTCCAGGACCTTGGTGCCCCGAGGCTGGCAAAGTACTCTGCCTGGGAGAGTCTCACGGCACATTGGCCTTCAGCGGAGGCTCGAGTGGGGGTTGAAGGTTATAGGTCTGCGAGGCCAGTTCTGCAGGCTGACTTCCAGGCTTGTGGGCATGCTGGGTAACTCTGGACAGGTTTGACGCTCCTCTGCCCTGACCTAGCACTGAGTTCTGTGTCTCTCCGGCAGTGATACCATCTGTGATCTTGGAGGTGTCAATGAACTGGCGAATTATGGGGAATACTCGGGTGCCCCCAGTGAACAACAGACTTACGACTATGCCAAGACTATCCTCTCACTTATGACTCGAGAGAAGCACCCAGATGGTGAGCACAGGCACGAGTGCATGGGATATAAGCACACCTAGGAAGCACAGTGTGTGGAAGATTTGTGCTGCAAACCTCAGAGGCCATGGTCCTTTGTGATGTGGGACTAGGCACTTAATTTCAGGATCGGTTTTCCTGTCTCAGTGTTAGTGAACACTGGCAACACTCATCAGGGGCTCACACTGGGCAGGGAGAGCACGTGACATTCACCTCATGTATGACTAGGGAGCAGGAGGAAGAAAGGCTGCAGCATGCTTCTGCTATGATGAATGTAAACTCTGAGCCTGGTGATCCTTGCAGTTACGAGGCTTTGTGACACCTAGTGTCCCTTCCCCACATTCCCAGTGTTTAGGGCTATACATACCTGTTCCCCTTAAGAGCGAGAGAAAGAAAAAATGAGATTCCTACCAGCAGTATCAAGACACTGTGCTGGACTTCTGGGGACCAGGCTGGAAGATAGAGAGTGCAGGTTTGAGTGACGGCCGCTGGGTAACGTGGGCAGTGCACACTTGAGCAGGCTGAGTGGGTATCTGGGCAGATCATCGGGCCTGCTCCCTGTTCCTCTTCCGGGAAGAGCATCTTTGCTTGGAGAAGCCAGAACACCCTCAGTTGAGTTTCTGCAGCAGGCTCAAGTCTTCTATATCTCTAACGTTGACTTTCTTTTTCACTCCCAATCCAGGCAAGATCCTTATCATTGGAGGCAGCATTGCAAACTTTACCAATGTGGCCGCCACCTTCAAGGTAACCAGCTGTGAGCAGTGGGAAAATGGGCTCGGGGATAGCCTGAGGTGAGCCTGAGGCTAGTTCCTGTGCATTGCCTTAACCTACCTAAAGGGCTTGTGACCTAGGGTCTGTCTGTCTGTCTTTCCCTTTTGGTGTTGGAGATTGGACCCCGTCCTAGGGCCCTTGTGAAGGAAGTGGAAGATAGGAGATGTGGATCTGAAGCTGTGTGTCTCTGTAGTTAGCATTCGCTAAAACATTAAGTCTCCTGTTTGAAGCAGAGGGAGAGCTCGAAAGCTTGCTCTCTCATCTCAGAAATGGTTCTCAGAGATCGGATGTGATTGTCCTTATTCTCGGCACCAGTTTGCTGCAGTAAGGACAGCTTCTGATGACCTTATCCAGCCAGAGTCCCTGTGTCCCTGTGCATGGCCGTGAGGCAGGACCTTGGGAATACCCTCTTAAAAAAACACAACTTCAGTCCACAAAGATGACAAAACTGCCAAGTCTTGGCTTTCACCTCTTCGGGGTAGCCTTCTAAGAGGCCGTTTGTTATTCCATGTCGTGGTGCCCAATGAGGCTTTGAAGAAGCATGTTACATGTGGTCATCCCATCTATGTCTTCAGGATAATAGTGTCCACTTTCAAAGTCTGAGCTCTCAAGAAGTGATAAGCCATGGTTCATTAGGTCTGCCGGATTGAGCCTGAGTCACTGAGTTGAGCTCATTTACCTCAGTAGCTTTAACCTGGAAGTATCCTGCGGTACAGATAGGTGGTGATACTTGGCGCGCAATACCATTCTTGGTAGGTATTGAGCAGGAATTGTATAACATCCTGTGACATGTTTTTGGTGATAGAAATTAAACTTCAAGTCCATGGTCAGCATACTGTTTAGAGAAGTGCAGCCTCTCATTTTCCAGACTGGTTGGATACCATCATAAGAGCTATTCCCTAAATCACTTAGGTGGCCTTCGACATTAAGGAAGACTATATCTTCATAACATAGCCTTATGTAGAGCCCTGACATAGACTCCCCTACCCTAATTGTTGGTGCAATGACTGCAGCCAGAACAGAGACCTGTAGGCACCGCAGTTGGCAAGCCAGTATACCAGAGTCTTGAGGGATATGTATGGTTCTTGGCTACTGTATGGTCACACATCAGACCTGGAGTTGTGAGGCTCGCTCAGCTTGTATGTACGATTGTTCATAGTCCTTGACCAGTAGGGCCTGCTGTGCTGCGTGAGAAGCAGTCCTTGTCATGTGTAACTGTACATTTGTCTATTGCGGTTTTACATTGGTTTGCAGCTGCCTCTTAGTCACATGTCTGTTATCCTTTTGGCTTTCTCTAGGGCATTGTGAGAGCAATTCGGGATTACCAGGGTCCCCTGAAGGAGCATGAGGTCACCATCTTTGTCCGAAGAGGTGGCCCCAACTATCAAGAGGGATTACGAGTGATGGGAGAAGTTGGTAAGATGGGGAACTTTTTCTTTCCCCACTTTTTTAAAAAGATTTTTTAACTTTATGTGTATGAGGGTTTCACTGCATGTTTGTGTATGTACCATGGACAGTGCCTGGTGTTCACAGATACCAAAAGAGTGTAGGGTCCTTAGGAACTGGCGTTAAAGATGGCTGTTAGTCACCATGTGGATGCTGGGAATTGAGCCTGGGCTCGCTGTAAGAGCATCCAAGTGCTCTAAATGCTGAGCGAACTCTCCAACATCCAGCATCCTCTCCCTTCTGTCTGGAGCATCTGGAAAAGGGTCTTTGGGCTCTTCCATGCTCTCCCACCCCCTGGTGGAGTGACTGGGCTCTACATTTAATAAACACAGAATGCCTGCTCTGTCTATGCCTAGTAGTGTGCTGGGTACTGGGGTTTTAGCTTGGCTGTGATGTTAGGTCTTGCTGACTCCCATGAAGTAATTAAGGGATCAGGTGACTAGAAAGGGTGACAGTTTAGAAACGATCTAGAACAGGGGAGAGAAGCTTAGAAATGAGTTCTGTAGAGAAAAGGCCATATTCCAAGGCTCTACAGAAGACCTGTCTGGAGGTTAAGAGAACGGGGCCCAGAAGAGTGGGCTGTAGACTGGGGTCAAGAGGGAAGAGGTGGGGCTGTACAGGTTCTGGACAGGCATGGCTGTGGCCCTGAGTTGGCAACTCATTCTGTATTTGAGCAGAGGAGTAGCATACACTGACTTAGCTGTGAGGGGGTGATTAGTGTAACTGTGGGCCTTTCCACTCACATCCCAGTTTCTAAAAAATCAACTCCGAGACTTAATTACTAGCTCATAACTTAATTAACTCGCTTATTCTATTCCATGAATGCCACAGGACAGGTTACCTCTTCTCTGTCCCACGTGTCTGTCTCCTCAGAGTTCAGGGCGAATCCCTTCCCATGCCTGACTATTCCAGATTCCTCTCTCTCTCTCACTGCTGGAACTCCCACCTCCTATTTCCTGCCTAAGCTAATAGGCCAATCAACTTTTTATTGACAGTGCAGTACATTTCCTTCTTTTAGTCCAATAAAAGCCTCTTTCTCTTTCAGTAATAAACTATATACAGTAATAACGATTATGAAAACTATCAGGTAAGATTTACTTTACAGTCTTAACGCCCAGTCACTATCTATCCTGTCTTGGTGTGTTCGTAGTTCTGAACCTAAATCAGTTTCTATCATAACTTGCATTATCCTGTATCTTCTTAGACCTTAAAACAGTATTCTAAATCCTGAACAACTCAAGCTTAACTGTGAGACATGACTCTCTAGTCTTCAACCCCATCAGAGACCTAAGAATGATAAATATTACCTGAGGATGCAGGAAGTACAGGCAAGCAGCTTCCAAACTGCAGAAATGACAGGAAAAGCTGCTGCCTGGACAGTCCCCCAAAATTTCTCTGAGTCACTGGAGCATTGTCTTCAGCCTTCTGGCCCAGGACATCTAACAGACTTTTCTGGGAAGTGGGAATTATGAAGGACTTGCCTACTCTGTTGCTGAAAAGCCCGCAGTTGACTTCCCTGTGCCTTGTTTATCCAGTGTGGGCAGCATACTGTCAGCACTTGAACTGCAGGGGAGCTTCTCACCCAGGGGCTAGCTTGCCACGTGTGAAGCAAACGCCACCGGGGGATTCCTCCTGCTCATCCTCTTTTTTGAGGTAGATGCTGCTGCCAGGAGTAGGCCTGTCATTGTCAAAAAAAAAAAAAAAAAAAAAAGCCTTTTGTTAATAAAACATCCTACATGCCATTTTGTGTGGGTTTC
This sequence comes from Apodemus sylvaticus, assembly GCF_947179515.1. Taxonomy (NCBI): domain Eukaryota; kingdom Metazoa; phylum Chordata; class Mammalia; order Rodentia; family Muridae; genus Apodemus; species Apodemus sylvaticus. The sequence continues at coordinate 22,470,146 of NC_067481.1, forward strand.
TGAGATTTTTTTGAAGACTACCTATCTAGCTATAGCCTATCTGAATAGGGAAACATTGTTGTATTTTAATGGATACATATGTTGAACCTTTATTAGCTTCAATCTATGAAGGCATTTCCAAGATAGCCACTATCTCTAATAAATGTACTATTGTGCCAAGAAGTATTCGTGAACCCCAGAAGACCACTAGGGAGCTGATTCTAATGAAATCACACTGGGGTCTCTATTCAGGCACCACCATCTCTGACAGCAGAACAGGAGGGACAGCCTGGAGCCCAGTTTCAGGCAGGCATTTATGGAGTCAAGAAGGAAGTGTCTAGCTTGACACACACCTGATTTGGGGGCCATTATGGTCTTTATCATAACTGGCTGGTTCTGGGAGCCAAACCATTAACTTCTGCTTTCCTCCTGATTGGTGGTTGATATGAAGTGAAGTATTATGGCAGGCTTGTAACCTGGGAGTACAGATTTGTTGGGAAATAACCAACAAATGCTAGGTACCAACCTGTCAGTTAACTCAAATTCAACCTTAGGTCAGCTTCTCTAAGATGGAGTCTGAACTCAGAATATCTGGTCTTCAGTACAATTGCAGAATTAGCCTTTTCAGAATTTAAGGCAGAAGCCCATTGGAATTCTGAATATGTGGCAGTAGTATGGTGTATCAACATTCGTGTGTATCCAAACTCTACAAACTGAAACATATAATCTGCTGAATGACATTGTGCTAAGGCAGTATTGAACATAATTTGTACTCTTCCTTCCTTCCTTCCTTCCTTCCTTCCTTCCTTCCTTCCTTCCTTCCTTCCTTCCTTCCTTCCTTCTTTCTTTCTTTTATTTTTTTATTTTTGGATTTTTGGTTTTTTCAAGACAGGGTTTCTCTCTGTAGTCTTGGCTGCCCTGGAACTCACTCTGTAGACCAGGCTGTCCTCGAACTCAGAAATCTGCCTGCCTTTGCCTCCCAGAGTGCTGGGATTACAGGCATACGCCACCACTGCCCGGCTTAATTTGTACTCTTAATCCAATATATTGCATCTCTATGGGTTGCTATTCTTATTCCTTAAGACTGTTGTGGATTTTCTCATCTAGATCTAACTTTTTTGCTGCCATTGTAGATTCCAGATTGGATTCTTCTGGTTTGTTTGATTATTTCTGTTTTTTTCAAGACACTTTCTCTGTGTAGCCCTGGCTGTCCTGGAACTCACTCTGTAGACCAGGCTGGCCCGGAACTCAGAAATCTACCTGCCTCTGCCTCCCAGAGTGCTGGGATCAAAGGCGTGGTGCCACCACTGCCGGGCCTAACTATCTTCTTAAGGATTTAACTTTCTTATTTTTAAACTAAATATTTTTTCCTATGATTTTTTTCTTATACCCAGTTATTTCTCTCTTTTATTGTTTTCAAATGTAATACCTTACAAGCTTTAGAGGTCTGGGGCTTTTCAGTCCCACCTCAGTTCTGGGGAAATGCTCCTTTGCCCCTCTGTGTGTCTGCAGTCTCCTCAGGCCAACACCTGTCTATTGCAGCTTACTGGATCTATTATGTCTGTGCTTGGTCTAGCAGCAGTTTGGGGCTGGAGCCTCAGTTTGCCCTTCTGTGAGAGCCAAGCCTCCTACTTGAGGGAGGAGGGCACAGGCTGGGAGCTGAGCCTACTTGCCCCAGCTCTGGGGAGGTTTTTGACTGTAAGGAGGGTCAGTGGCTCCAGTCCCCCCCAACCTCCGCCCTATCCACAGGTCCCCACCTCTTTCCCCCTCCTTGCTCTTCTTTCCTTCTTTCCTTCTTTCCTTCTTTCCTTCTTTCCTTCTTTCCTTCTTTCCTTCCTTCCTTCCTTCCTTCCTTCCTTCCTTCCTTCCTTCCTTCCTTCCTTCCTTCCTTTTATTATTTATTTCAATGTATTTATATTTCAAGTGTTATCCCCTTACCTGGTTTCTCCCAGAAACCCTCTATCCCATTCCCCCTCCCCCTGCTTCTATGAGGGTGGTCCTCTACCTACCCACCCACTCCTGCCTTCCCGCCCCCTTGATTCCCCTACACTGGGGCAACTATCGAACCTTCACAGGACCAAGGACCTCTCTTCTCATTGATGCCTGACAAGGCCATCCTCTGCTGCATATGCAGCTGGAGCCATGTGTACTCCTTGGTTGGTGGCTTAGTCCCTGGGAGCTCTGGAGGGTCTGGTTGGTTGATATTGTTGTTCTTCCTATGAGGTTGCAAACCCCTTCAGTCCTTTCTCTGACTCCTCCATTGGGGACCCCACACACAGTGCAATGGTTGGCTGCAAGCATCCGACTGTATTTGTAAGGCTCTGGCAGGGCCTCTCAGGAGACAGCTCTATCAGGCTCCTTCAGCAAACCTTTCTTAGCATCCACAATAGTGTCAGAGTTTGGTGACTGTCTCTGGGATGGATCTCCAGATGGGAAGTCTCTGGATGGCCTTTCCTTCAGTCTCTGTTCTGCACTTTGTTTCCATATTTGCTCCCATGAGTATTTTGTTCCCCTTTTTAAGAAGGACTAAAGCATCCACACTTTGGTCTTCCTTCTTCTTGAGCTTCATGTGGTCTGTGAATTGTATCTTGGATATTCATTGCTTTTGGGCTAATATCCACTTATCAGTGAGTACATACCATGTGTGTTCTTTGTGATTGGATTACCTCATTCAGGATATTTTCTAGGTCCATCATTTACCTAAGAGTTTCATGAATTCATCAGTTTTAATAGCTGAGTGGTAGTAGTACATTGTATAAATGTACCACATTTTCTGTATCCATTCCTCTGTTGAGGGACATCTGGGTTCTTTCCAGCTTCTGGCTATTACAAATAAGGCTGCTATGAACATAGTGGATCATGTGTCCTTGTTATATAATCTTGCTCTTCCTTAAAAGGATTTATAGCCTCCTGCTTGGTGTCTGGCTCTGAGAAGTGCTTGTTTTCTGCCTCTCCAGCCCTTTCACAGCTTTCCTGGCTGGCTTTCTGAGCTTTCTCAGGCCCTATGTGTGGCTAACGTGCCCCATGTTGGACACCATTTATAACTGTGGACTTTTCCACCTATGCCCCAGTTCCCAAAGTATCACTCTGAGACTTAATTCTGTATGAATAAATGCGTAGGCCATAAGGTTGGGATTGCTCCTCAACCAGCTCGTAGCTTAATTAATCTGTTTACTCTATTTTATGAGCGCCACATCCACACACTGGTTACCTCTTCTCAATTTCATGCGTCCGTCTCCTCAGAATCTCTTCCCAAGCCTGACTTTATCCCCTCTCTCTGGGAAAACCTCCTATTTCCTGCCTTAGCTAATAGACCAGTCAGCTTTCTATTGGCAGGTGATGCTCCCATATAGTTTACAAGCGCTTCCCTGTACAGACAGGCTTCTGGATAAAGGGAAGATAGAATGGTGGCCACCTAGGAGCTAGTGAACGCATTTAGAAAAGTAGTTCTCTTCATGTGACGTTCCAGAAAGTGACAAAAGGAAGTGACATCTCATTGGGAAAGGCAGTCGAGACCATCCCATGCTCCCATTTTCCTAAAGTTAATATCTATGGCAAACACCCCACCCCCACCAGTTACCTGACTTGGTACCAAGTGCTCGTTTCCATCTGCTCATGTAAAGTGAAGTGAAGAACATTCCAGGCGTGGCTGTGCAATTAGTCTCAGCACCTGGGAGACAGAGGCCGGTGGATCTCTGAGTTGAGGCCAGCCTGATCTACATAGTGAGTTCCAGTCCAGCAGAGCCATATATTGAAACACTATCTTAAAAACAAGTGAAGGAGATGCAGGAGCCAGGGTCGCGTGGAGGGAGTGTCCCTAAGGCCTGGGAAGGTGTGTCTCAGCAGGATGCACTCGGGGTGAGCTCAGTCATGGGGAGCAGCTAGGTGAAGGTGCTGGCTCTGTGCAGAAGGAAAAGCGAGGGCCGTGCCCCAGGGGAGCCAGTTAAGAGTGTTTAGAAACAGCCCAGGCCAGTAAGGCAGGCAAGGCGCTGGGCACAGGTGACAAGTGGGAGAGTGGCAGGCCAGGATCCAGGCCATCAGAGGTGCCTACTTACAGGCTTCTGGCACCAGGTTGCCATTGGCACTGTGGCTTCCTCTTCTGTCAACAGGTGATCTTCTGAAAGACCGGTTTGATGGTGAAACTTTTGGCAGATGTTCTGTGTTAGATCAGTCTTGCCCTCACAGTACCCAGCATTGGGCAAGACTCTCAGAGAGCCTCGCCATGTTCTGCGGACTGGGCCTTTTCTCCAGATTGTGAATCGTGGGTCTTTTACTTTTCTTGCAGGGAAGACTACTGGAATCCCCATCCATGTCTTTGGCACAGAAACTCACATGACGGCCATTGTGGGCATGGCCCTGGGCCACCGGCCCATTCCCAACCAGCCACCCACGGCAGCTCATACTGCCAACTTCCTCCTTAATGCCAGTGGGAGCACATCGGTAGGTGCCAGCTGCTCCCACCTCAAAGGAGGGACCCATCTCGCTTGCCTCCATCCCCACTAGCCTACGCAGGACACGGTGCTCCTCTTCTAGCATTTAGGGAGATAAGAAAATATGGGGAAAGTTGGCATATGGTTATGTTTCAGTCAAGGTAGAACAATGGAAAGACTAAAGGTTTTCAAGTCAAACCCTAGTTCAAATCCTTGCAGAGAGTGGGACTTTACTTGGTACCATATCTACTTAGAGCCTCAGTTTGCTCATCTATAGCATTGGACAAAATCAATTCCCATATTGGCATTGTTAGAATAATGCTTTTTGTTGGGCAGTTGTGGCACATGCCTGTAATCCCAGCACTTGGGAGGCAGAGGCAGGCGGGTTTCTGAGTTCGAGGCCAGCCTGGTCTACAGAGTGAGTTCCAGGACAGCCAGGGCTACACAGAGAAACCCTGTCTCGAAAAAAAACCAAAAACACAAAAAAGAATAATGCTTTTCAAGTTCAGTTTATGAAGAACAGCATTCAGCCAAATACATACGTGTGCTGGGACAGGAGCATTGCTCTGGGTTCCATGGTAGCCTGAGTTCTATTGTTCTGTATAGTGAGGCTCTTCCCTTAAAACAATACTGTTTATAATTTTTTTTTTTTAATTTTCTATATTATTTGTTCTGTGTATAATTCTTGCTACTTTATGTCTTTGGGGCCTTTAGGACCAGTGGCTCTTGTCCTCAGCCCCTACCTATGACCCCTTACCTATGACCCCTTGCCTATGACCCCTAACTGTCTTCTCTCTCTGTTCCTCAGACTCCAGCACCCAGCAGGACAGCATCTTTTTCTGAGTCCAGAGCTGATGAAGTGGCACCTGCAAAGAAAGCCAAGCCAGCTATGCCCCAAGGTAACTCCCAGAGGTTTACCACAGCGCTCAAAGGCCTGTGGTGTTTCCTCTGTCTCTCCGTTTCACCCTGTCTGGGGTCTGCCTGGAAGAGGCAGCAGGGAAGCAGTTTGAGCTTGCCTATGGGAGTGGGCCTCAGCATGAGGTGGGAGTGGATCTCTTCAGGGTGAGTGACTTGAGGCTTCCTGTGGGTTCTCCTGGGGCACCTCAATCCCTGCTGCCTTGTACCCCGCCTGCTGGGGGGGGCTGTGTACTGACTTGGAAGGCTGTGGAGGAGACAGGATTTCAGCAGAAGCAAGAAGAGAAAGGTTCTCCCAGACTCCTAAATGGAAGACAGGTTCTGGGAGTAGAAATAGCAAGGCTAGCTCCTAAACAGTTGTCTGTCTTCTCCCACTCGCTAGGGGCTCTTAATACACTTCTCTCCCTACGCCTTATTTACTGGCCCTTGCACACGTCACCAGCTCAGGGATGACCTGCCAGCACTCACATTCCAGCAGATGAGTGACACTGGCTTCCCTGGCTGATGGGGCCTTGCTGCCACTGTCATATAGCCAGCTGCGATAAGGCTCAATATCAGAAGTCACTGTCCTGTAGTCCCCAGGGTGGAGAATCGTGGGCCCAGCACTGTGCTGGTTCAGTCACTGTAGTATGCTGCATGGGGACAGAGGGGTTGGCATTAAGAGGACGTGACCCACTAGCCTGAAGGCCATAGTGGAAGTGTCACCCAGAGGGCCAGGAAGGGACTTGAGGGTTGCGTGCACTCACCTAGTGTCCTCTCCTTGCCCCCCCTGCACCCTGGTTCTTTGTCTTGCCCACTTCTGTTCTGCCCACTGGTGCTTTTGCCTCTTTCATTGGCTTTACCCCTGCTGTCCACTATGACCCTGCGACAGCACCGGAAGGCTTGTCTGTGGAACTGTCCCCTGTTTCTCCCTTCTCCCACCAAAGCTTCCCACCAGCAGTTCACTCAGACGCCTTGGTCATTTTCTTTAACAGATTCAGTCCCAAGTCCAAGATCCCTGCAAGGTAGGATGCCCCCACTGCGCCCCAACTCTGCGTGGCTTTGTTAGCGGGTCCCAGTTTCTCTGTGCTTTGTTTCTTCCCTGGTGGGTTGCAGTGTTGTGTAGTACATTTCCTGTCCCCACCTCGGTGTGGCCCGCCCCGCCCCTCAAGTCTTAGTCTTTGCTATTTGTCCCTTCCCTCTCCTGCTTAGTATCTACCTGCCCCCACACAGTAGTCTCTTCACTGTGTGGCTGTCTCTGGCTCCTTACCTTGGCGGGAGGTGGAGACATAGAAGGAGCAAGAGCCAGCCCACAGCTCCGGAGACTCGGGTACCAAGAGGGATGGTCCTGGGAGAGAGGGTGACATCAGCTGAAAGGGGAGTAGCAGAGAGCAGTTGATGCCTCTGATCTGAGCGCTGGCTGCTGTAGGGAAGGGACCACAGCTCCACCCTCATTCGCATCTGCGTCTCATCATTGCTTTTGCTTTCCTGCCTCAACTTCAGCACCTTCCGTACCTACTGCCAGCCGCATCCCACCGCTCCTGCGTCCAGACCAGTGTAGGGCTCTCCCAGGTTTGGTAGAAGAGCAGAGAAAGATGGGAAGAGAGACACTAGGAAGGTCAGGTAGTGTCTGTCTCTAAAACAAGTCTTTTTCAGGACTTCTGGTGTCGGAGGTCACAGGTTACAGTGGACATTTGTCAGTGCATGTACACTCACGTACACACAGCTGTCCATTGACCAAGCAGGTAGATTACTCAGTTACTAGGATCAGGACTTTCTTATGACTTTTTTTTTTCTTCTTCTTCAATACTGGGAATCAAACTCAGAACCTCCTTGAATGCTGAGCAAACACTATACCAGTGAGCTCCGCCTAGCGTCTCTGTGTAACTGACATTCACAGTTGTAAGGGCAAGAGAGTCCTCATTGATGACTGATCCCTAGGGAGGGCAGGAATATCTAAACAGAGACAGTGGCCCGCTAACTGTCTGCTTTTGTTTCTAAGGTTTGTTTGTTTTTTTTGTGTTTGTTTTTTCAAGGCAGGGTTTCTCTGTGTAGCCCTGGCTGTCCTGGAACTCACTCTGTAGACCAGTGAAGGCTTATTTTTAATTGTGTGTACTTGAGTGTGTCTTAGCTGGGGTCCCGTGGGGGGTGATGAATGTGAACGCAGGCGCTGTGGGGGACCAGAAAAAGGTGCTGGATCCCTTGGAGCTGGAGTTACTGGCAGTTCGGTATCTTTAGTAAGCCACCTGACATGGCTGCAAGAGCACAACCAGCTCTTAACTACTGAGCTGTTTCTCCAGACCCTCTGCGACCTCTTAATCCTTTCATGGTCTGTCTCCAGTGAGATCCAGTTTCCTAGAAGGCAAGGTCTTTGTGCTGATAGAGCAGGAACAGACTCATCTCCAGGGAACCCTTTGCCCCTAGGGGAAGCGGACTGTGGCAGACACCTTTCTTTGGTTCTTTAGCTGGAGAAGAGAGAGGCCATGAAGGAGACCAGGTCATGGAGAGTGCTCTCCACTCTTAGTAGGGCCATTAAGGTTGGAGAGAGGTAGGTAAAGAGAAGGGTTAAGTGCTAGGGTGCCAGTGCCCCCTCCCCCTGCTTTGCTTTTTCTGTGCTTAAGGAGGTAAGCACTTGAACTCTGACTTTAAAGCAGGAGGGGTGGGTGGGTTTTGTCCTTGTCTCTGAAGACGGCTTTCTGTGGAGCATGGCTTGGGCTCAGTGTGGGCTCCCCTGGCGTGTCAGAGCTGTACTACTTTCTGACCTTTTTTTTATCACACAGCTGCATTTTTGTCGAGTCATGTAATCCTGGCTCTCCAAGATGACCCAGGACCACTGTCAATGTGGATATCTGCTTCAATTTCCTGGGGCTAGAAAGTATGAGACTGGATCATATGGTGGCTCTTACTCTAAGGTTCCTCGTTTTATAGGAACCCTGGGACGACAGTAAATCTAGGTATTCACGGATCAAGAGCCTTCTGACTTGAGAGGCTTACTGCTGGCCTGCACGGGGATTTATTTAGACCTTGATCTTGGTTAGCCAAGCATGCAGTAGTACAGTAGGTTTATACCAGAAGCCTCTGGGTGAGACACCTCGCTCTCCCCAGGAGGGCACAGAATGTCCCCCAAAGGCTCGTTTCCTCTCCTAGGACATTCAGGGAATTAAAGGGGAAGGTAAGCAAGGGCCCTTTCCCTTCTGTCTAATGCCTGCATTTCTGTAGTCTTTTTGTACCATCATAGCCTTCTCCCTGTTTGGGAAATAAGAGTCTTACACTCTGTAGACCACTGCCTACCTCTGTCTCCCCGGTTCTGGGATTAAAAATGTGAACCACCATGTCCAGCCTGCTCGGTTCATTAACATCTTTCCTACTGTTAGAAAGCCTGTCTCAAGAGCATTGTTCTGCGCAGCTGAGAGCCACTTGGGAGATAAGGAGCGTGGGAGGATAGGGTTAGGGATGAGGACGAGGGCACTGTGGCCCTGTGCTGGCTTGTGTCAGAGCCCTTCCATAACCTCGGTGAGATATGGTTGGGCTAGCCTTAGTCCTCCCTGCCTCAAGCCTCTACACAGGATCCCTCTGACCTAGAATTTGTGTGCGTTCTAATACCAATTGTTGCTGGGTTTATGTCTAAATTTACAGGCTGATTAACATTGTTGGGATTATAAAGTCCTCAGGTAGTAAAATGGTGAGAGGTAAACTTTTTTCTAGTGCCTCTAAAAATAATTTATTAAGGGTGGAGGTGGTGGTATGAACCTTGAAGCAGAGGCAGGCAGATGTCTGCCTAGTCTTCAGAGTGAGTTCCAGGACAGTTAGAGCTGCACAAGAAAGTCTTGTCGAAAAAACAAGCATTAATAATAATAATAATAATAATAAACATTAACGACAATTTTTTGTAATTGAGCCGGGCATGGGGACTCAGACCTCTAAGTCCAGCAGTCAGAAGGCTGAGACAGAGTGTCACATATGAAGGTATAGTGAGTTGCAGGCAATCTGGGTACATAAAGACTGAAAGCAAAGAAAGGGGAGCTGGTGACATGTTATCTGCCTGCAAATAGTTGGGAAGGAGAGGCAAGATCAGGAGTCTAAGGTTGTCCTCAGCTACATAGTGAGTTCAAGGCCAGCCCTGGTTACATGAGATCCTGCTTACCAACCAGCAGCTGGGGCTCAAGATAAGGCTCCGAGGCTAACAGCACTTGCAAGCCTTGCAGAGGCCGTGGGCTGGCTTCCAGCACTGACGTGGTGATGGCTCGCATCCGCTTGTAGCCAGTTCTAGAGAATCTGATTCTGTTCTCTGGTCTCCGCAGGTACTGCACACACAGTGTACTTACATATAATCAAAACACCCTATGAACACATTAAAAATAAATAAAGCTTTAAAAGTTGTTGAGTACAGTGACATATGCCTTTATTTCCAGCACTTGGGGGGCGGGGGCAGGCAGATATCTGTGACTTCCCAGGCAGCTTGGTCTGTACAACATGGTGCTTGTCAGCCAGAGCTACATAATGAGGCT